>NC_138169.1:58745432-59435432 GCF_964165515.1 Mesoplodon bidens | reverse complement strand
CTTTGAAATTGGGTTCAGAAACAGGAAGGCCTAGAGTAATGCAACTCAAAATGTGGTCCATGAACCTACATCAATTCAGGAACTGTTTGATACCTGTGGACAATGAGTAGTGAAATTGAGAGTGAGCATGTAAAAATGCTTGGATCAATTTATAAAATTATATTTATGTCGGTGAAATATAATAATTAAAAATAAGGGACTCAATTGCATTTTATATATCATTGTTGTGTTTGTATTTCATTTTCCTACACGTTTATTTTTACTTTTTTTCTAAAAGTAGCACCTATAACACATTAAGAGAACAAATAAGGCAGGCCTTCACCACAGGTAAGGTAGTTTAAGAAGCACTACCTTCTCAACACTCTCAGTCAGATTTTTGGTAAGAAATGCTTTGCACTTCAGGTTTGCAGGGCTTATGTTCTTGCTACCACTTCCATACTTCGCATAATAAAAGTCCTCACCATAATGCCATGGATTCTGTATTCACACATCAAGGCCATTGACTTATGTAGAAGCCTCTGAGTAATAATACCAATATAAAATGAAATTTTAGAGGGCAATTTTTTTAAACTCCAGAAAATATTCCATTTTTGTAGTTAATTTCACTATCAATTCAAAAATAAATTTACAATTAACTCCTAAGTTAAATTACTTAGATATATATCAACTTTCAGGCTTAATTTTGAATATGTTATGTTATCTGTGGTTATGGTAGATGAGTCTATTAAACACCTCCTTTATAAGGCATATGAGTGCAAGTAAAGTGATTCCAAAATGTGTAATTAAACACTGGTAAGTATAAATGTATTTGAATTGGATTACTCTGAAGAAATTATCATGCAAAGAATTTTTAATATTTATTCTTATTTCTTTGAATTCACTGCTTTCACTGTTCAAATGAATAATACTACCTTTTAATTTTTGAAATTTTATGGGATAATTTAGTCAAAAAGTCAGGTTTCAATTCTCTCAGACAGATAATGCACTCAGACAATGAAAGTATAAGTGAATTAACTTCAGGCAAAATGTTATATGAAAACTCAATAAAGCTAACACTTGATGCTGAAATGAAAAGCAGGCACAGGACACAACAATAAAAACAATGCCTGGTTGGAATTGTGGCCAATATGATGAAGTAGAAGACCCTGACATCACCTCATCTCATGGGCATACCAAAATTACAGCTATTTACAGAGCAACTATTGATGAGAAAGACCCAAATATAGCAGAAAAGATCTTTTACAACTAAAGATATAAAGAAGGCACCATGATTAGATGAGTAGGAGGGACAGAAATGTAGTATAGATATCCCCAAGTGGACAAGCCACAAATAAGAAGATAGTTACAATTGCAGAGGTTTTTCTCAAGAAGCATGGATCTGAGCTCTACATTGGCCTGCCCAGCCCAGGGGTCCTGCACTAGGAAGATGAGCCCCTAGAATATTTGGCTTTGAAGGCCAGTGGTGCTTATTTTCAAGAGAGGCAGAAAGCTGTAAGAAATAGAATGCTACTATTAAAGGGTAAACACAAAACCTCACACACTCCAGCACCCAGGATTGAGGCAATAATTTGAAAGGAGCCTGGGTCAGACCCACCTGCTGATCTTGGAGAGCCTTCTGGGGACATAGAGACTGGTAGCAACCATCTTGGGAGCTTATTCTGCAATGAGGACAGATGTGCTGGGAAGCAGCACTTTGGAATGCTCCCTCTAGCTTATTAGCACTGGGCCTGAGACCCATACATCAACCTGTCAACACTAGTACTGTGATACTGCAGGAGAAGCAACAAGCCAGTCAGGAACACAGCCTCACCCAATAGCAGGCTGGCTGCCTTAAGACACCCTAAGCCCAGTCATCCTGGAACATGGCCCTGTCCATCAGCGGACCCAGGATACAGCCCTGCACACCAGTGTGCTGGCACTAGCTCAAGGACCCACAGAGCCCTACAGCTGGGGACCCCAGGACCCTCTTCATTCACCAGAGAGCTGGCAGTAACCCTGGAACCAACCTCACCCATCAGTGGGCAGGCACCATACTCAGGACACCCTTGGCCCTGGGTCTGCTCATCAGTGGGCCAACACACCAACACTGGGACAGCCAGAGCCCTACTGCAAGAGACATTGGGAACAGGCTTCAACCACCAGTGAGCCAGCATTAGCCCCGGGACCCCCTGGGCCTTAGCCACACACACCAGTGGACCAACACCAGCTCCAGACACTTGAGCCATGCAGCCAGAGAACCTAGGACTTGGTTGGTTCCTAGCTGGCACTAGCTCCAGGGACTAGCCTCACCCACTATAGGTGGACATCAACCACAGGATGCCCTGAACTTTGGGCTTGCCCACCATCAGGCCAATATTAGCTCTTGGAAAATTTGGGAATCCTCAGCTGGCCACTCTGGGGTCCAGCCTTATCCAACAGAGGGCTGACACTTGATTCGGAACACCACAGGCCCTGCAGCCACTGAATCAGGATCCTGTCTTGCCCACCAGTAGGCTGTCATGAGTCCCAGGACCCACAGGACCCTGAAGCCAGAGACCCAGGTACCTGGATCCTCCCACCAGTGGGCTAGCATTAAATGGAGTCCCCTGTGTACCCTGGACCCATCTACCAGCAGTCCAACAGAAGGTCTGAGACATTTTGGCCCTCTCAGCCAGGTGTGTTGAGATCCAGTCCCACTCACCAGCAGGCTGACATGAAAAGTAATCAACAGTAAATTAGAAGACACAAAGGAATGGATCAGGGAACTGGAAGACAGAGTAGAAGAAATCACTGAAGCTGGACAGAAAGAAGAAAAGAAAGAAATGAGGACAGTTAAAGAGACATTTGGGACAACATCAGGTGTAGTAACATTCACAGTATAGGGTTCCTGGAAGGAGAGAGAGAGAGAGAAAGGAACAGAGGACATATTTTAAGACATATAAGCTGAAAATTTCCCTATCCTGGGAGAGGAAACAGACACCGAGCTCTAGGAATAACAGAGATTCCCAAACAGAATCAACTCAAAGAGAACCACACCAAAACACATGGTAATTAAAATGACAAAAATTAAAGTTAAAGAGGGAATGGAGCAGCAAGGGGAAAACAAGGTAAAAACTAGGAAACTCCCAAAAGGCTATCTGCTGACTTTTCAGGAGAAACTTTGCAAGGCATAAGTGAGTGGACTATTTAAAGTGACAAAAGGAAAGGAACAAACTTACAATCAAGAATACTCTACCTGGAAACAGTATCATTCAGATTTGAAGGAGAGATCAAAAGTTTTAGAGACAAGCAAAAGCTAAGAGTTTAGCACCAGCCCACCAGTTGTGTAAGAAATGTTAAAGGGCCTCCTGTAAATACAAAAGAGAAGTCCACAACTGGAAATATAAAAATTAAAGGGGAAAAATCTCATTGGTAAAGCCAATTATACAGTGAAAGTAGTCTGCATGTAAACCTCATGGTAACCACAAACCAAAAATCTATAATAGATAAACACACAAAAGGGGGAAGGAATCCAAAAATGACACTAAAGATAGTCAGCAACCACAGGGAAGAGAGCAAAAGAAGAAGAAACAAAACAGAACCACAAAAGAACAGGGAAATAATTAAAAAATGACAATAAATACATACCTGTCAAAAACTACTATAAATGTAGATGAACTAAATGCTTTAATCAAAGAGAGTGGCAGAATAGATTTTTAAAAAAGACCCATATATATGTTCTCTACAAGAGAGTCACTTGAGATTTAAAGACACACAGTAACTGAAAATGAGGGGATGAAAAAAGTTATTTCATGCAAATGGAAATAAAAGTACATTTGGAGTGTCTATACTTATATCAGATAGACTTTAAAACAAAGACTGTAACAAGAGACAAGGACATTACATAATGATGTAGGGATCAGTCCAAGAAGAATATAACAATTGAAAATATATATGTACCCAACATAGGAGAACATAAAGGCATAAAGCAAATATTCACAGATAAAAAGAAAGACATTGACAATAATACTAGAGAATTTGAACACCCCACTTATATCTAAGGGCAGATAATGTAGACAGAAATCAACAAGGAAACACTGGCTTTAAAAATCACATTACAAAAGATGGACTTAATAGATATATAAAGAACAGCCCATCCCAAAGCAGAGAGAATACACATTCTTTTCAAGTGAACAAGGAACATATTCCAGGATAGATCACATGCAAGGCCAGAAAACAAGTCTCAGTAAATTTCAGAAAACTGAAATAATATCAAGTATCTTTTCAGACCACAATGCTATGAGTCTAGAAATCAAACACACACACATACAAAAAGACTGCAGAAAACCATAAATATGTGGAAGCTGTATACTGCTAAACAACCAAATGGTCAATTAAGAAATCAAAGAGAGAATCAAAAAATACCTGGAGACAAATGAAAACACATTAATCCAAAATCAATAGTTCGGCTCTTCCTAGCACTGCCTACAGAGATGGCAACCATCACCTACTCAGCATCATGGCTGCCCTCAGACCCTCAGGTAGCCCAAGACCATCAGAAAGAGGACCAAGAAGTTTATCCAGCACCAGTGAGACCAATATGTCAAAATTAAGTGTAACTGGTAGAAACCCAGAGGCAGTGAAAACAGGGTGTGCAGGAGATTCAAGCGTCAGATCTTGATGCTCCACATCTGTTATAAGAGCAACAAGAAAATAAAGCATGTGTTCTTCTGGAAGCTCCTTGTCTACAATGTCAACAAGATTGAAGTGCTTCTAAGGTGCAAAAAATCTTACTGTGCTGAGATTGTTCACAACGTCTCCTCCAAGAACTGCAAAACCACTGTGGAAAAAGCAGCCCAGCGGGCCATCAGAGTCACCAATCCCAATGCCAGCCTGCATAACAAAGAAAATGAATAGATAGCTCATGTGCACGTTGTGTTTGTGTTAATAAAACCACGAAACTCAGAAAAAAATCAATGGGATGGAGACTTCCAGGGAAGATGGCAGAAGAGTAAGACATGGATATCATATTCCTCCCTACAGATACACGAGAAATACAGCTACACATGGAACAACTCCTACAGAACACATATTGAATGCTGGCAGAAGACCTCAGACCACCCAAAAGGCAAGAAACTCCCCACGTACCTGGGTAGGGCAAAGCGGAGAGATTCCCGCACAGAAGATTGGTGCCAACCGGCACGCACAAGCCAGAGAGGACTGTCTGCTCGCCCACCAGGGTGGGCATTGCTGGGAGCTGAGGCTCAGGCTTCAGTCGGAGCACAGAGAGAGGACTGGGGCTGGCAGCATGAACACAGACTGAAGGGGCTAATGCACCACAGCTAGCCGGGAGGGAGTCTGGGAAAAAGTCTGGACCTGCCAAAGAGGCAAGAGACTTTTTCTTCCCTCTTTGTTTCCTGGTGCGCAAGGTGAGGGGATTAAGAGGGCTGCTTAAAGGAGCTCCAGAGACAGGCATGAGCTGTGGCTGAAAGTGCAGACCCCAGAAATGGGCGTGGGACGCTGGGGATGCTGCCATTAACATGAGGCCTGTGTGCGAGTGCAGGTCACTGTCCACGCCCCACTTCTGGGGTGCCTGTGCAGCCGATCACAGCCGGGGTCCCGGGATCCAGGGATGGCTTCCCTGGGAGAACGCAAGGCATGCCTCGGGCTCGTGCAACGTCACGCCGGCCTCTGCTGTTGCAGGCTCGCTCTGCACTCCTGCTCCTACCTCCCCCATGGCCTGAGTGAGCCAGAGTCCCCGAAGCGGAAGCTCCTTTAACCCTGTCTTGTCTGAGCAAAGAACAGACACACTCCTGTGTCCTACATGGAGAGGCAGGGCCAAATCCAAAGCTGAGACCCAGGAGCTGTGAGAACAAAGAAGAGAAAGGGAAATCTCTCGCAGCAGCCTCAGAAGCAGAGGAATAAAGCTCCGCAATCACCTTGATGTACCCTGCAACTATGGAATACAGGAATAGACAACGAATCATCCCAAATTGAGGAGCCAGGAATCAGTGCTGTGCCTCTGAGGTGCGAGAGCCAACTTCAGGACACTGGTCCACAACAGACCTCCCAGTTCCACATAATATCAAACGGCAAAAATCTTCCAGAGATCTCCATCTCAACACCAGCACCCAGCTTCACTCAACGACCAGCAAGCTACAGTGATGGACGCCCTTTGCCAAACAACTAGCAAGACAGGAAAACAATGCTTCCCATTAGCAGAGAAGATCCCGAAAATCATAAAAAGTCCACAGACACCCCAAAACATACCACCACACGTGGACCTGCCCACCAGAAAGACAAGATCCAGCCTCATCCAGCAGAACGCAGGCACTAGTCCCATCCACCAGGAAGCCTACAGAACCCACTGAACCAACTTTAGCCACTGGGGACAGACACCAAAAACAATGGGAACTACGAACCTGCAGCCTGCAAAAGGAGACGCCAAACACAGTAACATAAGCAAAATGAGAAGACAGAAAAACACAAGCAGGAGAAAGAGCAAGATAAAAACACACCAGACCTAACAAATGAAGAGGAAATAGGCAGTATACTTGAAAAAGAATTCAGAATAATGAGAGTAAAGATGATCCAAAATCTTGGAAATAGAATAGACAAACTTCAAGAAACAGTTAACAAGGACCTAGAAGAACTAAAGATGAATCAAGCAACGATTAAAAACACAATAAATGAAATGAAAAATACTCTAGATGGGATCAATAGCAGAATAACTGAGGCAGAAGAACGGATAAGTGAGGTGGAAGATAAAATAGTGGAAATAACTACTGCAGAGCACAAGAAAGATAAAAGAATGAAAAGGACTGAGGACAGTCTCAGAGATTTCTGGGACACATTAAATGCACCAACATTCGAATTAGAGGGGTTCCAGAAGAAGAAGAGAAAAGGAAAGGGACTGAGAAAATATTTGAAGAGATTATAGTTGAAAACTTCCCTAATATGGGAAAGGAAATAGTCAGTCAAGTCCAGGAGGCACAGAGAGTCCCATACAGGACAAATCCAAGGAGAAATACGCCAAGACACATATTAATCAAACTGTCAAAAACTAAATACAGGGGGCTTCCCTGGTGGCACAGTGGTTGAGAATCTGCCTGCTAATGCAGGGGACACGGGTTCGAGCCCTGGTCTGGGAAGATCCCACATGCCACGGAACAACTGGGCCCGTGAGCCACAGCTACTGAGCCTGCGCATCTGGAGCCTGTGCTCCAGCAACAAAAGAGGCCTCGATAATGAGAGGACCGCACACCGTGATGAAGAGTGACCCCCCGCTTGCCACAACTAGAGAAAGCCCTCACACAGAAGTGAAGAACCAACATAGCCAAAAATAAATAAATAAACAAATGTGGGTTTAAAAAAAATAAAAAATAAAAACTGGAAATAATAACAGTCCTTTAAAAAAAAACTAAATACAGGGAAAACATATTAAAAGCAGCAAGGGAAAAACAACAAATAACACACAAGGGAATCCCCATAAGGTTAACAGCTGATCTTTCAGCAGAAACTCTGCAAGACAGAAGGAATGGCAGGACATATTTAAAGTGATGAAGGAGAGAAACCTGCAAACAAGATTACTCTACCCAGCAAGATTCTCATTCAGATTTGATGGAGTAATTAAAACGTTTACAGAAAAGCAAAAGCTGAGAGAGTTCAACACCACCAAACCAGCTTTACAACAAATGCTAAAGGAACTTCTCTAGGCAAGAAACACAACAGAAGGAAAAGACCTACAATAATGAACCCAAAACAATTAAGAAAATGGGAAAAGGAGCATACATATCGATAATTACCATAAATGTAAATGGACTAAATGCTCCCACCAAAAGACACAGAGTGGCTGAATGGATACAAAAACAAGACCCATATATATGCTGTCTACAAGAGACCCACTTCAGACCTAGAGACACATACAGACTGAAAGTAAGCGGATGGAAAAAGATATTCCATGCAAATGGGAACCAAAAGAAAGCTGGAGTAGCAATTCTCATATCAGACAAAATAGACTTTAAAATAAAGACTACTAAAAGAGACAAAGAAGGACACTACATAATGATCAAGGGATCGATCCAAGAAGAAGATATAACAATTGTAAATATTTATACACATAACATAGGAACACCTCAATATAAAAGGCAAATAATAACAGCCATAAAAGGGGAAATCGACAGTAACACATTCATAGTGTGGGACTTTAACACCCCACTTTCATCAATGGACAGATCATCCAAAATGAAAATAAATAAGGAAACACAAGTTTTAAATGATACATTAAAGAAGATGGACTTAATTGATATTTATAGGACATTCCATCCAAAAACAACAGAATACACATTTTTCTCAAGTGCTCATGGAACATTCTCCAGGATACGTCATATCTTGGGTCACAAATCAAGCCTTGGCAAATTTAAGAAAATTGAAATTGTATCAAGTATCTTTTCCGACCACAATGCTATGAGACTAGATATCAATTACAGGAAAAGATCGGTAAAAAATAAAAACACATGGAGGTTAAACAATACCCTACTTAATAACGAAGTGATCACTGAAGAAATCAAAGAGGAAATTAAAAAATATCTAGAAACAAATGACAATTGGAGACACGACGACCCAAAACCTATGGGATGCAGCAAAAGCAGTTCTAAGAGGGAAGTTTATAGCAATACAACCCCACCTTAAGAAACAGGAAACATCTCGAATAAACAATCTAACTTTGCACCTAAAGCAATTAGGGAAAGAACAAAACCACCCCAAAGTTAGCAGAAGGAAAGGAATCATAAAAATCAGATCAGAAATAAATGAAAAAGAAATGAAGGAAACAATAGCAAAGATCAATAAAACTAAAAGCTATTTCTTTGAGAAGATAAACAAAATTGATAAACCATTAGCCAGACTCATCAAGAAAAAAGGGAGAAGACTCAAATCATAGAATTAGAAATGAAAAAGCAGAAGTAACAACTGACACTGCAGAAATACAAAAGATCATGAGAGATTACTACAAGCAACTCTGTGCCAATAAAATGGACAACCTGGAAGAAATGGGCAAATTCTTAGAAATGCACAATCTGCCAAGACTGAATCAGGAAGAAATAGAAAATATGAACAGACCAATCACAAGCACTGAAATTGAAACTGTGATATAAAATCTTCCAAAAAACAAAAGCCCAGGACCAGAAGCCTTCATAGGCGAATTCTATCAAACATTTAGAGAAGAGCTAACACCTATCCTTCTCAAACTCTTCCAAAATATAGCAGAGGGAGGAACACTCCCAAACTCATTCTACAAGGCCACCATCACCCTGATATCAAAACCAGACAAAGATGTCACAAAGAAAGAAAACTACAGGACAATATCACTGATGAACATAGATGCAAAAATCCTCAACAAAATACTAGCAAACAGAATCCAAAAGCACATTAAAATGATCATACACCATGATCAAGTGGGGTTTATTCCAGGAATGCAAGGCTTCTTCAATATACGCAAATCAGTCAACGTGATGCACCATATTAAAAAATTGAAGGAGAAAAAATATATGATCATCTCAATAGATGCAGAGAAGTCTTTTGACAAAATTCAACACCCATTTATGATAAAAACCATGCAGAAAGTAGGCATAGAGGGAAATTTCCTCAACATAATAAATGCCATATATGACAAATCCACAGCCAACATTGTCCTCAATGGTGAGAAACTGAAGCCATTTCCACTAACAGCAGGGAAAAGACAAGGCTGCCCACTCTCACCACTCTTATTCAACATAGTTTTGGAAGTTTTAGCCACAGCAATCAGAGAAGAAAAGGAAATAAAAGGAATCCAAATTGGAAAAGAAGAAGTAAAGCTGTCACTGTTTGCAGATGACATGATACTATACATAGAGAATCCTAAAGATGCTACAAGAAAAGTACTAGAGCTAATCAGTGAATTTGGTAAAGTAGCAGAATACAAAATTAATGCACAGAAATCTCTGGTATTCCTATATACTAATGATGAAAAATCTGAAAGTGAAATCAAGAAAACACTCCCTTTTACCATTGCAACAAAAAGAATAAAATATCTAGGAATAAACCTACCTAAGGAGACAAAAGACCTGTATGCAGAAAATTATAAGACACTGATGAAAGAAATTAAAGATGATACAAATAAATGGAGAGATATACCATGTTCTTGGATTGGGAGAATCAACATTGTGAAAATGACTCTACTGCCCAAAGCAATCTACAGATTCAATGCAATCCCTATCAAACTACCACTGGCATTTTTCACAGAAGTAGAACAAGAATTTTCACAATTTGTATGGAAACACAAAAGACCCCGAATAGCCAAAGCAATCTTGAGAATGAAAAATGGAGCTGGAGGAATCAGGCTCCCTGACTTCAGTCTATACTACAAAGCTACAGTAATCAAGACAGTATGGTACTGGCACAAAAACAGAAAGATAGATCAATGGAACAGGATAGAAAGCCCAGAGATATACCCATGCATATATGGTCACCTTATCTTTGATAAAGGAGGCAGGAATGTACAGTGGAGAAAGGACAGTCTCTTCAATAAGTGGTGCTGCGAAAACTGGACAGGGACATGTAAAAGTATGAGATTAGATCACTCCCTAACACCGTACACAAAAATAAGCTCAAAATGGATTAAAGACCTAAATGTAAGGCCAGACACTCTCAAACTCTTAGAGGAAAACATAGGCAGAACACTCTATGACATAAATCACAGCAAGATCCCGTTTGTACCACCTCCTAGAGAAATGGAAATAAAGACAAAAATAAACACATGGGACCTAATGAAACTTAAAAGCTTTTGCACAGCAAAGGAAACCATACACGAGACCAAAAGACAACCCTTAGAATGGGAGAAAATATTTGCAAATGAAGCAACTGACAAAGGATTAATCTCCAAAATTTATAAGCAGCTCATGCAGCTCAATAGCAAAAAAACAAACAACCCAATCCAAAAATGGGCAGAAGACCTAAATAGACATTTCTCCACAGAAGATATACAGACTGCCAACAAACACATGAAATGATGCTCAACATCTTTAATCATTAGAGAAATGCAAATCAAACTACATTGAGATATCATCTCACACCAGTCAGAATGGCCATCATCAAAAAATCTAGAAACAATAAATGCTGGAGAGGGTGTGGAAAAAAGAGAACACTCTTGTACTGCTGGTCGGAATGTGAATTGGTACAGCCACTATGGAGAACAGTATGGTAGTTCCTTAAAAAACTACAAATAGAACTACCATATGACCCAGCAATCCCACTACTGAGCATATACCCTGAGAAAAGCATAATTCAAAAAGAGTCATGTACCAAAATGTTCATAGCAGCCCTATTCACAATAGCCCAGAGATGGAAACAACCTAAGTGTCCATCATCAGATGTATGGATAAAGAAGATGCAGCACATATATACAATGGAATATTACTCAGACATAAAAAGATACAAAATTGACCTATTTGTAATGAGGTGAATGGACCTAGAGTCTGTCATACAGAGTGAAGTAAGTCAGAAAGAGAAAGACAAATACTGTATGCTGACACATATATATGGAATTTAAGAAAAAAATGTCCTGAAGAACATAGGGGTAAGACAGGAATAAAGACACAGACCTCGTAGAGAATGGACTTGAGAATATGGGGAGGGGGAAGGGTAAGCTGTGAGAAAGTGAAAGAGCGGCATGGACATATATACACTACTAAATGTAAGGTAGATAGCTAGTGGGAAGCAGCAGCATAGCCCAGGGAGATCCGCTCTGTGCTTTGTGACTGCCTGGAGAGGTGGGATAGGGAGTGTGGGAGGGAGATGCAAGAGTGAGGGGATATGGAAACATATGTATATGTATAACTGATTCATTTTGTTATAAAGCAGAAACTAACACACCATTATTAAACAATTATACTACAATAAAGATGTTAAAAAAATCAGTGGGATGAGGAAGAATGGTTCTAAGAGGGAAGTTATAGCTATGCAGGCCTACCTCAAGAAACAAGAACAATTTCAAATAAACAATCTAAAATTACACCTAAAAGAACTAGAAAAATAAGAATCAACAAAACCCAAAGTTAGTGGAAAGAAATAATGAAATCAGAGCAGAAATATAAAAATAGACTAAAAACAAAGAAAGAAAAAAGAAAAGATCAATGAAACTAAAAGCTAATCCTTTGAAAAAATAATCAAAATTGGTAAATGTTAGCCAGAATCATGAAGGAAAAAAGAGAGAGTACCCAAATCAAAAATGTGAAAAGGCAGAATTTACAGCTGACACCACACAGATATACAAACGGTTACAAGAAATTACTACAAACAATTATATGCCAATTAAACAAACAGTTATATGCCAATTAAATGGACTACTTAAAAGAAATGGACAATTTCCTAGAAATTTACAAAATCCCAAGACTGAAATAGGAAGAAATAGAAAATATGAAGAGACCGATTATCAGTAATGAATTGAATCAGTAATTTAAAACCTTCCAACAAATAAAGGTTGAAGAGGAATAACTTCTACCAAACATTTGAAGAAAAGTTAACACCTATCCTTCTCAAATTGTTCCAAAAAATTTTAGAGGAGAGAATGGTTCCAGGCTTTTTCTAGGAGAACTGCATCACCCTGACACCAAAACCAGACAAGGTTATCACAGAAAAAGAAAATTGCAGGCCAATATCATTAATGAATATAGATGCAAAAATCCTCAACAAAATAGTAGTCAATTGAATTCAGCTATATGTTACAAGGATCATACATCTTGACCAAGTGGGATTTATCCCAGATATACAAGGATGGTTCAGTTTCCACAAATCAATTAATGTGATACACCACATTAACAAATTAAAGAATAAAAATCATATGATCATCATAATAGATGCTTTGACAAAATTCAATATCCACTTGTGATAAAATTCTCCACAAAGCAGTACACAGGGAATATACCTCAACATAATAAAGGGCATGTATGACAAGCCTTCAGCAAACACTATACTCAACAATTAAAAGATGAAAGCATTTCTTCTAAGATCAGGAATAAGACAAGGATGCCCACTCTCACCACTTTTATTCAAACTAGTATTGGAGATCCTAGCCATGACCATCAGCAGAAAAGAAATTAAAAGAATCCAAGTTGGAAAGGAAGAAATAAAGCTGTCACTGTTTGCTGATGACATGGAAATAGCATTATGACATGCTATTAATGGAAAATCCTAGAGATATCACTAAAAAATTACTAGAACTCATCAGTAAATTGAGAAAGGACCAGGACACAAAATCAACATATAAAAATCTGTTGCATTTTTGTACACTAATGTGAAAGAGAAATAAGAAAACAATCCCATTTGCAATCACATCAAAAAAGAATAACATACCTAGGAATAAGTCTAACTAAGGAGGTAAAAGACATGTACTCTGAAAAGTGTGAGACACTGATGAAAGAACTTAAAGACTACACCAATGGAAAGATATATTGTGTTCATTTATTTGAAGAATTAACACTGTTAAAATGATCATTCTACTCAAGGCAACCTACAGATTCACTTCAATCCTTATCAAAATACCAATTACATTTTTCACAGAACTAGAATAAATAATTCTAAAATTTATATGGAAACACAAAATACCCTGAATCACCAAAACAATCTTGAGAAAGATGAACAAAGCTGGAGGTATCATGTTCCCTGATTCCAGACTCTACTACAGCTACAGTCATCACACAACATTTGTTTGGCACTAGCACAAAAACACACACATAAATGAATGGTTCAAAATAGAGAGCCAAAAAATAAAGCAATGTTTATACAGGCTATCAATTCTATGAGAAACTAGGCAAAAATATCCAATGGTGAAAAGATAGCCTCTTTAATAAATGATGTTGAGAAAACTGGACCGGTACATGCAAAAGAATCAAACTTTACCACGTTCTCACACCATATACAAAAATCAACTAAACAATGATTAAAAACTTAAATGTAAGACCCGAACTCGTTAATCTCAAAGAAGAAAATATAGGCAATATGCTCTTTGACATCAGTCCTAGTAATATTTTTTTGTATATATCTCCTTAACCATGAGAACTAAAAGCAAAAATAAACAAATGGGACTGCATCAAACTAAAGAGCTTTTATTCAGCAAAGGAACTATCTATAAAACAGAAAGGTCAACTACAGTATGGGATGAGATATTTGCAAATGATATCTGACATTGTCTTAATGTCCAAATCATACAAAGAACTCATATAACTCAACTTCAAAAACAAGCAACCTGATTAAACAATGGAGAGAGGATATGAATGTATGTTTTTCCAAAGAATATATACAGATTGGCCAACAGGGGCCTGGCAAGAAGTCAACATCACTAATTATCAAGGAAATGCAAATCAAAACCACAATGAGATAACAGGTGCTATCATCAGAAAAGCTATCATCAAAAAGACAACTGTGTTGGCCAGGATGTTTAGAAAAGAGAACACTTGTGCACTGTCGGTGGGAATGTAAATTGATGCAGCCACTATGGAAAACAGTATGGAGGTTCCTAAGAAAACCTATAAATGGAATGACCACAGGATCCAGCAACTCCACTCCTTGATATTTACCTGAAGAAAACAAAAACTCTAATTCAAATAGATATATGTATCCCAATGTTCACTGCAACATTACCTACAATAACCAAGATATGGATGCAACCAAAGTGCAATAGATGAATTGGCAAAGAAGACTGTGTATGTATACAATAGAATATTACTCAGCCATGAAAAAGAACAAAATCTTGCCACTTAAAACAACATAGATATACCTAGAGGGTACTATGCCAAGTGAATTGTCAAACAGAGAAAGAAAAATAATTTATGGTTTCATTTATATGTAGAATGTTAGAAATAAACCAACATAACAAAGCAAAAGCAGATCACAGATTCAGAGAAAAAATAGATGCTTGCCAGAGGGGAGGGGTGGGAGGAGGAGAGAAATATGTGAGAGATATTAAGAGGTACAAACTTCCAGTTGTAAAATAAGTGTCATGGGTATGTAATGTATAGTGTGGGAAATATAATCAACAATTATGTAATATCTTTTCATGGTGATATATGGTAAATAGGATCACCTTTTGATCATTCTGAAATGTATAGAAATATTGAATCACTATTTTGTGTTCCAGGAAATAACATAGTGTTGTAGGTCAATTATACTTCAAAAACTTACAGATAAACTCATAGAAATTAGGGATCAGATTTTTGGTTACCAGAGGCAGTGTGTTGGGAGAGGGAGAGTTGGATACAGGCAGCAGAAAGTTACAAACTTTTAGTTATCAAATAAGTAAGTATAGGGATGTAATTCACACTATGATAAATATAATTAACACTACTGTACATTATATATGAAAAGAGAGTAAATCCTGAGCTTTCATCACAAGAAGATACTTTTCTCCATTTTTAAAATCTTGTATCTTTAAGAGATGATGAATGTTCACTAAATTTATTGTGGTAATTATTTCACAATGTATATAATTTAAATCATTATGCTGTACACTGAAACTTACACAATGCTGTATATCAATTATATATAAATAAAACTGGAAGAAAAAAATCATAAAAAAGAAAGGTACCCAGAAATGCAAATTCTCTGCCACATGACCATATGTTTCAGAGATTGTGTAGAACTCCTAATCATTTTCTTTAAGGCTTTGATCACAGTTAAATACAAATTTACTTGGGTAAGATCATTTAACAGACTAACTAGGTGTCTATAAATTTAGAGATGGAAGTTGCTATAGAATTCTCACTTTGCTATCCTCTCTTTACTTTCCTGTCCTCTCCCTTCTGCTGAGTTTCTCTCTCCTCATTTCTTACGCCATTTTCCCCCACACCCCCTTTCCTTTCTTCTTTGGTGTTCTAAGATGTGTTCACAATTTAAAATCTGTACATATAAGCCAGTAAGAACATATTTGAAATTTTAAAATTTCACAAGAAAAATGTTTTTGTAGGTGCTTTTCCTAGTAAAGGGGTCAGCATAAGTAATAAAATTTACTTCAGGGCTATATGCCATTTTTTAAAAAGAAAAATGATCTTCTTGGTAATGGAAAGTAAAATCTGGAGTAGTTTTCAAGGAAGAAAAATATGGTTCAAAGATTAGTAATACATAATAAGTTAACATAACTTAAATGTTTCATGAGCAATCTGAGAGTAGAGTTTCAAGAGCCAGACCTCAAGTAGGAAAGAGGTGGGAAAAAATTTCTACAAAGAGAGGGACTAGGTCACTGTTACATGACAGCAGTGGATGTCTAGTCACTATTGTCAGTGACTGACAGTATTCAGTGCAAAAAATCCTTGTGTCGATCATGGACAAGAACATTAGGAACACTTCAAAAGGGTAATGTTTCTCTTATAGTATGTCTTGCCTGAAGCATAAAAATTTACATTTGGATTTAATTCCAACTGTTTCTAACCTGCTGAAGCTAATATTGGAAAGTGAAATTTGACCCTAGGACACCAAACCATTACTGAAACTAACTGAATATTTTCCTGACTAGGGAAAAAATAAATTATTTTAACCAACTGTATACAGGCCTATGGACTCATTCTATCTTCTCCAATGTGCTAGCTTTCAGTGCTAATTAGCATAATGACCATGAGCTCCTTTTCAGTCTGCAAGATACCTGAGCTTTCTCTTCACCAAAATATACAGTGAATCTAATAACAGTCTATATTTCCTTTGCTTGACACAGCTGTGTAATTTTTAGCTTTGTTGGCATTTGTTTTATTTGGCAGGCTTACAGCTAATACTTAATTTGAAAACGTTTTTTACTGTCCTCTATTTCCCTTTCTCATCTCCAAACTTTAGCTAAAAGTCCAGTATACAAAAGAGTATTTCCTTAGTAGTGTTTTTGGAAATGTCTCCTAAAATCCCACTTTTATTCTCTTCTACCTGTAAAAGTTCTCCTTAATCTTCCATCAATCTGACCCTTGAACTAGTCATGCAGTTCTATCTCTTATTCCCATGATAATAAACTTCAATTACTCCTGCTTAAAGGATAAAATTCAAACCCCCAGAGTTTCATTAAAGAGTTGCCAAATCTGGTTCTACAACATGTTTCCAGTCATATTTATTTCTAGTCTTCTGAATTTATGTATTGTTGGTTTCTTTAAAATCTATTATTATTTGAATCTGCCCAACTTAATTACTTCCTTATTTCTTCAAGTTCCATCTTTCATCTAGAATATCACTTTTGCCTCTTCAAACCCTACTGATGTTTAAGGACCTGATTAAAGTCCTTCAATATCCAAAAGGCCTTTGAGAGCTTGCCTCTAGTTATTGCTCAAATTCCCTGAAGTCCTAGTTTTCATTATATATGCCATTTATGTGGTGGCTAAGTAAGTACTATCTGATAGTCTCTTTTGACTGTGATTCTGTATTGTAATTTAGCTTTCCACTGGCTTTTAGCAAACTTGATAGGGACAAAGTACAGGGACAAAGTAGGTGACTAATTCCACTAGGAGACTGTAAGTAAAGAAAAAAATGGGAGACCCCTGTAAGTTAATGATTACTCAAGAAAGCAGCTTTGCTTAACCACAAAACCAAGCAGGCTTGCTTAGCACAAAAACATGCCACAGAAGCATGAGACATGCCTCAAAACAGTAAAACAATGGTAGCATGAGGCCCACATCCTACCCAGTGAGCTCAGTAAGTTAATGATTCCTAGGACATGCTCCTCTGCTTGCACTAAAAGCAAAAATATAAGGAAAAGGTGACATTATACTAAAACCTGAGATAATTTACCATTTTTAGCATATGTTATCACCGTTTTGCTCATTTCCATTGCACCATGACAGTCCTGGCTTGTCCATGTAGGGACAAGAAAACTCCTCAGCCCAACATGGAGGAGGAACTGATGATGGAAGTGTGACATTTACTCAAGAATGAAGAAGAAGGTGTGTTTTCCCCCTCCCCACCAAATTTTATGCATTAACCCTCTATAAAATTTTCCTTTGATTATAAAACTGTAGCTCACTAAGTTCTCGGGGCATGGCACACTCTCACCCAGCCACTAATAAGCCTCAAAATCATCCTATTCTAATAAATCACTTATCTATTACTTTGCCTCTCACTGAATTCTTTCTGTGTTGAGACATAAAGAACCGGAGCTCCTTGGAGCCCCCCAAAACATCACCTAGTGCAGTGCCCCCCAACCCTTTTTGTCACCAGGGACTGGTTTTGTGGAAGACAATTTTTCCATGGGCAGACGGGGGAAGGAGGATAGTTCAGGCAGTAATGCAAGCAATGGGGGGTGATGGGAAGTGGCAGACAAAGCTTCACTTGCTCACCCGCCACTCATCTCCTGCTGTGTGGCCCCATTCCTAATGGGCCACAGACCAGTCCCGGTCCACAGTCTGGGGGTTGGGGACCCCTGATACAGCAACTTCAAATTCATGTCACATGAACTTCTTTTCTTTTATGCATCTGTGTATTTTCCTCAGTAACTAAAGTATTTTCCTCAGTCCAACTGTTGAATTTAGTAAAGATTGTTGAGCACCTATGATAAAGCAGACATCATTCTAGGCTCAGGGTGTACCACAATCAGGATGTACAAATGTGGTTATATATAATCTGTGAAGTTAAGCGGCTTAAAACCACAAATATTTATTTCTCACTGAAGCAACCTGGTTATCATAAGTTGTCTAGGCATCCTATGCACCCCCAGATGCAGGCTTCCAGAGCAAACACTTTCTGGAACATAGCTGTACCTTAGCATAGAGAAAGAAAGGATTGTAAGTCTCACACTGACTCAATGTTTTCCATATGGAAGTGCCATGCAGCACTTCTGCTCACATTTTTACTGGTAAAACAAGTCACATGTTCAAACCTTATATCAAGGGTGTAAGGAAGTGCAATCCTACCATATGTCCATGAATGGAACTTGAAATATTTAGTACTGTGGGCAGACAGCATGCAATAGAGACATATGTGTCACACGCTACTTCAACATAAGAAAAATACAACTTCACATGGTAAACAATTAACTATTAATATCTGTTATAAATTTTACACATAGTAGTGGGTACTATTGAAATATACCCTATGTATTCATTTGAGTGCATTCATGTATTCTGTATATTTTCCTACTTCTAATGATTGAATGCTTATTAGATAATACTTGATAATAGTGAAGGATGACTGCATAATAATCGCAGCTTGTTCCTTCATCATATGCTCAAAATAGTTAAGCTTCAGAGTTAAGAACTAGTCAAAGCTGAATGAAAATAAGAAACACTCAATTTAATTATTTCATGGTCTAGTCTCTGGAAAGAAGAACTAGTTAAAGCAGATAAAAATAATTTAGAACTAAGAATAATCTTATACTTGTTTTTAAAGTTTACTTAAAAGATGTGAATTTGTTTAGAAAATATGCTACCTGAAACAGAGGCTTGGGGCAATGTTGTTTGTTATTCAAAATAATGTAAAATACATTAATTGCGTTAACCCCTCATAAAATTCATAGTCTTTGGGCACATCCTCTCACCTGAGTGCCTGTTGGAAGAGGAACCTTGCCATCTGCATTTTATTGCCTGTCCATCTTGTTCCATAAAAAGTAATCCTGTAAAATTCATCTGCATTAGAGAGAGAAAAAGGCAACAGAAAACCTCCAATAAAAACAGAACCTACAGGTGTTGCTTTCTCCATATACATATTTGCTCTGTAAATCCAGTCTTACCTTGTAAAGTTAATGAGACTCCTCCAAGCATTTGAAATGACTATAAAGTGGAACTCACATAACTAGAGAAATAAATGGAGATTAACCTTACTTACCTATTATAATTCCTATGTTAACAGTCTCATAAAAGCTTGGGTTAAGTGAAAAGAAATATTAAATATTAAACATTCTATTGCATATATTTTGGGGCTACTGAGAACTGGACAGTACAATTAGGTCACCAAATGTAAGGTCCTTGTGAAGATGAAGAAAAAGTGGTACCTCCAGAAGTAATATAAGGTGATGGGAAAAACATAAAAGCATTAGACAGGGATTCAATAGCAGGATAAATGAGGAGAGGAGCAAGAAATGGAAAAAGGAAGAGAGAGAGAGGATAAGAGAGAGATGAAGAGAGAGAATGTGCATGATCAGATGCTATATTTGTAGTGAAGGACCAGAACTATAATTGATAACTAAAGGCACCTACCTTTCCCTCTGAGGTGTGTGTGTGTGTGTGTGTGTGTGTGTGTGTGTGTTAGGCACTAAACTATGTTTTAATGAAGTATATCATACATTCACTATGGACACAAAACCTAAGCATACAACTCAATGCATTTTATTTATTTTTTATTTTAAAATTAATTTTTATTGGAGTATAGATGCTTTACAATGTTGTGTTAGCTTCTGCTGTGCAGAAAAGTGAATCAGCTATACGTATACATATAGCCTCTCTTTTATAGATTTCCTTCCCATTTAAGTCACCACAGAGAACTGAATAAAGTTCCCTGTGCTATACAGTAGGTTCTCATTAGTTCTCTATTTTATACTTAGTAATGTATATATGTCAATCCCAATCTCCCAATCATCCCATCCCCTTCTTTCCCCCTTGGTAACCATAAGTTTGTTTTCTACATCTGTGACTCTATTTCTGCTTTGAGGATAAGTTCATCTGTACCATTTTTGTACATTCCACATATACTCAATGTTATATGATATTTGTTTTTCTCTTTCTGACTTACTTGACTCTGTATGACAGTCTCTAGGTCCATCCACATCTCTGCAAATGGCACTATTTTGTTCCTTTTTATAGATGAGTAATATTCCATTGTATATATGTACCACAGCTTCTTTATCCATTCCTTTGTCAGTGGACATTTAGATTGCTTCCTTGTTCTGGTTCTTGTAAATAGTGCTGCAATGAACATCAGTGTGCATTCAGTGCATTTTTACAAAGTTAAACCACCTATGTAACCACCACCCAAATAAAGAGTCAGAGCATTTCCAGAGCCTGAAAAACTCCCTATTTTATTGCCTCCAAGATTCACTACACCCTCCCATATTCTTTTATTATTATTATTTTTTATACAGCAGGCTTTTATTAGTTATCTATTTTATACATATTAGTGTATATCTGTCAATCCCAATCTCCCAATTCATCCCACTACCACCACCACCCTCCACTTTCCCCCATTGTTGTCCATACATTTGTTCTGTACATCTGCGTCTCTATTTCTGCCTTGCAAACTGGGTCATCTTTACCATTTTTTCTAGATTCCACATATATTCATTAATATAAGACATTTGCTTTTCTCTTTCTGACTTACTTCACTCTGTATGACAGTCTCTAGATCCATCCACATCTCTACAAATGACACAGTTTCATTCCTTTTCATGGCTGAGTAATATTCAATTGTATATATGTACCACATCTTCATTATCCATTCATCTGTCAGTAGGCATTTAGGTTGCTTTCATGACCTGGCTATTGTAAATACTGCTGCAATGAACATTAAGGTGCATGTGTCTTTTTGAATTATGGTTTTCTCTGGGTATATCTCCAGTAGTAGAATTGCTAGGTCATATGGTAATTCTATTTTTAGCTTTTTAAGGAACCTCGATACTGTTTTCAATAGTGGCTGTACCAATTTATATTCCCACCAACAGTCCAAGAAGGTTCCTCTTTCTCCACATGTTCTCCAGCATTTGTTGTTTATAGGTTTTCTGATTATGCCCATTCTAACAGGTGTGAGGTGATAACTCATTGTAGTTTTTATTTGCATTTTTCTAATAATTAGTGATGTTGAACATCCTTTCATGTGTTTCCTGATAATCTGTATATTTTCTTTGGAAAAATGTCTATTTAGGTCTTCAGCCCATTTTTGGATTTGGTTGTTTGTTTTCTTGATATTGACCTGCATAAGCTGCTTGTAAACTTTGGAGATTAATCCTTTGCCAGTTGCTTCATTTACAAATATTTTCTCCCATTGTGAGCGCTGTCTTTTCACCATGTTTATGGTTTCCTTTGCTGTGCAAAAGCTTTTAAGTTCCATTAGGTCCCATTTCTTTATTTTTGTTTTTATTTCCATTACTCTAGGAGGTGGGTCAAAAAATATCTTGCTGTGATTTATGTCAATTAGTTTTCTTCCCATGTGTTCCTCTCAGAGTTTTATAGTGTGTAGTCTTACATTTAGGTCTTTAATCCATTTTGAGTTTACTTTTGTGTATGGTGTTAGGGAGTGTTCTAATTTCATTCTTTTACATGTACCTGTCCAGTTTTCCCAGCACCACTTACTAAAGAGACTGTCTTTTCTCCATTGTATATCCTTGTCTCCTTTGTCATAGATTAGGTGGCCACAGGTGTGTGTGTTTATATCTGGGCTTTCTATCCTGTTGCATTGATCTATATTTTTGTTTTGTGTCAGTACCATATTGTCTTGATTACTGTAGCTTTGTAGTATAGTCTGTAGTCAGGGAGTCTGATTCCTCCAGCTCCATTTTCTTCCCTCAAAACTACTTTGGCTATTTGAGCTCTTCTGTGTCTCCATACACATTTTAAGATTTTTTGTTCTAGTTCTGTGAAAAATGCCATTGGTAATTTGATAAGGATTGCATTGAATCTGTAGATTGATTTGTGTAGTATACTCATTTTCACAATATTGAGTCTTCCAATCCAAGAACATGGTATATCTCTCCATCTGTTTGTGTCATCTTTGATTTCTTTCATCAGTCCTATAGTTTTCTGAGTACAGGTTTTTTACCTCCTTATGTAGGTTTAATCCTAGGTATTTTATCCTTTTTGTTGCAATGGTAAATGGGAGTGCTTCCTTAATTTCACTTTCTGATCTTTCACTGTTAGTGTATAGTAATGCAAGAGATTTCTGTGCATTAATTTTGTATCCTGCTACTTTACCAAATTTATTGATTAGCTCTAGAAGTTTTCTGGTGGCATCTTTAGGGTTCTTTATGTATAGTATCATGGCTTCTTCAGTGACAGTTTTACTTCTATTCCAATTTGTATTCTTTTTATTTCTTTCTCTTCTCTGATTGCCATGGCTAGGACTTCCAAAACTATTTTGAATAATAGTGGTGAGAGTGGACATCCTTGCCTTGTTTATGATCTCAGTGCTAATGCTTTCAGTGTTTCACTTTTATGAATGATGTTTGCTGTGGTTTTGTCATATATGGCCTTTATTATGTTGAAGTAGGTTCTTTCTATGCCCACTTTCTGATGAGTTTTTTTTTTTATCATAAATGGGTGTTTAATTTGTCAAAATATTTTTCTGCATCTAGTAAGAATATCTTTTTTTTTTTTTTTTTTTTTTTGTGGTACGTGGGCCTCTCACTGCTGTGGCCTCTCCCGTTGCGGAGCACAGGCTCCAGATGTGCAGGCTCAGCGGCCATGGCTCACAAGCCCAGCTGCTCCATGACATGTGGGATCTTCCCAGACCAGGGCATGAACCTGTGTTCCCTACGTCGGCAGGCAGACTCTCAACCACTGTGCCACCAGGGAAGCCCTCATATGTATTTTATTCTTCAGTTTGTTAATATGGTGTATCACATTCATTGATTTGTATATATTGAAGAATCCTTTCATTCCTGGGATAAATCCCACTTGATCATGGTGTATGATCTTTTTAATGTGTTGTTGGATTTTGTTTGGCAGTATTTTGTTGAAGACTTTTGTATCTATATTCATCAGTGATATTGGTCTGTAATTGTCTTTTTTTGTAGTATCTCTTTCTGGTTTTGGTATCAGGGTGATTGTGGTCTCATAGAATGAGCTTGGGAGTGTTCCTTCCACTGCATCATTTTGGAAGAGTTTGAGAAGAATGGGTTTTAGCTCTTCTCTAAATGTTTGATAGAATTCACCTGTTGAGCCATCTGGTCCTGGACTTTTGTTTGTTGGAAGACTTTTAATCACAGTTTCAATTTCATTACTTGTGTTTTGTCTGTTCATTTTTTCTTTTCTCCATTGTATAGCCTTGCCTCCTTTGTCATAGATTAGGTGACTATATTTTGTAGTTCTTCTTGCTTCTGCTGTCTGCCCTCTTGTCCCCTCCGATATTCTGTAGTCATATTCTGACTTCTATCTTCACAGAGTGGTTTTGGCTTATTTGAAATTTTATAAATGGAATTACATGAAATGCATTCTTTTTATACCTGGTTTCTTTACCTCAATGGTATATTTTTGAGACTCATTCGTGCTTTTTTGTGTAGTTATCATTTGTTCTTTTCTATTGTTCTATCTTATTCTGTTCTATGACTATATCACAACTTATTCATTCTATCATCGATTACTTTAGGGTTGGTTCTAGTTTGAGGCTATTATGAATTCTGCTGCTGCTAATCTTCTTAGTATGTCTTTTGCACATATGCAACATTCTTTTTGGGTATTTACCAAGTATTGAAGTTTGGGGAGCATAAGGTATTCTCAGCATCGGAGGATATTGCCAAGCAGTTTTCCGTATAGGTCTACCAATTTATATTCTGGTCAGCTGTGTATAAAAATTAGAAATTCTACGTATTCTCATTAATACTGGATATTGTCACTGTACTTATATATGTATTTTAATTTTGCTATTCTGTTGATTATATATTGTATTTCATTGTGATTTTCATTTGCATTTCTAAAATGACTACTGAATTTGAACATTGTTCAGAAGTCTATCACATTTCAGTATTTTGTTTTGGGAGGTACCCATTCAGTTCAGCCATATTTGAGGCTTTGTCTGTGTTTTTATTATTCATTTGTGGGCATTCTTCATGTATTCTGGATACAAATTGTTTGTCAGGTAAGTATAACGAATATCTTCTCCCACACCATACTTTCCCTTTCTCTCTCTTATACAGTATCCTCAAATGAATAGATGGTTCTTAATTTTTAATGAAGCCCAATTCATTGATCTTTTTACTTGATTTTGATTATTTCTCATAAATTTAAGAAATCTTTGCTCATCTAAATATTATGACAGGGGTTTCCCTGGTTGTGCAGTGGTTGAGAGTCCGCCTGCCAATGCAAGGGACACAGGTTTGTGCCCCGGTCCGGGAAGATCCCACATGCCATGGAGTGGCTGGGCCCGTGAGCCATGGCCGCTGAGCCTGCGTGTCCAGAGCCTGTGCTCCACAACAGGAGAGGCCACAACAGTGATAGGCCTGTGTACTGCAAAAAAAAATATATAATATAAATAAATAAATAAATAAATAAATAAATATTATGACAGACTATATGGCAATTTAGACACAACATTGCTTTACTTTCACCTTTAGTTTTGCAATTTACTTAAAATTACTTTTGTTTTTGGTAAGAGGAAAAGATCAATGTTTAGAAACTTTTTTCCATACAGATATGTACTTGATGCAGCACTATTTCCTGAAAAGACCATAATTTCTCTCCTCCCATCCCCTCCTTCTGCACTGGTGTGGTGCCTTTCTCATCAGGTGATCCTGTATGTGTAGCTCTGTTTCTGGGATCTCTTTTCTGTCCCATCGATTCATTTAGTTATCTTTACATAATTACCAGGCTGTTTTAATAATATAACTTTATAATATGTCCTGCTAGTATAAATTCTCCATCTTTGTTCTGTTTCTTCTTTGATATTTTTGTCCCTTTTAGAATTAGATTGTCAATTTCCACATGCCAAAATAAATGACTGCTGGAGTTTTTATTAGGATTGGGTTAAATCTTTGGATCAATTTAGAAGAGATTGAAATATTTACATGATTGAATCTTCCAATACATGAACATGTTCTACTTCTCCATTTATTGAGGTCTTCTTTAATTTATCTTGGTAATTTTTGTAATTTTCAGAGTAGAGATATACACACTTATTATTAGATTAATCCTAAGTATTTGATGCTATTATGAATGGTGCTTTAAATTTCATTTCCACTTGCTTGTTGCCACTATATCAAAATACAATTGAAGTGTTTATATTGATATGCTACCCCAAATCTTAACCAATGGCACCTATTAATTCCAGTCATTTATTTTTGAATTCTTCTGTATGTTCTACCTATACAGTTATGTTGTCTACTTCTGAGTTCATTTTTTTTCTTTCTTTATTGTACTGATTAGGGCCTTTAGGATACTTTTGAACTGAATTGGTGATAGCAGACATTTAAATTTTGTTCCTTATCTCTGGGATAAACATTCAACTAGTCTCAATAATTTTGTAGATAATATTTTTTATCAGATTAAGAATGTTTTTTTTTTCTATTTTTAATTTGTTAAGAGGTTTTGGGATATTTTAGGTTTTTTTAAATAATGATTAGGTATTGAAGTTGATTAAAAATTTGAATGTATTGAGATGATTATATTATTATTATGTTAATGTGATAATTTACATTGACCAACTTTTTTTTTTTGACTAACTTGTTTTAGAAAATGGATTGACTTTTTAAAATTGAAATTGGGATTATTCAGATTTTCTAGTTGGTTCTTGTATCAGATTTTTAAAGTTATGTTTTCTCTGAGCAATTTTTAATTTTACCTAAAATTTCATATTTATTGACATATCAATATTTATATTCTACTCTTATTATCTATTGATATTTTAAGTATGTGTAGTGATATAAACTTTTTGAGACTCTTGTACCTTGTTTTTGATTTAATAGATTTTTTGTTCTCATGTATATTTTTCTTCTACTTTTATTTGTGCTTCATTTGCAATATTT
This sequence comes from Mesoplodon bidens, assembly GCF_964165515.1. Classification (NCBI taxonomy): domain Eukaryota; kingdom Metazoa; phylum Chordata; class Mammalia; order Artiodactyla; family Ziphiidae; genus Mesoplodon; species Mesoplodon bidens. The sequence continues at coordinate 59,408,818 of NC_138169.1, read as the reverse complement.
TAAAAAGGTTTCTTTATGAGGAACCTTATAACTTTACAAATAGGTCTTTAAGGCAATAATTTCTCTGGAAGTACTTCATTAACTGCATGCCACAAATTTTGATATATTGTTTTCTTTAGTAATTATTTAACATATTTTCTTATTTTACTTTTTTATTGACCATTAGAATATTCAGAAATAAGTTTTCTTAAAAATTTTGAAAATTTAAGTATTTTAATGTTCAAACTTTTGTTTTTATTTTCTATTTTCATTCATTACAATCAGTGAAGATATTCTCTATGTTTTCATGTGTTTTATACTTTATTTGCTTTATGATCCAGCATATTATCCATTATTGTAAAATTTGCATGGTTATTAAAAATGTGTTCTACATTTTTTGTGACCTATCTAGATCATTTTGATAATAGTATTTTTCAGTTTCTCTATCTATCTACTGATTCCTTGTCAGTTTGTCTATCAGTTTGTAAAGACAGTTGTTTTCAAACCTCTGGCTCTGACTTAGGCTTTTCTTTTTATCCTTTTATTTCTGCTTTTATTTTATATTTTGCTAGCATATAAATTTATGTTAGTTATAACTTTCCCCCGAATTAGCAGCTTTTATTATTATTAAATGCTCCTCTTTATCTCTAGTAATAAATCTTACCTTAAAGTCTATTTAGTCAATGAATTTATATACACAAGTTTCAGTTACTATATGCATGTTATATCATATCTCTTTGATATTTTGAATTTTAACTTTTTGTGTCATTTTATTTTAGATGTAATTCTCCAGAGGATCAAATATTGTTTCCTTTTTTGTCTATTACTTGGCCTATTTATTTTTATTGTCTGATAATCTTTGCATTTTAATTGGAATATTTATTTATTTTTAATTTAATTATAGTTAAATTTACAATGTTGTGTTAGTTTCAAGTGTACAGAAAAGTGATTCAGTTATACACACACACACACATATATATATGTGTGTGTATAAATATATGCACACACAGACACACATATATATATATATTCTTTTTGAGATTCTTTTTCATTATGAGTTATTACAAGATATTGAGTATAGTTCCCTGTGCTATACAGTAGGTCCTTGTAGTTTACTTATTTTATATATAGTAGTGTGTATATGTTAAACCCAAATACCTAATTTATCTCTCTTTCCATCCCCTTTGGTAATTGCTATGTAAATAAGTTTATTTGTATCATTTTTTTTAATTCTACATATAAGTCATCTCATATAATATTTGTTTTTCTCTTAATAATCTCTAAGTCCATTCATGTTGCTACCAATGGCATTATTTCATTCTTTTTTATGGTTGAGTAATATTCCATTGCATATATGTACCACATCTCCTTTATCCATTCCTCTGTTGATAGACATTTGAATTGTTTCCATATCTTGGTTATTGTAAATAGTGTTGCAATGAACATTGGAGTGCCGGTATTTTTTTCAAATTATAGTTTTCTCTGGATATACAGCCAGGAGTGGGATTGCTGGATCACAAGGTCATTCTATTTTTAGTTTTTAAAGAAATCTCCATACTTATCTCCATAGTGGTTGTACCAATTTACATTCCCACCAACAGTGTAGGAGGGTTTCCTTTGCTCCACACCCACTCCAACATTTATTGTTTTTAGACTTTTTTTTAACATCTTCATTGGAGTATAATTGCTTTACAATGGTGTGTTAGTTTCTGCTTTATAACAAAGTGAATTAGTTATACATATACATATGTTCCCATATCTCTTTCCTCTTGCATCTCCCTCCCTCCCACCCTCCCTATCCCACTCCTCTAGGTGGTCACAAACCACCTAGCTGATCTCCATGTGCTATGTGACTACTTCCCACTAGCTACCTATTTTATGTTTGGTAGTGTATATATGTCCATGTCACTCTCTCACTTTGTCACAGCTTACCCTTCCCCCTCCCCATATCCTCAAGTCCATGCCATTCTGACCACTGTGAGGTGATACCTCACTGTAGTTTTGATTAACATTTCTCTAATAATTAGCAATGTTGAGCATTTTTTCATGTGCCTGTTGGCCATCTGTATGTCTTCTTTGCAGAAATGTCTATTTAGGTTATCTGTCCATTTTTTGATTGGGTTATTTGGTTTTTTTTTTTATATTGAGCTGCATGAACTGTGTGTAAATGTTGGAGATTAATTCCTTTTCAGTCTCTTCATTTGCAAATATTTTCTCCCATTCTATGGGCTGTCTTTTCATTTTGTTTATGGTTTCCTTTGCTGTGCAAACACTTCTAAGTTTAATTAGGTCCCACTTGTTTATTTTTGTTTTTATTTTCATACTCTAGGAGACGGATCCAAATACATATTGCTGTGATTTATGTCAAAGAGTGTTCTGCCTAAGTTTTACTCTAAGAGTTTTATAGTATCTGGCCTTACTTTTATGTATATGATCCATTTTGAGTTTATTTTTGTATATGGTGTTAGAGAATGTTCTAATTTCATTCTTCTACATGTAGCTGTCCAGTTTTCCCAGCACCACTTATTGAAGAGACTCATTTCTCTATTGTATACTCTTGCCTCCTTTGCTATAGATTAATTGGCCATAGGTGGATGGGTTTATTTCTGGGCTTTCTATCCTGATCCATTGATCTATATATCTGTTTTTGTATCAGTACCACACAGTTTTGTACTGTAGCTTTGTAGTATAGTCTGAAGTCAGGGAGCCTGATTCCTCCAACTGAGTTTTTCTTTCTCAATATTGCTTTGGCTACTCAGTATCTTTTTTGTTTCAATACATATTGTAAAAAAAAATTGTCTTGGTTTTGAGAAAATGCCATTTGTGATTTGATAGGTATTGCATTGAATCTCTAGATTGCTTTGGGTAATATAGTCATTTTGACAATATTGATTCTTCCAATCCAAGAACATGGTATGTGCCTCCATATGTTTGTGTCATTTTTTATTTCTTTCATCAGCATCTTATAGTTTTTTTGAGTATTTGTCTTTTGCTTCCTTAAGTACGTTTATTCCTAGGTACTTTATTATTTTTGATACCATGGTAAATGGAATTGTTACCTTAATTTCTTTTTCTGCTCTTTCATTTTTAAGGTATAGGAATGCAAGAAATATGTATATTAATTATGTATCCTGCAAATTTACCCAAATTCATCAATGAGCTCTTGTAGTTTTCTGGTAGTGTCTTTAGAATTTTCTGTGTATAGTATAAGGTCATCTGCAAACAGTGACAGTTTTACTTCTTTCAAATTTGAATTCCTTTTATTTCTTTTTCTTCTCTGATTGCCATGGCTAGAACTTCCAAATCTATGTTGAATAAAAGTGTTGAGAGTGGACATCTTTGTCTTGTTCCTCATCTTGGAGGAAATGCCTTCAGTTTTTCACCACTGAGAATGATGTTAGCTGTGCATTTGTCATATATGGACTTTATCATGTTGAGGTAGGTTCCCTCTATGCTCACTTTCTGGAGAGTATTTATCACCAATGGGTGTTGAATTTTGTCAAAAGCTTTTTCTGCATCTTTTGATTTATGGTCCTTTTAATGTATTGTTGGATTCAGTTTGCTAGTATTTTGTTGAGAATTTTTGTGTCTATGTTCAACAGTGATATTGACCTATAATTTTATTTTTTTGTAGTATCTTTATCTGGTTTTGGTATAAAGGTGATAGTGACCTCATAGAATGAACTTGGGAGTGTTCCTTCTTCTGCAATTTTTTGGAATAGTTTCAGAAGGATAGGTGTTAATTCTTCTCTAAATCTTCAGTAGAATTTATTGAGAAGCCATTTGTCCTTGACTTTCATTTGCTGGGAGTTTTTAAATTACTGATTCAATTTCATTACTGGTAATTGATCTGTTCATATTTTCTATTTCTTTCTGGTTCGGTCTTGGGAGGTTGTACATTTTTAAGAATTTACCCATTTCTTCTAGGTTGTCCATTTTATTGGCATATAGTTGCTTGTAGTAGTCTCTGATGGTCCTTTGCATTTCTGTGGTGTCTGTTGTACTTTCTCTTTTTTCATTTCTAATTTTATTGATTGAGCCCTCTCCTTTTTGTTTTCTTGATGAGTCTTGATAAAGGTTTATCAATTTTTTTATCTTTCCAAAGAACAACTTTTAGCTTTTAATTTCTAGGAGTTTAAGAAAAATAAATTTAGTGCTTTATTTCACTGAAATTATTTTTTTATTGTCAGGTGACATTCCCCAGATGATTTTAAGGTTTATATTTTTCATCTCACTATAATCCACTGTCATCCTGTTTTGTATTCTGAACTCATAGAAACTGATATCTATATTTGGCAGTGCATAATCTGCTATAAGGATCATCAGTTTTATGTCTATTTTATATTAATATATTTCATATTTATTCATTTAATATGTATCAGAAACATTTAATGTGTCCATGTGTTATAAACATATTGTATGTCTCATCATGCCTACTGTAACATCAGACACCTAATAAGTGCTGGGATGATTGAATGGTTTGTGCAGCTTGCTGGGTTCACACATTATTGACTTACACACTAGGGAGTAATGAAATAGGAAATGCTGAGGTAAGATTTCACAATTCTTTGGGGATACCATAGACAGAAAGTTGAAGAGACCTTAAAGAAAAAGACTGTAGACTTATTTTGTTAATTAAAATACTCTACACTAAAAAAAGTCAATTTGTGAACTGAGAAAAATTTATAAGAAAAATAATCATAAGTATCCTCTCTATATAAAGAAATATTATAAATCTTTTAAAAATAAATGTAGGCACTATTCTACATCTGTGAAATACAACAATAAATAAAAAAGATAAATTGAACTTAGAGTCTAGTAGGGGGAATAGACAGAATGCATTAAATATAAGTTAATTCTAAGAGGTTCCTGTCTTCTGAATGTGATCTGGACCTGTTTAAACTACACTATTTGCTCAGTAAATAAAAAAACTTTATGTACTTTATTCTATGTTATATACACACACACACACACATGCACACAAGAAAATACTTTGAAACCCCCGATGGGGCTACAGTGGAAAGTGCTAAGCAACTTCAGGTGCCTCCGGGGTATACCTTGCAGGATACAGAATAATAAGTTAGGACTGTACAGTACAACAGCATTGTTTGAAACAAGGCCCTTACTTTTCCAGACAGGGAGACTTTAATTAAGGTAGGGGATCAGAAAAGAGAGGTGAGTGTTATTTTGTTGGAGAAAGATAGAAAATTACTATCTTATTCCTTTTTAAAGACCACTAACAATAGATAATGATAGATGCTCATTACAGTTATATTGAGTCATTTTTTAACTCCTTGAAAAATGGCAATCTACAAATGGTATACTTACTAAGTTTCAGTTAACCAAACTCTAAAGTTTGTGGATAGATGAGTGATGAAGATACTTTTTGGCCTCAACCTGTTTAGTTCAGGAACGATGACACACAAAACCTCCACCAAAGCAAAAACTCTTTTGACCCAAAGATGGAATTTCAAGTTTAAATAAAATGATGCCATTTTTGTTATGCTATGGCAACATTTTACTAAATCAGTACAATCTGAAGAGTCTATAATAACAGGCTGGCTGGGAATACTTCACTGTAGCTATCCCAAGTGAAAGCAGATACAGGCAAGATCTGCCTCAGTCTAAAATAACCATTTCAAGAGTGTAGGATTCAACTCTATGATATTTCTAAGGTGGTAATGTGGAATCTTTTTATAAAATGATTGATTGGTATTTCAAAGCAAATTTATTTTCTTGAAGTCTGAGCAAAGTGCTTGAGGCTTTTCACAAGTACAGCATATGAAATATTAATACTTTTCTCAGTAACTCTACATTTTACTCCAGTCAGGTGCAGAAAAAGTTAATTTTAGAGGAATCAGCCAAGGTTTACAAAGACAAGAAGATGATTTTTTTAATACATATTTAGATTTATTCAAAGTCCTCTCCTCACTGCTGGGTGAAATAGTTAAATGCTAACATATCTTTCATATAAACATCATATTCAGTTGTAAAGCCCCCTAGCAAAGCTCAGAGTCCAGAAATGCTCCAATTTTGTCAACTTTTATAACTATGATAATATTTTAATGGGGAAAGGAAATACTATGGCTCTACTTTCTGTTTGGTAAACACACATTTCTGAGGTAAACCACCAAAGCTTCTCAAGGTATGGATGTTTCTTACAAAAGGGCACATTGAGATTTTTATAGCAATGTTTATCAAACTGCAGGTTGGAATGACTCATTAGATTGAGATTCAGTGACCCATTCAGTGACCCATGACCCACTAGAGGACCATGCAATCAATTTTGTGAATTATTTTGCTTTTTTATTGCAAGGTAATGGACTAGGATGGAATGAAATAGAAGATAACACAAAGGATAGAATAGAATGGAATAGAATAGAATAAAATAGATCAGAATTAGTCACATGTGCAGAGGTCACATGATATAGATATATGTTTTTGGGGGGAAGACATATAGATTTCCTAACTGTGCTCAGGTGACAAGTGTTTATTAAAAGATGATGGATACAAGTTATGAACAAGTTTACTGCTGGATATTCCAAGACACAGTACTATATTACTTCTTATTTCTTTATATTTATGTTTAAATGAAGTATAATTGATTTACAATATTATATTAGTTTCAGATGTACAACATATTGATTTGATATTTTTATAAATTAAAATATTTTAAATAAAATATTTTTAATAAAATATTTTATTAATATATATTAACTCCATTTAATGTTATTACAAAATAATATATATTTCCCAGTACTGTATAATATATCCTTGTTGCTTATTTATTTTATATGCAGTAGTTTGTTTTTCTTCATCCCATACCTCTATCTCTCCCTTCTCCACTTCCCCTTATTTATTTTATACATAGAAGTTTGTACCTCTTAATCTCCTATCCTTAACTTGACTTTCCTCCCTTCCCTCTCCCCACTGGTAACAATTAGTTTGTTTTCTATGTCTGTGAGTATGTTTCTGTTTTTTTATATACATTTGTTTGTTTTATTATTTTTTTTTAGATTCCACATATAAGAAGTGATAACATACCATATTTGTCTTTCTCTGACTTATTTCACTAAGCATAATACTGTCTAAGTACACTCACATTGATGGAAATGGCAGAATTTCATTCTTTTTTATGGCTGGATAATATTTCATTATGAATATAAATAAGATGTGGTATATATCTTTATTCATTTATCTGTTGATGGGCACCTAGGCGGCATCCATATCTTGGGTAATGTACATAAGACTGCTATGAACATTGGGATGCATGTATATTTTGAATTAGTGTTTCTGTTTTCTTTGGATACATAGACCCAGCAGTGGAATTGCTGGATCGTATGGTAGCTCTATTTTTAGTATCTTGAGGAAACTCCATACTGTTTTCCATACAGGCCGTACCAAACAACAATCCCATCCACAGTGTACTAGGATTCCCTTTTCTCCACATCCCTACCAACATTTATATACCTTTTGTTGATAACCATTTTGATACGTGTGAGGTGATATTCTGCTTTTGATTTGCATTTTACTAATGATTAGTGATGTTGAGCATTTTTACATGTGCCTGTTGGCCATCTGTATATCTTCTTTGGAAAGAATGTCTATTCAGGTCTTCTGCCTGTTTTAATTGGGTTGTTTCTTTTTCTGATATTGAGTTATGTGATCTGTTTATATTTTGGATATTAACTCCTTATTGGTTACATCATTTGAAAATATTTTCTCTCATTCAGTAGGTTTTCTTTTTATTTTGTCAATAGTTTCCTTTGCTATGCAAAGACATATTGGTATTTCAAATGACAAGATAGAAATAAGTGATTATGAAAAATGCTAAGCAGGGCCAAGTCCCTCCATTTAACAAATAAGCACTGAAATAGTTGTCACATTCCAGGTCCTCAACTGGTTCTGGAGCTACAAAGATAAAAGATCTAATACCCTCTCTTTAAGGGTTAAATGAATATTTAATATTTGAATATTCAACATATTTGAATATTCACTAAATAGGTTGCATCTTTTTGATCAAACTTTATTTGTAAATTATTAATTCTTATCTAATGTGTAAACACAAGTATTTAATTATATATGTTAATATATTTAAAGATAAAACTATAAAACACTGTAATTTCTAATTATGGGAAATCCCTTAAAATTGACATTTTTACACCTTATTTTATACATTCTAGATGTAACGGCATTCTGTAAATGCTGCCAATTTGAATACTGTACTGTCCCCATTTACTAGATTTTTATGTGATAGAGAGATCTCCTGTCATGAAGACCACATAGCCTTCACACTAACTTTTGATATCCAGCAGATGTGGTTCAATTCTCTTGCTTATGGATTTGTATCTATCCAAATATTTATTAAGTTGACATATTGATATTGAAGGATTTTTTCTGAGAAATCAGGTTATAAAGAGAAACACAGAAGATTCAGAATTTTGCACAAATTTTCTGACTCTTTTCTATATGGTCCCATACTGCTTCAAGAATTAGATTTGTGCCAGTACCATACTGTCTGGATTACTGTAGCTTTGTAATATAGTCTGAAGTCTGGGAGCCTGATTCCTCCAGTTCTATTTTTCTTTCTCAAGTTTGCTTTGTCTATTTGGGGTCTTTTGTGTTTCCATACAAATTGTGAAATTTTTTGTTCTAGTTCTGTGAAAAATGCCATTGGTAGTTTGATAGAGATTGCATTGAATCTGTAGATTGCTTTGGATAGTATAGCCATTTTCACAATGTTCATTCTTCCAATCCAAGAACATGGTATATCTCTTCATCTGTTTGCATCATTTTTAATTTTTTTCATCAGTGTCTTATAGATTTCTGCATACAGGTCCTCTGTCTCCTTAGGTAGGTTTATTCCTAGGTATTTTATTATTTTTATTGCAATGGTAAATGGGAGTGTTTCCTTAACTTCTAGATCAATGGAACAGGATAGAAAACCCAGAGATAAACTCATGCACATATGGTCACCTTATTTTTGATAAAGGAGGCCAGATTATACAATGGAGAAAAGAGAGCCTCTTCAATAAGTGGTGCTGGGAAAACTGGACAGCTACATGTAAATGAATGAAATTAGAACAATCCCTAACATCATACAAAAAAATGAACTCAAATGTATTAAAGACCTAAATGTAAGTCCAGACACTATAAAATTCTTAGAGAAAAACATAAAAAGAACACTCTATGACATAAATCACAGCAAGATCCTTTATGAATCACCTCCTAGAGAAATGGAAGTAAAAACAAAAATAAAGAAATGGGACCTAATGAAACTTAAAAGCTTTTGCACAGCAAAGGAAACCATAAACAAAATGAAAAGACAGCCCTCACACTGGGAGAAAATATTTGTAAATGAAGCAACTGACAAAGACTTAATCTCCAAAATTTACAAGCAGCTCATACAGCTCAATATCAGAAAAACAAATAACCCAATCCATAAATAGGCAGAAGACCTAAATAGACATTTCTCCAAAGAAGATATATAGATTGCCAACAAACACATGAAAGAATGCTCAATGTCATTAATCATTAGAGAAATGCAAATCAAAACTACAATGAGGTATCACTTCACACCAGTCAGAATGGCCAACATCAAAAAATCTAGAAACAATAAATTCTGGAGAGGGTGTGGATAAAAGGGAACACTCTTTCACTGTTGGTGGGAATGTAAATTGATACAGCCACTATGGAGAACAGTATTGAGGTTCCTTAAAAAGCTAAAAATAGAACTACTATATGACCCAGCAACCCCACTACTGGGCATATACTCTGAGAAAACCATAATTCAAAAAGAGTCATGTACCACAATGTTCATTGCAGCTCTATTTACAATAGCCAGGACATGGAAGCAATCTAAGTTTCTATCGACAGATGAATGGATAAAGAAGATGTGGCATAGATATACAATGTAGTATTATTCAGCCAAAGAAAGAAATGAAATTGAGTTATTTGTAGTGAGGTGGATGGATCTAGAGACTGTCATACAGAGTGAAGTAAGTCTGAAAGAGAAAAACAAATATCATATGCTAACACATAGATGGAGTCTAAAAAAAAAAAAGTTCTGAAGAACCCAGGGACAGGACAGGAATAAAGATGCAGTTGTAGAGAATGGACTTGAGGGCATGGGGAGGGGGAAGTGTAAGCCGGGACGAAGTGAGAGAGTGGCATGTGCTTATATATATATATATATATATATATATATATATATATATATATATATATATATTACCAAATGTAAAATAGATAACTAGTGGGAAGCAGTCGCGTAGCACAGGGAGATCAGCTCAGTGCTTTGTGACCACCTAGAGGGGTGGAATAGGGAGGGTGGGAGGGAGACGACAGAGGGAGGAGATATGGGGATATAGGTATATATATAGCTGATTCACTTTATTATTGAGCAGAAACTAACACACCATTGTAAAGCAATTATACTCCAATAAAGACGTTAAAAAAATTAGATTTGTAGAGAATGGCTTGTGTATCATTTGCCACTATACTGGCTCAAAGTGAGCTTTTCCTACCTGAAGGAACATAGGAACAATGGAAATTCAAGCCTCTGTACTTTGGTGTTGTACAGAATATATATTTAAAATAATAAAGAGGGGCTTCCCTGGTGGCGCAGTGGTTAAGGATCCACCTGCCAATATAGGAGACACGAGTTTGAGCCCTCGTCCTGGAAGATCCCACATGTCATGGAGCACCTAAGCCCCGGTCCACAACTACTGAAGCACAGACACCTAGAGCCCGTGCTCCAAAAGAAGAGAAGCCACCAAAATGAGGAGCCTGAACACAGCAACAAAGCATAGACCCCACTTGCTGCAACTAGAGAAAGCCCACACGTAGCAACGAAGATCCAACACAGCCAAAAATAAATAAAATAAAATAAGTAAATTTATAAAAAATAAAATAAAATAATAAAGAAAAGTTAAAAATGAAAGTTTTAAAAATTAAAAGGAAATTTCACTTACCTGATAGTAAATTCAAGTTCCTACATATGATGTCACCATCTTCTCGCTGTGTCTTTATATCACCTTCTTCTTTTTAGCTCTCTGTGTCCAATTTTCTTTTTATAAAGACACTAGTGAAATTGGTAAGGCCCACCATAATTACCTAAATGTATTTTATTTTATTTTCTGTACCAATGCGTATATTTAATCAGATGAGTACATCATGTGTTCCCAGTTTCCTCATTTACACAATTTCTCTCAATATATACTTTCCAGCTACCATATGAGCTAAAAAATTTTGCTCAATTATTTACATCTTTTATACATAGTATGTCTCTGAGTTTTGTTTTGTTTTGTTTTGTTTTACTACATAATTACCTAATTTTAACTTTATTGCCTCAGTAAAGACACTATCTCCAAATATGAGCATATTCTGAGGTACACAGATTTAGGACTCCGACATATGAATTTTGTGAAGGACATAATTCAGCCCATAACAATGCTTAATGACTCTATATACCATAAGAAACAGCTACTATGTCAATTTTACAAATGAGGAAACCAGTACTAAGAAGTTGGATGAATGATCCAAATTCACTCAACCAGTACAGGTCAATCCAGGTTTTGAATCTGGGTATCCTGTGTCTAATTAGGCATTCTTCCTAGTTCTGAATTATCTGTTCTATAAAGCACTCCAGAATTGGCTCTGCATCACATTTTTCATTTTACCTCTTACTTACTTGCTACATAAAGCATTCTTGCCCTCAGTCCTTTGCAAATCTCCTATCTTCACCTCTATCTCTGCCTATCAAGATTTTATATATCTATGAAGTTTTTACCTCAAATATCAACTATTTTATAACTTAAAACACCTGGTAAGATTTTTTAAAATCTCGATGTCCTGTCTACCATCCATGGCAATTAAGTCAATATCTCTGGGGGAAGAGACCAGAGAAGAGTATGTATTTATTAGAGCTCCCAGATGATTCTAATGTGCAGCCAAAATTGAGAACCATAGACTTAAAATCTTGTCTCATTCATAATCAGCTGATCGTTACCAACCCTTTTCCCTGTTAAATTTTTATATTGGAACTAAAGACATCCATTAAGCAAAAACAGAATGCAAATATAAGTCCATATTTTAAGATTATGCTTTATAATATTTTCTGGCTTATTCTTTCATTTTCAAGACAAACAATGCACACATATTAAAATTTACCACTTAATTACCCATGTATATTATATATCTCTTATATTAAAAACAATATTATAATGGACTAAAACTCTATGGCTGTCATGCATCAGAGTATTTATATTCCCAAGAATACCAGATGGGAACATTTCATTCTGATTTGCTTTATATCTTTTATTACAATGGCCTTTACTTGTTGGTACCACAGAAGTATTCTCATATTGATATAACTGTTAATACCATCCCCATCAACACCCTCCTCATCATCATCATCATTAATCACTTCCTAGCTATTGAAATCAGGAAATCATTGCTTCTCACTTTGGTTATTGCAGTAACTTTCTGCCTCATCACTTGCTTCTTTTCCATTCTCTAATCTTTCTTACACTTTGCTTCACAGGTAGTTCCCTACAGATTTTCTTACGTTAGTCCCCCATTGAAAGAACTTCAGTGGCTCCATATACACATAGAAACATGTTAACACCTGGCATTTAATACTTGGCATTCAAATTCCTGTCAAATATGGCTTCTATGTGAAATTTGCAGTATTTGCTCCCATAATATACCCCCTTGTAACTTATGGTCTCTGGAGACCCAGTCATCTTTCCCTCAATATATCCCAAACATGTTCTGCTAATTCCAGTGTCTGCCTGGGAAAATCCTAAAGTTTCCTTAAAATCAGATTATATCTATTCCATCAAAAAACCTATGCATAATCATCCCAATGGAATTAGTGTCCATTTATCATGTTTCTTTAGCACTTCTCTGGTTCTCCTAATGCAGGACCATGGATGGGATTTAAAGGTTCATTAGTAGAATTTAAATTATTTTCACAATTTTGTGTGTATATGCATTTCCCAACTGTACATTTTTCATCAACATCTTACTAATTCCATGACCCCAAGAGTGAGTAAGACCCAATGATCTATGAGATAATTTACTTAACTGTATTTTCATTCAGACTATAGTATCCTAGACAATAAGGTCTGAGTCTTAGTTATCTTTGTAGTGACCTCAGAATTTGGCTTAAAGTGTAAGCATGATCTGGGAGCAAATAGAAACTGAGTTAGTTCATAAAATATTGTGGACATTTATTTATATTATGTGGCTAAAATATTATGTAACTCTCTTTAGCTGGTTAGACTATACATGTACAAGAATGAGGTAGCCAGGCCAAGTGAGCAATATCATAAAGAATTTTTTAAAGAAATACTAAGTTCAGGAAACTTGGAGACTTCTTTCCAGGAACAAGCAACTGGCATATGAAAATCATAGTGGAATTCATCATCAAAAGTGTAAGAATTCCTAAGGAGAAATACAACTCTGCTGGGTGAGAAGAAATATGATAGTATTTTATTTTCCTTTCTATATCTCTCTAACAACTTATCCAGTTCCTTGAGGTAATTGGTACTTAATATAAGTTTATGGATTACATGATTAAATAAGTAAATGAGAAATACCCATGTGGCTGAGACATATACATATATTGGAGGTACTTTGTTGAAACAGGTGAGATTATCTCATCTGTCCTAGAAAGGGCTATGCTTTAGTAAAAAAAAAAAAAAAAGAAAGAAAGAAAGAAAAGAAAAGAAAAGACACATTTGTAAATGATTTTCCTTTACACCCCCAGTTCATAAGAATCAGTGAATTCTTTTTACAGACCATGTATTATTGCAGTGAAAATGCTGAAACAAAAATAAGTAATATCCCAGATGTATTACTGGCTGAAGTTCAGCTCCATTTGACACCGATTTATCAATGTTATATTACTGGTGGTTTATAGCATAGGTGGTAATTGTGGGGATAAAGTCAGACAAGGGTGTGAGAAATTACTTTTAAATCAATTCTTAATGCCTAACCGTCAGCACTTTTGTGACCTTCTTCTAATTCTTTCAACATTCTTCAATTGATAAAGCAAAAGAAGAATGATGTTAGCTTAAAGTTCCCACAACAATTTGGGGGGTTAACCTAATATTTTAATAGGTAAAAGTGAATCTTATGACAATGATTGGTATCCAGGATTACTGCTTACCGTTACTAATATTTCTAAATGGAAACAATAAAACAGTACAATTTACAGAGAATTTTGAATTGGAGTTTTGAGAACTGCAGTCTTCCCCACCAATAGACACCATTATTAAGGAAAGAGAGCATAAAATATACCAAAGTTAAAAAGTGTGTGTTACACATTTCTTTTCCTTCAAATGTGCACATTGTTCCCAGTGTTTGGTTGCCCATAGGCTTATCACCACTGTAGGAGAAATGAATCCAGAATCCCACCAGGAGGAGAAGCCTGTTAAAGCGTGTTCTAAAGAGGAGCAAAAAAATCTGGATTCTTAGTTTGGTGTGATGTGTCTTAGTTTCAGAACAGCCAGATAATGCACCAAATGTACTAGCACATTTCATACAGAGACAGAGTTGGAAAGTTTCATATAGCCACAGGGAAATCCTAGTGGTAGCAACCATCTGATTAGAGGTACAGCAGGATGATGGCTCACAGCAGGGCTTGTCACATTAGCTTATGATAGGCCAGAAAACTCTGTTGTTCAAGTAGTCTGCACTTGATCATTCTAAACGAGGTAAGCCCTACTCAGGTCCAGTGCCTGTTAATAACTATCATCATTCTACCACTTCAGATGTTTGAGATGAGTATTTCCTCTAATTTTCAGCAGGATAAGTAAATATTTGTTCCTAGTCCTTTTATAATTGTTTTGAGATGCAGTATATAAAAATTGTTGTTGTTGTTGTTGTTGTTGTCAAGGTATTTTGTGTTTGATTTTTTTCTACTCAAATTTGCCATAAAATCAAAATTTCTTTTAAGTACAGATGTACTATAGGAATCTTTAGTGCTACAGGGAAAGCATATCTCAGCTAGGTAAAGGCAGTGGTTCTCAAACATGAGCATGCATCGGAAGCTCCTGGAGACAACTTGTGAAAACAAACATTATTGGACCCCACCACCAGTGTGTCTGATTCACTGGGTTTGGAGTAGGGCCTAGAGTAGGAACAGGTGATCCTGATCCTACTTGTCCAGGGACCACACTTTTGAGAACCACTGACATAAGGGAGTATGGATCATAATTAGAGAAGGTGGTAAAATTATGAGGAAACTCATGCCATTTCTAAGGTATCATGTTACTTTTTTATGTGAAGCTCATGATGCTGTCCATGAACATGCTGGGCTTTGGTGTTTTTGTTCATCTATGTGTGTTTAACTTCCAAGAGTGGAATAGGTTTTTTCCATGTAGCCACTGTCTTCATCCACCCTCTTCCTGCAAGTGGCAGTGGTTGAGGATCATCTAAAACTGCTTTGCAAGACACTGATTCAGGCCAGTTTGGGGAAATAAGAACTTAGTAAATAAAATTTTCCATTCAAGATGATATAAAATATTAATGTTTTATCCTCCTACATTTTAAAAGGGAATAGTCTTTTCCTGTTTCTCCTTTTCTTTCTTTTATTTTTACATTTGGATTTTCAAGTTCAGCACAAAAGAAGTTCTTCATTGCCTTTCCTAAGCATTTGTCCATAGGCAGCACTCTGTGAAATATATTCCTAGGTCATGGTCTGATGGTAAATAACAGAAGGACTTAAATTCTAGGATAGACAGGTGACTAACAAAACACACACACACACACACACACACACATGCATGCACACACACAGACACAGAGTCTTTGAAAATCACCTTCAAAGAGAAGAACAGAAATCTAATCTGTTCATTTAATGCTTAAGTAAATATAACTCTGTTTTTCAACTCACCTTTAATTAGCATGTTCTTTTGGGGAAGACACCACTTCTCTTGGTTAAATCTTATGTCCTGTCACTTGCATGTCTCTAGAGACTGAATTCAAGTTAGCATCTCAAGCCCTTGAAACTTACCACTACTTAGTTATGGATATGTCAAGTTAGGGTAAAATTACAATGACTATATACTTTCATAGCCTACTCCTGAAGAAATGTAGTACTGTTTACTTCCTTTGTCTTCAGACTCTACTTTCTGAAAATACTAAAAAAATTACAGCATACACCTGCATAAACAACCAAATATATTTTTCCTGAAATAGATTATTTCTTACTTGTTCCATCTAAACTTCTTTTTGACAGAGAAAGTCTTTTCCCTTGTTTGTTTGGTTTCATTAGCTGATCTAGGATAAATTTAAACTTATCCCCCACTAGTAAGATGTGATTCACATTTGCTTATTATGCATAGATAATAATATGTAAATCTCAGTTTATAACAAAAGTGTGTTCTTTAACAAAACAGCATCGTCAAAGAACACATTACAGGGCCTTCCCTGGTGGCGCAGTGGTTGAGAGTCCGCCTGCCGATGCAGGGGACACGGGTTCGTGCCCCGGTCTGGGAAGATCCCACATGCCGCAGAGCGGCTAGGCCCGTGAGCCATGGCTGCTGAGCCTGCGCATCCGGAGCCTGTGCTCTGCAAGGGGAGAGGCCACAACAGTGAGAGGCCCGCCTACCGCAAAAAAAAAAAAAAAAAAAAAAAAAAAAAGAACACATTACTAACACAGACAGGAAATTTGGGCAAGCTTTTAGTTTTTTCTTGTAAATAATTCACATTTTAGAGATTTAAAGTGGTGAATTATAAAATTAGGATTATCCAACTTGACATGTATATTATGCATGTTAAATAATTGCATTTTTACTTTTAACACTATAGTATTCCAATTGAAAGGTTGTAGGCCCAGGAGAATTTTTTTTATATTTAAAAACTTCCTTTTTTATTTGTCAAGAGCCAAAAATTTAACAAGTATGAATGTATTAATAGATTGGTATCAAGAATTAACATAATTTAAAGTGTGGAAAGTCTTTGGGTAATTGTGATGAGATAGATCTCTGGGTCGTAGTGGACAAAGAACTAAACATGATTCATTTGTGTAGGAAAACTCCAAAAGGATGTACGTAAAATGTTAACAGTGGTTTTGTTGTGGTTTGGTTTATTTTTCTGGGTAACAGAATTATTTTTTCTTCCAATTCCCTTTACCTGCCTGTATTTGATAGGTATAATGTAGTGAATACATGTTGCACATGTTGCATTTGTAATATTTTTAAAGGAAAATCAGTTATTAAAATATCTTGATGATGAAGATTATTGAGCATGACATTGTAATTTTACTTTTACTGAAATTGTTAGTATAGAAATTTTGGAGGATTTTTGCTTTGGTGGTCAAAGTATAACTTTCTTCCAGAAAGTAAGAATGGCAGAACTTTTTTGCAGGTATGATATCTATGGCCCTATTATTAAAAGAGACACATATTATGTGTCCATTAACTTATTAGTTTATTAACCTTAGATTTATTACTTTTTGGTCAAGCTATGTTTAAAAGATATCAAAGAACTATTAATAGCTGATAATTAGCTCCTTGAATTGGCAGGATTCTAGAGTATTCTGTAGATATATTTTAAACTTCTTCCTGACTCTTATTTCTAAATTAGGGTGAATAAGGCATGTTTGTATAGATGGTAATACATTTATGACAGTAATCTTTTTACTTTCCATACTCATCTATCTTTTCATACCTGTGCTTTCATTTCTCCACTCCCATTGCCCTACTTCTCTTGGTTGAGGACAATAATTATAGCCTCCTTACTAGCCACTCCCCACCCTCACCACTCCGTTTTTTCTCCTTTTCAATCACATTGATGCCATATTAAAGGATGAATTTCTAGCTTAGATTTCAAACTACTCTATGAATTACCTCCTTAAATGCTTTCAAATTAATTACTCCTAAATCTCTCTCATGAACTGTATACTCTATCTGAAATTAACTATTCATCTTTTCCCATATATCCCCCCACATCTGCATCTGTGTACATAAAGCAAAGTGCTTTGCACAAGCTGGCCCAGAGAAGGTGCTCAGAAAATGCTCTCGTTTCTATCTCTTTAGTTGTCCATATTCTCTCTATACTTACCATGATCAAAAGTCCTGAGAGGGCTTTCTTGGTGGCGCAGGTGTTGAGAGTCTGCCTGCCGATGCAGGGGATACGGGTTCGTGCCCCCATCCGGGAAGATCCCACATGCCGTGGAGGGGCTGGGCCTGTGAGCCATGGCTGCTAAGCCTGCGCGTCCGGAGCCTGTGCTCCACAATAGGAGAGGTCACAACAGTGAGAGGCCCGCTTACCGCCAAAAAAAAAAAAAAAAAAAAAAAAAGTCCTGAGAAAAATGCCACTTCATTTAGGGAAACTTCCCTAAAGTATCCTAACTGGAATTCATCTGTCCCCTTTTCTGATGGTCATAGAACTTGGTGGTATTATTCATAACTCTTATATTTTATATCCTGTGGCATAGCAATTTCTGTATTTCTCTTTATTCAACTGAATGTCCCTTAAATTCATATGGTCTCAGTATCACCAATATTGCCTAATATATACTTCCACATAGTAGTTGCTCAATAAATACCTGTTTAATTAAGGAATAAAACCTGTAGTCTCTTGGAAATCCTAAGTGGGTTCCCTTATTAAACGAAACAGTAATCCTTTTCCTGACATTTTCTTGTCAAAATTGAAAGATCATTCTTCTGAAATTGTGGTCTCAGGAAAGGTAATTTAAAACTTATCACCAGGGCTTCCCTGGTGGCACAATGGTTGAGAGTCCGCCTGCCGATGCAGGGGATGCGTGTTCCTGCCCCGGTCCTGGAGGATCCCATATGCCACGGAGCGGCTGGGCCTGTGAGTCATCGCCGCTAAGCCTGCATGTCCAGAGCCAGTGCTCCACAATGGGAGAAGCCACAACGGTGAGAGGCCCGCATACCACAAAAAATAATAATAATAATAATAAAATTAAAAAAAAAAACCGTATCACCAAAAACTAAAATTCTGACTTTAGGGAAAAAAGTTCTGTTTTAGTTCTATATATACAAATATGTGTACCCAAATATTAGCAACCTTTTCCATATTCTGTATATAATGACCACTCTGAAGGGTCCTAGTCTGGCAGAAAGAGAAGTGAGAAGCAACTCAGATGTATATTTCAGGGAAATATACCCAAAAGTTTAACTTCCTTGGACTGTTGTAGAAAGCTGTTATAAGGCCTTCAGAATATGCTAAAATATTCCTTTCCCAGAAAGACAATTTTAACAGTGATTCTACCTGCAAATACTTCTTCTCATTCACTTCCAAAAATGAGTTGGTAAGATGTTTGGGGAAGTACTGATCAAATTTCCTCAGAAGGATTTTTACTGCGAACGTAAGTGTTCTAACTTTTATATTCAAATATTTTTAGTTTCTTGGCTGTCACCTATGTATGAACAAGTCTTTATTTTAAAAAATATTTTGGCAAAATAATACTTTATCTTTTAAAAAAATATTATGGCCATTAAAGCCAAAATTTCCTATTGGATTATAATCAGCAAAAGTTTTATGTTCCTTAGGGAAATTATATCATTGATTAATAACTATTTACTATTTTGTATTGTTCTGCAAATCCCCACCCCCTTCTTCCACATTGAAACTTATCTGCCATGACTCGTTGTCCTAAAATCTTGGTTTGGAAACATAAAGCAATGTAAATTAGTCTTGTATTGTTTCCCTAGTGAAACACTGGGCCACTTCTTTATAATCACTAGGGTCTTTATATTATAAGCAAAACTCTAAGCACTGGGCTTATAAAAACCCAGACCTATACAATTTCTAGAAGTAGAGATTGTGAATCTGTAATTTAATAAGTTTCAGAGATTTATTCATGCCAAACCTTGAGAACTGCAGGTTTAATGGGTTAGTTCTCTTGAAGAATAGTGACATTTTAAAAACTATTTTAAAATGACCAATTTCTATTTTTTGAGGTAATGTAAAATTAGTATGTAAGTTTCAGGTGTACAACATTATACTTAGACATCTGTATACATTATAAAGTGATCCAACTTTTAAAGGCAGTGCTAACTAATGTTACAAATATTAGCTCAAGCTACGACTATTCTGAAGGAATCCTGCATTAGTTTTCAGGGGCTGACTTCTTCCTTACAAATACTAGCCACCATCTCCATTGCTAGGATGGCTGCTTTTGTTCTCCAGCCATGTGAGACTCCTTTTATAAGGAGAAATCAGGAGTTTGGAGATAAAGATAAAAATTTGAATATTCTTTGGTTGTAGAAAAACAGTTGGAGCTGGAAAGTCTGCTTGCTCCTTGGTAGTAATTAACAGTGGAAGACAAGTAGGTAGAAATAAAGAAGAAATGGGAAGAGTAAAATAAAAGGCACAAGATCACATTTGCTTATACCATTTTATTTGGTTACTTCAAATGGTTTCAATTACACAATTTAATTCTTCACTCATTAAAGCTACTTTTTTGCTGTTTTTTACAGCGACATTGCATGTTCTTAAATCAACAAAACAATAAACTGGTGGTATTTCCTTCAGGGATCTCTGAGTACAATGAAAAGGCAAGGAAGCTATGTACAATTTGGATAATTAACATTGATCTTCCATGCCTTAATGTAAAGAGAAGTTTATGCCATTTTGCTTAGGTGGGAAAAGAGTAATTTTCAGGTTCTAGCATAAAGAAAATGATGACCTAAATCTGAACAAATTAACAGAGAATCTCTGATCATTGTTGCCAGCAACTCATTGCATGCCAGCACACTGATATGTATTGGGCATGTGTTAAGAGTCATGAACAGCAGTGGTCAGTAAAGATACTACAGTAAATAGGTAAACAGTTCACAAGTTACCAAGCAAATAAATTTTACAAGTTGCAACAGTAATAAATAGGAAACAAACAGGTATAAACAGTGATAACAGTGAAAACTAATTCAGAGATTGTGGTCAGAAAAGATCTTTTCTGACAAGGTCTGCTTTAAACAGTGGAGAGTAGATTATATACTTTGTTGTTCTTATATAACTATGTGCTCTTAAATTAGCATGCACATTTTATATACTTTTTTACTTGTATATGATTTGTTTCAGAAATAACAAGTTGATACAACGGTTAAAATTTTCCAGGCATTCTTTACAGTTGTCATTTAAAACCCAAAGCACATAACATGATATATAGAAATGGCCCTTTTTGATGAGCACTCTAATTTCTCCTCCACTATGTAATTGTTCATACCCTTCCCCCATGTCATAGTGACCACTTGCATTTCCCAACTGTATTATTTTATGACTGTGTGCATTTGTAAGTCTTTTAACTTTATGTGGAGGGGTGGCCCTACCTTATCCTGGTCACCCCTGTCCTAGGCTTTCTAGCTAAGTTGTATTTGTTCCATAATCCTCAGGTAAAATGTCTCCTTCTTTTTGCCTCCCTCTTTTTTATTAGATTTGTTGATTCCCATAGTATCTCATACAAATCTCTACTTAACAGTTTTTTTTGCATACATTATGTTCAATTGCTGCTTTTCTTTTTTGCTTCTCCTACAAAAATGTGACTTCTTGAAAAGAACTATTGTCCATTCTCTGGATTGCCAGCATAATCCACAGTAATTGGCTTAGGGTAGTTCTCCAATAAATGTCAGGTAAATGAAGTTAGGAATTAATTGACTACACAATTGCTATTTAATTCCTGTTTTCTCATGTCACATCAGACTGTGGTTAAAAATAAGAAACACTTCTGAGAAGATGGGGTATTTCCATATTCCTCATGCTAAGTACAACCCAAAATTCTGGACCTTCAATACAAAACAAACACAAGAAGATGCTGAAAGGTGGAGAGCAGTTGACATGGTGATAAGTTCCCCTGGTTTTCTTTTTGTTGCCTATATACTGTACTTAGAACTGAAGGAGCCAGCAACCTGGAAACAGAAACAGGCACAGACAAATAAAGCCCCTTAAAAATCCAGCTCTCTTTAGAGAAAGAACAAGGAAAGCAGCAGCTTAACAAGACAGAAAACTTTTAGATAAAAATTTGGATAAAATTTTATTTTAGGTAAATAATGATATTACTTCAGCCAAACTCAACCCCCTAAATTGTGACCCCAACTCTAGCAAAAGCTGAGTGAGGAACTAAGTCTTCCATTCTTGTCACCCTATACCAAAATCCCTAGATCCCTGTTGGAACACTATCAGAGAAGGCCAACTCAGGCACCTGGGTTTTCATTCTCATTAGCCAGTAATGGGTGCCCCTTGAACAATACCAGTGGACACAATGTCAAGTATCTAGACTTTGATTCCCATCCATCAGTAGCAAGGAGGCCCTCATCTACCAAACTGGAGTGGTGCCATCCCTCACCCACCCTGCTGAGGAGGTACCAAAGGAGGCCTAGTGGAGGGTCAGGATTTTCTACTTCCCAATGGTAAAAGGTCATGTCTTCCATGGTGTCAGGGGAGGTGAAGTGGAGAGCAATAAGGAGGTCTTCCTACTCCTCATAGCCAAGGCAGTACCATTGGAAGCCTAGTGGGATCCAGAACTCCCACAACCATAAAAGAGTGATGAGGGTTCTTCCTCAACTGTGTGTCAAAAAAGGTGTTGGAATGGATAACCTTTGCTGGGGCAATGCTATGAAAAGCCAACTAAAACCAAAGTTTTAATAAGAACCAGGATCTCCTCACATAATACCCAAAATGTCCATCTTTTAAATGAAAAGCCTTTATTTTGCTAAAAAACAGGAATATCTCTAACTGAATGCAAAAAAAAAGACAGTCTAAATTATTTTTTAAAAAATTCAGGTAAGTCACAGGAAGATGGGAAAAAAATAGAGATAAAAAGCAGACAGAAAAAAACTGAAAACAAAAAGTAAAATGGCAAATTTACTTATATTAAACATAAATAGCCTAAATATACCAATTAAAGGAGGTACAAACTACTATGGATAATATAAATAATGGTATATTGTACAATTATTGTACAATGGCATATTGTACAGCACAGGGAATACAGGTATTTTATAATAACTATAAATGGAGTATAATCTTTAAAATTGTGAATCACTATGTTGTACACCTGAAACTTACATAATATTGTAAATAAACTACACCTCAATATACAAAAGATAGAGATTGACAGTGTGTATTAAAAATATCACCCACATATATTCTGTTTATAAGAAACATACCAATGCAATGTTATAAGCAGATCAAAAGTAAAATATGTATCTCAAGTAAATTTCAATTAAAAAAGCCAGAATGTTTATATTAGTATCAGATAAAGTAGACTTCAGAGCAAATAAAATTACTACAGACAGAGCTGTACGTTATACAATGATATGTGTTAATATACTAAGAAGACCTTACAATTTTGAATGTGCGTACCCTCAAATAGAACTGCAAAATATGTGAGCAAAAACTGATAGAACTGAAAGGAGATATAGAAAGATCAACAATTATAGTTGGAAACATCAATATCCCTTTTTCATCAGTTGATAAAATGAGACAGAAAATCCACAAGGATCTAGAAGAACTCAACAACACCATCAATCAACAGTATCTCATTGACATTTATAGAACACTTCATCCTACAACAGCAGACTATACATTTTTTTTCAAGTGCCTATGGAATAATATATACCAAGTTTGACCATATATTGGGTTATAAAATAAATCTCAATAATATTAAAAGATTGAAATTATATAGATTGTGTCCTCCAACTATACCGATATCAAACAAATATCTGTAACAGAAAAATAATAAAAAATATTTTAATACTTGAAAAATAAACAGCAGACTGCTAAATAATCATGAGCCAAAGAGGAAACTTCAAGGGAAATTAAAAAAAATACATTGAACTGAATTGAAAATGAAAATTGAACATATCAAAATTTGTGAGAGACAGCTAAAGCAATACTGAGAAGAAAATTACAACACTAAATGAATCATTTGAAAAAAGGAATGTCCCAAATGGATAATCTAACCTCCCACCTCAAGAACTTAGAAAAATAAGACCAAAAGAAAGGGAATAAATATCAATGAAATTAAAAAATAAAACCATAGAAAAAATCAATAAAACAAAGGTTATTTCATAAAATGATGAATACAATTGATAAACTTCTAGGAAGTCTGACAAAGAAAAAAAATCTACCACAGCTACCAATAGGCAATTTGAATAGTCATATAAATACTAAGGAACTTGGTTTTACAGTTTAAAAACTCCCTCCAAAGAGAAATATCTAGACTGAAATGGTTTCAATGGAGAATTCAACCAAACATTTAAAATACCATACGAAGAATTAGCATCTAATATGTAAATAGAATTGGATGGGACAACTCTCAATTTATTTTATGAAACTAAGATTACACTGATACCAAACCCAGGTGAGGATTGTACAAAAAATGAAAACTAAAGAACAATATTCCTGATTTGGGGCAAGATGACGAAGTAGGAGGACCCTGAGCTCACCTTCTCTCATGGGTGCACCAAAATTACAATGGTTTACAGAATAACTATCAAGAGAAAAACCTGAAGACTAGCAGAAAAGATTTTCCACAACTAAAGATATAAAGAAGGAACAATGAGATGGGTAGGAGGGGAGGAGAGGCAGTAACATCAAGACCCACATCCCTTGGTAGGCAATCCACAAATGGGAGAATAATCACAATTGCAGAGGTTTTCTCCAAATAGTAAGGGGTCCAATCCCCACATTGTGATCCACAGGCCAGGAGTCTTGCACAGGGAAGCCAAGCTACCAAAATAATTGGTTTTGAAGGCCAGCAGGGTTTGTGTATGGGAGGCCTGGAGGACTGTAGGAAACAAAGTGTCTGCTCTTAGAGGGCACACACAAAATCTTACACACTCAGTGCAAAGGCAGTAATATGAAAGGAGCCTGGGTCAGACCCACTTGCTGATTTTGGAGATTCCTCCCACAGAGGCAGGAGGCAATTGACATTCCTCCAAGGAATTTTTGTGATCTTATTCTACCACAAGGACACTGGTACTAACAAGTGCTATATTGGAGTCCTCCCTTTAAACTGTTAGTGGTGAGACCTGGTCCTGCCCAACAGCCAGTAGGCACCAGTTCTAGGTTTCCCTCAGGCTGAGTAGCCAACTTCATGGGGACAAAGTCCCATCTACCAGTGGGCCAGCACTAACCTGGGATCCTGGACCCTTCAGCCAGTCATGCTGGAACAAGACTCCAGTGACCAGCAGGCTTGCACCAGCCCCCAGAAACCCCCAGGCACTGGATCCACAGCCAGCTGCCCTGAGACCTGGCTCCACCTATAAGCAGGCAGGCACCAGCCCCAGGATATCCAGGCCAAACTGCCAGCCATGCCAGGAAGGAGCACTACTTAATACCAGGATGGTATCAGCCTGGAGACTCCATGGGCCATGCAGCCAGCCATGTCAGGACCAGACCTTGCTCACCTGCAGCCAGCAGCCTCTGAGAAGTCAGGACCTGGCAGCCAACAGAGCTAAGGCCAGCCCTTCCTACCAGCATTCCCACAGAAGTTGGCCCCAGTAAAACATAAGGTCCCACTCAGTCCACTTAGGGTGCACCCCTAAGCATACAGCTATGGTGGTCAGAGGGGAGTGTGCTGCTGAACCCCACAGGAAGTCTTCTACTTAAGATCACTTCTCCAAGATCTGGAAATGTAACCAACCAACCTAACACATACAAATAAACACAGAGAATTAGACAAAATGAGGTGACAAAGGAATATGTTTCAAATGAAGGAAAAGGATAAAAATGCCATAAGAAGGACTATTCGAGGTGGAAATAAGCAGTCTACTCAATAAAGATTTCAACACAATAATCATAAAGATGTTCAATGCATTTGGGAGAACACAGTAAGAAGTTTAACAAGAGCTAAAAATATAAAGAAGAACCACACAGAACCTGAAAAATAAAAGAACTGAAAATTTTAAAATACACTATAAGGAATTAACAGTAGATTAGATGATACAGAGGAATGGATAAGTAAAGTGGAAGACAGTAGTGGAAATCACTCAAACTGAACAGAAAAAAGAATAAAGAATTCTTAAAAATGAGGACAATTTAAGAGACCTCTGAGACAATATCAAGAGTACTAACATTTGCATTATAGGGATCCCAGAAGAAGAAGAGAGAAAGAAAGAGGCAGAGAACTTATTTGAAAGGATAATAGCTGAAAAATTCCCTAACCTGGGAAAGGAAACAACATCCAGGTCCAGGAAGCACAGAAGGTCCCAAACAAAATAAACTCAAAGGGGTCCACACCAAGACCTATTATAATTAAAATGGCAAAAATTAAAGGAAAACAAAATTTTAAAAACAGCAAAAGAAAAGTAATTAGTTACATACAAGGGAATCCCCATAAGACTTTTGGCTAACTTTTTAACAGAATCTTACAGGCTGGAAGAGAGTGGCATTATATATTCAAAGTGTTGAAAGGAAAAAAACCTACAATGAAAAATACCTACCCAGCAAGGTTATCATTCAGAAGTAAAGACAGATAAAGAGTTTTATAGACAAGCAAAGCTAAAAGAGTTCAGCACCACCAAATCAGCTTTTACAAGAAATGTTAAAGGGCCTTCTCCAAGTAAAAAGGAAAAGGCCACAACTAGAAGTATAAAAAATATGAAGGAGACTCACTTCAGATATAAAAAACTGAAAGTGAGGGGATGGAAAAAGGTATTCTTTTCAAATGGCAAAATATTTTCAACATCATTTGCCATTAGGTAAATGAAAATTAACACAACATTAAGATATCACTACACACCTATCAGAATGACTAAAATGACTAATCATAACACCACTGAATGCCAGTGAGGATGCTGTGAAAGTGAATCACATTTACTTGGGAATATAAAATTACACACCACTCTGGAAAACAGTTTGGCAGTTTTTAAAATAAATTGAGCATGTACCTATTATAAAATCCATTGCCCACTGATGGCCATGATGAAGGCACCAGCATGAAATAATTTCTCATTTCTCACCTAATCCCAGTGGAAAATGTTCCACCTTCATGCTTTTTCCAAGGCAAGCTGATAATTTTGCCAAATAGAAAAAAAAAAAAAAGGTCTTCTCCATTGTATCACCTGGTCTTTCATTGTCCTAAAAAGCAGTATTGCCTTGTCCTATAAAGTTATAGAGATTTTAAGGTTTCCTTTAATTGTTATTATAATTTTTAATGTACTAAATCCCTACTACCACCCAAGTAAATTCTCAACAGGATTTCAAGGGCTTTCTGCTACACAATAACCCAAGTTTTACATTACACTGCTCCCAGAATGGCCAATTCTGCCACTCTTCCTTTTTCTTTGATCAAGGCCTATGCTCTCTAGCAGCTCTATCCTTGGGTTTCCTTTCATAATCTATGTGGGAATGTGAAACCAGCCCTGACCACATGCCATGACCAATAAGAACCAGGGTAAACATGCTTTTGCCTCCAGTTTGTATTGCCTTATACAAAGTGGCCATGCCACAGAAAATTGCCACTATATATAAAGGACTAAGCTTGTTCCTTTGTGATACACTCTTGAATTTTACTCCATCAAGGAGCAAGGAGTTTCTGTTTACTTCTGACAAGTATAAAACCAAGACTGGATGGCAGCAGCATTAATTACTAAGTAACCAATACCCAGAATTACCTTTTAAAAATGGGAACTTCCATTCTAAAACTGTCTAAAATATATTAATAAACTATATTAATTATCAAAGATAGCAAGAAACAGAAAGCAAGATATTGCTTACCAGATGAAAATTTATAATATTTCAATTATAACAAGCTATTGAACATATAAATGCAATGAACCTTGTAATGCATATGAATTATTTTCCTGCCATGGGTAACAGTATCACAGCCTCTCCACTTGGTAGAGTAAATAGCATCCCATTTATTAATAAAGGCTGTCGATGAAATGCTAAAAGGTTGCTGGAGTGCATGCACACACAGCACTCATCAACAGTATATTGGTCTTCTAGGTCATTTCCTCTTTCACCCACTACCTCTTCATCATGTTTCAATGTCAGTGGCATCTTTGTGAGAACTTCCTGTTTTTTCCTTCCTAACTTAAACTAATAATTAGACAATGACTATTATGAACTTGGGGAATCCAATTGATCCTTAAGTTACTTTCTATTACTCTGATATCAGCCCTCCTTGCTCCTTTAATCATAAAATACATCAACAATTTCAGTCCACTTGCCATGAAGATCAACTTTCTGAGAATTTATGTGAGAACTGGATATATGTCTTTTCAATAATTTAATGTATTTTAGTATATGTGACTCATTATTATTTCCTAAATTTTTTTAACATTTTAAATTCATTTTCTGTTATATGACAATATATGATAATTTCTCACTTGCTGTTTCTTGTGTCCTTGGTAATTAATCTATTGTATTAATATGCTTTGGACAGGTTCAGAATGGCAAGGAGAATGCATGACAATGGTGAAGAATTGCTACAGTAACAAAAGGGTGTGAAGGGTGGCAGGATATGCCACCAAAATATATCATTTTGGCATCAGGATTATTTTGAGCTAAAAATACTTAAAAAACATTGGATGCACCAAGGGTATTCTAAGCATATTCCCTTTTCTTCCTAAAAACATTAGCTTAAACTCCGATGTGAAAGATAAAAGTATTATTCTTCTATGAGGAGTCACAGCTGACAGAATTCTGTACAAACATGTTGCTAAAATAATTCTTACCTTCTTTTAGCCTCACCACACAGTTAAGTTACTTTTCCACATTGTTTCTCTTTGTTCAACCTAATATAAAATAATCAAAGTTTTGCTATGTCATTGAATCATTTCCTTATGAAGGCTCCCATGTCACATGAAAATTATATAATTTTTTCTCCTGTAAATGTCTCATATCAATTTAATTCTCAGGCCAGCTGCAAAACCCTAAATTTTGCCTCCCCTACATGTATAGAGAGAAAAATATTATATCCTCCTATACACTTCCCAGAGGACACCATATTACATACAATAAAGCCAATGTTTTATTTCTTCCACCACAAAGCCTTTGTTTATAGTTTTATTATTCCCAATATAATATCTTGCATAGATGGAGCTAGTTTTAGACTATAGCCTATACCCTTCTCTTGAAGAAAAATGTTATGAAGCTAACCCCACCCTCAAATATTGGGTGTCTCTCTAGGTGTGTGTCAGGGGTGTTACTCATTAGCTTGTAGACCTGCACAATCACCATTGTTGTAGCCTACCCCACACCTACTAAATTTCAATCTCTTGTGTGGACCCCAGCAATCCTTGTTTTAAGTCTCTTCAGGTGATTCTTATGCACCCAAAAGTTTGATAAGTCCCTCTTTGATTGCACTTTGCATCATTGACTCCATCAGGAAATATTTATTGAGCACTTTCCAAATCAAGGAGCTCTTCTGAGTGGATCAGATATGAATCATCTTTTGAGAGACTACACAATCTAATAAAGATGACAACTAATGTAAATAAGGCTACAATACGGTTGAAGTGGATATTATCATAAGAGATTCAAAGTATCATGCATAAGATAGAGATTCTTAAAATTAAAATGCTTTGTAAAATATTATAGAAAAGTGAGATTATAGCAGAACTTTGATGTATGTTTGAATATGGAATTACAGATGATGAAGATGGAAAGGCCAGTGGTATGGAAGAAAGAGAACACAAAAGTACAAGGTGGAACCATATGACAAGAGCATATGCTAGCAAGTGACTGAGCGAAGCATAAGGTGTGTAAATGCTTATGGTTGGAAATAGGAATTTGAAGAGTAACTAGGGCCATTTCAGAGAGGGTTTTGAAAGAAAGTCTACTACATGTTTACTCTAAGTTATTTTTCTATATTTTCAAGTGAGTCTCAGGAAAAAAAGCTCTCAGTGCATGTATTACAAAATTCCATAAAGACTTGACATCTTTGTATCTATGGCTCCTAGTATGGCTCCTAAGAGACTATAAAAGCTCAATATTTATATTGTTGAGTAAATAAGCCCATCTTTATTTAGAAAGTTAAATATTTATAGCCTCCAAATAAGCTAACAACAAACAGAAGTTCTAACTTTGTATATGGCTTCACACATCCAGCTGAAATCTGACTCCCAAGAGAAATTTAGATGATCAACTGTGTCCAAATAGTAGATAGGCCATATAGCAAAATAAGGAGTTTGTCTAAATATCAATTACTGTACTTATCTGATTTATAAAAGAATAAATGATAAAATGTTTTTGAGAAATAAGAAAAAATGTCACCATATGTTTTCATGCTTTCACAAGTCTAAAATCTGATTCTATTTGATCTCTTGTTGCTAAAAGGTAATTATAATTTTGACAAAATTCTAAATCTTCAGAAAAGAGACAAGGTTATAAGTTTTTCTGGGCCAGAGATCATGCTTATTCATCAATGTGTCTCTCACAGTGTCTTGCACATAATATGTGATCAATAAATAAATGTTTCCTTTAATTAAATAACCACCCAGAGAAAAGCTTGGGACAGCCAGATTCTAGGAGGTTTTAAAGACATTCTAAGAGACCCCAAATAACCAAAGCAATACTGAGAAAGAGAAACAGAGCTGGAGGAATCAGGTTCCCTGATTTCAGACTATACTACAAAGCTACATTAATGAAAACAGTATGGCACTTGCACAAAAATAGACACATAGATCAATGGAACAGGATAGAAAGCCCAGAAATAAACCCATGCACCTATGGCCAAATAATCTGAGAAAGGAGGCAAGAATATACAATGGAGAAAAGACAGTCTTTTCAATAAGTGGTGCTGGGAAAACTGGACAGCTACATGTAAAAGAATGAAATTAGAAATTCTCTAACACCATACACAAAAAATAAACTCAAAATGGATTAAAGACCTAAATGTAAGACTGGATATTATAAAACTCTTAGAGGAAAACAAAGGCAGAACACCCTTTGACATAAATCACAGAAATATCTATTTGGATCCATCTCCTAGAGTAATGAAAATAAAAACACAAATGAATGAGACCTCATTAAACTTAAAAGCTTTGCACAGCAAAGGAAACCATAAACAAAACAAAAAGACAACCTACAGAATGGGAGAAAATGTTTGCAAATGGTGCAAATGACAAGAGATTAATTTCCAAAATATACAAAGATCTCATGCAGCTCAATATCAAAAACAACAAACAACACAATCAAAAATGGGAGGATGATCTAAATAGATATTTCTCCAAAGAAGACATACAGATGGCCAACAGGCACGTGAAAAAAAGCTCAACATCACTAATTATTAGAGAAATGCAAATCAAAACTACAATGAGGTATCACCTCACACCGGTCAGAACTGTCATCATCAAAAAATGTACAAATAAATGCTGGAGAGGGTGTGGAGGAAAAGGAACACTGTTGGTGGGAATGTAAATTGATACAGGCACTATGGAGAACAGTATGGATGTTCCTTAAAAAACTAAAAATAGAGCTACTATATGATCCAACAATCACACTCCTGAGCACATATCCACAGAAAACTGTAATTCAAAAATATACAGACACCCCATGTTCACTATATATATCTGACTCACTGTGCTATATACCTGAAAGTAACACAGCATTGGAAATCAACTATACTTCAATAAAAAAAAGAGTTTAAAATACATTATAAAGTAATAATAAACTAAATGAATAAATAATAAATAAAAATTTCTGAGTTACAAAAGTTTATATTTGCAATGGTAGATAGAGGTGGGGAGTCACTATGGAGGAAACATACACAGTCACCTGTGCTGGGAAGTCAGAGTGTCAGCAGACTGACCCATGCCTATCTATAATCATAATTTTATTATTGTTCTGGGATTTGGACAGCAAATGGAGATATTTATGAAGCCTCATTTTGTGAATACAATACCTCCTCCTTAAATGAACCAGAATGGTGCAGTTATGGTCATTTCCTTCCCAGAAAGGGGTCGAATTATGCTTAGAGCTCCAAGAGAGAAACTAACAATGTAATGGGACAGATCTGCTTCTTTTCTTCTTTCCCAACCTGTGCCTCAGCAATATAGCAAAGTTTGTGACAATTAACCCTATGTGAGTCTCTTTCTTTTTGCAGAGCTTCCATAAGAAATAGAAATAGAAGTAATGACTGACTTACACACTTTTTTGTTGTGAAGAATAAGAAATGAGTAGTCACCTCTGCCTGTAAAGCTGCTAGCAGGCAAATCTGTTTCATAAAATAGGGCTCGGATTTCATAGTCTTAAAAAGAAAATAATATTTTAGGGCAAAGTGAACAAGTTCTTTCCCTCATCCACTTCTCTTTTTTTCCTCTTCTCTTCCAAAAATGAGCGACAGCTCTATTAAATATCTCCTTGCCTAAACAGGAAGACAAACAGTTTATCACAGAGATTGCTTATCCCAACAGACATTACACCTTTGTCTACCAGCCTGGATGTGCTGTCTGTGGGATTGAGGAAGGTAACTTGTTAGAATCTGAGTCCTTTCCTATATTCTGAACACAGATTCAGAATCTTATTTCCTATGGTGGAGCTAACCAACTCCAGAGGCTCATAATATTTCTTGAGGTCTCTGCAGTAAGCATGAAGAGTAAAAACTGTCATTTTGAATTGCTTATAGGCTGTTATTTAAAGCAGTGTGTCCTTTTAATGCTTTGAAAACAACTTGAATGTAGTAGCATATGAGAACACTATGAGTTTCTTAGAATTGAAACACCCTTTTCCCTAATAATATTCCATATTACAATTTCAAAATATAAAACACCATCCCTAAGTCCTTATTATATGCCAAAGAAAACGTTAATCAATTACATTCATTCTCTTTCTCTCTCTCTCTCTCTCTCTCTCTCTCTCTAAGTTTTTCAGGACATCCTTTACATGTCATATCTCATTAACCATTACCTCTCTGCCACCCCATCCCCCAAACTACTACCACCACCCAGAATATAAGCTCCAAGACAGCAAGGTTTTTTGTCTGATTTGTTGACATCTGCCTCCTCAATGCTTAAGACCAAGCCCAGCAATAAAAGTGTTTTGAATAAATTATTCTCATGTTACTAATAATGACCAGACAGGTTTTATCCTACACAAAATCACAGAGTCACATGGAGCTGAATTCCATTCTGTGCTTGGAAGAGGTTTTCCTCAGCCTGAGGAAGAAAAATGTTCCTTTTTATAATACTCAAAAAGACACCCTAGGTGCCAGCAGGCCATGCACTGGAGACTCTGAGCTGAAGTGATTAGCTCAGTATTCTAGCACTGAAGAACTGTGGAACTGGGGAAATAATGAGTTCTGACTGACTCCAGACATGTTCTCCCCATTATATCAAAAGGGAAGTGTTCATTTTTTAGCTAATGGTCTATACCCAGTTCAGAGGTATATGGCGGTGAGGGTGGAAGCATTACTCTTTGAAAAATTAATTGGAGCTGTGAAGTGTCTCCGGACACACACAAACACACACACACACAAATGCACACTTTGTACACAATTTTTAAGTGTTCAAAAGAAGACCTGAAGCAAAGATTAAGAATCCTTGTTTTAGTCATTATTCTTATATAGTCATTACTGTTGTCTGCTGTGAGCTAATTAGGAAATTGTATTAGAACACCTCCCATTTCTAATAAACATGTGTACTTGATTGTTTATGTAAACTGTAAAAATAACTTTAATTTTTCTCACCAGCTACAGAAGCCTTACGGTCAGTATTATACTGTTCTGTACCACCCTTGTCCCCTGAGCAACAATTGGTACTCATACACTCCCACAATAAGCACTGAAAAGTACATTTGTCAGGGACAGATTTTATCAGAGCATTGATAATTTAAAAAAATATATTGGTGTATAGTTGATTTACAATATTATGTTGGTTTCAGATGTACAGTATATTGATTCAGTTATATATATACACATATTCATTATTTTTCAGATTCTTTTCCCATATAGATTATTACAGAATATTGAGTAGAGTTCCCTGTGCTATAGAGTAGGTCTTTGTTGATTATCGATTTTATATGTAGTAGTGAGTATGTTAATCCCAAGCTCCTAATTTTTCTCTTCCCCCCACCTTTCCCCTTTGGTAACCTTAAATTTGTTTCCAAAATCTGTTAATCTGGTGAAATGTGTCTTTAATCCATTTGGAGTTTATCTTTGTGTATGGTATTAGGTAGTGTTCTATTTACATTCTTTTACATGTAGCTGTCCAGTTTTCCCAACACCACATATTGAAGAGAGTGTCTTTTCTCTATTGTGTGTTCTTGCCTCCTTTGTCATAAATTAGGCGACCAAATGTGCATGAGGTTATCTTTGGGTTTTCTATTCTGTACCATTGATTTATATTTCTGCTTTTGTGCCAATACCATACTGTCTTAATTACTATAGCTTTGTAGTATAGTTTGAAGTTCAGGAGCATGATTCCTCCAGCTCCATTTATTCCCCCTCAAGATTGCTTTGGTTATTCAGGGACTTTTGTGTTTCCATACAAATTGTAAAAAATTTTGTTCTAATTCTGTGAAGAATGCTATTGGTAGTTTGACAGGGATTACATTGAATCTGTAGATTGCCTTGGGTAGCATAGTCATTTTGACAATATTGATTCTTCCAATCCAAGAACATGGAATATTTTTCCATCTGTTTGTATCAACTTTGATTTCTTTCATCATTATTTTATAGTTTTCTGGATATAGGTATTTTGCCTCCTGAGTTAGGTTTATTCCTAGGTATTT
This sequence comes from Mesoplodon bidens, assembly GCF_964165515.1. Lineage (NCBI taxonomy): Eukaryota > Metazoa > Chordata > Mammalia > Artiodactyla > Ziphiidae > Mesoplodon > Mesoplodon bidens. The sequence goes on along the minus strand of NC_138169.1, from coordinate 59,374,180 downwards.
TATTCTTTTTGTTGTGATGGTAAATGTGATTGTTTTTTTTAATTTCTCTTTCTGATTTTTAGTTTTTAGTGTATAGGAATGCCAGAGATTTCTTTGCATTAACTTTGTATACTGTAACCGTACCAAATTCGTTGATTAGCTCTAGTAGCTTTCTGTTGGCATCTTTAGGATTTTCTACGTATGGTATCATGTCATCTGCAAACAGTGGCAGTTTTACTTCTTATTTTCCCATTTGTATTCCTTTTATTTCTTTTTCTTCTCTGATTACCATGGCTAGGACTTCCAAAGCTATGTTGAATAAGAGTGGTGAGAGTGGACATCTAAATTGATAACTAATAAGAACCTACTGTATAGAACAGGGAACTCTACTCAATACTCTGTAATGGCCTATATGGGAAAATAATCTAAAAAAAGAGTGGATATATGTATATGTATAACTGATTCACTTTGCTGTACACCTGAAACTAACACAACACTGTAAATCAACTATACTCTAATAAACATTTTTTAAAAAAATCTGTGAGTCTATTTCTGTTTGTACATAAGTTCATTCATATCATTTTTATAAATTAGATTCCACATATGGGTGATATCATATGATATTTGTCATTCTCTGTCTGACTTACTGCACTTAGTATGGTAATCTCTAGGTCCATCCACATTTCTGCAATTATTTCATTCTTTTTATGGTTAAGTAATATTCCATTTATATATGTACCACATCTCCTTTATCCATTCATCTGTCAATGGACATTTAGGTTGCTTCCATATCTTGGCTATTACAAATAGTGCTGCAATGAATATCGGGGTGCATGCATCTCTTTGAATTATAGTTTTCTCTGGATATACAGCTAAGAGTGGCACTGCTGGATCATAAGGTTGTTCTATTTTTAGCTTTTTAAAGGAATCTCCATACTGATGTCCACAGTGATTGCACCAATTTACATTCCCATCAACAGCTAAGAGGGCTCTGTTTTCTCCACACCCTCTCCAGCATTTATTGTTTGCAGATTTTTTTGATGATGGCCATTCTGACCAGTGTGAGGTGATAATTCATTGTAGTTTTGATTTGCATTTCTCTGAGAATTAGTGATATTGAGCATCTTTTCAAGTGCGTTTTGGACATCTGTATGTTTTCTTTGGAGAAATATCTATTTAGTTCTTCAACACATTTTTTTGGTGTTTTTTTTTTTTTGTTTGTTTGTTTTTGACATAGAGCTGCGTGAGCTTTTTGTATATTTTGGAGATTAATCCCTTGTCAGTCTCTTCATCTGCAAATATTTTCTCCCTTTCTGTGGGTTGTCTTCTTTTTTTGTTTATGGTTTCCTTTGTTATGCAAAAGCTTCTAAGTTTAATGAGGTCCCATTTGTTTATTTTTGTTTTTATTTTCATTACTCTAAGGGGTAGACCACAAAATTTATTGCTGCAATTTACATCAAAGAGTGTTCTGCCTATGCTTTACTCTAAGTGTTTTAATAGGGTCGGGCCTTACATTTAAGTCTTTGATCCATTTTACGTTTTTTTTGTGTGTGTGCAAGGTGTTAGAGAATGTTCTAATTTCATTCTTTTGAATGTAGCTGTACAGTTTTCCAAGCACCACTTATTGAAGAGGCTGTCTTTTCTGCATTGTATATTCTTGCCTCCTCTGTCACATGTTAATTGGCCATAGGTGTGTGTGTTTATTTCTGGGCTATCTATCCTGTTCTATTGATCTATATTTCTGTTTTTGGACAGTACTATACTGTTTTGATGACTGTAGGTTCATGGCCTGATTCCTCCAGCTCCGTTTTTCTTTCTCAGGTTTGCTTTGGCTATTCAGGGTCTTTTGTGTTTCCATACAAATTTTAATTTTCTTTTTTTCTAATTCTGTGAAAAATGCCATTGGTAATTTGATAAGGATTGCATTGAATCTGTAGATTGCCTTGGGTAATATAGTCATTTTGACAATACTGATTCTTCCAATCCAAGAACATGGCATATCTTTCCATCTCTTTGTGAAATCTTCAGTTTCTTTTATCAGCATCTTATAATTTTCTGAGCACAGGTCTTTTCTTCCTAGGTATTTTAATCCTTTTGTTGCAATGGTAAACGGGATTGTTTCCTTAATTTCTCTTTCTGATCTTTTGTTGTTATTCTATAGTAATCCAAGAGATTTCTGTGTATTAATTTTGTATCCTGCAACTTTACCAAATTCATTGATGAGCTCCAGTAGTTTTCTGGTAGCATCTTTAGGACTTGCTATGTGTAGTATCATGTCATCTGCAAACAGTGACAGTTTTACTTCTTTCCAGCATGAATTCCTTTTATTTCTTTTTCTTCTCTGATTGTAATGAGTAGGACTTCCAAAATTAGGTTTAATAAAAGAGGTGACAATGGATATCTATGTCTTGTTTCTGAACTTAGAGGCAATGCTTTCAGCTTTTCACCTTTGAGAATGATGTTTGTTGTAGTTTTGTCATATATGGCCTTTATTATGTTGAGGTATGTTCCCTGTATTCCCATTTTCTGGAGAGATGTTATCAGAAATATGTGTTGAATTTTGTCAAAACTTTTTTCTGCATCTATTGAGGTGATCATTTGGTTTTTATTCTTCAGCTTTTTAATGTGGTGTATTACACTGATTGATTTTCAGATATTGAAGAATCCTTGCATCCCTGGGATAAATCCTAATTGATCATGTTGTATGATCCTTTTAATGTATTGTTGGATTCTGATTGATAGTGTTTTTGTTGAGGACTTTTGTATCTATGGTCATCTGTGAGATTAGCCTGTAATTTTCTTTTTTTGTGGTATCTTTACCTGGTTTTGGTATCAAGGTGATTGTGGCCTCATAGAAAGAGCTTGAGAGGTCTTCCTTCCTCTGCAATTTTTTGGATGAGTTTCAGAAGGATAGGTGTTAACTCTTTCTAAATGTTTGCTAGAATTCACCTGAGAAATCTTTTGGTTCTGGACTTTTGTTTGTTGGGAGTTTTTGAATCACTCTTTCAATTTCAGTACTTGTGACTGGTCTGTTCATATTTTATATTTCTTCCTGGGTCAGTCTTGGATGGTTGTACCTTTCTAGGAATTTGTCCACTTCTTCTAGGTTGTCCAATTTATTGGCATATAGTTGTTTGTAGTAATCTCTTATGATCCTTTGTATTTCCGTGGTGTCTGTTGTAACTTCTCCTTTTTATTTCTAATTTTATTGATTTGATCCCTCTCCCCTCCTTTTTCTTGTTTGTTTTTTGTGATGAGTCTGGCTAAAGGTTTATCAATTTTGTTTATCTTTTCAAAGAACTAGATTTTAGTTTCATTGATTTTTTTCTGTGTCTCTATTTCATTTGTGTCTGCTCTAATCTTTATGATTTTTTTCCTTCTATTAACTTTGGGGTTTGTTTTTTCTTCTTTCTCTGGTTGCTTTAGGTGTAAAGTTAGGTTGCTTATTTGAGATTTTTCTTATTTCCCGAGGTAAGGTCGTATTGCTATAAACTTACCCCTTAGAACTGCCTTTGCTATGTTCCTGAAGTTTGGGGTCAGCGTGTTTTCATTTTCTTTTGTCTCTAGGTAATTTTTGATTTCCTCTTTAATTTCTTCAGTGATCCATTTGTTATTTAGTAACATATAGTTTAGCATCCACGTTTTTTTCTTTTTAAATTTTTTTTCCTGTAATTGATTTCTAATCTCATAGTATACTGGTCAGAAAAGATGCCTGATACAATATCAATGTTCTTAAATTCAGCAGAGCTTGATTTGTGACCCAAGGTGTGCTCTATCCTGGAAAATGTTCCATGTGCAGTTGAGAAGAAAGTATATTCTGCTGCTTTTGGATGGAATGTCCTATAAATATCAATTAAGTCTATCTGGTCTATTGTGTCATTTAAGGCCTGTGTTTCCTTATTGATTGTCTGTCTGAATGATCTGTCCATTGATGGAAGTGAGGTATTAAAGTCCCCCACTATTATTGTGCTACTGTCAATTTCTCCTTTTATAGATGTTAGTATTTGTTTTATATGATGAGGTGCTCCTATGTTGGGTGCATATATACTTACAATTGTTATGTATTCTTCTTGGATTGATCTCTTGATCATTATGTAGTGTCCTTCCTTGTCTCTTGTAACAGTCTTTATTTTAAAGTCTATCTTTCCCGATATGAGTACTGTTACTCCAGCTTTCTTTTGATTTTAATTTGCATGGCATAGTTGTTTTCATCCCTTCACTTTCTGTCTGTGGGTAGACAGCCTATATATGGGTCTTGTTTTTGTATCCATTCAGCCATCTTTGTCTTTTGGTTGGAGCAATTAATCTATTTACATTTAAGGTAATTATTAATATGTATGTTCCTCTTGCCATTTTGTTAATTGTTTTGGATTTGTTTTTGTAGGTCTTTTTTCTTCCTTTCCCCTTTTGTTCACCTCTCTTGTGACTTGATGACTATCTTAGTGTTGTGTTTGGATTGTTTTTTTCTTTTTTGTATTTGTATCTATTGTAGACTTTTTGTTTGAACTCCCATGAGGTTTTGATATAGCAGTCTGTATATATACAAGTTGCTGGTCTCTTAATTGCCAATGCATTTCCATTATCCTGCATTTATACTCTCCTCTTCTCATGATTGCTGGTTTTGATATCATATATGTATGTGGATGATTTCCTACCTTTACTTTTTATTTGTCTTACCAGTGAGCTTTCCCATTCATAATTTTCTTGTTTCGAGTTGTAGCCTTTTCTTTGCCACCTAGAGAAGTTTCTTTAGGATTTGTTGTAAAGCTGGCTTGCTGGGGCTGAAATCTCTCAGTTTTGGCTTGTCTGTAAGTCTTTTGCTTTCTCCATCAAAACTGAATAAGATTTTTACTGGATATTCTTGTTTGTAGGCTTCCCCCTTTCATCCATTTAAATATATTGTGCCACTTCCTTCTGGCCTGAAGAGTTTCTGCTGAATAATCAGCTAATAACCTTATGGAGATTCCCTTGTATGTTATTTGCTTGCCTTTCCCTTGTCACTTTTAATATTTTTTCTTTGTCTTTAATTTTTGTCAGTTTGATTAGTATGGGTATCCATGTGTTTCTCCTTAGATTTATCTTGTATGGGACTGTATGCACCTCATGGACTTGAGTGAGTGTTTCCTTTTTCATGTTAGGGAAGTTTTCAGCTATAATCTCTTCAAATATTTTCTCGGGTCTTTTCTCTCTCTCTCCTCCTTCTGGGACCACTATAATGTGAATATTGGTACATTTGATATTGTCCCAATGGTCTCTGGAACTGTTCTCCTTTATTTCCACTCTTTATTATTATTATTATTCTGTTCAAGGACAGTGATTTCCACCACTCCATCTTCCAGCTCACTTATCCATTCTTCTGCTTCATTTCTTCTGCTATTGATTCCTTCTAACATATTTTTCATTTCAGTTATTGTATTGTTCATCTCTGTTTGTTTAAATCTTCTAGAGACCACTGTTAATTTTTAAGGAGCCTCTCTTTTGGTCTGAAAAGGCTTAGACATGATAGCACTATTCTGACAGTTAGTTCCAAAAATAGATAACCCAGTGAGATTCATTTATTATAAAATTGAGGGTATACACATAATTTTAATTTTAAAATTTAGTTTTAAATCTAGTAGAAAATTTTGGTATTTGAAAGTCTATTCATGAATGCATTACCTCTTAGGATTGAACATTCTGATTTTATTACTAGGAATCTAAATTAATAAAATTATAACAAAAATTTTATTTTATTTTTTTAATTATTATTATTTTTTTTTGGCGGTACGTGGGCCTCTCACTGTTGTGGCCTCTCCCATTGTGGAACACAGGCTCTGGTTGTGCAGGCTCAGTAGCCATGGCTCACGGGCACAGCCGCTCCACAGCATGTGGGATCTTCCCTGACTGGGGCACGAACCCGTGTCCCCTACATCGGCAGGCAGACTCTCAACCACTGCAGCACCAGGGAAGCCCATAACAAAAATTTTAAATATCAGAATACATTTATGAGCTGAACTTATGATCTTAAAACTTGGCTTGCTGACCTAATAATTGGTTAGAAGTACACCTAGGCAAGAATCCTACTTTTGATCTAAAAGGAAAATAAGGATATTTGCTACAGAACTTCATTGAAAAAACCTGTTCCAAATGGTAAAATATATCACTAAGAAAATTATTGCTTAAAATCCCACTGGAATTTTATGCAATATTTTTTAAAACTAGTTGATATAACATATGCAGAATCTAAATAGAAATGGTACAAATGAACTTATTTACAAAACAGAAACAGACTCACAGACTTAGGGAACTAACTTATGGTTACCAGGGAGGAAGGGAAGGAATAGTTTGGGAGCTTGGGATTGACATGTACAGACTGATATATTTAAAACTGATAACCAACAAGGACCTGCTGCATAGTACAGAAAACTCTGCTCAATGTTATGTGGAAACCTAGATGGGAAGGGAGTTTGGGGGAGAATGTATACATGTTTTTGTATGGCAGAGCCACTTTGTTGTGTACCTGAAACTAATAATACAATGTTAATCAGCTCTACTCCAGTATAAAATAAAAAGTTAAATAAAACACCTAGTTGTTCATTCAAAAAGAGAATTATAGTATGATCTTCTTCCTAGACAAATTTTTGTTTGAATCAAGATAAGTGATTAGTTTCATAATGGCATTTCCTAGGTAGTTTCATTATACTCACATGTAAAGACCATTTCCTGGACAGTAGTTACTTAACTTGCTTTTATTTTAAGTTGTTCGTGGATTTTTCAACACTTATTTAAATCTCTTCAATGCAAAATTTTAATATAGCACATAAATAAAATGAGAATAAGGGCTTTAGCAAAGTGTTTTCTACTAACTGGAATAATTATGCATTTTTGCTCATTTGTTTATCTAAATCCTGATTGCACTCCCACCCTGTGTTGTGACACAGTAACATATCTCAATGTATGCCTAATTTAAGTGTTAAAAATTAAGGTATTTTAAAAACAAAAATCTGGGTTTTGTTCTTAAATAAAAAGCCCTGTAATTACAGTTTACAATACAAACTGTAATTAGGGACAAAGCCTGCTGTGGTTTTCTTAGTATAGTGATAGATAAACATTATAATAATTGGGTTGGCCAAAAAGTTCATTTGGGATTTTCTCTAAGATGTAATGGAAAAACCTGTTCAAACTTTCTGGCCAACCCTATACATTGTTGGCTCCTAAATAAAGTTTAATAAGTACTATCATCAAAAGATGGTTCTCGAGGGATTACTGGGAAGATGGCAGAGGAGTAAGATGTGGAGATCACCTTCCTCCCCACAGATACACAAGAAATTCATCTACACATGGAACAGCTCCTGCAGAACACATACTGAATGCTGGCAGAAGACCTCAGACCCCCCAAAAGGCAAGAATCTCCCCACATACCTGGGTAGGGCAAAAGAAAAAAAGAATAAACAGAGACAAAAGGATGGGGATGGGCTGCAACAGTGGGAGGGAGCCGTGAAGGAAGAAAGGTTTCCACACACTAGGAAGCCCCTTCGAGGGCGGAGACTGGGGGTGGCAGAGGAGGAAAGCTACGGAGTAGTGGAGGAGAGCTCAGCAACAGGGGTGTGGAGGGCAAAGCGGAGAGATCCCCGCACAGAGGATCAGTGCCAACCAGCACTCACAAGCTTAAGAGGCTTGTCTGCTTGGCCGCTGGGATGGGCAGGGCTGGGAGCTGGGTTGGAGTGCAGGGAGAGGACTGGGTTTGGCGGCGTGAACACAGCCTGAAGGGGTTAGTGCAGGCTAGCTGGGAGGGAGTCTGGGAAAACGTCTGGACCTGCCAAAGAGGCAAGAGACTTTTTCTTCCCTCTTTGTTTCCTGGTACGTGAGGAGAGGGGATAAAAAACGCTGCTTAAAGGAGCTCCAGAGATGGGCGCGAGCCACAGCTAAAAGCGTGGAGCCCAGAGACAGGCCTGGGATGCTGGGGCTGCTGTTGCCTCCGCCAAGAGGCCTGTGTGTGAGCGCAGGTCACTGTCCATGCCCCGTTTTTGGGGAGGCTGTGCAGCCCCCCACTGCTGGGGTCCCGGGATCCAGGGACGATTTCCCCGGGAGAGCGCTCGGTGTGCCTTGGGTTGGTGCAACGTCACGTCAGCCTCTGCCATCACAGGCTCACCCCGCACGCCATGCCCCTCCCTCCTCCCCACCTGAGTGAGCCAGAGTGCCTGAAGCAGCAACTCCTTTAACCATGTCCGGTCTGAGCAAAGAGCAGATGCCCTCCAGTAATCTACATGCAGAGGCGGAGGCAAATCCAAAGCTGAGACCCGGGAGGTGTGAGAATAATGAAGGGAAAGGGAAATCTCTCTAAGCAGCCTCAGAAGCAGCAGATTAAAGCTCCACAATCAACTTGATGGACCCAGCATATGAGGAATACCTGAATAGACAACGAATAATCCCAAATTGAGGAGGTGGACTTTGAGAACAAGATATTTGATTTTTTCCTCTGTTTGTGTGTATGTTTGTGCTTCTGTGTGAGATTTTCGCTATACAACTTTGCTTTCACCGTTTGTCCTAGGGTTCTATACCTCCGTTTTTATGTTGTTTGTTTTGATTGTTTTTTGAATTATTAAATTTTTTTAATAATTATTTTTATTTTAATGACTTTGTTTTATTTTATCTTTATTTTATTTTACTCTATATTCTTTCTTTCTTTCTTTCTTTCCTCCCTTCCCTCCTTTAGACAACGAATCATCCCACATGGAGGAGGTGGACTTTGAGACCTAGATTTCTGACTTTTCCCCCTTTTCCTCTTTTTGTGAATGTGTATGTGTATGCTTCTGTGTGAGATTTTTGTCTGTATAGCGTTGCTTCCACCATGTGCCCCAGGGTTCCATCTGTCCGTTTTTGTTTTCTTAATTTTATTTCTTAATAATTATTTTTATTTTAATAACTTTATTATATTTTATCATACTTTATTCTATTCCACTTCATCTTCTCTCTTTTTTCCTACCTTCCATCCTTCCTCCCTCCCTACCTCCTTTCTTTCTTTTTTCTTTCTTTCTTTCTTTCTTTCTTTCTTTCTTTCCTTCTTTCTTTCTTTCTACTTCTATTATTTTTTCTTTCTACATTTTCTAGCTTTTATTCAGAGCCATGTGGATGAAAGGCTCTTGGTGCTGCAGACAGGAGTCAGTGTTGTGTCTCTCAGGTGGGAGAGTAAACTTCATGACACTGGTCCACAAGAGAACTCCCAGTTCCACTTAATATCAAACAGCGAAAATCTCCCAGAGATCTCCATCTCAACAACACCACGCAGCTTCACTCAACGACCAGCAAGCTACAGTGCTGGACACCCTATGACAAACAACAACCAAGACAGGAACACAACCACAACAATTAGCAGAGAGGCCTAAAATCATAATAAGTCCACAGACACCCCAAAACACAACACCAGACATGCACCTGTCCACTAGAAAGACAACATCCAGTCTCATCCAGCAGAGCACAGGCACTAGTGCCATCCACCAGGAAGCATACACAACCCACTGAACCAACCTTTGCCACTATGGACAGACACCAAAAACAACGGGAACTAGGAACCTGCAGCCTGCAAAAAGGAGACACCAAACACAGTAAGATAAGCAAAATGAGAAGACAGAAAAACACACAGCAGGTGAAGGAGCAAGATAAAAACTCACCAGACCTAACAAATGAAGGGGAAATAAGCAGTCTGCCTGAAAAAAAATTCAGAATAATGATAGTAAAGATGATCCAAAATCTTGGAAATAGAATAGAAAAAATGCAAGAAACAGATAACAAGGACCTAGAAGAACTAAAGATGAATCAAACAATGATGAGCAACACAATAAATGAAATTAAAAAAACTCTACATGGGATCAATAGCAGAATAACTGAGGCAGAAGAATGGATAAGTGAAGTGGAAGACAAAAGTGTGGGAATAACTGCTGCAGAGCAAAATAAAGAAAAAAGAATGAAAAGAAATGAGGACAGTCTCAGAGACCTCTGGGACAACATTAAATGCACCAACATTCGAATTATAGGGTTTCCAGAAGAAGAAGAGAAAAACGGACTGAGAAAATATTTGAAGACATTATAGGTTAAAAGTTCCCCAATATGGGAAAGGAAATAGTTAATCAAGTCTAGGAGGCACAGAGAGTGCCATACAGAATAAATCCAAGGAGAAATACGCCAAGACACATATTAATCAAACTGTCAAAAATTGAACACAAAGAAAACATATTAAAAGCAGCAAGGCAAAAACAACAAATAACACACAAGGGAATCTCCATAATGTTAACAGCTGATCTTTCAGCAGAAACTCTACAAGTCAGAAAGGAGTGGCAGAACATATTTAAAGTGATGAAGGAGAAAAACCTACAAGCAAGATTACTCTATCCAGCAAGGATCTAATTCAGATATGATGGAGAAATTAAAAACTTTACAGAGAAGCAAAGGCTGAGAGTGTTCAGCACCACCAAACCAGCTTTACGACAATTGCTAAAGGAACTTCTCTAGGCAAGAAACACAACAGAAGGAAAAGACCCACAATGATGAAGCCAAAACAATTAAGAAAATGGGAATAGGAACATACATATTGATAAATACCTTAAATGTAAATGGACTAAATGCTTCCACCATAAGACACAGATTGGCTGAATGGATACAAAAACAAGACCCATATATATGCTGTCTACAAGAGACCCACTTCAGACCTAGAGACACATACAGACTGAAAGTAACGGGATGGAAAAAGATATTCCATGAAAATGGAAATAAAAAGAAAGCTAGAATAGCAATTCTCATATAAGAAAAAATAGACTTTAAAAAAAAGACTATTAGAAGAGACAAAGAAGGACACTACATAATGATCAAAGGATCAATCCAAGAAGAATATATAACAATTGTAAATATTTATGCACAGAACATAGGAGCACCTCAATACATAAGGCAAATACTAACAGCCATAAAAGGGGAAATCGACAGTAACACATTCATGGTAGGTAACTTTAACACACCACTTTCACCAATGGACAGATCATCCAAAATGAAAATAAATAAGGAAACACAAGCTTTAAATGATATATTACACAAGATGGTCTTAATTGATATTTATAGGACATTCTATTCAAAAACAACAAAATAAACATTTTTCTCAAGTGTTCATGAAACATTCTCCATGATAGATCATATCTTGGGTCACAAACAAAGTCTTGGTAAATTTAAGAAAATTGAAATTGTATCAAGTATCTTTTCTGACTACCATGCTATGAGACTAGATATTAATTACAGGAAAAGATCTGTAAAAAATACAAACACATGTAGGCTAAACAATACACTACTTAATAAGGAAGTGATCACTAAAGAAACCAAAGAGGAAATCAAAAAATACCTAGAGGCAAATGGCAATGGAGACACGACAACCCGAAACCTAAGGGATGTACCAAAAGCAGTTCTAAGAGGGAAGTTTATAGCAATAAAATCCCACCTTAAGAAACAAGAAACATCTCGAGTAAACAACCTGATCTTGCACCTAAAGCAAATAGAGAAAGAAGACCAAAAAACCCCCTAAGTAAGCAGAAGGAAAGAAATCATAACAATCAGATCAGAAATAAATGAAAAAGAAATGAAGGAAATGATAGCAAATATCAATAAAACTAAAAGCTGCTTCTTTGAGAAGATAAACAAAGTGGATAAACCATTAGACACACTCACCAAGAAAAAAAGGGAGAAGACTCAAATCAATTGAATTAGAAATGAAAAAGGAGAAGTGACAAGTGACACTGCAGAAGTACAAAAGATCATGAGAGATTACTACAAGCAACTCTATGCCAATAAAATGGACAACTTGGAAGAAATGGACAAATTCTTAGAAATGCACAACCTGTCAAGACTGAATCAGGAAAAAAAAATGGAAAATATGAACAGACCAAAGACAAGCACTGAAATTGAAACTGTGATTAAAAACCTTCCAACAAACAAAAGCCCAGAACCAGATGGCTTCACAGGCGAATTCTACCAATCATTTAGAGAAGAGATAACACCTATACTTCTCAAACTCTTCCAAAATATAGCAGAGGGAGGAACAGACCCAAACATATTCTACGAAGCCACCATTACCTTGTTAGCAAAACCAGACAAGGATATCACAAAGAAAGAAAACTACAGGCCAATATCACTGATGAACATAGATGCAAAAATCCTCAAAAAAATACTAGCAAACAGAATCCAACAGCACATTAAAAGGCTCATACACCATGATCAAATGGGGTTTATTCCAGGAATGCAAGGATTCTTCAATATATGTAAATCAATCAACGTGATACACCATATTAACAAATTGAAGGAGAAAAACCATATGATCATCTCAGTAGATGCAGAGAAAGCTTTCCACAAAATTCAACATCCATTTATGATAAAAACGCTGCAGAATGTAGGCATAGAGGGAACTTTCCTCAACATAATAAAGGCCATATATGACAAACCCACAGCCAGCATCATTCTCAAAGGTGAAAAACTGAAACCATTTCCAGTAAGATCAGGAACAAGACAAGGCTGCCCACTCTCACCACTCTTATTCAACAAAGTTTTGGAAGTTTTAGCCACAGCAATGAGAGAAGAAAGGTAAATAAAAGGAATCCAAATTGGAAAAGAAGTAAAGCTGTCACTGTTTGCAGATGATATGATACTATACATAGAGAATTCTAAAGATGATATGAGAAAACTAGTAGAGCTAATCAGTGAATTTGATAAAGTAGCAGGAAACAAAATTAATGCAGATAAATCTCTGGCATTCCTTTATACTAATGATGAAAAGTCTGAAAATGAAATCAAGAAAACACTCCCTTTTACCATTGCAACAAAAAGAATAAAATATCTAGAAATAAACCTACGTAAGGAGACAAATACGTGTAGGCAGATAATTATAGGACACTGATGAAAGAAATTAAAAATGATACTAATAGACCAAGAGATATACCATGTTCCTGGATTCGAGGACTCAACATTGTGAAAATGACTCTACTGCCCAAAGCAATCTATGGATTCAATGCAATCCTTATCGAACTACCACTGGCATTTTCCACAGAACTAGAACAAAAATTTTCACAATTTGTGTGGAAACACAAAAGACACTGAATAGCCAAAGCAATCTTGAGAACAGAAAATGGAGCTGGAGGAATCAGGCTCCCTGACTTCAGACTATACTACAAAGCTACAGTAATCAAGACCGTATGGTACTGGCTAAAACACAGAAAGATAGATCAATGGAACAGGATAGAAAGCCCAGAGATAAACCCACGCAGATATGATCCCCTTATCTTTGATAAAGGAGGCAGGAATGTACACTGGAGAAAGCACAGCCTCTTCAATAAGTGGTGTTGGGAAAACTGGACAGGGACATGTAAAAGTATGAGATTAGATCACTCCCTAACACCATACACAAAAATAAGCTCAAAATGGATTAAAGACCGAAAGGTAAGGTCAGAAACTATCAAACTCTTAGAGGAAACCATAGGCAGAACTCTCTATGACATAAATCATAGCAAGATCCTTTTTGACCCACCTCCTAGAGAAATGGAAATAAAAGCAAAAATAAACAAATGGGACCTAATGAAACTTCCAAGCTTTTGCACAGCAAAGGAAACCATAAACAAGACCAAAAGACAACCCTCAGAATGGGAGAAAAAATTTGCACATGAAGTAAGTGACAAAGGATTAATCTCCATAATTTATAAGCAGCACATGCTGCTCAATAGCAAAAAAACAAACAACCCAATCCGTAAATGGGCAGAAGACCTAAATAGGCATTTCTCCAAAGAAGATATATGGACTGTTAACAAACACATGAAAGAATGCTCAACATGATTAATCATTAGAGAAATGCAAATCAAAACTACAATGAGATATCATCTCACACTGTTCAGAATGCCTGTCATCAAAAAATCTAGAAACATTAAATGCTGGAGAGAGTGTGGAAAAGAGGGAACACTCTTGCACTGCTGGTGGGAATGTGATTTGGAACAGCCACTATGGAGAACATTATGGAGGTTCCTTCAAAAACTACAAATGGAACTACCATATGACCCAGCAATCCCACTACTGGGCATATACCCTGAGAAAACCATAATTCAAAAATTGTCATGTTCCAAAATGTTCATTGCAGCTCTATTTACAATAGCCCTGATATCGAAACAACATCAGATGAATGGGTAAAGAAGATGTGGCACATATATACGGTCGAATATTACTCAGCTATAAAAACCAACGAAATTTATCTATTTGTAATGAGGTGGATAGACCTAGAGTCTGTCATACAGAGTGAAGTAAGCCAGAAAGATAAAGATAAATACTGTATGCTACCACATATATATGGAATTTAAGGGAAAAAAGTCATGAAAAACCTAGGGGTAAAATGGGAATAAAGACAGAGACTTACTTGAGAATGGACTTGAGGATATGGGGAGGGAGAATGGTAAGCTGTGAGAAAGCGAGAGGGAGGCATGGACATATATACACTGCCAAATGTAAGGTACATAGTTAGTGGGAAGCAGCCACATAGCCCAGAGAGATCAGCTTGGTGCTTTGTGAACGACTGAAGGGGTGGGATAGGGAGGGTGGGAGGGAGGGAGATGCAAGACGGAAGGGATATGGGAACAGATGTATATGTATAACTGATTCACCTTGTAATAAAGCAGAAACTAATACACCATTTTGAAGCAATTATACTCCAATAATATTGTTAAAAAATGGTTCTCTTTTAGATATGAATAGGTTTTTCTTATAAAAACATTTTTTTTGCTATTATTAATTATTTGTTATACAGAGTATATTTAAACCATACTGTATGAAATAAGGGTTTATATTGCCCTGCATCTTTTCGTCCCAAAGAATTCTCCATTTCCACCAAAGTATAATAACTTGGATAACAGAAATCTAGTCAGTTAGAGTGTTAAAGACAAGCATAGGAGGTAACTGATTGGGAAAGCCTGTTGGTCCCTCTCTTTCACCATCTCATCTCATCTTGTTCTTTGTTAGTGTACTGATTGCTCACTGCCTGATTTATAGGGTGGAATGGTAGCTTGTTTATACAGAGATGAAATAATCATAAGAACACTCTGCTGAATTATAGTGTAAATAGTCACGAATTTAAAACTAATATCCAAATAGGTAATTTAATCACAAGTGTGTGGAGAGTCTGTCTCAAACTTTTATGTATTCCTTGACTATGGGTTAGAACACCTTTTCCTCCAACAGGCCCTTGAGGATATCATGGGGTCATTGTTTTGCATTTTGCTTTTACAGCAAGATTCCGTATGTTCACTTTTTGTGAATTGAACTCTGACCCACAGTAATGTTTTTCATTGTGTTTGGGATTGAGGGCAGGGGAATACATTGGAATGCATTTACATCCAATCAATATTTATTGCTTATACAATATACAATTATTGCTTATTGCTTACCTTATATGATAAGGTAAAATCTGGTTGCAATTTAAGCTATAAGATACTAGAATCTTCCTAAATGATGGTATATATGCAACTGGAGGAAAAATGAGTAAATGTACAGCCCAAAGGTACAAATTTAGTGTTCCTTTTATAGAACTCAAATGGGACCTCTTAGAAACCACCTGGGATACAATTGCCCTTTGCCCTTCAATTTCTATACCCACATATAACCACAGCTTTCTAAGCAATATGTAGCACATACATCATTCCACATAGTACAAAACTTCAGCAATATATATATATATATATATATATATATATATATATATATAAAATTATATATATTTTAAAATAATTATATATATATTATATATATTATAATATATGTTATATATAATTGAAGCCATATATATATATATATATATATATATATATATATATATATATATATATATATATATATATGGCTGCAAGAGAGTAAATTGTACACTCCTTCAGCTAAAAAGCATTTTATCATTGAATTAGTTGATTTGAGCACTGGGAATTCAAATCAGCTACACTCTCCTTATTTGCATGCCAGAAGTCAGAGTCCACCCAGAGCCTTCCTGCCCACGGTTGTTTTAGAGACCTACTTTTCTGCTTCTCAGTGCAGAGGTGGGGCCATCTGCACTGCTTGAGGTCTTCTGGTAGGCACATTCGTTACTCTGCTGCAGCATTTTTAATTAACTGAGAGTTAGGTAAAGGAATTTTCAGGTATTGAAGCTAGATAGTAGAAAAAAAAGAATCAAAGAAAATGAAGAAAATGAACATTATTATTATTATTAGTTGACTCATATTCTGCAACAATACCTTGGATGCAGACCCAATATTTTGAACCAGCCACCAAGGAGCACAAGATCAATTTCAAAAGAATGAAAACATTTTGCTGTATTATGAAAGAGAACAAATCATCACTGTTATGCAAAGTAGACCAAGCATTATGCTGTAGGGCTTTGTCCATAAAGCATAAGTGTTTGATAATTTCATAAAAGTAAAATATGTTCCCTAAAATAGAGTGCCCTGGAAAGTGTAATGTACCACACAGTTTAGTTTTTTATATATAAATTTATTTATTTATCACTTATTTAGTTAGTTATTTAGTTATTTTTATATTTGGCTGTGTTGGGTCTTCATTGCTATGTGTGCACTTTCTCTAGTTGCCGTGAGCAGGGTCTACTTTTCATTGTAGTGTACAGGCTTCTCATTGTAGTGGTTTTTCCTGTTGTGGAACACGGGCTCTAGGCACATGGGATTCAGTAGTTGTGGCACGTGGGCTCAGTAGCTGTGGCTCATGGGTTTATTTGCTCCATGGCATGTGGGATCTTCCTGGAACAGGGCTCAAACCCGTGTCTCCTGCATTGGCAGGCAGATTCTTAACCACAGCATCACCAGGGAAGTCCACAGAATTTACTTTTGATTTTGCTAGAGGTGCTTCTAAATAGCTCAATTAAAACAATTGTTTCCACTTGTGATTTAAACTCACATAAGTACAAATCTGTGTGTATATTGGCATAATTCAAACCTACATCCATACCTATGTAACTTAGAAGGAATTTCATAATTCTCTTTCTTTCTGCATTTTCCAATTCTCTGCGCTATGATCCTCCTTCACAATAATATTCTCTCCATGGTCCCACTCCTCCAGGTCTTACTCTCACTGAACCTCTGTGATTTTTGCTGCAGTCTTATAAAGAAAATGTCTATTGTTTAGATTTTCTTTAAGCACTAACATAAGTTATTAAAAGGTGAGTGTCAATGGAATTCTAATGAATAAAGATGTAGTTCTTATACTGTATTTGTAATCATAATGTTTAAATGCCATAAGTACTATTCATCACAACCACCATTTTTTTCAGACCTTCACAATGAGTAAACTTGAAAAAAATCTCCATGCCTAGTCTGATATAACCTCTGAGGAAACCAAGTTTCATTTTCCTTTTGATTCTTAAAAAAGAAAAAAATGGAGTTACTGCTATCAGATTTAATCTGTGTAAGAAATCCCCACTGTTGATAAGAAAATATTTCATAAAAAGGCAAGAATTTTTTAGTTCAACAATTTCAGTTAGTAGTCTTGCCCCATGTATATTACTGGAATTGACCTGTATTTACTAAACATACTGAGTCAAGTGAATCACTACTTCTTCATGGATTTTTTCTTGAATCTTAACTTCAACACTGGGTTTCACTCCTATAAAAGATTTTCGGGTATTCCTTTTTGCATTTACTACTGCTCTCTAACACTTAGCATCACCTTTATCACTAAACCTACTTCCTTTTATGACTACCCTTGATCCCATTTCCATCACTATTGGGTTAAGTCTACTAGCAACACACATTTAAAATCTTGTTGATTTTCCCATCTTTCTCTGTCATGACACTGATGCAATTTTTGCTTTATAATATTGCTTGAATGTATATGTTCTGGCCTGTTATCACTGACTCCACATTGGGGCAAGAAACTCA
Organism: Mesoplodon bidens; assembly: GCF_964165515.1. Classification (NCBI taxonomy): domain Eukaryota; kingdom Metazoa; phylum Chordata; class Mammalia; order Artiodactyla; family Ziphiidae; genus Mesoplodon; species Mesoplodon bidens. The sequence continues at coordinate 59,356,283 of NC_138169.1, read as the reverse complement.
TGCCTCACAAATGGGAAATTACAATAGTTTTCAAAGTATGCTTCTGTCTTCAGTGCTTTCTGGTTGTATAATAGGCAATGAATTTTTATTTCTAGGATTTTTAATATTTTTTAATACTGTAGCTTATCCCATGCTCTCAGTATGGACTACTGCATGGTTTTCTTTCTCCTACCTCCAGGAATAATGTCACAAAAGGACCAAAGAAGAATGAAGATAATATTTTTTTTTTCAAATTGAATTTTAAACTAATGGCAGAAACAGTAGAATTGTAAAAGCTCTTGATCTGTCAGTTCCACAAGAAAGGCTAGTCTGTCCCTCAAAATAATTATGAAGAGAAGATGGCAGAAGAGTAAAACACAAAGAAATCCTTCCTTCCCCACAGATACATCAGAAATATATCTACAGGTGGAAATGCTCCTATAGAACACCTACTGAACGCTGGCAGAAGACCTCAGACCTCCCAAAAGGCAAGAAACTCCCCATGTACCTGGGTGGGACAAAATAAAAAAGAAAAAACAGAGACAAAAGAATAGGGATGGGACCTGCACGAGTGGGAGGGAGCCATGAAGGAGGAAATGTTTTCACACACTAGGAAGCCTCTTCACAGGTGGAGACTGTGGGTGGCTGAGGGGGAAGCTTCAGAGCCACAGAGGAGAGCACAGCAACAGGGGTAGAGAGGGCAAAGTGGAGAGATTCCTGCACAGAGGATCAGTGCCGACCAGGACTCACCAGACTGAGAGGCTTCTCTGCTCACATGCCAGGGTGGGCGGGGGTTGGGATCTGAGACTCGGGCTTCAGTCGGATCGCAGGGAGAGGACTGGGGTTGGTGGCATGAACACAGCCTGAAGGGGGCTAGTGCACCACAGCGAGCCAGGAGGTAGTCCGGGAAAATGTCTGGACCTGCCGAAGGGGCAAGAGACATTTTCTTCCCTCTTTGTTCCCTGGTGCACAAGGAGAGGGGATTAAGAGCACTGCTTAAAGGAGCTCCAGAGACAGGCGCTAGCAGCAGCTATCAGCACGGACCCCAGAGACGGCATGAGATGCTAAGCTGCTGCTGCCACCACCAAGAAGCCTGTGTTCAAGCACAGGTCACTATCCACACCTCCCACTCGGGAGCCTATGCAGCCCGCCACTGCCAGGGTCCAGTGATCCAGGGACAACTTCCCCGGGAGGATGCATGGTGTGCATCAGGCTGGTGCAATGTCACGCCAGCCTCTGCCACCACAGACTCACCCTGCATCCGTATCCCACTCTCCCCCTGGCCTGAGTGACCTAGAGCCTCCGAATCAGCTGCTCCTTTACCCGGTCCTGTCTGAACAAAGAACAGACGCCCTCAGGCGACCTACATGCAGAGGCGAGGCCGAATCCAAAGCTGAACCCAGGGAGCTGTGGGAACAAAGAAGAGAAAGGGAAATCTCTCTCAGCAGCCTCAGCAGAAGTGGATTAAAGCTCCACAATCAACTTGATGTACCCTGCATCTGTGGAATACCTCAATAAACAACAAATCATCTGAAATTGAGGACGTGGACTTTGGGAGCAAGATATATTATTTTTTCCCATTTTCCTCTTTTTGTGACTGTGTATGTGTATGCATCTGTCTGCGATTTTGTCTGTATAGCTTTGCTTTCACCATTTTTCCAAGGATTCTGTCCATCCATTCTATTTTTTTTAATTTTTAAAATATTTTCATAATAATTATTTTTTTATTTTTTATTTTAATAACTTTATTTTATTTTATCTTAAATTATTTGATATTATTTGATTTTATACTCTTTCTTCCTTTCTTTCTACTTTTTCTCCCTTTTATTCTGAGCCGTGTGGATGAAAGGCTTTCAGTGATCCAGCCAGGTGTCAGGTCTGCGCCAGTGAGGTGGGAGAGCCAAATTCAGGACACTGGTCCACAAGAGACCTCCCAGCTCCACATAATATCAAATGGCAAAAATCTCTCAGAGATCTCCATCTCAACACCAAGACCCAGCTTCACTCAACGACCAGCAAGTTACAGTGCTGGACACCCTATGACAAACAACAACCAAGACAGAAACAGCCCCTCCATTAGCAGAGAGGCTGCCTAAAATCATAATAAGTCCACAGACAACCCAAAGCACACCACCGTGGACCTGACCAACAGAAAGACAAGATCCAGCCTCATCACCAGAACACAGGCACTAGTCCCCTCCACCAGGAAGCCTACACAACCCACTGAACCAACCTTAGCCACTGTGGACAGACACCAAAAACAACGGGAAATACGAACCTGCAGCCTACAAAAAGGAGACCCCAAACACGGTAAGATAAGCAAAATGAGAAGACAGGAAAACAAAGCAGATGAGGGAGCAAGGTAAAAACCCATCAGACCTAACAAATGAAAAGGAAATAGGCAGTCTACCTGAAAAAGAATAAAGAATAATGATAGTAAACATCCAAAATCTTGGAAAGAGAACACAGAGAATGCAAGAAACATTTAACAAGGACGTAGAAGAACTAAAGAGGAAATAAGAAATGATGAACAACAAAATAATTGAAATTAAAAACACTTTAGAAGGGATCAATAGTAGAATAACTGTGGCAGAAGAACGGACAAGTGACCTGGAAGATAAAATAGTTGAAATAACTACAGCAGAGAAGAATAAAGAAAAAAGAATGAAAAGAACTCAGGACAGTCTCAGAGAGCTCTGGGACAACATTAAAAGCACCTACATTCGAATTATAGGGGTCCCAGAAGAAGAAGAGAAAAAGAAAGGGACTGAGAAAATATTTGAAGAGATTATAGTTGAAAACACCCCTAATGTGGGAAAGGAAATAGTTAATCATGTTCAGGAAGAACAGAGAGTCCCATACAGGAAAAATCCAAGGAGAAACATGAAAAGACACATATTAATCAAACAATCAAAAATTAAATACAAAGAAAATAATATTAAAAGCAGCAAGGGAAAAACAACAAATAACACACAAGGGAATCCCCATCAGGTTAACAGCTGATATTTCATCAGAAACTCTGCAAGCCAGAAGGCACTGGCAGCACATATTTAAAGTGATGAAGGAGAGAAAGCTACAACCAAGATTACGCTACTCAGGATCTCATTCAGATCTGATGGAGAAATTAAAACCTTTACAGACAAACAAAGGCTGAGAGAGTTCAGCACCACCAAACCAACTTTACGACAAATGTTAAAGGAACTTCTCTAGGCAAGAAACACAACAGAAGGAAAAGACCTACAATAACAAACCCAAAACAACTAAGAAAATGGGAAGAGGAACAAACTCATCGATAATTACCTTAAATGTAAATAGATTAAAAGCTCCCACCAAAAGACACATACTGGCTGAATGGATACAAAAACAAGACGCATATATTTCCTGTCTACAAGAGACTCACTTCAGACCTAGGGACAGATACAGACTGAAAGTGAGGGGATGGAGAAAGGTATTCCATGCAAATGGAAATCAAAAGAACACTGTAGTAGCAACTGTCATATCAGACAAAATAGACTTTAAAATAAAGATTATTACGAGACAAAGAAGGACACTACATAATGATCAAGGGATCGATCCAAGAAGAAGATATAACAATTGTAAATATTTATGCACCCAACATAGGAGCACCTCAACATATAAGGCAAATACTAGCAGCCATAAAAGGGGAAATTGATAGAAACACATTCATAGTTGGGGACTTTAACACCCCACATTCACCAATGGACAGATCATCCAAAATGAAAATAAATAAGGAAACACAAGCTTTAAGTGATACATTAAACAAGATGGGCTTAATTGATATTTATAGGACATTCCATCCAAAATCAACAGAATACACATTTTTCACAAGTGCTCATGGAACATTGTCCAGGATAGATCATATCTTGGGTCACAAATCAAGTCTTGGTAAATTTAAGAAAATTGAAATCATATCTAGTATCTTTTCCAATCACAACGCTGTGAGATTAGATATCAATTACTGGAAAAGATCTGAAAAAAATAAAAACACATGGAGGCTAAGCAGTACACTACTTAATAACCAAGAAATCACTGAAAAAATCAAAGAGGAAATCAAAAAATACCTAGAAACAAATGGCAATGAGAACTCGATGACCCCAAACCTATGCGATGCAGCAAAAGCAGTTCTAAGAGAGAAGCTTATAGCAATACAATCCTACCTCAAGAAACAGGAAACATCTCAAATAAACCACCTAACCTTGCTCCTAAAGCAATTAGAGAACGAACAACAGAAAAACCCCAAAGTTAGCAGAAGGAAAGAAATCATAAAGATCAGATCAGAAATAAATGACAAAGAAATGAAGGAAATGATAGCAAAGATCAATAAAACTAAAAGCTGGTTCTTTGAGAAGATAAACAAAATGGATAAACCATTAGCCAGACTCATCAAGAAAAAAAGGGAGAAGACTGAAATCAATAGAATTAGAAATGAAAAAGGAGAAGTAACAACTGACACTGCAGAAATACAAAGGATCATGAGAGATTACTACAGCAACTCTATGCAAATAAAGTGGACAACCTGGAAGAAGTGGACAAATTTTTAGAAATGCACAACCTGCCGAGACTGAACCAGGAAGAAATATAAAATATGAACAGACCAATCACAAGCACTGAAATTTAAACTGTGATTAAATATTTTCCAACAGGGTTTCCCTGGTGGCGCAGTGGTTGAAAGTGTGCCTGCTGATGCAGGGGACACAGGTTCGTGCCCTGGTCTGGGAAGATCCCACATTCCATGGAGTGGCTAGGTCTGTGAGCCATGGCCACTGAGCCAGCACATCCGGAGCCTGTGCTCTGCAACTGGAGAGGCCATAACGGTGAGAGGCCCACGTACCACAAAAAAAAAAAAAGAAAAAAAAAGAAAAAAAAATATTTTCCAACAAACAAAAGCCCAGGACCAGATGGCTTCACAGGTGAATTCTATCAAACATTTAGAGAAGAGCTAACTCTTCCAAAATATAGCAGAGGGAGGAGCACTCCCAAACTCATTCTATGAGTCCACCATCACCCTGATACCAAAGCCAGACAAAAATGTCACAAAGAAAGAAAACTTTCTTTCATGTTCTGAGAGGTCCATGTACCACAAAAACAAACAAACAAACAAACAAACAAAAAACGGATTAAAGACCTAAATGTAAGGCCAGACACTATAAAACTCTTAAAGGAAAACATAGGCAGAACACTCTATGACATAAATCACAGCAAAATCCTTTTTGACCCAGCTCCTAGAGAAATGGAAATAAAAACAAAAATAAACAAATGGAACCTAATGAAACTTAAAAGCTTTTGCACAGCAAAGGAAACCATAAACAAGACCAAAAGACAACCCTCAGAATGGGAGAAAATATTAGCAAATGAAGCAACTGAAAAAGGATTAATCACCAAAATTTACAAGCAGAATATGCAGCTCAATAACAAAAAAAACAAACAACCCAATCCAAAAATGGGCAGAACACCTAAATAGGCATTTCTCCAAAGATGATATACAGATTGCCAACAAACACATGAAAGAATGCTCAACATCATTAATCGTTAGAGAAATGCAAATCAAAACTACAATGAGATATCATCTCACACTGGTCAGAATGGCCATCATCAAAAAATCTGGAAACAATAAATTCTGGAGACGGTGTGGAGAAAAGAGAACTCTCTTGCACTGTTGGTGGGAATGTAAATTGATACAGCCACTATGGAGAACAGTATGGAGGTTTCTTCAATATCTAAAAATAGAATTACCATACGAACCAGCAATCCCACTACTGGGCATATACCCTGAGAAAACCATAATTTAAAAAGAGCCATGTACCAAAATGTTCATTGCAGCTCTATTTACAATAGCCAAGACATGGAAGCAACCTACATGTCCATCAACAGATGAATGGATAAAGAAGATGTGGCACATATATACAATGGAATATTACTCAGCCATAAAAAGAAATGAAATTGAGTTATTTGTAGTGAGGTGGATGGACCTAGAGTCTGTCATACAAAGTGAAGTAAGTCAGAAAGAGAAAAACAAATACTGTATGCTAACACATATATATGGAATCTAAGGAAAAAAAACAAAAAAATCATGAAGAACCTAGGGGTAAGACGGGAATAAAGACACTGACCTACTAGAGAATGGACTTGAGGATATGGGGAGAGGAAGGGGTAAGCTGTGACGGAGTGGGAGAGTGGCATTGACACATATACACTATGAAACATAAAATAGATAGCTAGTGAGAAGCGGCCCCATAGCACAGGGAGATCAGCTATGTGATTTGTGACCTCACAGAGGAGTGGGATAGGGAGGGTGGGAGGGAGGGAGACGCAAGAGGGAGGAGATATGGGAACATGTGTATATGTATGACTGATTCACTTTGTTATAAAGCAGAAACTAACACACCATTGTAAAGCAATTATACTCCAATAAAGATGTTAAAAAATTTATGATTCTATGACATGGGAGAAGGGATTGTTGAAGAAGAGAGGATGAATGATTGTTAAAGGTTAATGAAGCTTGTAATGGTAGGTCCTGACCTGAGCAGGAATGTATGGTGTAAGGATGGAATGAAATTTTATTTTTTTATTTATTAAATGAATAATATTATTTAAGCTTTACTTATTATAAGGTCCATACTTTTTCCAATGATCTCCAATACCAGTTCAGCCAGCTTATCAATCAAGTTTATATACATGTATGGGTCTTTTTGGCTTTTATTCCATAGCTGTAGTCTAAATGCTAATCTCATGCTCTACAAACACTTTATCCTATTTGATATGAAAAGTCATATTATTTGGCTGATTTTCTCAATGATTCTTTGTTATTTGCTCCTTATAAATTTCAGAATATGTTAGATTTTATGAATACAAACAAACACAAGGACCAATTTACGTGAAGTGATAGAATATTAAATCCACAGATTCATAAATTTCTGGTAGCATCTTATACCTCTATTTATTTAAATCTGCTTTAAATTTTTTAATAAAGTGTTATAATTTTGTCCATTTCAGTTTTGTATCTTTGGTTAGATTTATTTGTGGAAATTTATATAACTTATACATTATTAAATGAGAGTTTTAAAGTTACATTTCCTAACTATGTGTTGCTAGTGCATATGCAATTGCTATGTATCTATATATATTTTTCAATGCAATTCTGTTGAACACTCCTATTAGTTATCTTATTTGACCTGTAGATTCTAATTTTATCTGTTATGATTGCTCACAAATATTCCAGTCTCTTCAATCTGAGAACACAATAGGATTGCACTCTTGTACCCATTTGAAGTTAGGCATATTCTTGATTTGCCTTGGCCAATGAAATAAATAAAAAGTGAGTGGAAATGACACATCATTTCTGGATGGAAAAATGCAATTTCTGTGGATCAATTTCAATTTTCATTTCCACTTCCACTGCAAGTGTTATTGTGAAAATCATGTATGAAATCTTTCATCTTAATTGGGTCACCATCAACTGGGGTTCCTGACGAAATGTCAAGAGCATTTCTCTGCTCATTCTTGTTAGACATGAAGTGTGAAGAAAATATGTTTTTGATTTTTAAGCTTCTGAAATTTTGTAGTTCTTTGTTATCAGAAAATAATTCAGCCCATTTTAATTAATACAATCCTACTGAAATTTTACATATAAATTTGTCTCAAGAACAGTAGCAACTTAATGTCTTTCCATTAAATAATCATATTTCTATAGGTTCTTCTTGCCATAGAGCACTAGCCAGGACCACTAATATATTATTGAGTAAACCAGAGTACAGTGTACACTCTTTTCTTGTTTCTAATTATGAGGTAAATACCATTTAGTATGAGGTTTGCTTGGCAATTTTGTAGATACTTTTTATTATATTAAAAAAATTTTCTCTTCCATTCCTGGTTTGCTAAAAGGAGTTCAGCTTTTTAAAAAAAAATCATCAGTGGTTGTTGAATTTTATCTGATAATTTTTCTACATTTATTGACTTAGAGATACAGTTTTCTCTTTTAATCCTTTAATGTGGTTAATTATATTACTTGATTTTTCTAATGTTAAGCCAAATTTACATTTCTGGGTTTTATTCAACTTTACCATTATTTAAAATGTATAACTAAATTCAGTTCATTAACATTTTGTTTAAATTTTTGTCATTTATTTTCTTGATCAAGATTGGTCTTATAATTTTCCTTTCTAATATTTTCCTTGAGAGGTTTAGTTATAGAGAATATAAAATGAGTTGGAAAATATTCCTTATTTATCTAGACCCTGCAGAATTACATTAAAATTGAATGTATTTTTCTATGTGTATATAATTCATAAATGAATAAATATTCACATAGTGAGGACTGTGCTATACTTTTCTAATCATGAAGGGATATTGAAACTGTTTGGTGGCCAGTGGTATATATAAAATGTATGATTCCTTAGTTTAGCATTTGAGGTTCTCTACAGTCTAGCTCTAGTCTCTTTTTTAAAAATTTTAAGTCTAAGGGAAAATATTATTCTTGATTTCCATTAGCTATATTCATTTTCTTTGTATAAATGTATAGAGTTGATATTTTAAGTTCTTAAGAGAACTTGTATGGTGTTTGGTAAAATCTTATCCCTTTCCAGATAGTTCTCTAAGGTCATGTAAATAAGGATTCACCCTTTAAATTCTAATTCCTTTTTTAAGGTTTTTTTATTGTTCTACCACTCAAACTCCTACAACAGGAGGATGTTTCACCACTCTGCAATTACAATGCACCATATCAAACTTATCCTCTCTCATAATATATGACCTCCTCAGAAGACTAATAAAATTCATTACAGTCCATTGTTTATAAGGGTAAGAAAATGGAAATTATATTGTAGACACACAATAAATACTTGTGGATTGGATACACTATTGAATGAATGACTATGTCTTCTATATCTTCCATTAAATTGTAAGATTCCTGAAGACAGATTCAATGCAGAGGTGTTCCATACACGTATATTAAACTGAGGAATGCATGGAATAAACCAGTGCTAGAACTGACCCAGCTATTTTTCACCCACTCTATTTTGCTATCCTGTATGTGAAGAATATAAATTCACAAAAAATACGTATTTGAAACACCTCATAATTTTTTTTTTCCTGAAATGGAACTGAATGTGCAGAAGGAGTTAACAGGAGAAGGGATTCCCTAAGGAGGTTTTCTCTAAAAACAGCCTTTTTTTAAAGATTGCCTCAGGGATTATTACACTAAATGCTCATAGTAAAATGCAGAGTAATGTGGTTTCCGTGTGCTCCTCCTGCAGTCAAAAGGACTATGATATTCATGTGTGTGTGCTTGTTTGTGTGTGTGTGTGTGTGTGGAACAAGGTAGAATTATAAATAAATATTTACATAATATAATCAAAAGTGACATGTTGTTCCACAGTTAGGGATCATGAGACATGCACAAGACAAAATGTGTGGTATTTTCTTTAATTAAACATTTATAAATTAACAACACAATCAGATATTCTCCAATTAAAAGCTAAGGTTTTAAATAATTAGAGATGACAGTGTGCTCTTTGTTCTTTTGTAATCTGTGCATTTCAAGTGTCTATTAGTTATCAAAATGAAAATTTAGACACTACCCTAAAATTGAGTCGTCCATGTCTTTTAGAAGACTCAGATGCAGACAAATTTCATGTGTCTGGTTGTGATCCCAGTTATCATTCTGATGTGAGTCTAATCATGTGGAGATTGTCTAGGGCCAAAAGAACAGCAAGGCCAAGTGAGGAGAACCCTTGGGAGGTTTGAGAGAAAACATGATGCAGAAGTACTTGGGCCTCATTTATATTTCAATCTGATGAATTTGAACTTTATTTAAGAAATGATAGTACTGGAAGGAATAATATCAGTTTGTATTGTTAATTATATGATTTTCAGTATAGTTCCTGGTTATGAGATGCAATGTTGGGTAGTGGATAAGAATATGGACTTTGTAATTATATTGTGTGGATACATACCCACTTCTACTACCTATAAACTGCATGAACTTTAGCAAGCTTTATAATTTCTTAGTTTCCTCACCTCTAAACAAAGACAATAATAGTTAGTACCTCTTTGGGTGGTTTGGGGAATTAATGGATTAATAAATGTAAAGCACTTATGACAATGCCAGGCATATTGAAGCAGTTTATAATTATTATTATTATTGAGGCATAATATTAAAATAGAATTAACAGTGAGCTCCATACCTGGGGGCAGGGAGGTATTTGGAAAAGCAAAATTTCACCTTAAAGAAAATGACTTGGAATAACTATCAGATATGTTCATTGTATTTACTCTTTGCCGCTTTTCTTCTAGTCAAATTGGGACCAAACATAAATCTTGTTAAATAAAAATTTTGGAAAGAAATGTGACTGGTTTATAAAATCTAGAATTTAGATGACTGAGATTTAGAATGGATAAGAAAATGTGACCTTACAGTAGCAACCTCTCCTGAGATATTCTTTATATTTCCTCCTATCAAATAAGTGCAGGAATTATAATATATGCTAAGAGGAGAATGACATTTAAGGAAGAAAGTTTGGGAAATTAACATGATTAAATCTTTGTGAAAGGCTCTTTCTTTCTCTCTATCTCTATTAGCTTTTGTCTTAATTATTGTTCAGCTCCCTTACAATGGCAGGCAACATATTTTTTCAAATAGGCCCCAAACAGTTTCTGTTAAACTTATGCTACACAGGACTGTGTAACATAAGCAACCAACTGCTTACTAGACTGTTTTATTTCAATATCCCACAGGCAATTCAAACTCCTCAAAGGAGCCTTTCATCTGAATCCATTAAATCAGATACTCATTTTTTGCCTCTTTTTTTAGTGAAGGACACCATTGTTCACCCAGTGACTCAAGTTTATATAAAGCTCTGGTTCATTCTGGTATACTTCCCTTCCATATTTTCCACATATAAGTTTACTGCATTCTGGGAATTTTGTACCTTTTAGAGCTTTTTATCCACTCCTTTCTATTAATTAACCAGTCACTCCCTTTTGAATTAGGCTTTCGTATTTTGTTAATCTTTTGGTTGCACAATTTCATACTTGTTTATCCTCCAGGCTCACCTCCCTCTGCTTTGCCCCTCTAATTCTTTATGTCATTTCCTTGCATAAAATATAATAATGGCTTCCCATGGATAAAATCAAATTCTTTGGAATTGAACATGTTTGGAATAAGCAGGATTTGGTCCTTGGCTACTTATTGAGCTTTCTGTATCACAATTCCCTAAATATGAAACTCCTAATATACCATGCAGGCTTGAATTTTAGAATGATCTGCTATAACTGATCATGTATATATATTTGATTATTTGAAATCTCTAAATCTATGGTCAGCAAACTACAGCCTGTGGCTAGCATGTGCTTTTGTAAATAAAATTTTATTGGAATAGAGCCATACTTCTTCTTTTACATATAATCTATGGATGACTTCACACTATAAGGCAGAGTTGAATAATTGTGATAGACACTAGCTGATCCCTCAAACCTATAATACTTTCAGGCCATATACAGAATAAGGTTCCCTTGCTCAGGTCTAAATTGTTGTCATAAATAATAAGGAAACTTGATTCAAATCAGGATTTTAGAAGTCAAGATTTATAAGAGGTGTTCTTTGTTTTGTTGTTGTTTTGTTTTTACTTCATCAACTTCATATAAGTGAATACGTTTTATTAAAAAAACACTTGGTTAGCATTTATTATAGGCAGAGCTTATATTTATTGTGTATTCTTTATCCACAAGAACTAAGATGTTATGTCATCTTCCAAAATTCCATTTTGACCACATTATTCTCTGCTTTGAAAATTCCCATCATTGATGGGCCAGAAATCTGAAAGTCAAACACTTCCCAGCTGGTGGCAGCTATGAGAAAAGGCTTCACAGACCTCCAAACACAGGGACCATAATTTACTGAGAGCCTAAACTGCTGAGCTAATATCCATGGCTGATTTGCACTGAGGCCATGGCTCCCATGGGCTCCTCCAGCCAGTGACTGAGTTCAGCATCTATTCTAAGGCAGACTTTTTCCTACAAAATGTATGTTCCTCGGATGCTTGCTTTGGCTTGAGGATTCTTTGAAGGGCTTGTCAAACATTCTTTAGATTGCATGGTTGTCTAGGATGCTTATACCCAACCTTCCTTCCCTCTTTCCTTCACTCAAAGTCAGACTTGCATCAAGATCTGACAGCTCTGCCAGGTTGCCTGAATTCCTCCTCATTTTTCTCTCACAGGCATTTTCTATTAAATTCTAATATTACTATCTCTACTTGTCTAATCTCTACATCTCAAGACCCTTAGCAATCTTTCCAACTATAACCTTAATTATCCTTTGCCATGTAATTAGTATATTCCCCCAAACTTAAAATCTTTTGCACAGTAAAGGAAACCATAAACAAAATGAAAAAACAACATAAGGAAAGGGAGAAAATAATTGCAAAGGATGCGACCAACAAGGGATTAATCTCCAAAATATACAAATAGCTCATACAGCACAATATAAAAAAAAAAAAAACAACAAACAACACAATCAAAAAATGGGCAGAAGGTCTGAATAAACATTTATCCAAAGAAGACATACAGATGGCCAACAGACACATGAAAAGATGTGCAACATCATTAATTATTAGAGAAATGCAATTAACAACTATAATGAAGTATCACCTCACAGCAGTCAGAATGGCCATCATCAAAAATTATACAACTAATAAGTGCTGGAGAAAGTGTGGAGAAAAATAAACCCTTTTACACTATTGGTGGAAAAGTAAATTGGTAGAGCCACTATGGTGAACAGTATGGAGGTTCCCTAAAAAAATAAAAATAGAGTTACCATATGATCCTGTAATCCCACTCCTGGGCATATAGCTGGAGAAAACTGTAATTCAGAAAGACATATACACCCCATTGTTCATTACAGCACTATTTACAGTAGCCAAGACATGGAAGCAATCTAAGTGCCCATTGACAGATGAATGTATAAAAATGATGCAGTATACATATGAAATGGAATATTACTCAGCTATAAAAAGAATGAAATAATGTCATTTGCAGCAATAAGAATGGACCTAGAGATTATCATACTAAGTGAAGTAAGTCAGACAGAGAAAGACAAATATCATGATATCACTTATATGTGGAATATAAAAAAGATATTTATGAACTTATTTACAAAACAGAAAGAGACTCACAGACATAGAAAACAAACTTATGGTTACCAAAGAGGAAAGGGGGGAAGGGATAAATTAGGAGTTTTGTATTAACATATACATGTTACTGTGTATAAATTAGATGACAAATAAGGACCTACTGTTAAAAACAATAACAAACAAGTAAACAAAAACCACACATATTCTTAGGTTCTGAATATTAGGACAGGGATGTCTTTGGTCACCATTATTCTGCCTACCACAGTGTACAAACATCTAAAGAAATAAACTACAGTGGTGTAACCTCACAGGAATGAACCCCATCCATAACATATTAAATGGAAACAATTATCCTCAAAATATTATATATAACATGACATCCTTCTTATAAAGAGAGGAAAAAAACTTTAAAAATGTATATACTTAAAAAACAATGAAGCATTATAGAAATTGGAGTTTGGGGCACTCTAGTGGTATTGCAAGAAGATGTGGATGGGGAATAGGGACTGGAATGAGGGGGGTGAAATTTTGGAACACCTGCAGTGATGCCTCAGGTACAGCTTACTTTGTCTTATTCACCACATAATTTTTAACAGTATGGATTTTTAAAGCTGATAATTTTTTGTGATATGGAAAATTTTATACATCCCATAGGAAATTTAAATCAATATTGCTGCCCTTTAGGTTAAAAAATACATATATTAAACTTTACATATGTAACTCTACATGTGAAAACAATTATAAGAAAATAAATGGAAAGGTAGATTAGTGAATTTGAAAGCACTGATCTGGGCTTTCAGAGTCAGGCCATACAGCATCATCTTGCTGAGTGCTCCCATTGCACTGGTTTTCTCAGTGAGATTAATCTGATTTTGGCCTGAGTGAAGTTATAGATAAGGTTATGATTGACTTTGGTTTTCAATTTAGTGTTTTTCCTTTGAACAATCATGCACAGGAGAGTATCTCTATACTGTGGTGTGAAAGGCAGGACTAAATGGGACCATGTGTTAACTTTCTCTTCACAACATCTGAACATAGATTCATCTATGCTAATAAGTATTTCAGAAACTGAGCAGGAAATCATTCGTATGTATAAGAAGCAAGATATTTTGTTCAGAATGGAGATATCAATTCAATTTATTGGTCACTTAAGAGATCTGGGCACCCCAAATTATTTTATAGTGTGTTGTACACATATCATATATCATGCTTTTCAGTAACTTCTCAGATCCATTATCTTATTAGGGCTACCCTGTGATCTTGTATGATGGTTGAAAAAGCATAATTAGTGCCATTATACAGATGAGGATGCTGAGATATGACAAGATTAAATACCTCATATGAGTATAAACCTCATCATCATCTGATGATAAAGCTTATACCAGAATTCAAGTCTTCAAAATCCTAGCTATATTAATTAAATTAATGCTTGTTACAACAAATACCAAAATTCATAATAGTTAACATATTATAGAAGTTCCTCACTTGGATAAAGTCCAAAGTAGGTGCTCCTAATTGGCAGGCAATTTTCTCCAACTGTGAATTAGGGACACAGACTCTACCAGTAGCTTCCAAAGTCATTGTCTTTATCTGCATCAAGCAAGTGTAAGAGTAAGTAATATGGAAGATTTATACAAGCCAGGCCCAGAAGTGGCATGCATCACTTCCACTCACATTACATTTGTAGAATTCAGTTTAATGCCAAGAAAAGTCTGGGAAATGTCATCTAGTTGTGTCCCCAGAAAGAAAAAACTGTTCACAAGTTTAGTGAACAGGTAGTCTATTTTTTCCATATGATCCAAGCACTGTTTTCACTATTCCAAGTTATGACACAGGTTAATTTATATCCATTTCCCACACCAAAGTCATGAAACTCTGAAGACTGATAAGTTTATTCCCTGTTAGAATCTCTAATAGGCCCAGTGAACATGTTCAATGCATGTTATCAATGTGTTTGTTGACACAGATCTAAAAGGGGTTCTCCAATAAGGAGACAGGGCTTTTATGTTAACCTTACCATGGTTAACATTGCAATGGTCACCTGAATACAGATATAGATAAGCATATCGTTTCTACTCACAACACTCTGACATCAAATGTGTGTGGTATTTTTTTTCACACTAATCAGTTCTCCAACCCTCAATACCAACTGGGTGACCTACGATTCAACTCAATTCTGCCACTAACAACCCAGAGTAAGAGATGCATAGGGTGAAGTATGGTGAAATGAATGTAGGCCTCCATGTCCTCCCCAGGTGGGTCACCTTCCAAGCACCTGGATGTGGTCACCACTCCAGAAGCTTTCCAAACTCTGTTGTTTAGGGTTTTTACAGAAGTTCCATTGCATAGTCATGATCAATTAAATCATTTGTCATTGGTAATGGAATTCATTGTCCTCCCTGGAAGTCTGGAGATAGGGCTGAAAGTTCCAACCCTTTAATAACGTGGTTGGACTTTCTGGTGACCAGCCTGCATCCTGAAGTTATCTAGTAATCCCTCAGCCAAGAGTCATCTCATTAATTTACCAAGGCACTCATCAATCATTCCAAGGATTTTAGGAGCTCTTTGTCAGAAACCAGAGGCAAAGATGAGATTTTTACAACAAAAGATGCTCTTATCATCCCTGTCACTCAGGAAATTCCAAAGGTTTTAGAAGCTTTTTTGCCAGGAACCATAGACAAAGACTAAATATATATCTCAAATTATCAATATATCACAATATCACACACACACCAGTTTTATAGATGCTTTATAGATAACATTAATAAGTTAGTTAATGTAAGATGTCTGAAAATGGAAGAAGTTTCTACATGATGTTGTGTTTAATAACATTGTCCATTTTATTAACCATATTTTATATGTCAGAACCTGAGTTCCCATACTGAGCAGTAAGGTGAGACAAGAGGGAAATGCAATGACATGCTATATCACACATGGATATGATCTTTTGAAAAAGTTTACTCTACTGCAATTATATCATTGGTCTTGCAATTACATCATTGGTCTTGACTTTCTTAAGGTCTGCTTGAATAAATGAATATTCCATGAACTGCTACAGCTATAATTATCTGTAATTCAGGGATGATATATAAAGAAAATAGTAAAGTGTTCTATGATGCTTTTAACCTCTTCATGGAAATTGGATTATCAGTGGATTAGATAAAGAACCCGTGTAATGTTTCTTGTAAAATCAGAGTCTGATCAAATTCCCTGCAACTGGCAGAGGTCACATATAGGAGTCTGCTCTCCAACCTTAGTTCCTGAGAGCACAGCATACACCAGCCCATGTACACAACCCACTCATCATTCTGTACTGCCTCTAGGAGTATTCTGGGTATCTTCTCAGCAGCCTCTGCTTGTTCTTCTCTTTCCTAGATAGCCACCTCTGCAGAGGCTACCTAAGATCCTAAACCTGTCACAAAAGCAGCAGTAGCCTACGTACCACCATTCATTTTTGGGGGTAAATCATGATGCTCACCTGAACAGAACCCAGATCTGGTTTCTGAGATGCTGCATTCTCATCAAATTTCTAGACTAATCAAGTATTATTGGGAGTTTTTAAATGATCAAACTCTTTCTTAAAGTGAAATCTTTCATGGAAGTATACTATACAAAATAAAATAGAAGATATCTATCATGCAAAAAAGATAAAGTTGGGTTGGGTTGCCCAGACTTCCACTGCTTAGCTATTACCTTTGTAAATGCCTCCAAAGATATCACCATATGCTCCCAAGGCATTGAGTTATGGGGTATAAATCCACTGTATTAATCCAGAGACATGGGTTTGGACCTTGATTTCCTCCCACTCTCTGGAAATTTATAGGCATTCTTCCTCCTGTCCCAGACCTCTTTTTAGACCAGCGTTTTATACTGATCCCCAGTAACTTAGATGAGGCTTTTGGGCCTCCTTCATGCCACTCTTACTATGAGAGTAGACCCCATTGTGAATGGACAAATTGCCCAGAACTATGATGCAACTTGAAACTTCCTGCTTCCACATTCTTCCCTGCCTCAATAGACCATGAAGGTGACTGCTGTTATTTGATTTCAGTGATTCAATGCTCCAGCTTGGATTCTACCTAAGGACATATCAACTTCAAGTGTAGAGAGGTAGCCAGTATATGTGAAAACAGATATGTCCAAATTAGGCATAGTCAGACCTCAAACTGGGACCTCCCTAAATCCTTCATCCTCCACACTAGTTGCAATTTGGCCTGGATATTATGTTCTTTACACCTGGCCCACGAGTTCTTCTAGAATTTCCTTAGGGTTCCTGTCCATGATAGTGTTAAACATATTGTCACTGGCTGCTGAAATAGGTGTTTGCATGACAGAACTCTCTCTTAGCTGCACTCTGTTCAGTGAGATGGAATAGCAAGCCTGATTTTATCCAGTATGTCTATTGAAATGGAAACCTTATGTTGAACCATGAAACCTTGGTCTGAGGAGTCCTCAATGAGGCTACTTAATGGTGGAGGTAACTGCCCAAGATATTGGTCTGCCTTATGTCCAGCACAGCCACCCTGAGTACTGAGGGCAGTAAGATCTTCATACACATATAGCTCAATTCTTTCTATTTGCACTAGGAATTTCAAAAGTTGGGTTAAACAACAGGGAGAACAAGGAAGAAAGAGGAAAAGGCTCTGGTACCCTGGTGGCATATTCCAATACTGGGTTTAAGTAGATGTGCTAAAGGAATAAAAGGTATAAAAATGCGTATAACAATGTTGGATCTTTTTAAGAGTGGACATGGTAGTTTCCTCTACCCTTATTTCAGATATCTTCTTAAATTGTATTATATTGAAGGAGGCTTTCTACCTAAGCCCTATATCAACATACACACATACACATACACAACAGGCTCACACATGTGTGCACATGTGCACCTGTTCTTATACAAATAAGATATTAGTTAATATTTGGCATTTTCTATACTTACATGCTGAGCATTGATTTTCATTCTGAATGTCTGAACTTGAGGTTCAACAACTTTAACATCACTCATTATTATTCATGAGATGCATACAGGGTGAGGAGTTTTTACTGAAAATTTTCATTGAGGTCTGATTATAACAACCAAACTCATTTGACAACTCCATAGTCCTGAAAGTTTTATCTTAGTTTGAAGAATGATAGTTATTGATACTGTGAGGTTTAAAGGGCCAAAAATTTTCGTTGTTGATGTGTAGAAAGAAAATCAATTTTTATATCTGGAGAAACACAATCAATGATGCATTACTTTAGAACCAAGATTGAAAGGGGGATAGCTATAGAACCATTTTTGCCACCAGATGGTGTTTGTCTGCTTCTGTGTACTAGTTGCAATCAATAAGTTAACACAGGTCTCTGTATGCACAGCAGTGATTCTTAAACATTTTAGAATGATTATAACACATTTTATAGGTTCAGCTAAACATAAGACTCTGGCTGATTATGATTAAACATGCTGATACTAAATTTCATATTGATCTTACAAATATCAATGCATGCAGAGAAGCAGTGAGAAGAATGTTTGTAACTAGAAGGAACATTTTAATTTTAAAAGATAATGGAGACAGTTTTTAGTGGAACATCAGGCAGAAGTTTGGATTCTCCCTGTTGACTTTCATCATGTAGGAAATGGATTCTGTTTTTCCTTTCAGACTATTAGACATTAATTATAGACTATGTCTAATTTTCTGAAGTACATAGCCAGCAAAATTGTATTCAAGTATCTTGAAAATAAAAAGAAGAAAAAAATTATTTTCTCAATATTTTCTTAGAACTGTAAACATAGTAATTAATACAACTTAAAATTGGTTCTATTTCCTTGAATGTTTACCACTCAATAAAAGAGACAGATGAACTGTACTGAATTCATCTAATACAAAAAAATATAAAAGTTATTTTTGAAAAGGACATACACTGGATTGAAAAAAAAGGACTGTGGTTCAGACTGGATATTACCATGCTATGTGACTTTGTAACCAAACTCTTAACTAGACTGAGTATTTGTATCCTCACCAAGATTTCAAAGAAGAGCTTATAAAGTTTTCTGACGTTTCTTATAGCTCTAAAATTTACATGATACTATTATCTTATTAAATTCCACAGCTGTTTGAGAGGAAGCTGCTTTAGTACAAATGGGAAATGAGATTGCTCATGGAAGCCAAAGCTACATTTGATGATTCACTCATTTCCAGTCATTTCATCTGCAAATCCACTGACTGATGTAGATACTTTATATATTCTCAAAGCCATCAGATGATGAAACATATATAAAAAGTTCTCTCTCTCAATTATGAGTTATGTGTTCAACTGAGCTTGAGGAGACAATAAATAATGAAAACATTTGTACTATGTGAGGAAGGGCACTGTTCTTTATAAAAATAGATAAATGACGTATTCTTATTGTCAAATTGTTAACTTCTCTGTTATAGTGTATGAGATGCATAAAGAATAGATAATCCTTTCTTAGAGCCTCAGATAACTTCATAGAGCTTTTGTCTTCAAGAAGTTTCAAAAACTTTTAAGAAGATTTTAAATGTCACAATTTATTCATTCTCCTTTCTACTCTATCACTTTGATTTTCTACCAGAATTGCCTGTGCCAGTTTAGAGAGGAGACCAACAAAGTACATGGTCTCTACAAGGTCAAAGAATTAACAAAACTGTATTCCCTGTAAATATAGCCCAATTTACTCAGTATTATCAGGTTTCTTTCAGTGTGGCCTTAGGGACTTATCAATTCCATCAACTGTAGGACTCATTTTAAGGATATATTTATAAAAGTAGGTAAACAACAAAGGAGAAACCTCTACCACTCTTCATGCTGTGCTTTAATATCCTCATCTATAAAATAGATCTATTGATATTCCCATGAAAATATTAAATATGTTGAATAGTAAGACTTAACTATTGGAATTATATCAATTTCATATTGTAGTTTACTGTGAGCATTGCAATGTATCCCCATTCTGCTTTATTTTTTTTAAAAGAGATATTTACCCACGTTTATTCACAACAGAACTATTTAGCCCAGAAGTGGGAGTTTCCCAAGTGTCCATCGGTGAGTGAATTGATAAACAAAATGGGTTACATACATATGATGGACTACTTTCAGCCTTAGCAAGGAAGGAGGATTTCTTGCCACATGCTGCAACATGGATGAAACTTGACAAAATTAAGCTAAGAGAAACACGTCAGTCATAAAAAGACAAATTTCACTTATATGAAGTATCTAAAGTACTGAAATTCACAGAAAAGGAAAGTAAAATAGTGGTCATGAGGGGCTGGGAAGATGAGGTAAAGGAGAGTTGCTGTTTAAAGGAAATTGAGTTTCGGATTTACAAGATGAAAAAGTTCTTATACTTAACACTTCTAAACTGTGAACTTAAAAATGGTTAAGATGATAAATTTTATATGATGCGTACTTTAACACCATAACAAAGAAGAAAATTAGTATATGTAGATAGATAAAACAAATATTGCAAAATATTAACTTTTGAATGTAGGTAAATGGGATTTCATTGTATCATTCTTTCAATTTTTCTGTATTTTTAAAAATTTTTAAAATCAAAGGTTGAAAAGAAAAAAGGACATATTGTATGATTCGACTTATATGAAATTTTTAGACTAGAAACATTTAAAGAGACAGGAAAAATAATGGAGATTGCCAGGGACTGAGGCAGAGGGAGAGTTTGAGGTGACAAAAAATAGGTGGAAACAGAATGTGGTGATGACTGCACAAAAATGTGAATGTAAATATGCCACAAAAATTTCACACTTTAAAAATATTATAATTGCAATTCCTGTGTTATATATTTTACCACAATTTTAAAAAGTACAATGAGCATACAGTAAACATATCATTCCCTTTATAGAATTTTAATACCAACCTTTCCATTTTCAAAGTAGTAAGTTCAATATATTTTTCCACATTAATTTTTTAAAGTTTTTATTGGAATACAGTTGCTTTACAATGTTGTGTTTCTACTGTACAGCAAAGTGAATCAGCTGTACATATACATATATCTCCTCTTTTTTGGATTTCCTTCCCATTTAGGTCACTACAAAGCATTGAGTAGAGTGCCCTGTGCTATAGAGTAGGTCCTCATTAGTTATCTGTTTTATACATAGTATCAATAGTATATATATGCCAATCCCAATCTCCCAATTCATCCCACCCACCTTTCCCCCTTGGTATCCATATGTTTTTTCTCTATGTGTGTGGCTGTATTTCTATTTGTAAAAAAAATCATATATACCAATTTTTTCAGATTCCTCATATATGAGTTAATGTATGAGATTTGTTTTTCTCTGACTTATGTCACTCTGTATGACAGTTTCTAGGTTCATCCACGACTCTACAAATTAAACAATTTCATTCTTTTATATGGCTGAGTAAAATTTCATTGTATATATATATACCACATCTTCCATATGCATTCCTCTGTTGATGGATATTTAAGTTATTTCCATGTCCTGGTTATTGAAAATAATGCTGCAATGAACATTGGGGTGCATGTGTCTTTTTAAATTATGATTTCCTCTGGGTATATGCCCAGGAGGGGGATTGCTGGGTCACATGATAGGATTATTTTTAGTGTTTTAAGGAACTTCCATACTGTTCTCTATAGTGGCTGTAGCAATTTACATCCCCACCAAAAGTTTAAGATGGTTCCCTTTTCTCCACACCCTCCCCAGCATTTATTGTTTTTAGATTGTGTGATCATGGCCATTCTGACCAGTGTGAGGTGACACCTCATTGTAGTTTTGATTTGCATTTCTCTAATAATTACTAATGTTGAGCATCTTTTCATGTGTTTGTTGGCCATCTATATTTCTTCTTTAGAAAAATGTCTATTTAGGCTTTCTGCCCATTTTTTGATTATTTTTTTTGATGTTTTTTTTTGATATTGAACTGCATGAGCTGTTTGTATATTTTGGAGATTAATCCTTTGTCCGTTGCTTTGTTTGCAAATATTTTCTCCCATTTTAAGCATTGTCTTTTAATCTTGTATACGGTTTCCTTTGTCATGAAAAACCTTTTAAGTTTAATTAGGTCTCATTTGTTCATTTTTGTTTTTATTCTTATTACTTAAGAAGGTGGGTCAAAAAAGATCTTGCTGCAACTTATGTCAAAGAGTGTTCTGCCTATGTTTTCCTCTAAGAGTTTTATAGTGTCCGGTCTTACATTTAGGTCTTTAATCCATTTTGAATTTATTTTTGTGTATGGTGTTAGGGAGTGTGTTAATTTCATTCTTTTACATGTAGCTATCCATTTTTCCCAGCACCACTTATTGAAAAGGCTCTCTTTACTCCATTGTATATTCTTGCCTCCTCTGTCATAGATTAGGTGACCATAGGTGTGTGTGTTTATCTCTGGGATTTCTATCTTGTTCTATTGACCTATATTTCTGTTTTTGTGCCAGTATCATACTGTCTTGATTACTGTAGCACTGTGGTAGAGTCTGAAGTCAGGGAGCCTTATTCCTCCAAATCAGTTTTTTTTTTTTTTTTTTTTCCCCTCAAGATTGCTTTTGCTATTCAAGGTCTTTTTGTTGCCATACAAACTGTGAAATTTTTTGTTCTAGTTCTTTGAAAAATGCCATTGGTAATTTGATAGGGATTGCGTTGAGTCTGTAGATTGCTTTGGGTAGTATAGTCATTTTCACAATATTGATTCTTCCAATCCAAGAACATGGTGTACGTCTCCATCTTTTTGTGTTGCCTTTGATTTCTTTCATCACCATCTTATAATTTTTTGCATACAGTTTTTTTGACTACTTAGGTAGGTTTATTCCTAGGTATTTTATTCTTTTTGTTGCAATGGTAAATCGAATTATTTCTTTAATTTTTCTTTCTGATCTTTTGTTGCTAGTATACAGGAATGCAAAAGATTTTTATGCATTAATTTTGTATCCTACAACTTTGCTAAATTCATTGATTAGCTCTAATAGCTTTCTGTTACTACATTTAGGATTTTCTATGTGTAGTATGTCATTTGTGAACAATGACAGTTTTATTTCTTTTCCAATTTGGATTTGTTTTATTTATTTTTCTTATCTGATTGCTGTGGCTAGGACTTCCAAAACTATGTTGAATATTAGGGGTGAGAGTGGGCACCCTTGTCTTGTCCCTGATTTTAGAGGAAATGTTTTCAGTTTATCACCATTGAGAGTAATGTTTGCTGTGGTTTTGTCATATATGGCCTTTATTATGTTGATGTAGGTTCCCTCTATGCCCACTTTCTGGAGGGTTTTTATCACAAATAGATGTTAACTTTTGTTCAAAGATTTTTCTGCATCTATTGAGATGATCATATGGTTTTTATTCTTCAATTTGTTAATATTGTGTATCACATTGATTGATTTTCATATATTGAATAATCCCTTGAACCCTTGGGATAAATACCACTTTATCATGGTGTATGATCCTTTCAATGTGTTGTCGGATTTGGTTTGCTAGTATTTTGTTGAGGATGTTTGCATCTATGTTCATTAATGATATTGGCCTGTAATTTCTTTTATTTGTGATATCTTTGTCTGGTTTTGGTATCAGGGTTATGGTGGCTTTGTAAAATGAGTTTGGGTGTGTTCTTGTCTCTGCAATATTTTGGAAGAGTTTGAGAAGGATAGGTATTAGCTCTTCTCTAAATTTTTCATAGAATTTGCTTGTGAAACCATCTGGTTCTGGACTTCTGATTGTTGGAAGATTTTTAATTAGTTTCAATATTGTTACTTGTCATTTGTCTGTTCATATTTTCGGTTTCTGCCTGGTTTAGTCTTTGAAGGTTGTACCTTTGTAAGAACATGTTCATTTCTTGCAGGTTGTCCATTTTATTGGCATAGAGTTAGTAGTAGTAGTCTACTACTTGTAGTAGTCTCATATGATCTCATGTATTTCTGCAGTGTCAGTTGTAACTTCTTCTTTGTTTCTAGTTTTACTGATTTGAGTCCTCTCCCCCCCACTTTGTTTTTTGATGTGTCTGGCTAAAGGTATATCAATTTTGATTTTCATCTCAAGGAACCAGCTTTTAGTTTTATTGATCTTTGCTCTTTTTATTTTTTTAATTTCTGTTCTGATCTTCATGATTTCTTTCCTTCTACTAACTTCGGGTTTGTTTGTTCTTCTTTCTCTAGTTGCTTTAGGTGTAAGGTTAGATTATTTATTTGAGATATTTCTTGTTTTTGAGGTAGGATTGCATGGTTATAAACTTCCTTCTTAGAACTGCTTTTGCTGCATCACATAGGTTTTGGGTCATTATGTTTTCATTGTCATATGTTTTTAGGTATTTTTTTTATTTCCTCTTTGATTTCTTCAGTGATCTCTTGGTTATTTCATAGCATGTTGTTTAGCTTCCTTGTGTTTGTAATTTTTATGATTTTTTTACTGTAATTGATTCATAACCTCATTGCTTTGTGGTCAGAAAAGATGCTTGATAGGATTTCAATCTTCTTAAATTTACTGAGGCTTGATTTGCCACCCAATATGTGATCTATCCTGGAAAGTGTTCCATGTGCACTTGAGAAGAATGTGTATTCCACTTCTTTTGGATGGAGTGTCATATAAATATCAATTAAGTCTATTGAGTGTAATGTGTCATTTAAGGCTATGATTCCTTATTAATTTTTTGTCTGGATGATCTATCCATTGGTGTAAGTGGAAAATTTCCCCATTTATGGGTATTAGCATTTGCCTTATGTATTGAGGTGCTCCTATGTTAGGTACATAAATATTTACAATTGTTATATTTTCTTCTTGGATTGATCCCTTGATCCTTATGTAGTGTCCTTCCTTGTCTCTTTGACAGTCTTTATTTTAAAGTCTATTTTTTTCTGATATTAGTATTGCTACTCCAGCTTTTTTTGATTTCCATTTGCATGGAATATCTTTTTCCATCTCCTCACTTTCAGTCTATATGTGTCCCTAGGTCTGAAGTGGGTCTCTTGTAGACAGCATATACATGGGTCATGTCTTTGTACACATTCAGGCAGTCTGTGTCTTTTGGTTTGTGCATTTAATTCATTTACATTTAAATTAATTATTGCCATGAATATTCCTCTTGTCATTTTCTTAATTATTTGGGGTTTCTTTTTGTAGGTCTTTTTCTTCTCTTTTGTTTCCTGCCTAGAGAAGTTCTTTTATCATTTGTTGCCAAGCTGGTCTAGTGGTGCTGAATTCTCTTAACTTTTGCTTGTCTGTAAAGCTTTTGTTTTCCCCATCAAATCTGAATGAGAGCCTTGCTGCATAGAGTAATCTTGGTTGTAGGTTTTTCCCTTTCATCACTGTAAATATATCACACCACTCTCTTCTGACTTGCAGAGTTTCTGCTGAAAGATCAGCTGATAACCTTATGGGGATTCCCTTATATGTTATTTGCTGCTTTTCCCTAGCTGTTTATATTTTTCTTTGTATTTAATTTTTGTTAGCTTGATTAATATGTGTCTCAGCATGTTTCTTTTGGATTATCCTGTTGGGACTCTCTGTGCTTCCTGGACTTGATTGACTATTTCCTTTCCCATGTTAGGGAATTTTTCTACTATAATCTTTTCAAATATTTTCTCAGACCCTCTCTCTCTCTTCTTCTTCTGTGACCTCTATAATTAGAATATTGGTGTGTTTAATGTTGTCCCAGTGGTCTCTGAGAGTGTCCTCAATTCTTTTCTTTTCTTTTTTCTTTTTTTTAATTCTCCTCTGTGGTAGTTATTTCCACCATTCTATCTTCCAGGTCACTTATCCGTTCTTCTGCCTCAGTTATTTTGCTATTGATTCATTCTAGTGTACTTTTAGTTTTAGTTATTGTGTTCATCACTGTTTACTTGTTCTGTAATTCATCTAAGTCCTTGTCAAAGGTTTCTTATATTTTCTCCATTCTATTTCCAAGATTTTGGATCATATTTACTACCATTACTCTGAATTCTTTTTCAGGTAGATTGCCTATTTCCTCCTCCTTTATTTGGTCTTTTGGGTTTTTACTTTGCTCCTTCATCTGTGACATAGTTCTCTCTCTTCTCATTTTGTCTGACTTACTGTGTTTGAAGTCTCCATTTCTGCAGGTTATAGGGTTGTAGCTCCTCTTTCTTCTGGTGTCTGCTCCCAGTGGGTGAAGTTGGTCCAGTTGTTTGTGTAGGTTTCCTGGTTGAGGGACTGATGCCTGAGTTCTGGTGGGTGGAGTTGGATCTTTTCCCTCTGATGGGCAGGGCCACATCAGGCAGTGTGTTTTGGGTGTCTGTGTCTTTAGTACAACTTTAGCCAAGTCTATCTGCTCATGAGTGGTTTTGTGTTCCTGTCCTGCTTGTTATTTGGTGTGGGGCCTTTTGCACTGGAGCCTGCAGGCAGTTGGGTGGAGCTGGGTCTTGTAGTTGAGATGGAGACCTCTGGGAGAGTTGTCACTGATTGATATTCCCTGTGGACAGGAATTCTCTGAATTTCCAGCGTCCTGGACTCAGAGCTCCCACTCCAGGGTCTCAGGCCCAACCTCTGGCCTGGGAACTAAGACCCCACAAGCCACACATGTTGGCAGAAAAGGGGAAAAAGGAAAAGAAAAAATGGAAAATATAAAGAAGGGCCAGAAGAACACAAATGAAAGCAAACAAACAAAACCCAAGACAAATAGCAAAGACAAAACAAGCAAACAGCAACATTAACAATTAAAAACAAACAAACAAATGGACAAACAAAACCCCAGACAAATGGTAGAAACAAAACTAAACAAACAAAAACAAACAAACAAACAAAAAACAAACACATACAAAATAAGAAACAAAAACAGAGAAAACAATAAAACAAGAGACCAACCAGGCAAATAAAAGAATCCCCAAATGAAATGAAACAATTAAAAAACAAAACTCACAAAAATAAAAATAATAAAAGAAACAAAAACAGAATGCAAACTGAAGGAAAAAAACGAACAAAACAAAACTAACACAAAAGTGATAGAAAAAAGACAATAAAAAGATAAGAACAAATAGGACAAGGGAAAAAGAGAGAAAAACAAAGTTGAACAAAAGAAAGGAAAAAAAGTAAGGAAAAAACACAGAACAACAAAAAAGTAACTTAAAAATAGAAATATAAAAAAGTTTCTTAATTAAAAAAAAACTAAATAAATATAAAAACAAATAAAAATCCCCACAACAAAAGAACAAAAGAAATCATAAAAAATAGTAATAATTATATTTTCCTGCTGTCAGTGTCCTTGCTCCCACTGTTAGTCACAGCCAAACTCTGCCTCCCCAGAATGTTCTCCAAAACCTCTAGGTAGGTCTCTGGTCCCCCTGTGGGTATTATGGAGGCAGCTCAGACTCTGACCTGGCCCAACTCCAACGTGTACTAGTCCCCAAAGTCCATGGCTACTAGGGCTGGTTTCAGTTGTGGGAACTCATTGTCCATTCAGATATTCCATAGATGCAGGGTTTACCAAGCTGATTGCAGTGATTTAATCTGCAGTTTGTGTGGCTGCACAGAAAGATTTTTGTTCCTCTTCCTTAGTCACCATGCCCCTAGGGCTCATCTGTGGTTTTAGCCCCACCTCTGCCTGTTGGCCACTTAGAGGAGTCTGCTCCTGAGGCTGCCCTGGAGCACTCGAGTCTGCCCTAATGATGACAGGGTGCACAGGTGGCACAACTGACTGGGCCATGGGAAAGCCAGTGGCCACATGTGTGAGAGATCCAGTACTAGTGGGAGACATTCCTAGTGCCTGAAGCCCAGTGCAAGAAGGTCAGCCCTGGTGGGAGCTTTTTCTAGTGTCTGGCAGGGAAGGGGGCTGACACGTGGGGAGAAAGAGGTTTCAATGGTGGCTCCACCCACTGCATGTTACTCAAGTGTGTCACCTTGCTTCTATGGCAGTCTTGGTTTCCTGAACAAGCATTCCCAGTTGGGGATTACCTCCCGCCATCCCCTCAGCCTGTCTCCTCACAGACAACAGCAGTCTTCCCCCTGGGACTGCTCTCCAATCCCCACATTCCAGCTCCCAGGCCCCTGTGCATCAGCAGACACACGTCCTGGTCTGCACCATACAGGGCTGTGGCACAGACCATCTATGTAGGTCTCGTTCTGTCCTGTCTGCCACAGACTGGCCATTTCACCCTCCTCTGACAGCCTCCGCTGCTCCCATTCTGTCCTAACTAATTTCCCCATTGGTGAGGGGGCTTCCCCAGATACATGAACCTCTCCTCTGACTCAGCTCCTCCCAGGGGTGCATATCCCATCCTGCTTCCTCTCTTCTTCTTTTTCTCTTCTTTCATTCACCCTACCTGGTTATGCAGGGATCTCCCCTGTCCTTTCCAGTGTCCAAGAACTTCTGCTATTGTTCAGCCAGTGTTCTGTGAGAATTGTTCCATCTGTAGATGTATTCTTGATGCATTTGTGGAGAGAGATGGACTCCATGTCCTTCTACTCCTCTGCCATCATGGTTTCCTCCCAATTCTTCTTTATTTAGAGATAAACATTGGGCCCACTGTTCTCAATGACCTTCACAAACTTTTCCTCCCAAACAGTTATAATGCTTATGTTTGGGTTTTGTGTTTTGGAAACATTCATTGCTGTACGTGAAAGAATGTTGTCATTTTAGGTTGATAAAATCATCATAAATAAGCATATCATTTTATATTACTTGTTCAGGGTTTTGAAGTAACCAAGACAATAATAGTGTAAGATTTTTAATATATTAATTTATTATGTAATTTTTGAATTATAAAAAGACACATTGTCTAATAAAATAAAAAATAAAATCAAAATAACAGGAATAGGACAGAAACACAATATTTTCTACATGTAACAGATATATGGTGTGCAAGAGGCATCTGTACAATTTAGTGATGTAGAAAAATAAAAAGAGAACATATTTTATTTTTCTAACACTGTGCCTCAGAGTCAAACCCCAATAGATAATGACACAAAATAAACTAAAGCAAGTGTCATAACATCACAATTGGATGTAAAATATACAAAGAATGGATGACTGTGGTTAAATCTACAGAGATGTGAAAAGAGAAAATGCAGTGCATGGTATGTGTACAGATACCATATTACACATGTAAGTTACTGCTCATGCAGATAAAGAAACATTATTCATAAGTTCACAAAGGTCATTTGAAATATAGAATTAGTCAAAATGCAAGACTGCATGTAGCAGGTATGCAGTGATGCAGATATATATGTGCAGATGTGCTTTGGAAATAGAATTCTCAACTGTCTTACCCAGTTCAGAATATATTTTTAAGTGAATGAAAATGTTGAATTTTTAAATTGAAATATAGTTGATGTACAGTATTATGTTAGTTTTAGGTGTACTATATAATGATTTGACATTTGCATCAATATGAAATGACCACCAAGATAAGTCTAGTAACAATTGGTCCTCATCAAAGCTATTACAATGATATTGAGCATATTTCTTATGGTGTACATTACATCCCCATGGCATTTATTATATTATATGATTGGCGGATTGTACCTCTTAATCCCTTTCACCTATTTTGCTCACTCCCCCACACCTTTTTTCCTGGCAACTAACTACATGTTTGTTCTCTGTATCTATGAGTCTGTTTTGCTTTCTTTTTCAGATTTTACATATAAGTGAGATCATACAGTATTTGTCTTTCTCTATCTGACTTACTTCATTTAGCATAATACTTTCTATATCCATCCATGTTGTCCTAAATGGCAAGATTTCATTTTTCTTATGGCTGAGTAATATTTCATTATATATATATATATATATATATATATATATACATACATATATATATATATATATATGTATATATATATATATATATATATATATATATATATATATGTGTATATGTACCACTTCTCCTTTATCCATTCATCTGTTGATGGACACTTTGGTTGCTTCCATATCTTGGATATTGTAATTAATGCTTCAAGGAACATTGGGGTGCATATATCATTTCAAATTTTTGATTTCATCTAGTAAATACTCAGAAGTAAAATTATTGGATCATATGGCAGTTCCATCATTAGTTTTTTGTGTAATCTCAATATTTTTATTTCACATTACCTATACCAATTTACAATGCCACCAATAGTTTAAAAGGGTTTCTTTCCTCCACATTGTGCTAACACTTGTTATCTGTTGTATTTTGCTGATAGTCATTCTGACAGGTGTGAGGTGGTATCTCATCATGGTTTTGATTTGTATTTCTCTGATGATTAATGATGTTTAGCAAATTTTCATGTGTCTGTTGGCCATCTTTGAAAGAATGTCTACTAAGGCCTTCTGCTCACTTATTGAGTTGTTTTTGTTTTTTCTTAATTTTCAGTTGCATGAGGTTTTTTATAAATTCTGAATATTAAACCCATATTAGATATATCATTTATAAATATCTTCTCTCATTTAGTAGGAGAAGTTGCCTCTTATTTTGTTGATTGTTTCCATCACAAAATAAAAGTTTTTTAGTTTGATATAGTTCCATTTGCTTATTTTTCCTTTTGTTGCCACTGCCTGAGGAGGCATATCAAAAAACTATTGCTAAGACTGATGTCAAAGGGCATACTGGCTATGTTTTCTTCTAGATTTACAGATTCAGGTCTCACATCTAAGTCTCACATTTTAGTCTCACATTTAAGTATATGGTGTCAGAAATTAGTCCCATTTGATTCTTTTTCATGTACATGCCCAGTTTTCCTAACACAATTTGTTGAAGAAGCTATCTCTTCCCAACTACATATCCCTGCCTCCTTTGTCATAGATTAATTGACCATATAATCATGGGTTTAATTCTGGGCTGTCTATTTTGTTCCTTTCATCTATGTGTCTGTTTTTGTGCCAGTACCACACAAATTTTGTTTTGATGACTGAGTTGTATAATAGTTTGAAATCAGGGAAAATGATACTTCCAACTTTGTTTTCTTTCTCAAGATTTTTTTGCTACTCAAGGCTTTTGTGATTCCGTACAAAGTTTAGAATTATCTGCTCTGGTTCTGTGAAAGGTGCCTTGTCATTTTGATAGGGATTTCATTGTTTCTGTATACTGCCTTGTGCAGTATGGTCATTTAAACAATATTCATTTTTCAAATCCAGGAGCATGAGTTATCTTTCCATTTTTTTCTGTCATTTCATTTCCAATTTCTTTCATTATTGAAATACAGTCTCAAGTACAAGTCTTCTAATATCTTGGTTAGATTGTTTCCTAGCTATTTTATTCTTTTTGATGCAGTTGTAAATGGGATAGTTTTCTTAATTTCTCTTTCTGATTGTTTGCTGTTAGTGTATAGAAATGCAACAGATTTCTTTATATTTATTTTGTATCTTGCAACATTGCTAAATTCATGTATTAGTTACAATAGTTTTTTGGTGGCATCTTTAAGGTTTTCTATATATAGTATCATGTCATCATGTAACTATTTGCTTTTCCTTTGTTGCTTGTAAGATTCTCTTTTTCTTTTATTTTTATCACTTAAATAATAAGGAGTCTTGGTGTGGATCCCTTTGAGTTCATTTTGTTTGGGAGTCTTCGTGCTTCCTGGATATTAATGTCTGTTTTCTCTCACAGGTTAAGGAAATTTTCAGCTATTTTCTCCTCAGATAAGTTCTCTGCTCCATTTTCTCCCTCTTTTCCTTCTAAGATCCCTATTATGTGAATGTTAGTACACTTACATTGTCTCAGAGGTCTCAAACGATCCTCATTAAAAAAAAAAAAAAGCTTTTTCTTTTACCTTGGGTGACAGAAAAATTTCCACAACTCCCTTCTCCTGTTTATTGATCTGTTCCTCTGAATCTTTTAATCTACTGTTAATTCATTTTAGTGTCTTTAAAAGGTTTTAGTTATTGTATTTTTCAGCCCTCTTTTGTTTTTTATATTTTCTAACTCTTCTTTAAACTTCTCACTCTGTTCATCCATTCTTCTGCCAAGTTTGATGAGCATCTTTATGATCATTACCTTGAACTCTTCATCCAATAGATTGCTTATCTCTAGTTTTCTTAGTTCCTCTGCTAGAGTTTTATCTTTTTCTTGCATTTTGAATATACACCTCTGACTCCTCATTTTGCCTAATTCCCGGTTTTTATTTCTATGTACTATGTAGGTATGTTATGCTTCCTAATCTTGGGGGAATGGCCTTACATCTTATGGGGTCCAGAGTCATAATCTCTTTGGTCACTAGAACTACGGGCACCCCCTATATGGGCTCTGTGGGCCTCTTGGGGCCAACTACTGTGCCTGAGCTGGTAAGCAGAGATAGTGTCTGGCCTTGTTGCCTGGTAGGTCTTTCCTCATGTAGGGGCTGCCAGCTTGCTAGTGGTGGGTCTGGGCGTCAGGGAAGCTGGCCTTATGTTCTGACAAATCTCAGAGCTGGTGTTGGCCCACTGTGTTTGGGGTTAATCCCCACATGGCTGGCTGCTTAGCCTGGAGAGTCCTGGGTCTGGTGCTGCTGGGCTGTTTGGAGGTAAGTCCCAGGCACTAATAGGCTAGAGGGAGGACCATAAAATGGTGCTTGCCAACACTAGTGTTCTCCTGGTAAAATAAGCTTCTAAAAATGGCCACTGCAAGCATCTATATCTCCAGGGGAAGTTTCAGTTGCCTCCTGCCTCTCAGGGATATTCTTAAAAATCAGCAAATGGAATTGGCTCCTTTCAAATTATTGTCCCTGCACTGGGTGTCAGAGTGCATGAATTTTGTGTAGCCCTTTAAGAGAGGAGTCTCTGTTTTCTACAGCCCTCTCACTCTCCTGTACAAAAGCCCTGCTGGCTTTCAAAGGTAGATTTTCTGGGGGCTCGTCTTCCTGGCACATAGCCCCCAGGATTGAGAGCCTAATGTGGGGCTTGTATCCCTTCTTCCTCAAGGAGAACCTCTACAATTGTGGTTATTCTCCCATTTGTAGTTCACCTACCCAAGGGTGTAGGTCTTGACTATACTACTTCTTCAGCCCTCTTACCCATCTTATCACGGTTACTTCTTTATATCTTTAGTTTGGAAAATCTTTTCTGCTAGTTTTCAGGTCATTCTCATCAATAGTTGCTTTGTAAATAGTTGTAATTTTGGTGTACCCATGAGAGACAGGGTCTTACTACTTTGCCATCTTGACCACCTCCTTGAAATGTTCTGTGTGTCCTTCTTTGTCTCTTATTACAATCTTTGTTTTAAAGTCTAGATTCTCTGATATAAGTATTGCTACCCCAGCTTACTTTTCATTTCCATTAGCATGGAATACATTTTCCATCCTTTCACTTTCTATCTGTGTGTGTCTTTAAATCTGAATATTTCTCTTGTAAGAATCATATATATGGGTGAGAATGTTATTAACTTTTGAGTACCTACATAAGGAGGTCATTAACTCTACTAAAAGTTAATGTAAAGCCCTACTGATAAGGAATCCACAGTGAGAGAGTACTTTGCTTATTTTTCCTGAAATATCACTAGGAGAAATCACAAGGAAGTATGGTTCAAAGGATTTGAACATTGCCTCCTCAAAATTTGCCCTCCAATAATAATTTAATAATCCAATTCTGAAAGGACTGAATACATTGGCTTCCCAACAGTAAAGGGAGTCACTCCAATAGGTACTTCATTTATTGTACATTGTGCCTCAAAAACAAACCTGATGCATTTATTTAATTAGGCCCAAGTATTTTCCATTGCATGCAGAAAATTAAGAAATAAATTGTACATTTCAAGCAGCATG
Source organism: Mesoplodon bidens (assembly GCF_964165515.1). Taxonomy (NCBI): domain Eukaryota; kingdom Metazoa; phylum Chordata; class Mammalia; order Artiodactyla; family Ziphiidae; genus Mesoplodon; species Mesoplodon bidens. Next base: position 59,322,529 of record NC_138169.1, on the reverse strand, counting down.
AGTTTTTCTTTTACCCTCACCTTGGGTTAATGTGCCTAATTTGTGTCTTGGAATCTATTATCATTTATCCATTCTCAGATTTTAGTTTTAACTACAGAGTTATTGAAGATCATGCAAAAGAAATAAGGAAAATTATTTTCATCCCTGTTTTCTTGAATGATCTCTTGTCTTTAAGATTCATCTGAGGTTTTTCTAGTTGCTTGATGACTTCAAAATATACTGACCTAGAGAAAAAGTATATCTTCTAATAACAGAAAAAAATATGTGAAAGACAGATTCATTCAGGGAATTATTAGGACAGGATAAATTCCTACAAAAGCATTGTTGTATGTAGTGTACCCACCACGACACTTAAAAGTTTTTCCATCTTTTCCTTACAAAGCTCATGTTGCTTACTTCTTTAGATGGTTTTGCAAATAGTGTAGCTATTAAATTATTTATAGTTCCTGCAGGGAGTAAGTAAAGAAAGTCAATATGACCCAGTACTGCATTGAATCTAATCAATCAGATAAGCAAGATCAAGGAAAATCCCAAGAAAGTTAAAATAAAGGTGAGAAAAGTGAAGGGAAAGTAAAGTTTGGGTTGTGCATAAATTCTGTACTCCATGTAGGGTGCTGTGTGGTAAATATTGACAGCTCTGAATGCTTGAAGGATGAAGAAGAAGAAAAAAAGAGAAAATGTAGAAAGTAAATAGACATATACTGAAGACAATTTTGTTTTTAAAAGTTTTTATACCAAAGACAACTGCTGAGTATAATTGCTATCTTACACTGGTTATCTGGCAGAGAGATGTTGCTACAAAAACAGGGACCAGAGTTAGAATTATCCCCAACACTCTTGTTCTCTTTGTCCTTTATTTGTAAAGAGAGAAATGAAAGGGAAAATTTTAAGAAATGGTTTAGTAGAGACTAATATTATTAAAGTATCAAAATACAAAACCAGTAGGAGAAGCTTACAGAATTAGATTCCTTCCTTCTCTGAGTCCAGATAGCACTTTTAGTCTAGAATGTGATAATAAAACTTGTTTATCCAATAGAGTATGAGTTTTTCAAAGACAAGGACCATCATTATGCTTCTGTTTTCTAAAACATATCTATGTCTATGTATATGTTCAATAGACACATGTTGATTATATTTGTTAACTCCATAAACAGAGAAAAGAGGAGTCTAACAAGGGCTTACAATTTTAGAGATGAACTTGGATGATAAATTCATATGGGATGAATAGTCTGGTGAATGACCTAAACCAAACTAGAGATAGCCCCAATTGCTGCTACTAAAATCCTGAAGACTAGTTGGTGTAGTTTCATAATATCTGGGCAGGGAAGGCATAATTCATGAATGACGGGGTTTGGAAGAGTGTTGGGAATAGCCTGAAATAAAATTCATGTACTCTTGTGAAGGATTTAGAGTAATATAAAGCCCTTTTACACTTCTTACTCTTTCACAGCATAAAATATTTTCAAATAATCAATAGGATAGACTGAGTAAACATGTATGTCCTTTTATAGCACTTACCACACATTATTGTGATTCTTTGGCGGTGTTTATAAGCTTATCTTCCTCACTAGAATGTACACTTCTCTAGTATAACTAACATATTCTAATTCAACCTACAGTCCCTACAATGGCCCATTGGTAGAGATACTCAATAAATCCTTATTGAATGTACAACTCAAACAAGTAAAAATATCCTGTTGGTGTTTAAGTTGTACCACAAAATTTTCCCAGATTATTTCCAACATTTTAACCATTAATATCCTATACAAACACTAATAAACTCTAACTTCTTTACTCAATGAACCTATTTAAATCTTTGGGGAAATTATTTGTTGATACAGATTATATATATATATATATATATATATATATATATATATATATATATATATGTATATATATATATATATACACATATATATAGGTATATATATATGTATATATATATATATATATATATATATGTATATATATATATATAAAATGATCTGTACTATGATACTTTTCCTTTGCTTTATCATGGCTAAACCAGAAGAGTGATGAAAATTTACCTTTGGTACTAATATTCTAAAATGGACTTTTTTTTCCTATAAATGACCTATAAATTGGTGTCTTGCATTGGTTTATGTAGCTCCTATGAAAAAAAAAACTAGTACACTTTTATTTTGGAATAACTTTAGATTTATATGCAGTTTGAAAATATAATACAGATGACATAAAATTTTATGCAGAAAATCCCAGAGAATAATAATATAAAACCCTCCCAGGACCAATAAGTGAGGTTTGTAAGGTTGTAGGATACAAGGTCAACAAAGAAAATGTAATTGTGTATTTGTACATACAAATGATAGACAATTAGAAAACAAGATTTAAAACCACAACATCATTTACAATAGCTCCAAAAAATGAAATACCTATACATGAATCTAAAAAACATACACAGGATCTGTATGCTGAACACTAAAATGTTGATAAAAGATATCAAAGATGACTTAAGTAAATGGAGAGACTTACCAAGATCATGGTTTGGAAGACTCAACATAGTAAATATATCAGTTCTCCTCAAAGTGATCTATGAGTCTGATATAATGTCAGCGCAAATCCTAGCTAGAGCTTTATAGATGTACACAAGCTGATTCTAAAGTTTATATGAAAGGGTAAAGAAACTACAACAGATAAAGTAATTTGGAAGAAAGAACAGTGTTGTGAGAACTACACTACTGGAATTTAAAATTTAATATAAATTTACAGTAATAATGTGATATTGTCAAATATAGACATATATATATATATATATATATATATATATATATATATATATATATATATATATATATATATATATTCAATGGAACAAAATACAATCCAGCAATAGACCCATGCAAATATGATCATTTTGTCTTGACAAAAATTGCAAAAGCAATTCAAGGGAAAAAGGAAGTCTTTTTTTTTTTAACAAATGGTGTTCATAAACTGTATGTAAACAAAAGTGAAATTCAAACTAAACTTCATATCTTATTCAAAAGTTAACTACAAGTGGATTATAGGTCTCAATGAAAGCATAAAATTATAAAAACCTTTTAAAAGAAACATTTCCTGACTGAGTTTGGAACAAGAGCTCTTAGAACTAACACCAATAACATGATCTATTAAAGAAAAAATTGATAAATCATAGTTTTTCCAAATAAAAAAAATGCTTTACCAGAGGCATTGGCTAGAGAAATCAAAGACAAGCTGCAGATTGGTAGAAAGTATTTGTAAATCACACAGGATATTCCACCAGAGTATACAAAGAAACCTCAAAACTCAGCAGTAACAAAATGAACAACCCAGTTTTTAAAAACTGTAAAGTACTTGGACAGTGTTAATGTAATTAAACAAGGAGGCAAATAGACTGGGGTTCAAATTATTGGTAGCCTACATAAACAAACTGAAACCTAAGGCACAGTAAATGAACTAGAATTGGATAAAGTAAAACTTAAGAACAACCAACCAAATAGCCAACTTAGCTAATGAGCTATAAGGCAACCACTTTTGTAATAGCCAATCAAAAAAAATTATCTGCTTTGCTTCCAACTCTTTTCTATAAAAAAACTTGCCACAGTTCCTGTTCGTGCAGCACTCCTAACTACTTTCATTTCAGTGCTTCCCAATTAGAAATAATGTATGTCAAATAAGCTTTAAATTTTTTTATTGTTCTGAAGTCTATCTTTTAACAACAGACATTCCATGAAAAAGGATATACAGATGTAAACACAGGAAAAATGTTCAGTGTTATTTATTAGCCACTAAAGAAATGCAAATTAAAACCAAAATGTATTATCTCTACACACACTTTGCACACCTGGTAGAAAGACTAAAATAGAAAATGCTGACAATACCAACTGTTGGTGAAGATGTAGAGCAATTAGAACATTCATGAATTACTGACAGAAATGCAAGACCACTTTGGAAAACGGTGTTTTGTTTTGTTTTGTTTTGTTTTGTTTAATAACCGGGTAAGGTTTTCTTTAATGTTTATTTATTTATTTATTTGGTTGTGCTGGGTCTTATTTGTGGCACACGGGATCTTTGTTGTCATGGGTGAGATCTTCATTGTGACACACAGGACCTTTAGTTGTGGTATGTGAAATCTTCAGTTGCAGTATGCAGAATCTTCATTGCAGCATGCCTTTAGTTGCAGCATGCAGACTCTTAGTTGTGACGTGCAGGATCTGACCAGGGATTGAACCTGGGCCCTCCACATTGGAAGCATGGACTCTTAATCACTAGACTACCAGGGAGGTCTCATGCAGTTTCTTATTAAATGAAACACAAACATGCCACTAGACCCATCCAAGCAACTGGGTATTTACTCTAGCAAAATAATAACATATGTACACAAAATTCTGGACATGATTGTTTCTAGCAGTTTTCTTTGTAATAGATAAAAACTGGAAACAGCCCAAATGTCCTTCATTGGGTTAATGATAAACAGTGGTTTATTCACAAAATTTAATACCACTTAGCAATAAAAAGATGAAACTAATAATACATGCAACAGCTTGAATAATTCTGAAAAGAAGTTATGCTGAGTAAAAGAAAGTCATCATTCATACTGTATTATTCCATTTACATGGTTACAAAGTATCAATACACATGGTATGATTACATTTATATGATATTCTCAAAAAGACAAAACTATAGTGATGTAGAACATATTAGTTGTTAGAATTTATACTTGAGAGGTGGTAGAAAAATAAAGATATGCCACAAGGAAGTTTTGAGGGGTGATGGAACAGTATCTTAGTTTTGGTAGTGGTTATACAAATCTATACATGTGTTAAAGTTCATAGAACCATACGAAAGAGTCAATTTCTTGTATTACAATTTAAAATGTTGAATTAAAAAATAGCCATAAACAAAACAGGTGGATCCAGCAGGTGGATCAAGATGACAGAGTAGAAAGACCCTGAGTTCACCTCCTCCCATGGGCACACCAAAATTACAACTATTTACAGAGAAACTAACTCTGAGAATTACATGAAGTCCAGCAGAAAATATTTTCCATAAATAAACATACAAAGAAGGAGCCACCATAAGATGGGTAAGAGAGGTGGAGACACTTTCTAGTAAGGACCACACCCTGGGTTGGTGATTCACAAGCAGGAAGAATATCACAACTGCAGAGGTCATCCCTGAGGAGTGAGGTGTCTGAGCCCCACATCAGGCTCCCAGCCTAGGGTCCTGCACCAGGAAGATGAGATCCCCAAAAGTCTGGCTTTCAAAAACAGCAGGACTGGGCTTCCCTGGTGACGCAGTGGTTGAAAGTCTGCCTGCCGATGCAGGGGACACTCTTTCGTGCCCCAGTCCAGGAAGATCCCACATGCTGTGGAGCGGCTGGGCCCATGAGCAATGGCCACTGAGCCTGTGCATCCAGAGCCTGTGCTCCGCAACGGGAGAGACCAAAACGTGAGAGGCCCATGTACCACCAAAAAAAAAAAAAAAAAAAAAAAAAACAAACAAACAAAAAAAACAGCAGGACTTATGTTTGGGAGAGATAGAGAGCTGTAGAAAACTGACATTCCACTCTTAAATGGTGTGAGCAAAATCTCTCATGCTTGTGAATCCCAGCACAGAAGCATCAGTGTAAACTTTGCCTGGGTCAGATACCCTTTCTGAACTTAGAGAGCCTCCATGAGAGGAAGGGGGAAACTGGGGCTCCCCTGGGGAATGAGAAATTGGAAGTAGCAATTTTTGTGATTTTTTTCTACTGTACTGACACCAGTGTTGGCAAGAACTATTTAGAATCCTCCTTCTAGCCTATTACCACTAGGAGCCTGCCCTACCCACCAGCATGCCTGCAGCACTTAGGTGCTGCTAGGCCCCACAACCAAGCTGTGCAGGAAAACTGCTTTGTTCACCTGCCCACCTGCAGCAGTCATGTGCTGCTGGACCTTGCAACAAGCTGGTCAGCATCAGCCTTGCCTACCAGTACATCAACAATTTTCTTCCCCTAACAAAAATAGGGTGTATGTACCACATATAGGGGACAGCTCTGGAGAATATAGTCCCTGCTGGGCCATAGAATATGACTTACATAAAGCCACTTCTCCAAAATTAGGAGATATAACAGACCTACCTAATAAATGGAAATAAACACAGAGAATTAAGCAAAATGAGAAGAGAGAGGAATGTCTTCCAAAAAAGTATTCTTTTGTTTTAACAAAACCTTAGGAAAAAACTAAACAAAATGGAGATAAACAATCTACCCAAGGCAATGATTATAAAGAAGTTCATGGACCTAGGGAGGAAGATTGGTGAAACAACTGAGAGCTTCAACAAAGATTTAGAAAAAAATCAGAGCTTAAGAATACATCTAAAATGAAAAATACAGAATAAATTTACCATAGGTTAGATGATGTAGAAGAATGGATCAGTGATTTGGTATGAAAAAGTAGTGGAAATCACCCAAGCTGAAGAGAAAAAATAAAAAAAAAATAAGAATTTAAAAATTTGAGGATAATTTTATGAACGTCTGGCACAACATCAAGGGTACTAACATTCACATTATAGGGGTCCCAGAGGGAGGAGAGAGAAAGGAGCATTGAAATTATTTGGAAAAAAAATAATACTTTCTGAAAACTTCCCTCAGCTAGGAAAGGAAACACACATCCAGGTCCAAGAAGTACAGAGAGTCCTGAAAAGATCCTCATAGAGGTCTACACCAAGACACATAAACAAAATGTCAAAAATTAAATATAAAGAGAAAATCTTAAAATTAGCAAGAGTAAAGCAACAATTACCTTGTTATCTACAAGGAAACACACATAAGCTGACCTTTTAGCAGAAATTTTGTAAGCCAGAAAGGATTGACAGATGGATGAATAGATGATATATTTAAAGTGTTGAGAGGAAAACATACAACCAAGAATACACCACATGGCAAGGTTATTCAGAATTTAAGGAGAGATAAAGAGTTTTACAGAAAAGAAAAAGCTAAAAGTTGAGCATCACTAAATCAAGTTTACAAGAAATGTTAAAGGAAATTCTCTAAGTGGAAAAAAAAAGGTCACAATTGAAATATGAAAATTATAAAAGAAAAAATATCTCACTGCTAAAGGAAACTATAGTAAAGGGAGTAAATCAACAACTTACACAGCTAGTAGAAAGGTTTTGAGGCCCCTGAACCTGACTCCACTCACTAGTGGACAGGCACCAGCCCTGGGAACCCCTGGCCTGGCGATCAGAAGTTGGAAACCAGATGCAGGACCACAGCAGTATGACATGTCAGGATCCAGCTGACCCACCAGCAGGCTGGCACCAGGCCTGAAATGCCCTGGATCCTGGCCCTACCAGTTAGCAGGTCAATGCCAGTTCTAGGACACATTGGAAACCTCAGCCATCCACTTCAGGATTGAGTCCCACCCATCAGCAAGCTGACAACAGCTTCAGGACATCCAGGGACCTGCAGCCAGAGACTCCAGGATCTGGTTCCACACATCAGTATGCTGGCACTAGCCCAGGGAAAACCTGAGCCCTGGCAATGCCCACCATCAGGCTGACACCAGCTCCAAGAAACACAAAGCCACAAAGCCAACCACCCTGGGATCCAGTTCCACTCACCAGTGGGCTTTGGGCACCCCAGACACTGCAGTCAGCTGTGTCAACAGCAGTCCCATGCATCAACAGGCTGACACCAGATCCAAGAGCCCAGGCAACAACCACCCACCCTAGGACTCAGCTCTGCCTACCAGTGGGCCAGCACTAGTCCTGGAACTTCCAGGGATTCTGCAGCCAGCTGCCTCCTGACCCTGTCTTACTCACCAGTGGATGGTGGCTTCTGTACAAGGTATGGCCTGGTAACAACTGAACCAACAGACAACCTACCTGAGTGCCTACAGTAGTCAGCCTGCAAAATAGAAGAATCCCCACAGCCCACATAAGAATATAACTTTGGTGACCAGAGGGGAGTGTACTGCTGGTATGTATAGGACATCTAAAAAAATGTAAGTCTAAGTTTGGGAAAAGTAGCCAATCTACCAAATCCATATAAATAAAAACAACAAATTAGGCAAAATGAGGTGACAGAGAAATATGTTCCAAAAGAAGCAAAAAGATAAAACTCCAGAAGAAGAACTAAGTGAAACTAGAGATAAGCAATCCATGTGATCATGGTCAAGAGATCATGGTAATAATCATAAAGATATTCAAAGAAGCAGAAAACATTGGATGAACAGAGTTAGAAGTTAAAAGTTTTAACAAAGATTTAGAAAACATGAAGAAGAACCAAACAGGAAGAATACATTAACTGAAATTAAAAATGCATTAGATGGAATCAAAAGTAGATTAGATGATACAGATGGATGGTTCAGCAGGCTGGAAAACAGAATAGTGGAAATCACTGAAACTGAACAGAAAAATAAAAAATAATAATAATTTAAAAAGTAAGGATCGTTTAAGAGAACTCGGTGAAAACATCAAGCATAATAGTAATCACATTAAAGGGGTTCAGAAGGAGAAGAGCTAGAGAAAGGAGCAAGGGACACATTTGAAGACAAGATATCTGAAAAGTTCCCTAAACTGGGAAAGAAAACAGACATCCAGTTTCAGGATATAGAATATTTATATAAATATAATTATATACTAAAATGATAATAATTGACATATAAACTTCTTACCATGTACAGAACAAGACACTCTTCCAAGAGCTTTATGTATTTTAACTCAATTTTTGCATCAACTATGTAAATTAGGTACTTTTTTAATGCTCCATTTATTTCCAGTTGAGGAAACTGAGAAAGAGAGGTACCATAAAATTTCCATGAATACTTAGCTAGTAAGTGGCAGGCAGGATTTAAAACCAGAGTGTCTCTGGAGACCATACTCGATCCACTGCTATGTTGAACTCTCTCCCTGTGAATTACAAAGGTCTTTCAATTCAATTCAGCTCTCCCAGATAGCTTATGATCCATACTCAGAAATATGCTTCTTCTTCTAGACATACCCACAGAAAAATAACCAGATTAATTTAGTACTCCATTATTTTACTCCATCAGCACTGTGTTTGATGTTTGGGGAGGAATAGGAAGCAAAAGTGAGTACAATATAACCTCTGCTCATAACAAACTTACAGTATCAGTGGATTCATACTAAATGAGCACATAAAATTTACATTAAATAAGGTCTTTATTTTTCACAAGATGGAAACATTCTCTTCAAAATAAATGTCATGCAAAAATGCACTATATATAAAATAAACGTGCAATAATTAAAAAAAAACATAATTTATGGGAAGCAGCATAAACAGTTCCAGAGAAAAGTTTATGGCTATGCAGGTGTACCTTGTGAAACAAGAAAAATCTCAAATAAGCAATCTAACCTTACACCTAAAGGAACTAGTAAAACAAGGGCAAACAAAACACAAAGTTAAGAGAAGAAAAGAAATAATAAAAGATCAGGGCAGAAATAAATGAAATAGTGACAGAAAATGATAGAAATAATCAATAAAACTAAGAGCTGGTTCTTTCAAAAGATAAATTAAATTCATTTACCTTTACCCAAACTCATCAAAAAAATAAAAAATAAAAAAGGAGGGAGGGCCCAAATCAATAAAATCAGACATGAAAGAGGAGAAATTACAACAAACACACAGATATACAAGGAATCATAGGAGATTACTATGAGCATGTATATGCCAATAAAATGGACAGACAAGAAGAAATGGATGCATTTCTAGAAACATACAATCTCTCAAGACTAAATCAGGTAGAAATAAAATATATGAACAGACTGATTACCAGTAAAAATTGAATTAGTAATTTAAAAATTCTCCTAGGGGCTTCCCTGGTGGTGCAGTGGCTGAGAGTCCACCTACTGATGCAGGGGACACGGGTTCATGCCTGGGTCTGGGAAGATCCCACATGCTGTAGAGCAGCTAGGCCCATGAGCCATGGCCACTGAGCCTGCGTGTCTGGAGCCTGTGCTCCGCAACAGGAGAGGCCACAACAGTGAGAGGCCTGCATATTGCAAAAAAAAAAAAAAAAAAAAAAACTCCTCAAAAACCAAAGTTCGGATGGCTTCACAGTTGAATTATAGTAAATATTTAAAAAGAGTTAATGTCTATCCTTATTAAACTATTCCAAAAAGTTGAATAGGGAAAAATGCTTCTGAATTCATTCTTTGAAGCCATCACCCTGCTACAAAAAGCAGACAAAGACTCTCCCCCCACAAGAAAATTACAGGCTGGTATCCCTAATGAACATAGATGCCAAATCCTCAACAAAATATTAGCAAACCAAATCTAATAATATATTAAAAAGATCATATACCATGATCAAGTGTAAAACAGCTCAGGGATGCAAGGATGGCTCAGAAACACTAAATTAAACAATGTAATAGAGTGCATCAAGGAACTGAACAATAAATATCATAAGATCATCTCAATAGGTACAGAAAAAAAAAGTTATTAACAAAATTCAACATCAGCTTATGATAAAATCTCTCCAGAAATTTGGTATAGAAGGTAAACACCTCAACTTAATAAAACAATATATGGTAAACCCACAGCCAACTGCATATCAAGAGTGAAAAGCTGAAAGCCTTTCCTCTAAGATCAGAAACATGACAACGATGCACACTCTTGCCTCATTTATTTAACATTGTATAGGGATTCCTAGCCATAGCAATCAGACAGTAAAAGGAAATAGAAAAAATACAAACTGGAAAGAAAGAAGTTAAACTGTCACTGTTTGCCAATGATATAATACTATATATATAGAAAATATACATACTCCAATAAAAATATTATCAGAATTAATGAATGAATCTGGTAAAGTTGCAGGATACAAAATTAGCATACAGAAATCTGTTCTTTCCTGTATGGAAAATCTGTGTATAGGGATCTGCATTTCTATACATAACAGAAATTAAGAAAATCCCATTTACAATTGCATCAAAGAGAATAAAGTACCTAGGTATAAATTTAATTAAGGAAGTGAAAGCTCTGTACTCTGAAAACTATAAGACATTGATGAAAGAAATTGTAAGTGACAAAAATAAGTGGAAAGATACACTGTCTTCATAATTTGCAAGATTTAATACTGCTAAAATATTCATACTACTCAAGGTAATGTACAGTTCAATGTTATCAAAATACCAATGACATTTTTCATAGAACTGAAACAAATAATCCTCAAAATTGTATGGAATCACAGAAGACCCCAAAAAACAAAAGCTATCTTGATAAAGAAGAAAAACCTAGAAGTACCACTCTACCTGATTTCAAACCACATTAAAAAGCTATAATATTCAAATCAGTCTGGCACAAAAGCAGACACATAGATCAATGACACATAAGATCCCAATCATAGAATGCCTGGGAATAAAGCTATACATATATGGTCATTTAATTTACAACAAAGGAGGTAAGAATATTCAGTGGGGGAAAAGACAGGCTCTTCAATAAATGGTATTGGGAAAACTGGACAGTTACATGCAAAAGAATCAAACTGGACTACTTTCTTACACCATATATAAAAATAAAGTCAAAATGGATTAAAGACTTAAATGTAAGACCTGAAACCATAAATATCCTAAAAGGAAACATATGCAGTATGCACCTTTACATTGATCTTAGCAATAATTTGGGAGATCTGTCTCCTCAGGCAATAGCAACAAAAGCAAAACTAAACAAATGAGACTACATCAAATTAAAAAAAAAACTTTTGCACAGAGAAGGAAACCATCAACAAAATATAAAGTTATCTACTAAATGCAAGAAAATATTAGCAAATTATATATATCTAATAAAGGATTAAGATCCAAATTTTACAAAGAACTTATAGAACTCAATATCCCAGCAAATAACCTGGTTAAAAAAAAATGAGCAGAGAACCTGAACAGCCATTTTTCCAAAGAAAACATACAGATGGACAAAAGATGCATGAAAAGATGCTCAACATCACTAATCATAAGGGAAATGCAAATCAAAACCTCAGTGAGATAATACCTCACACCTGTCAGAGTGGCTATCATCAAAGGACAACAAGTAACAAGTGTTGGTGAAGATGCAGAGAAAAAGGAACTCTCCTGCACTGTTGGACAGATTGTAAATTGGTGCAGTTACTATGGAAAACAGTATGCCACTGCTTCAAAAAATTAAAAATAGAACTATCACTTGATCCAGAAATTCCACTTCTGGGTGTTTACCCTATGAAAATAAAAATATTAATTCAAAGATATATCAACCCTTTGTTCATTGCAGCATTATTTGCAATGGCCAAAATTTTGTCCCTGTATGTGTCCAAAGATAGATGAATGAGTAAAGAAGATGTGGTATATATACAAAAGAATATGACTCAGCCATACAAAAATGAAATCTTGTCATTTGAGACAACATAGATGGATCTAGATGGTATTCTGCTAATTGAAATAAGTCAGACGGTGAAAGAAAAATATCCTATGATCTCACTTATATGTGGAATACAAAAAACAAAACAAACAACAAAGCAAAGCAAAAACAGACTCGTAGACATGGAGAGCTTACTGATGGTTTCTAGAGGGGAGCTATGTGGAGGATTGGGAAAAATAGGTGAAAGAGATTAAGTGGTACAAACCTCTAGCTATAAAATAAATAATTCATGGGTATACAGCATATATAATATGGTCAATAATACTTTTGAATTGCTATGTTGTATATCTGAACCTAACCTAAACTTGTATGTTAACTATACTTCAACAGAGAGAGAGAGAGAGAGAGAGAGAGAGAAATGAAAACAAAGCCCTCATTGCAGCTCTATTTACAATAGCCAGGACATGGAAGTAACCTAAATGTCCATCGTCACATGAATGGATAAAGAAGATGTGGCACATATATACAATGGAATATTACTCAGCCATAAAAAGAAAGGAAACTGAGTTATTTTTTGTGAGGTAAGGAAACTGAGTTATCTTTTGTGAGGTGGATGGACCTAGAGTCTGTCATACAGAGTGAAGTAAGTCAGAAAGAGGAAAATAAATACTGTGTGCTAACACATATATATGGAATCTTAAAAAAAAAAAGGTTCTGAAGAACCTAGGGGAAGGACACAAATAAAGATGCAGGCATAGAGAATGGACTTGAGGACATGGGGAGGGGGAAGGGGTAAGCTGGGACGAAGTGGGAGAGTGTCACGGACTTATATATATTACCAAATGTAAAATAGCTAGTGGGAAGCAGCCACATAGCACAGGGAGATCAGCTCAGTGCTTTGTGACCACCTAGACGGGTGGGTTAGGGAGGGTGGGAGGGAGACGCAAGAGGGAGGAGATATGGGGATATATGTATATGTATAGGGGATTCACTTTCTTATAAAGCAGAAACTAACACACCATTGTAAAGCAATTATACTCCAATAAAGATGCTTAAAAATAAAAGAAAAAGAAAAAAAAGCCCAGGATAAGAAAAGATCACAGACAAACGGAGGAGATAGAGGGATAATATAATAGTGATAACAGCAAAAAGACTCAAAAGGAAGCAAATTTCTGTGACTGCAATTTGTTAGTAGACTACTAAATTATATGTTTTTAAATTTTTCTATTCAAAAGAATTTCTTTTTTGCTTTCTTCTCTTCTCTGTCACCTCTATTCCTTCCTTCCTTTCTCACTCATCTCTGCCTTATTCCTTTCTCTATAGTCTTGTTCTTCTTTTCCCAATTTTTCACCTCTTCACTGTGTTGTTTCCTTTTATTCTTCTCTTATACTTTGGCTCTTTGGATATTAACCAAATATTTTGATGAAGTTCATAATTTTCTAGAAGGGCTAATCAGCAATTCTGGGAGCCATGACTATACATCAAATGGACTAAATGTGGTTTGGTGTCCAAAGCTAATTAGTAGGTTATATTGATACTTAAATTTAAAAAAAATGATTCCTGTGAAAGATGAGGAGCAGTAAAATATGCAAACCAGACTAAGTTAATTTCATAATTTCTAACTAATCTGTGTTATTGTGAACTGTTACCTAAAAAGTTAACATTTTAATAGTGATGATTTGACATACTAAACTACCATTGACTTTTTCTTTCTCCAGATTATGGATACCTTCTCAGGTATCAAATGATAGTTATTAAGTTAAACTTTATAGTTTCTTCTCTTTTTTTCTTCCTTGCCACTGTTAAATCAATACCATCAAAATCTTATCTTAATTTCACCAATATTTCTCATCAGTATGTGTCCTGCTTTCCAAGGGGAGATACTGAGAGGAGAAACAAAACAGCATAGTCATTACATGATTTTAGACTCTCAGGTAGGCAGACAGGTGATTTTTCACTCTTTTATTAATTTCCTGTGGTAGATAAGGATCTTTGGTTATATTCACACATATAAGTATTTTAAAAATCTATCTCTTCATGCCTCCCTGGTGGCGCAGTGGTTGAGAGTCCGCCTGCCAATACAGGAGACGTGGGTTCGTGCCCTGGTCTGGGAAGATCTCACATGCCATGGAGCTGCTGGGCCTGTGAGCCATGGCCGCTAAGCCTGCATGTCCAGAGCCTGTGCTCAGCAACAGGAGAGGCCACACAGTGAGAGGCCCGCGTACCGCAAAAAAAAAGAAAAAAAAATCTATCTCCTCAAGAGAAGTCACAAAAGGATTTTATTTAAAAGTATGCTATGATAAATTGCTATTAGTTTTTCACCCAAGAGAAAGTATGCATTTGTGAAAGGGAGAGGGGAAAACAGATAAGCAGATGAATACTAAGTTTGTGAAAAAGTGAGTACTGAAAGGTAAAGAAAAGGTTTGCATAAGGCAAGGATAAGTATGTCAAAGACACATTTCAATGTCAATTTTTTATTTTGCACATTTGTATTGCTATACTTGACTTTTGGCAGTGGAAATGGTACTCTATGCAGAATAGGTTCAGTAAAATGGAGATTAGAGCTATTTCTGCTGGGGTAATGAATTGTTTCTTAGCATGGAATAATTGGAAGGAAGCTTAAAGGTCATGGAGTTCTAAACCTTCCCAACCTTACCTTTCCAATCTGATGTTAGATAATGGTTCCAGCCCCCTGAACTTCACTTCACCCTAACTGTATTATATATGTATGTATATATATATATTATATATATAATATATATATAAACATTTAAAATGTGTATTCATCTTATGTAGAAGTTCAAGAAGTTCACATTTCACATACATTTTATTTTTATAATCTTTATGCAGAGCCAATTCCTAATACTTTCAATTCTCATAACAATCATCTATTTTTATATTATCTGTACCTGGGTAAGGAAATAGTTCAGAATTGATGGCTCTCTCTAAATTCGAGGTGGAAGTGCAGCTCTTTGACTATGAGATAGAAGTGAAACTGACTAGATAGTTGAAAAGTTAAAGTTCAAAGGAATACTCAATTTTTGGAAAACAATTTAAAACATAGATGCATAATAAAGTATACACAGTCTATCTCCAATTTAATTTACTTTTCTGCCTTATGCCCAATTGCCAGTCATAGTTTCCTCCCTTACATAAATCAACTTTAATATCTACCCTAATTTTTTTGTATATATCCTTGAAAATATAATTGCCCTTGTAAGATATGTAGCAATGTTAAGTGCACACACACACACACACACACACAGATTTTTGGGTAAACTTTTTTTTGACATATAACATATAAAGACTTAAACAAAAGACATGACACCATAGAACTAGAAAAGAACATAGGCAAAACATTGTCTAACATATATCATACCAATGTTTTCTTAGGTCAGTCTCCCAAGGCAATAGAAATAAAACAAAATTAAACAAATGGGACCTAATCAAACTTACATGCTTTTGCACAGCAAAGGAAACCGCAAACAAGACAAAAAGACAACATACAGAAAGGGGGGAAATATTGCAAACAATGTGACTGACAAGGGATTAATTTCCAAAATATAAAAACAGCTCATACAACTCAACAACAAAGAAAGAAGCAACCTAATTGAAAAACCAGCAGAAGACCTACATAGGCACTTCTCCAAAGAAGAAATAGAAATGGCCAATAGCATATGAAAAGATGCTCAACATCGTTAATTATTAGAGAAATGCAAATCAAAACTACAATGAAGTACCACCTCACACTGATCAGAATGGTCATCATTAAAAATTCTACAAATAAAATTCTGGAGAGGATGTGGAGAAAAGGGCACCCTCTTACACTGTTTTCAGGGATGTAATTTGGTACAGTCACTATGGAAAACAGTATGAAGTTTCCTCAGAAAACTAAAAATAGAATTATGATCTGGCAATCCCACTCCTGGGCATACATCCAGACAAAACTGTAATTTAAAAAAATACATGCACCTCCATGTTCATAGCAGCACTATTCACAATATCCAAGACGTGGGAACAACCTAAATGTCCATCAGCAGATGAATGGATAAAGAAAACGTGATACATATATACAATGGAATACTACTCAGCCATAAAAAGTACAAAATAATGCCATTTACAGCAGCATGAATGCAAATAGAGATGATCATACTATGTGAAGTAAGTCAGAAAGAGAAAGAAAAATAGCATATGATATCACTTATATGTGAAATCTAAAATATGACACAAATGAACCTATGAAATAGAAACAGACTCACATAGAGAACAGACTTGTCATTGCCAAGGTGGAGGGGCTTGGGGGAAGGATGGGGTGGGAGTTTGTGGTTAGCAGATATAAACTATTATATATAGAATGGATAAACAACAAGGTCCTACTGTATAGCACAGAGAACTATATTCAGTATCCTATGATAAGTCATAATGGAAAAGACTATATATATAAAAAGAATGTATATATATATATATATATATATATATATATATATGTATAACTGAATAACTTTGCTGTGCAGCAGAAATTAAGTCAACTTTGTAAATCAACTACAATAAAAATTTTAAAAAATAGAACACCGGTTGTAACTGAGTAACTCAATGAGTTAAAAAAACGATTCACCATCTACTGCCCAGATCAAGATATAGAATATTAATGCCGAAGAAATCTGTCTGTGCTCCATATCAGTTATTGCCTCCTTCATAGATAATCACCATATGACTTCTATTAACACTGATTAGTTTTTATTTTATTGAAATTTAAATAAGTAGATCTTATAGTGTTTATAATTTTCTATCTGGTTTCTTTCATTCAACATAACGTTTATGAGATTCACCCTTGTTATATATAGTAGCATTTTGTTCCTTTTCATTTCTGTATAGTATTATAGTGTATAAAGTGTTTATTCAATTTAGTGTTGATAGGAAAGGTAAGATGTTGCCAATTTTTGGCTACTGCAACTAATACTGTTATGAACATTTTTGTACTTGGGTGTAGTAATTTCAGTTTAGAATTTAACCACAGGTGGAATTACAGGGCCATAGCACATGTCTATGTTCTGCTTTAGTAAGTATTGTCAGTTTTCAAAATATTTGTAACAATATAAAAGCCAAAAAAACAGTGAATAAGATTTCATATTACCCCACATTCTTATCAACACTTTGTATCATCTTCCCTTACACTGTCAGGCCTTTTGGTGGGTGTGTAGTACTATCTCTTGTGGGAGGTTTTACTTTGTATTTTCTGATGACTGCTGCTGCAAAGCTCTTTTCATTGATCATTAGCCATTAAGATGTATCCTTCTTAGTGAAGTGCCTGTAATAAGGCTTTTGTCCATTTTAAATTGGAATGTTTGTTTTTAAAATGGATTTTTCTTTACATATTTCTGTATAAAATACCTATGTCAGAAATATTCATTGCGAATATATTCTCTAAGTCCTGCTCTATGGCTTGTCATTTTTGCTCTGTTGTTTCATTTGTAACTTTTATTTTTCCCTCTTTTCTTTCTTATCAATATTGCCAGGAATTATCAATAAGATTAATTTTCTCAAATAAATTATCTTAGATTTTTTAGCTCTCTTTATGTAGTATTGTTAAAATTGTATTAATTTATTTTCTGTCTATTTTCTTTCACAACATTTCTCACATAGAATTGCTTTTGTTTCTATTTTTTCCCAATAAATAGTTAAATTATTGTTTTCCAGAATCTTTTCTATTCTAGTATGTGCATTTAAGACCACATACTCTCTCAGCATTTTTTAAGCTGTATTCCATAATTATGTATTCCATAATTTAATATATGTTGTAATTATCATTCATTTGAAACTTTTCCCCTAATTTCTACTGAGATTTCTTTGTGACCCATGGGCTATTTACATGTTTCATGCTTAGTTTTCAAACAATAAGTGGTTTTCTAGATAGTTTACTGTACTATTTCCTGCTTAATATCTTTGTGAACAAACTGAATTATTTCAGTCTTTTGAGGCGTTTTGAAACATTTAATGGCTACTTCATGATCAATTTTACTAAATGTTCCATATTTACTTGTAAAAATTACTAGGTATTTTTCATTAGCTCAAATTTATTAATTTGTTTAGGTACTGTGTTTCTGTACTGGTTTTTGTCTGCTGCTATCAGTTATGAAAAAGTTTTGAAAATATTTCCTCTGTGATGTGGATTTGTCTATTTCTCATATTATTCTACCAACCTAAACTTTATAGATTTTGAAGCTGTATTAATGAGCATATATAAATTTAGACATTTTATATCTTCCTGGCATAGTTATAAATTTATCATTATAAAATATCCATTATTATCTTCCAAATACCTTTTTGTCTGACTTAAGAATCTACTTATTCAAAGTACATAAGTAGAAAAATGAATATATACCACCTTCTCTCAGTTAGCGTACAGGACATATATTTTCTATCCTTCTACTTTGATACTTTCTGTCTTTTACAATTGTCTCTTATAAAAATCATAGAGTGATGTGTTAGGTTTCTATCTTTTTCTCCAGTCTGACAATTCAACCCCCCATCTTTTAATAGGAATATTTAGTCCATTTCAGTTAATGTTTTTATTATTATCCTCCAAATTTTCATTTGTATTCTATTGGGCCACCTGTTTCTTTCTTTTTTCTACCTTTTTTTTTTCTTTTACTTTTTATTAGCTCTTTGGCACTTACTAACTTCTTATGTACATTTTTCCCCTGATACTCATTTGGAGTTACCCTGGAGATTAAAAGTTAAATATAAATTATTACTATTACCATTTCCAAATTTAAAACATGAGAACTCAACTTACTCTCTTTTAATCTTTGAAACATTGTTAGCCATACATTACAATTCTACATATATTTTGTATATCACAATACATTTTTATTCTTTTAAACAGTTAATATTCATTTATACTTAGACACATATTAACCCTTTCTGTGTTCTTTGTTTTACTCTGCATTTCAGTGTTTTGGTCTGTGATCATTTTCCTTCACTTAGTTAACATTTGCTGGCAATAAATACTCTCGTCTTCTGCTTTTCTAGAAATTTCTTTCTTTCATCTTGATTTTTGCTAGGATA
Organism: Mesoplodon bidens; assembly: GCF_964165515.1. Classification (NCBI taxonomy): domain Eukaryota; kingdom Metazoa; phylum Chordata; class Mammalia; order Artiodactyla; family Ziphiidae; genus Mesoplodon; species Mesoplodon bidens. The sequence continues at coordinate 59,303,130 of NC_138169.1, read as the reverse complement.
AATTTCTAGATTGACGGTTCTCTTTTATCATTTTAGAGTTATTCAATTGTCTTCAGACTTCTCTCATATCTATTGAGATGTCAGATGAATGTTACTGCTGCTTTTTAATGTAATATATATGTTTATTGTTGAAAGAAGGCTAAGAGAAGTCTCACTTAGTAATAGATTGGAATAGGGAAGATGGATGTGTTGTGAGGAGCTTGCAAGAAATACCTTTAAATTAAATGGAAACAGGACAAACTTCTAGAATGGCTCCAGGTCAAATTCTTGTTGAAGAACCAATATCCAACAACTGGAGAACTTGCTTCAAAGACCACAACCTAAAAACAGGCCTGGAGTGTAAAAATAAAATTAAGCCAAGAGATATGAAAAAATTGGTGCCAAGATCATGAACAAATGTGAAACTTGTGGAATATTTGAGGGGAGAATTAGTGGAGGCCTCTGGTTTACCTTTCTGGGAATTCTTGGCATGTAACCAAGGATATGTCAAGCTGAATTAAAGGACTTCACTAGAGATAGTGTTATAAAAATTTAAATCAGAATAGATCCATGAGTGCTGGTAAGTCAGAAACTTCATAGTATAAATGAAACTCTCTTAAATGGGAGAAAAGTTGTGGACAGTTCATAGGATAAGGAAGAATGCAATCTGAGTGTATCATAATGAATCTACAGTTATGAAGAACAAGATCAATAAAGACAGACTGAATGGGATAGAGAGTGATGGCTGTGGAATAGTGCTGACCAAGTTTGGTAGGAAGTACCAAGTAAAAGAAATATGATTACAATTATGATATGAAAAGTTTCTGCCCAGTTCTAAAGGAAGGACTGTCTATTTTCTCTATGGTCTGTAAGCTCCATGATGACAAGGATCATTTTTATCATCTTGACCAGCATAAATCCCCTACTTAGGTAAAACCTAGGAGGTATTACATATTTCATAAGGATGTGTTGAAAGAAGAAAAGAAGAAAGGAAGAAAGTTTATTGGCTTTTTTTTTTTTAACTAATGAGTTTTTCACTCATGAGCCATCAGAGCCCAATTTAGCTTGGTACATAGTAAGTGCTGAATAGTTTGAAGAAAAACAAATATAGAACTTGTGCATGTGAAGGGATTTCTGTCATACCAATTGGGAAAGGATTTGCCTTGTAGAATTTTGACTTGGGTATGCTTGTGATACAAACCTATTCCTTTAACATTAGAGCTAGCATTCTTAATAGAATGATATGGAACATTAAGAAAATTATCCATTATCCATTATCATATACTTCATTCTACTCTACCTGCAGACCAGTAAAATGCCTTTGTATTACTAACCTGGGTATTACTAAAGATTACTGAATTCTGAAGATCATTGAAACATTTTCAAAACTTTTTGAAATTTTATTTTGCTTAGCAGGAAGTTCTAAATACATCCACCAATAATATTTTTAAGGAAAGAAATTGAGAAAATATAGACAAAATTATATAATTAATAAACCATAAAATAAAGTTTACAAATTAAACTATATATTAAATAGAAATAAGTAAAATAAGTAAAATGAATAAAAATGATCATGTAATTATTTAACAATAATCTCTAAAATCAACTGGATTTCTTAAGGCCAAATTGAATTCAAGTGTTCTGCTCATTGTTTCTCAAAATATCTATACATATTTGCAATCAGAAATAAAACAAGGTAAACGCTGAAGCACTTCAACAGTCAAAGAATCACTTTGAAGTAAACAATGCCACTTGTACAGATGCGTTTGTTTCCCAGGGCAGGAACTTGCTTGAGACTGTGTGTTTTGGGTGGCAATAAGGTGGTTACCTAGCAACTACCCCTCCTCCCAAATCAATGCTGCAAGAGTGGTATTGTTTACGTCAGCGAATTGATTACTTGTTTGCTGGATCCAAAGAGAATGTAATACAGTGGTAGGGTGTGAATCTCAATCACAGGAAACTTACAGGTTTTTTTTTCGTCTACGTTGGGTCAACTTTCCACTCCTCATCTGGTGCTGCTGGAAGTTTGTCTAAAGAGCTTAAAAATGAATAATATGCTATGCATCATATGAAAATGAAGGAAACATCTGACATTTTAATTAATAATATTTATTTTCAGTTTGCTTTTAAAGCAAACAATGGAAGGGTTACTATATCCATAATAGCATTAGCTCTGGGCAAGAGGAAATTTTATCACAATGTGTCCTCAGAAATAAGACAGTCCAGGGTAAGGTGGGGTTCTGTAGAAACAGAGTTTAAACAATCTAGAGAGGTTTTGGATGATAGAATTTTACCACCTGAAGGTAAAATTAATGAGACATTAATTTATATAGAACACATATATAAGGTACTTATGTCTACAAGTGAGTATAACCGTATGTAGCAATAACTTAGCTAGAAAATATATTTTAGTAAACCTCACACCATATATTTTGTTTACCTGTGATACATATCACACAAAAATGCCACTCTCTCTTTCATCTGTCTAATGGATATTTATTCATAGGGACAATCTCACCAGTGCATGCAAAATCAAGAAAGCAAGTAATCTGAATTAAATGGAAAGATGAGGACAGAAAACACAGATTTTGCCAATGGAAAAATCGAACACAGTAAGTTAGTTTGTATGTTTTCATAGCAGGAAGATATAAGCTAAAGAAAAAATCTGTTAGAATAATGTTAAAATGCCAAGTATGTGGGAGTGAGTAGAAAGGGAAAGAAGAGGGATTTAGGTTTATAAAATTTTCCATGATGTAAAAGACTGAAGCCAATTTCTCCCCAGACACAGTCCTGACGTTCAGAGCAGCTGCTTGCCAGTATGCAGGAAACTGTCACTTGTACAGTATCTTTCTGGGCTCACCCCATACACATTCTTCCCCCATCCCAGCACACACTGAATGTCATTTGCTCACTGAGCTCCAGAGAAGAGGAATTCTTTGTGGACCAATAATTGAAAGTTGAAGTTACAGCCTCAGTTCTCTTCTCTGGAAAATTGCTAATGCTTGTTTTAAAAAGTCACACTCTTCAGACTAAAATTAATCAGAATCTGACACCATATTTTCCTAGTTCCTCAACCCTGGGAATATCATCAGTTCAGAAAAAAATATGTTTTCCTTTGAAAATAACCAATAATTATCAATGTCATTTTAGATTTTGGTATGATTCTTGTAACTATTTTGCACAAACATATTAGACTTTTAACCAGAAATGGCATTCCAAAAACAATCTCATTATATGTAAAAGTCAAAACTGTGAGTTGGAATACAGAAAGGATTATTCCCATCTGTCCCTAAGTACTTTAAATGACCCAATGTCAGATATTAATGGAAGAGAGCTAAGAGACAGATTGAGCAACAGAATCAACAAAACGTTTAGACTAATAATTTATTAGAAAACAAGTGATAATGATAGGAAAACTGTTATCTTATTTCAAATGGATCAATGTGCAGGGAGTTTTTTTTCTAATATAAGTATAATATATCAAACAAAATTTTAAATAGCAAGAAAATATAGATTTGCATTTTACAGTGGATCACTGATGCAGAAATTTCTCTCTTTTTACTCTTTCCTCAAATCGCCTCTGTAAATTATATTATTCTGATAACACAGACACATTTTTACTGATCTAGATGATCAGATTTTATATCAGGAGTTGACATTGATGAGTTTCAAGACATATTTATGTACCTCTGAGCCCTCACGGCATAGCAAACGTAGTCCAACAGTTAAAATAATTGATGAATGTGTGCTGAATTCTCAGGAGGAAAGGGAAGAAGAAAGAATGAAGGGTAGAGGAGAGGCTTGGAGGAGGGAGGTGCTGATTTCAACCCTGTAGCGTCAGGATTGCGTCAATTCGGGTTTCAGCCACCTCTAGAGTCTCAGAGACAAGCGTCTCTGAAGAGCCAAAACAGGAAGAGGGGTGGCAAATCACTGTGCGAGGGCGAGTGGACCTCCCTCTTTGCCTCCTCCCTGTTCCAGGCTTAGGTTCCCTGAGCTTTGCGCCGTTGTTTTCAGCATTAGGAAAAGCCCTGTCGCTTCACATCCAGGCAAGTGAACCAAGATAGGGAGTTTCCGTTCAGCACCTCGGACAGAATACGCAGCAAAAAATGGCTCCGATCGCTACCAGCCGGGAAGAATTTGGTAAGCAAGTTACTCCGCTTATAACTGCGGTTGTTCCTTAAATATTCTGGGGTGATGTGTTGTGTTTGTATGTGTGTGTGCGCGCGCGCGTGTGCGTGTGTGTGTGTGTTCGCGGGATGTTGAACACAGATTTCCCAGGTAGGAAAATGAGAACTGTAAAAGGGCAATATCTCTGTGGTTTCTCCCTTCCTTGATATCTTTCTCCTTAAAATTGCTTTCTGCCAGGGCGATTTTACATCCAAGAAGTTCCTAATCATTCAGGTAGCCCTGTAAATTGCAGCACGCGCTAAGTAAACAGGTCTGTTTGCTTGTTGGTGTCATTAATTCTGCAGGTGATTTCTATTTGTACGTAAACCTTTATTTATCTTATTGGGGGAAGCCAGATGTTTCTGTGATTACATAAGGGTTTTATCTTGGCATAAAATAACTTGAACATTGGGCATTTAGAATGTATACTTTATTGCAGAGTGTACCATAAGTATTTTTTTTTTCTCTGCTACGTTTTTCTTGTATCCTTGAAATATTTTGCTAGCGAAAGACACAGAATCCTATGATACTAGGGTTAAAGGGATATTCAAAATTAACTAGCTGAGCCCATTCCATTTCACAGGTGCGGTAACAGGAGCCCAGAGAAATAAGGGAAATGTTGCAAGTCAGTTAGCTAAAAGCTACTGGAAACTATACTTAGGGCTTATATTTTCATGTTCACTTTCCTTTTTCCTATAACAGATTTTTAGCACCATTACTCTCCTCTTTTTCAGTAAAAAAAGAAAAGGAGAAAAAATCAGATGTACTTCTTCAAATAGAAAAGTAGTATTTTTAGGTCCCATTATATTCCAAAGGCAAGAGATTTGAGTTTTACTTTACATATATTTGGAAATATCAGGGAATTTTTAGAAGTTTGTTATGAAACTGAGTGAAATGACTGAGATCTTTGCTCTCAAAAGCTTAGGACCTTAACAGTAGAGAATACACAGGGAGTAGGTGAGCACTTCTGTATTATATTTAATATTTTGCCATTTGACATGAATATTAAATACAGAAAATTTGTGATATTATATTCAGAAATGAATTTCTTTCACAGTTGTCCATTTGAGTGATTGAGTTTATATTGTTGTGATATGATATGTATTCCCAATTTCTGATTTGAAAATCAGAAAAATATTTGAATACTGAGGAATTTTCAGAGGCTATGCTAGTTAAAAATATGTTCTAGTGTTGACATTGTTTATTTAGGAAAAAATTTGTTTTCTATTCCTTTTTAAAAAAATTATTCTTCCTGCATTGACTAAAGAATCAAGAATAGTTCATGACTTTGCTTTAGCTCCCTGGCCTTGGATTATTAGGTAGTCCAGGAGTGTTATTTTTTTTTTCTTTTTCTTCTCCCCACAAAGACTTAAATAGAAGGAAAAATTGAAAAGCTGGTACTAAGTTTAGCTGATGATTTTTAGCTCTCACCTCATTCTTCTTCTGTGGCATTCCTTGTTTTTTCTATCTGGGAAATTCAAAGTTTACCTCTACACAATTCAGTTCTTTGATATAATTAAACTACAGAATTTTTTATTGTTGTATTTGCTTTTTATCTTCTTAGGCATTTTTGCTCTTGTCATTTCTCAATCTAATATTATTTGAGTTCAGTTTTGCGATTATGAAGTAGATAGGCAGAAGTTTGGAGGATTGGGGAGAGGAGAAACAAAAGATTGTTCCTTCAAGGTTAATTAAACAAGCCTTAACCCTTTCCTGACTGGAACTTTTAACTTTATTATTCATTATTTGGGATTAAAAAAAATAGACTGGAATGGAGCTAAAGGCAGATATTATTACATTAATTATATTAGTTTTGATTATATTAAACATTGACTCAACTGATGCATTGTGTCCAGATATAGTAATACTGCTTTTACTTACACAGTGTTACTTATTATTTGTTGGAGAATATACTTACATATGGAACATGATAAGCTTCATGTATAATCAGTGTTACCTAATGTCAGTAATTTAACGTGCCCACATTCAAGGAACAAATGCCAGTTTCAATTTGATTGCCATTTGCCATGTGGAAATGTGCTAGGAAAAAAATCAGTTATGGATAAAATTGAACTCTAAATTATCTCTATGCACTCTTCTCATTACATGTTAAAGATGATAATTCATTTATAACCATTGTTTGGGTTTTATTCTATTTAGGTATTAATTTGTACTTTGGATGATTCAGTGTTTGAAGAATTTTGGGTCAGCCTATGAGTTTGTAGTCTTATAAGTTGTATACTATTAATAAACTGTTCATAATTTTGTTCTTTTTTCCCTAATATTTGTACATTTCTTTTACCACTGTTCTTTAATTTGGATAGAAATTATTAATGACTTTGTGACAACTGCAGGTAATTTTCCATAATTTCTGTCAGTGTTTGAAGAATATGCACTTAAAGCTACATAGTAAGAATTGATGCTTCTGGAAACCCTGAAAATGTCAATGAAAACATAATGAAATTAGTACTGATTCATCATGCTGTAGTTGACTCATGTTATCTGAGAAAACGAAGGTAGGTCAGGGTCATTTAGCATTCTCCCATCCCTGGCCCAGGCCCAGTTTCATCTTTTAATTTTATTTGTGAAAAATTACTACAATGAAGGATTTTATATCATACTGTATTTATTCTTTATGTGTTACATATGTGTTTGTTCTTGAAAGTGACATGAAATAGGTACATAATTCAAGCAACTGACAGCTTTAGGATGCTTTTCAAATAGGGTGTCTCCAACTCTGCCCAATTAATGCATGTTATTGGTCATTTGATTTTTCAGATGAAATCCCCACAGTGGTGGGGATCTTCAGTGCATTTGGCCTGGTCTTCACAGTCTCTCTGTTTGCATGGATCTGCTGTCAGAGAAAATCATCCAAATCTAGCAAGACTCCTCCATATAAGTTTGTGCATGTGCTAAAGGGAGTTGATATTTATCCTGAAAACCTAAACAGCAAAAAGAAGTTTGGAGCAGATGAGAAAAATGAAGTAAAGAATAAACCAGCTGGGCCAAAGAATTCTTTGCATCTTGATCTTGAGAAGAGAGATCTAAATGGCAATTTTCCCAAAACAAACCTCAAAGCTGGCAGTCCTTCTGACCTGGAGAATGTGACCCCAAAGCTCTTTTCAGAAGGGGAAAAAGAGGCAGTTTCCCCTGATAGCTTAAAGTCCAGCACTTCTCTTACTTCAGATGAGAAACAAGAGAAGCTGGGAACCCTCTTCTTCTCCTTAGAGTATAACTTTGAGAAGAAAGCATTTGTGGTAAATATTAAAGAAGCCCGTGGCTTGCCAGCCATGGATGAGCTGTCGATGACCTCTGATCCATACATCAAACTGATGATTCTCCCAGAGAAGAAGCATAAAGTGAAAACCAGAGTTCTGAGAAAGACCTTGGACCCAGCTTTTGATGAGACCTTTACATTCTATGGAATACCCTACACCCAGATCCAAGAGTTGGCCTTGCACTTCACAATCTTGAGTTTTGACAGGTTTTCAAGAGATGATATAATTGGAGAAGTCCTTTTTCCTCTCACAGGAATTGAATTAACTGATGGAAGAATGTTAATGAACAGAGAGATTATCAAGAGAAATGTTAGGGTAATTCACTTTTAGTGATTAACATATTTATAAACAATATTTTCTGTAGCTTTTTTGTATCTAGGGGATTTTTATTAAAATGATGTCATACATATCATCTTTACCATGTTTAACTATTATTAATCATAATCAAATGAGGAGCAGGGGGATAGAGTAGATGAAAGAAATTTTAACCCACATCTGAAATGCATAAAGTATCTTAATGATATAAAATAAATAGGAACCCTTTATGGATTTATTTAAATATCATTTATATAAATATTTTTTATTAATTTCTGTCACAAGTATGTTGACTAAGATTACCACTAAAATGCAGACAAATATCTCTTATTCATAAGAAAGTTAAAAATATATTTCAATGTCAACATAATTGAAGTTGAAATTCAAATTGAAATTGAAAATTAAGTCAGTTCATTTTGAGTGTTTGAAGTTCTAGTGACTCTTCATAGAATTGCTTTCTAAGGAAGAGATATCTCATTATATTGAATTACAAATATTCACCTATATGTTGTATAACAGGAAGTGAGTTACTCTGCCTTTGCAGTTATGCTACTTTGGTAGTTCTGGAATTATTAGAAAACGATAAGACATCAATTAATCAAATTTAAATGTATTTTCCCTTTAAATATGGAGCTCATTTGATTCCAGTTGTGGTATTTCAGAATAACTGGTGTCTATAACACATAATTCTATAGAATACCCTAAAGTTTGTTTTGACCACAGCCTTACCTTTTTCTGTTGAATTTAATGAAAGTCAAGATCCAGAAATATTAAGTAGTTTGAGTCATCTAACTGTTTAGTGGCACAGTGGGAATAAAGATTTGTTCACTACTCTTATTCTTCTTGGAGTGCTTATTCATACAGTTACCCCATGTCAGCTTTTATATAAATACATATTGAAGCTTTAGGAGCTCTGGGCAACCATCATTCTTAGTTATACCAAGTTTACTTCTTGTTACTTTCAGTTAGAACTTGTACTTTGAGTTCTTGGTCATCTTATCTAATGTTAAAGTAAAAATAAGATCTAAGTATTATGCAAAGAAAAACCCTATGATACTGTTCAGAGACAAAGCATTAACTATTCTGAATTAATTCTCTCCAATACTTAATTCATTCCTTGGATTAAAGGAGGACTCTGGGTGGGGTGGGAGAAGAGAATTTTAACTCCATCAGTCCTCTGGGCTAAGAGAGTAATGGGTGTCAGACTAAATTTCAAGTTTTCTGAAATTCTAATAATGTCTGCTAAAGAATTTGAAATCAAATCAAACTTGAGTCACTTTACTATATACAGATCCATTCAAATAATTAGATAATTTTCATTACCATTAATAACTTCAAAAAGTGGAGAGTTAATTAAAAAGCAAAAACTAAAAGTACCTCTGTGTAAGATATATTTTAAAATCCCCCTTTAAAACATTTCTAGTAATGGGCGTGGCTAACTCCTTACGAATTTTAACATTCTGTAGTACCTAAAAAGACCACAAGATGGCAGGTAGTTGTTTTAGAAGGTGATGGTACTGCACAAAAGCTTTTAGTTACTCTTTGATTCTTTAGCATATTAAAGTAAAATAACTAGGAAAATTACAGTTAAATAACAATGCTATTATCGTGCTTTAAAAATTAATATAAGTATAAATTTCAACACTAAAGAATAATAAAAACATTATTTATCTCATATCTCTCTTTGTTTAGAAGTCTTCAGGACGTGGTGAGTTACTGATCTCTCTCTGCTATCAGTCCATCACAAATACTCTCACTGTGGTTGTTTTAAAAGCTCGGCACCTGCCTAAATCTGATGTGTCTGGACTTTCAGGTAAGAATGTTTTTGAAAAACTCACGCTCAGTGTAGAAATGAGCAATATATTGGGCAAAATAGTTAACAACTAACATTGGACTATGATTTAGATTCACCTTTTATTCACAATCACAAATTATGTGATTGTTTTTCTGTTTCTCATTTTATGGAATAAAAATGTGAGCCAAGGCCATTATCAAGAAGAAAACTGCATAGTTCTAAGATCCAATACAAAGCTAGTATGTCATAGATGTCTGACTGAATGGAGTCGAAGCAGAAAGCAGTGATAAATGCAGAAGTGAGGGCATTGCCAAAAACACAGTGATGGAAATAAAATTAAGGTTTAGGAAAAGTTCTTAATTTTACTATTTTAAAATTAATGAGCCTGCCTACCCTTACATTTCTATTATTTTTATCTTTCCTTTAATTCCTTATGTGTCTGGTGTCTGCTTTAAGAATTAGTTTTTAGTTTTGTGACTAATTTTTGCAAAAAAAAAATTCTGTATAGTACAATGAGAAAGAGCACATGACCTATGGTTTAAAACGATCTGAGTTCAAATCCTAACCCTTCCATTTCTTAGCATCGTAACATTGGGTATGTTTCTTAAACTCTATACAAGCTGGATATAATAGTACTTACCTTGAAGGGGATTATGAGGTCTGGAAATATATATTTCATTAAATATCATCCAGTGCTATAATTAATTGTAGTTTTATTATTAGATAATGGAGGTTAAAAACATGGTCTCAAAGATTTAGGTTAGGAAGTTAAAATGAACTCATGCAACCAGAAAAGGGCAAAATAATATAATTAAATGTGTGATAAAGTAGTATTATCTTAAAATTCACAGAATACAGGTGACACAGGAAACATCAATACTGGGTAACGGGAAACAAATACAGCAAGTGGTTAAAGAACGACAAAAAAAATTAAAGCCAAAAAAGGCATTGCCATCGTGAATTCTAAATGCCCATTCCCCCATTCAAAAGAGAAAGCAGCCCATGCTCACAGAATTAGTGAGATTTATCCAAAGTCATACAACTCAGTAAGGATAGATGTTGTGTAATATTTTTTCCTTGTATTCCATTCTCTGGAATGAATTATTAGTAATCAGAATGTGTCATTAGAACATTGTATTTTCTTCCCCTTTATGCTATCTCTTCATCCTTCCATTACAGTTCTTTCCCGTCCTCCACTATCTCTTATGTTGTACATTCTTACTTATTTTCAATTTATTGACAATAGAGAAGCCAAGCTTTATCCATGTTTTCGCTTTGTTCTGACTCATATTCCTTATAATCACATTTTATTAGCATCTCAAGGGCACCATTATCTTGAGATCAGCTTTCCCGCCAAGTTTTGTCAGTACAATGTGTGTTGTTTCCCATTGCAGATCCTTATGTCAAAGTGAACCTGTATCATGCCAAAAAGAGAATCTCCAAAAAGAAGACTCATGTGAAGAAATGCACCCCCAATGCAGTGTTCAATGAACTGTTTGTCTTTGACATTCCCTGTGAGGGTCTTGAAGAGATAAGTGTTGAATTTCTGGTTTTGGATTCTGAAAGGGGATCCCGAAATGAGGTGATTGGGCAGTTGGTCCTGGGAGCAGCAGCAGAAGGAGCCAGTGGAGAGCACTGGAAGGAGATTTGTGACTATCCCAGGAGACAAATTGCCAAGTGGCATGTGCTCTGTGATGGTTAGCATCCTAGCCGTGATGAGTTGGAACTTGATGATTTTTACTAGGCAAGGAGAAATTTTCTTTCTTTTTTTTTCTGATACATGATTGCAAGCTTGTGAAAGTTTTTTGTTGTTGTTGTTAGAAATGGATTGAATTATCAGACCAGAAAGTAACTGTAAATGTGTATCATGATAATTTACTCTTTATTAGAGAAGTTGGATAAATTTTCATAAGATATTCAATTTCCCCTGCAAGTTACCAGTTATATAAATAAGAGTAGCCAAGCTTTTTAGGAATACTGTTCTGCAGTCCCGAGTCACGGCTGTGGTGATGATTTCATTGGAACATGTCACTGGAAGTCAATGTGGTTGTTAGGATTTAGAAATGAACAGCAGGTCTTCTCTTGTGAAAATTCATCCATTGTTCATCAACTGGAGAAATCAATTTTTCTTTAAACCCAAAGATATTAAAGAAATGTTCTCTAGATTATTTTATTAATTATGTCATGTGCAAATGGTTGTCCTGCATATAATAGTATATGATTATTTCTTTTTGGTCTGTGATTATTTGACACAATTTTATCATAAGAAGGGTAACTTAGGTTTGTTGAAAAAAAAAAGTGAACAAAATGAGAAATCATGTTATCAAAGAGCTAAGTTGAGAATACTATAGCCGAAATATGCTTTCCCCTCTCTAAGTTTACATGTGAGTCAAAAATAAAATATAATCTCAGATAAGAACCATGGTGTTGAATTATTCACTGCTTGTGACAAACGTCAATGTGGCCTAAGAAAGCCCTATATAGTTTTGTGAAGTTGCTGAGTTAGCTAGTGGGTAAAGAAATAAACTTCATTGAGAAATCCAGTTAGAAATGCCGTTTTCTTATAGGAAATATATATAGTATGCAAGTGTACATTCAAGGTTATCCCTTGAACACAGAAAGGGCATGGGTAAACAAGTCTTCATTCAGCTTGTTCTCCCACAGCGAGGACTAATCTACTATTTGAAAAGAAATGAAGACAAAAAAGTTGTGAAGTTGTAATCATTGCTGGATAGAAAGTGTTACTTAACTCAAAAAACTAATAAAAAATAGTTACATGGCAAGCCTAATATACTTTATATATGTTCATACATAATATATTTAGGCTGTCAAGTTAGCACAAGTATGTTTCACTATCTTTTCTAGGCTAATTTGTCTTGAGCTGTTGTCTGTTGACCAGTTTATAAACCTGTATCTTATACTGCTTTCCAGTGCTAGGGCTCTGAAATTCATTAAAAATCCATTAAACCCTGTGATTATTTGGAAAGAATTTACTTGAGGTAATGTCACTGTATTTGAGTTTTTAGAAAAGTATGAGTGAAACTCAGGTACAGTTGAATTTTAAATATGCAAGTTAGAAATGAAGTCTACTGAAAAATTTACATTTTGAGTCAGGTTTTGTGTCAGTGTTTTAGCAGTTTTTGAGAATGTGTTTGATATCACAGTGTTTGTAAAATCTATGACAATGCATTTTCAAAAAACCTTATACATGCTTTTTATGACTATTCTTAATGTAAAGAAAATGCTTTACACTCTATATACAAAGATTGAAATCAACCTCTCTTCTTGTGCTTTAAGATGATTTGGGGATTAAACAAGAATATTGTCCAATCATCATCTTCATGCCATCACAAAATCAACTCATAGCATCTTGGTCCACTCAGTATTTCTGTGAAAGCAATGTGAAATGAATTGTAGTCAGTATATGGGTTGGGGGAGTCATATGGCCTTTTAATGTTTGTATATTTGGTATCATGGGTCAAGGAATATAATATATTTTGGAGCTCTGAAACATTGTAAGAAGTCAACCCTAAATATCCTTCAGAGCTGCCAGAAGTTAATGACGGTACCAAGCAAAGTGTTGTTGGAAGAGGGTGATTTTTTTTTAGGGGAACAGTGAAACCAACAACAAATAATTACAATAACTAATTTGTAAATAGTTTTTAGTTCTTAAAAGTTAAAGTGTTTTTCGGTGTGAAAAGTTTAGTAAAACTATTTGCAACTGCTGTTAAGAAAAGAAAGAAGAAAAACTAGAAAGGAATTGAAACAGGCAGGGGCATAGTGATCTCATCATCTTCTGAAAATTGTACTGTTTTATATTGTATTACAATATCTGTGTGAATATCTTGAATTCTGTTACACATTCTGCCCTGTATTAAACATGCAAATTAATTGTTTGTCTGATTAGCGAATCTAACCACCCTAATGGGGAGGTATCCATATTTGAAGAACTGTGTAACTCAGTAACGGAATTGTTCTGATGTTGTAACTTAATAGAAGTGATTTGGGAGGAAGCATGGTATATGAGATGGTGTCTGTTCTTTCGTGCCAGCTCTGTATGATGTTTGTAAGATCATGTTATAAGACATGAATAAATGGCTGCTTTTGACCAACTCATTTCAACTCAAAGTTTTCTGTTAATGGATTCTCTTATTTCTTTCTAAGCTCTCGAGTTTCCTTAATAGATCATCTGGCATATATTAAGAAACATAAAGATTCAACACCAAGATCTCCCACATACCTTGTTGTGTTTTGCTAAATCCTCATAACACTCATCCAGGAAAGATATTATCCCTATTCAGAAGCAAACCTGAAACTCAAGGAGCTTTGGCAATTTACTCAAGTACACACGGATGTTATGTGAATAGATTTCATTGCATATCTCACTCTTCTCTCTATGCCAGGCCACTCTCCTCCAGGGATCCTCATCAATTGGCTCTACTAGATTCTTAAAATGTTTCATGTCCACATCCTTGGACTTCTCCTTTCTATATTGTGGTCACTTTTCCATATTTTATTTACCATTTTAAAAACATCTTTATTGGAGTATAATTGCTTTACAATGGTGTGTTAGCTTACCATTTTCACCATTTTCAATCACAACTTTTAATTTACTCTTCCTTTTACTGTCTTTCATGATCTTCTTTCTCACTTTAGTCTCTTTCATTACCTATTTTATATTACTGTCTTTTCTTTTTCATTTTTCCTATATCCTTGCATTGGATAGATTTATTCAGTAAAATGGAGTGGAAATGGAAGTCTTTATTTCTTCTTAAAGATGTAGGAAAAAAAGACCCAGAACATCTGCAATGTTTCCATCAGACACCAGCTAAGGTAAATGGGAACTATGGGATCCACCACCAGGAGGATCAGCCATTTTTTACAGCACTAATCTATATGGATGTGTTCTGTATTATCACACTTGGCAAAACAACCTTGCAAATGGTTGCAATCAAAATCTGCTGACATTGTATTTTTGTTTTAAACCATATTAATTGTATTAAGACTGTGCACAGTTATGTTAAAAGAGTTGGTCATTACATTTAAGTGCTTAAATATATTGTAGACCTCCCTGCCAAAAGCAACCAGAGACACTGAAGAGATCTTCTAAGGGAATTAGTCATTACGGAAATGCTAATTAAAACAGCAATGAGATACTACTGCATGCCTTATTACAATGGCTAAAATCAAAAAGTTTGAAGATGACAAGTGTTGGTGATTTGGAGGAATAATCCTACACTGATCTACACTGCTAGTAGGAATATAAAATGTATAGCTGTTTTGAGAAGCAAGTAGTCAGTTTCTTAAAAAGTTAAATATACAACTACCAAATGACCCAGTCATTCCACCTCTAGGTATTTACTTAAGAGAAAAGAAAGCATGCATTTGAACAAAGACTCATGCATTAATTTTCATAGATTTTTTTTTGTAGTAGCTAAACACTGGATGCAAACTAAATGTTCAACAACAGGTGAATGGATAAATAAATTGTGTTGTATCTACAGAATAAAATACTACTTAACAATAAAAAAATGAATAAACAATTGATACTTGCAACAACATATATGCTTACAATAATTATGCTGAGTGAAGGAAGCTAGTTATTTTCCCTTGGAACCCCCAAAATGTAGAGTGTATAATGTATGATTTAATTTATCAGAAATGTTTGAAAATGCAAACTTATCTGTAGTGATAATAAGCAGATCAGTGTTTGCTTGCGATTGGAGTAGGGAGTCTGGACATGTGTGAGTGAGTGAGATTAAAACGGAATTGTAGGAAATTTGGGGGGGGGATGGATGAGTTCATTTTCTTGATTGTGATGATGTTTCCACGGGTATATTCATGTATCAAAAATTTTCAAATTGTTCACTTTAAGTGTGTACAGTTTATTATATGCAAATTATACCTCAATAAAGCTGTTAAGGAAAAAATGTACAAGATAGAAACTATTTATAACTTTTTAAAGAAAAATAAATAACAATACTAACACTATTACCAGTGATATTTTTCTGAAAATTAAAAAAAATTTACATGTGTTGGGAGCAGTTCTTTTTTTCTTAATGTACCTTTCCCCATGAATGTATAGTTGGATGAATGTTTTTAAAAGTCTTTTGTGATGGTTTCTGTGTTATTATGCCACAAACTCATTCAAGTAGATTTTTTGATTGCTTCTATTTTTAAGAAATTGATTTTTGAATTTAATTTTGATTTATAGTTATATGAAATATATTTTATAAAAATAAATTTACAAAACAAAATATATTAACAGAAGCCCATCTATTTCTACACTCAACTATTCCTTCCTCTCCCATACATAATGACATTTAAGCTTTGGGTTAATTCTTCTCATTTTTAATATAAACATATGTAGATATATTCACATTTTTCTGTGTATCAGATGAACAAAAGCATGCTATATAATATATCTTGGATATCATTCTCCAGCTGCATATATAGTCCTTATTCATTTTTACAGCTCTATAGTACTCCTTTGCAGCATTATTTTTAAAAAGTTATTTGGGAAGAAGTATTTACTCTCCCATTGTAAGATAACCCCCTTATAAATAAGAAATGTGTTTTTTACTGATCTTTACATTTTCACTAGTAGCTAGGTTGTACATAATAAACTCAATAAATATTTCTTTAACTAAATCAAACTTAATTGATGATTAGATGGGAAAGCATTGTGAAAACCACAATTGTTCAAGAATAGCAGTAGAAAAAGTTGTTCCAAATATATAAAAGAATTTGTTGTTGTTGTTGTTGTTATTTTGATGTATAGTAGTCCCCCTTCCCCAGGGAATACTTTCCAAGAAATTCAGTGGGTGCCGAATCCCATATATACTATGTTTTTTTCCCCATGCATACCTACCTATGATAAAGTTTAACTTATAAATTAGGCATAGTACAAGATTAATAACAATAATTCATAATAAAATAAAACAATTATAACAATAATTGTAATAAAAGTTATCTGAACGTGGTCTCTCTCTCACTTGAATGATCTTATTTTACCATACTCACCCTTATTCTTGTGAAGATGTGATAAAATACCTACATGATAAGATGAAGTGAGATGAATGACAGCTATTATTGACCTTCTGAAGTTATGTCAGAAGGAGGATCACATGCTTTGAGTGATCCTGGATCACTGAGTTATGACAATGTCAATTGTTGAATGTCAGGAACAGATGATGTCAAAAGTTTGGAATGCTGGGCAGGACAGAGCTTGATGGTGTGAGATTTCATCACATTACTCAGAACAGGGCACAATTTAAGACTTATAAATTGTTTATTTCTGGAATTTCCCATTTAATATTTTCCAGCTGTGGTTGACTGAGGGTAACTGAAACCAAGGAAAGTGAAACTTCAGATGGGGGCGGTTATTGTAATTCATACTATATTAGAAGCTAGAGAAGTCCAATGTGCTATACATATAATAGACATCCCAAACTTTTTCAAATTAGCTTTGGGGTGAATTGTGTTTCACTGTTTATTTCTTAAAATTGGATTTATACTCCAGCTTTTAGCATTAAGCTAGTACTAAAGTGATTCTGTATTCCTTGACAGGATGTCATCTGAAGTTAGGGAAAGATCATTTAAAAGCAACTAAGAGAAATTCCTATTTAGATCTTCTGTGCATTTTTGGATTGGGTTGTTTGTTTTGACGATATTCAGCTGAATGAGCTGTTTGTAAATTTTGGAGACTAATCCCTTGTTGGTCACATCATTTGAGAATATCTTCTCCCATTCTGTGAGTTCTCTTTTTGCTTTGTTTATGATTTCCTTTGCTGTGCAAAAACTTCTGGGTTTAATTAGGTCCCATTTGCTTTTTAGTTTTTGTTTTTATTTCCATTATTCTGGGAGATGGATTGAAAAAGATCTTGCTGCGATTTCTGTCAGAGAGTGTTCTGCTTATATTTTCCTCTAGGAGTTTTATAATATCTGGTCTTACATTTAGGTCTTTAATCCATTTTGAGCTTATTTTTGTGCATGGTGTTAAAGAATGTTCTAATTCATTTTTTTTTACCTGTAGCTCTCCAGTTTTCCCAGCACCACTATTTGAAGAGACTGTCTTTCCACTACAGTATAGTCTTGCCTCATTTGTCATAGTTTACTTGACCATAGGTGTGTGGGTATATTTCTGGGCTTTCTATCCTGTGCCATTGATCTATGTGTTTATTTTTGTGTCAGTATCTCATTGTTTTGATGACTGTAGCTTTGTAGTATAGTCTGAAGTCAGGGAGTATGATTCCTCCAGCTCTGTTTTTCTTCCTCAAGATTACTTTGGCTACTCAGGGTCTTTTATGTCTCCATACAAATTTTAAATTTTTTTGTTCTAATTTTGTGAAAAATGCCATTGGTAATTTGATAGGTATAGCACTAAATCTGTAGATTGTCTTGGGTAATATAGTCATTTTGACAATACTCATTCTTCCAATCCAAGAACATGGTATAACTTTCCATCTGTTTGTGTCATCTTCCATTTCTTTCATCAGCATCTCATAGTTTTTGCAGTGCAGGTCTTTTGTCTCCTTAGGTAGGTGTTTTATTCTTTTTGATGTGATGGTAAATGAGATTGTTTCTTGAATTTCTCTTTCTGACCTTTCAATGTTAAAGTATAGAAATGCAACAGATTTCTGTGTATTGAGAAAGAAATATCATATGATATCATTTGTATGTGAAATCTAAAAAGAAATGATACAAGTGAAGTTTATTTACAAAATAAAAACACACTCACCAACTTAGAGAATGAACTTATGGTTACCAGTGGGGTTGGTGGGGGGATGTGAATAGTTAGGGATTTGGGGATTGACATATACACACTGCTATATTTAAAATGAATAACCAACAAGGACTTACTGTATAGCAGAGGGAACTCTGCTCAATAATATGTGACAACTTAAATAGGAAATTAATTTGAAAAAATATAGATACATGTATATGTATAACTGAATCACTTTGTTGTACACCTGAAACTCACACAACATTGTTAATCTACTATACTCCAATATAAAATAAAAAGTTAAAAAGATAAAAATAAAAGCAACTAAGATATGAATTTGACTTGAAAATTTACTGTGGGTGACTTGAAATTTAACACTGAGGTCATATAGCACACATGAAATATGACTCACTGAAATGCTGAAGTTCAGCTAAGCAAAAGATTTTTAAGCGCATAGAATTACCAAGGGACCTATTTAGATGGCTGACACAAAGTCATGTAGAGAGCAATTGGGAAATCACAGCAAGCAAGTAGATGTCCAGCCTACACCTCAAATGTCCACATGGCTCAGGGAGAGAAGGCAAGAGCACAATGAAAATATTGCTTCAGTCTCTGTTACATTCATATGTCCCTTATAATTTCAGCGGAAAATCCATAAAGACAAACGACCTTTGTGAAATAAGTTGAGTTCTCAACCTTAAATTGCTCCCCTGGCCTAGGTTGCTGATAATAGTGATGATGTTAGTGATGCTAGTGTTCTATTACCTCTAGTACTAACAACAACCTTCTTGGAATTACTTGCCTAAAGTTTATATTCCCTCTTGATGGGGAAACCTCCTGTAATAGACATTGTTGTATCCCAACTATCTGTTCATGGTAGAAGGTAACTCAAACATTTATTGGATTGAAATTTAAAACTTAATAATATAATGCATTTTCTAATTGATATCATCTCATTTAATGTGCAGCACAACTCAAATTATAAGAAATATTCCTCTAGTTCCTCTCTTCTTATTATCTATAGATGATAAAGATAAATTTCAGATTTTTACCTCATTTAAAACCACACAATTGAAGATGGAATGGAATTTAAGGCCTCCTGAATATAAAGTCCCTACTGTGTGTATGGCATCACACTGACCTGATTTAAGCTGGCAGAGAACCATGTGTTTTGCTTCTTTCACTCCCAGTTCTTATAATAAGTCAGACCTCTGGCAAGTAGTGAAAATACTAGGAAATTATGGTTGAATTAACTCCTCAGGTTTGTTTTAGTTTTTTTTTTTTTAACACAGATCATATAACAAGTAAATAGTAACAAAAATTTAAACTGCAAGGTTTTAAAAATAGGTATTGATATCTCTTACTAATTTAACTGTTTCTAGAAAACAGAGAAAAAGTATTTTGAATTAGGAAAATTCCAAACCATTCATGATGGGGACATGGCATGAATGATGAGGAGATTGGATGGGGTACAGGGGACAAGTAGACAATACCCACTGTATGAAAAATGCTTTATTTTTAAAAAATAAAATTAGGGACTTCCTGGTGGTGCAGTGGTTAAGAATCAGCCTGCCAATGCTGGGGACATGGATTCGAGCCCTGGTGCAGGAAGACAAAACATGCTGCAGAGCAACTAAGCCCATGCATCACAACTACTAAGCCTGTGCTCTAAAGCCCATGAGTCACAACTACTGAGCTAATGTGCCACAACTACTGAAGCCCACGTGCTTAGAGCCCGTGCTCTGAAACAAGAGAAGCCACTGCAATGAGAAGCTTTCACACCACAACAAAGAGTAACCCCCCTCGCTACAACTAGAGAAAGCCCGTGTGCAACAACGAAGACCCAACACAGCCAAAAATCAATCTTTAAAAAATAAAAATAAAAGATGAAATTAATTAAAAAATAAAATTAGAAAAACGTTTTGTTTAGGAGTAATTGAAACTACAATTGTATTTGGTTAACCTACTTTATTGCTATGCTATGCAGCTCTGCCTTCATTCGTGCATATTAATATACACATGTAAAATCCTGGGTGCTTTGCATACACCTAAGTATAAAACATGTTATTAAGAGCAAAAGTAAAATTTTCAACTTTATTAAGTTTCAAAAGCCATAAAAGGAATTATACTAAGGCTAGAATATTTGTAAGGATGATAATTACTTAGTATCATTATTTTAGCATATAATTTTATTCAAATAATTATAAATGAAACAAACAATGCAACTTAAAGAATTATAGAGTGACAATACCTAGATTTGCACTCTGAGGAATATATTTAAAAAGATGGATGGTATATTAGTTTGCTAGTACTCCTGTAATACATATCACAGCTTGGGTGCCTTAAACAAGAGATATTTATTTTTCTCATAATTTTGGAGGCTAGAGGTCCAAGATGAAGGTGTGTTCAGGGTTGATTTCTTCTAAGGTCTCTCTCCTTGGCCTGTGAATGGCTGTCTTCTTCCAGTGTCCTCACCTGGTCTTTAGTGTGTGCATTCTGCTTCCTCATCTCTTCTTGCAAGGACATTAGTCATATGGACTTATATAACCATATAAGCTCATTTACCTTAATCATCTCTCTAAAAGGTCTTATCTCCAAATATGGTCATATTCTGAAGTACTGAGGATTAGGGCTTCAGCATATGCATTTTGGAGAGGGGAGGCACCATTTAGTCATAATAGGTGGAGAGAAAGTGAGAGAGAAAGAAATTTATTTCCCGAAATGCTTACTGAAAAGATATTTTATATTCAATAAAGAACTTTCAGATACCACATTAATATCAAGACGTTTCTTACTCTATCTGCTCCTTCCTTTTATGTATGTGGGCAACAGTGTTTGTTTAGTTACTCCCAAAGCCAGACACAGCTACAGTCATGTTTGTCCAGAGAGAGAAAGTTGTAAACATCATAATCTCTTTCTGAAAACATATTTTGTGGGATGAAACTAGTAAGAAGTATTTCACTATTATCAGTATATATAATAAAAATTTTAGTAAAATAAAAAAGAAAATGCAAATATCATGCTAGTTGGCTCTTTCACTACTGAAATAACAAAAACTAGATATTCCAAGAACTATGGACTAGATTTTTGCTTGAAAGTGATAATGAATTTGCTATGAAATATGAAAAAAATCATGTTCATAATTTGTTCATGTTAATTATCATAGAAATATGTGCACTGAAAAAAATTATAAACAGGCAGTGTGAAACAGAGCTGCATTGTGATAGGGCTGGCAGTTAGGATATCAAGGTTCCAATCTATGTTTTACTTTTAATATGGGGAAATCAGCTTTCTTCTAATATTTTAAGGTTCTATAATTCTGTACAACCCAGGATAACTTAGTTTTATTGTGATCTCATTTAGTCATTTAACAACTCTGGTCAATTCAATTTATCCACATTTTTCAGGAAGGACTATCTGGATCTAAAAGACAGTAGAGAAATTTCAAGCAACAATGTTAAAACAAAGACATAATTTGGTCAATATGGATTTTTTTTTCCTTCAGTACTAGTTCTTTCTCCCATGCTTAATCATCACCCTCACACATGTCAGATGAGAAGTAGAAAAATCAGTTGACTTCTTCAGAGACTGATTTGTGGTCTCTGCAGCTGCCACATCCCCTCAGTAGGTTCTTGCAAACTGATTGAGATCTATCTTCCCTGCAGGTAAAAGAGATACTTTCTAAACACATTGGCATAACAAGTTCTACAGAAATAGTGCCTTTCATTAAAGAGCCATCCAGCTGTAAATGCTTCTGTCTGTACTATTCATTCTTTAAGTCTCAATATTACCTCTTCGAAATGTCCACTTTGGAATATGCTGACATATTACTTAACATTACTTAAGATGTTTAAGAGGCCTACTACATTAATATGTTAAAAACTGAGTTGAATGAGTGTAAACCAATCTTGTAACTTGGACAAGACAACCGTGGTTCCTATATATGAGTGTAAGATGACAAATAAAAAGGAAGGGTGCTCAAGAGAATGGTTGATTCTAAAGATAAACTTGATATTCTTCTAAATTACCCTGTAGGTTTAGCATTAGAATAGTTATAAAGTTGTGTTATTTCATTGTTTTGTGCCAGTCTCAGGCTATGGATAACCAATGTTGTGGCTGGACCAGCCCAGTAGTATTAAGAGATACGAACTGCTATGTATAAAATAGATAACCAATAAAGATATGCTGTATAGCACAGGGAATTATAGTCATTATCTTGTAATACATTTTAATGGGATATAATTTGTAAAAATACTGAATTACTGTACTATACATCTGAAAATAACATTATATTGTAAATCAACTATATTCAATTAATAAACAAACAAAAAACATAAGAACAGGTATTTAAAGCACAGGAAGAGAAAAAAAAAGTGGCCCAAAATGTCAGTTATCGAAATCAAACAAGATCTCTAAAACAAGGAGGAGGTGCTGGTGGGTAGCCTAGCTCTTTATCTAGTTATGTGGCTGGCAATGTGTTTATTGAAGTGGATCCCTCAGCATTTACATTACAAAAGAAAAAGACAACTGCCAGGGCTTACACTACACCAATTGAACTACCTAATGGAAAATTATGAACAAAACAAAGTTTTGTGCATCAAGTTATATTTCATACTGACTTGAAGCCACAAAGCCATTTATATAAATGAATAAAAAAATTAAAATATGCAATACTTATTTGATAGATTTGGAGCAAGAACTCTTAAGATAGAACATCTTAAAGTAGAAACTGGGAAACTTGAATTTTTGGAAAGATAGATTAACAAACTCTACTCCTGAAGTTTCTGTCTCAGTACACTTCTGGAAAGACCATACTATGTTTTAAAAACAAACATACAAATAAACAACAAACCCAAATCAAAATGAAACTTCAGCAGGCAGTTCTTATTGTCAGCAACTTTTAGGCAACATTGATATAGAGTTTATAAAGTACTCTGATATACTTTAACTCATCAAATCTTCAGGAAGGTCATGTGAATTATTTAAGAAAGTTATTTTTGAGTCCATTTTACAGCTAAGGACACTGAGGAGCAGAGACACTATATAAATTGTTCAAAGATTTGAGCTTAAATCTTTTTTTTTGTTTGTTTGTTTGTTTATAACAAATTTAATCAGTTATACATATACATATGTTCCCATTTCCCCTCCCCCCTGCGTCTCCCTCCCACCCTCCCCATCCCACCCCTCCAGGCGGTCACAAAGCACCGAGCTGATCTCCCTGTGCTATGCGGCTGCTTCCCACTAACTATCTACCCTACGTTTGGTAGTGTATATATGTCCATGCCTCTCTTTCACTTTGTCACAGCTTACCCTTCCCCCTCCCCATATCCTCAAGTCCATTCTCTAGTAGGTCTGTGTCTTTATTCCTGTCTCACCCCTATGTTCTTCATGACATTTTTTTTTCTTAAATTCCATATATATGTGCCAGCATACAGTATTTGTCTTTCTCTTTCTGACTTACTTCACTCTGTATGACAGACTCTAGGTCCATCCACCTCATTACAAATAGCTCAATTTCATTTCTTTTTATGGCTGAGTAATATTCCATTGTATATATGTGCCACATCTTCTTTACCCATTCATCCAATGATGGACACTTAGGTTGTTTCCATCTCCGGGCTATTGTAAATAGGGCTGCTATGAACATTTTGGTACATGTCTCTTTTTGAATTATGGTTTTCTCAGGGTATATGCCCAGTAGTGGGATTGCTGGGTCATATGGTAGTTCTATTTGTAGTTTTTTAAGGAACCTCCATACCGTTCTCCATAGTGGCTGTACCAATTCACATTCCCACCAGCAGTGCAAGAGGGTTCCCTTTTTTCCACACCCTCTCCAGCATTTATTGTTTCTAGATATTTTGATGATGGCCATTCTGACTGGTGTGAGATGATATCTCAATGTAGTTTTGATTTGCATTTCTCTAATGAGTAAAGATGTTGAGCATCCTTTCATGTGTTTGTTGGCAGTCTGTATATCTTCTGTGGAGAAATGTCTATTTAGGTCTTCTGCCCATTTTTGGATTGGGTTGTTTGTTTTTTGTTATTAAGCTGCATGAGCTGCTTATAAATTTTGGAGATTAATCCTTTGTCAGTTGCTTCATTTGCAAATATTTTCTCCCATTCTGAGGGTTGTCTTTTGGTCTTGTTTATGGTTTCCTTTGCTGTGCAAAAGCTTTTAAGTCTCATTAGGTCCCATGTGTTTATATTTGTCTTTATTTCCATTTCTCTAGGAGGTGGGTCAAAAAGGATCTTGCTGTGATTTATGTCATAGAGTGTTCTGCCTATGTTTTCCTCTAAGAGTTTGATAGTGTCTGGCCTTACATTTAGGTCTTTAATCCATTTTGAGCTTATTTTTGTGTATGGTGTTAGGGAGTGATCTAATCTCATACTTTTACATGTCCCTATCCAGTTTTCCCAGCACCACTTCTTGAAGAGACTGTCCTTTCTCCACTGTACATTCCTGCCTCCTTTATCAAAGATAAAGTGACCATATGTCCGTGGGTTTAACTCTGGGCTTTCTATCCTGTTCCATTGATCTATCTTTCTGTTTTTGTGCCAGTACCATACTGTCTTGATTACTGTAGCTTTGTAGTATAGTCTGAAGTCAGGGAGCCTGATTCCTCTGGCTCCGTTTTTCGTTCTCAAGATTGCTTTGGCTATTCGGGGTCTTTTGTGTTTCCATACAAATTGTGAAATTTTTTGTTCTAGTTCTGTGAAAAATGCCAGTGGTAGTTTGATAGGGATTGCATTGAATCTGTAGATTGCTTTGGGTAGTAGAGTCATTTTCACAATGTTGATTCTTCCAATCCAAGAACATGATACATCTCTCCATCTATTTGTATCATCTTTAATTTCTTTCATCAGGGTCTTATAATTTTCTGCATACAGGTCTTTTGTTTCCTTAGGGAGGTTTATTCCTAGATATTTTATTCTTTTTGATGCAATGGTAAATGGGAGTGTTTCCTTGATTTCACTTTCAGATTTTTCATCATTAGTATATAGGAATGCCAGAGATTTCTGTGTATTAATTTTGTATCCTGCAACTTTACCAAATTCATTGATTAACTCTAGTAGTTTTCTGGTAGCATCTTTAGGATTCTCTATGTATAGTATCATGTCATCTGCAAACAGTGACAGCTTTACTTCTTTTCCAAATTGGATTCCTTTTATTTCCTTGTCTTCTCTGATTGCTGTGGCTAAAACTTCCAAAACTAGGTTGAATAAGAGTGGTGAGAGTGGGCAACCTTGTCTTGTTCCTGATCTTAGTGGAAATGGTTTCAGTTTTTCACCATTAAGGATGATGCTGGCTGTGGGTTTGTCATATATGGCCTTTATTATGTTGAGGAAAGTTCCCTCTATGCCTACTTTCTGCAGGGTTTTTATCAGAAATGGGTGTTGAATTTTGTCGAAAGCTTTCTCTGCATCTATTGAGATGATCATATGGTTTTTCTTCTTCAATTTGTTAATATGGTGTATCACGTTGATTGATTTGCGTATATTGAAGAATCCTTGCATTCCTGGAATAAACCCCACTTGATCATGGTGTATGATCCTTTTAATGTGCTGTTGGATTCTATTTGCTAGTATTTTGTTGAGGATTTTTGCATCTATGTTCATCAGTGATATTGGCCTGTACTTTTCTTTCTTAGTGACATCCTTGCCTGGTTTTGGTATCAAGGTGATGGTGGCCTCGTAGAATGAGTTTGGGAGTGTTCCTCCCTCTGCTATATTTTGGAAGAGTTTCAGAAGGATAGGTGTTAGCTCTTCTCTAAATGCTTGATAGAATTCGCCTGTGAAGCCATCTGGTCCTGGGCTTTTGTTTGTTGGAAGGTTTTTTATCACAGTTTCAATTTCAGTGCTTGTGATTGGTCTGTTCATAATTTCTATTTCTTCCTGATTCAGTCTTGGCAGGTTGTGCATTTCTAAGAATTTGTCCATTTCTTCCAGGTTGTCCATTTTATTGGCATAGAGTTGCTTATAGTAATCTCTCATGATCTTTTGTATTTCTGCAGTGTCAGTTGTTACTTCTCCTTTTTCATTTCTAATTCTATTGATTTGAGTCTTCTCCCTTTTTTTCTTGATGAGTCTGGCTAATGGTTTATCAATTTTGTTTATCTTCTCAAAGAACCAGCTTTTAGTTTTATTGATCTTGGCTATCGTTTCCTTCCTTTCTTTTTCATTTATTTCTGATCTGATTTTTATGATTTCTTTCCTTCTGCGAACTTTGGGATGTTTTTGTTCTTCTTTCTCTAATTGCTTTAGGTGCAACGTTAGGTTGTTTATTCGAGATGTTTCCTGTTTCTTAAGGTGGTATTGTATTGCTATAAACTTCCCTCTTAGAACTGCTTTTGCTGCATCCCATAGGTTTTGGGTCGTCGTGTCTCCATTGTCATTTGTTTCTAGGTATTTTTTAATTTCCTCTTTGATTTCTTCAGTGATCACTTCGTTATTAAGTAGTGTATTGTTTAGCCTCCATGTGTTTGTATTTTTTACAGCTCTTTTCCTGTAATTGATATCTAGCCTCATAGCATTGTGCTCGGAAAAGATACTTGATACAATTTCAATTTTCTTAAATTTACCAAGGCTTGATTTGTGGCCCAAGATATGATCTATCCTGGAGAATGTTCCATGAGCACTTGAGAAAAATGTGTATTCTGTTGTTTTTGGATGGAATGTCCTATAAATATCAATTAAGTCCATCTTGTTTAATGTATCATTTAAAGCTTGTGTTTCCTTATTTATTTTCATTTTGGATGATCTGTCCATTGGTGAAAGTGGGGTGTTAAAGTCCCCTACTATGATTGTGTTACTGTCGATTTCTCCTTTTAAGGCTGTTAGTATTTGCCTTATGTATTGAGGTGCTCCTATGTTTGGTGCATAAATATTTACAATTGTTATATCTTCTTCTTGGATCGATCCCTTGATCATTAGGTAGTTTCCTTCTTTGTCTCTTCTAGTAGTCTTTATTTTAAAGTCTATTTTGTCTGATATGAGAATTGCTACTCCAGCTTTCTTTTGGTTTCCATTTGCATGGAATATCTTTTTCCATCCCCTTACTTTCAGTCTGTATGTGTCTCTAGGTCTGAAGTGGGTCTCTTGTAGACAGCATATATATGGGTCTTGTTTTTGTATCCATTCAGCCAATCTGTATCTTTTGGTGGGAGCATTTAGTCCATTTTCATTTAAGGTAATTATGGATATGTATGTTCCTGTTCCCATTTTCTTAATTGTTTTGGGTTCGCTTTACTATGTGTTTTACTTCTGTTGTGTTTCTTGCCTAGAGAAGTTCCTTTAGCATTTGTTGTAAAGCTGGTTTGGTGGTGCTGAACTCTCTCAGCTTTTGCTTGTCTGTAAACGTTTTAATTTCTCCATCAAATCTGAATGAGATCCTTGCTGGGTAGAGTAATCTTGGTTGCATGTTTTTCTCCTTCATCACTTTAATTATGTCCTGCCACTCCCTTCTGGCTTGTAGAGTTTCTGCTGAGAGATCCGCTGTTATCCTGATGGGGATTCCCTTGTGTGTTATTAGTTGTTTTTGCCTTGCTGCTTTTAATATGATTTCTTTGTGTTTAATTTTTGACAGTTTGATTAATATGTGTCTTGGCATATTTCTCCTTGGATTTATTCTGTATGGCACTCTCTGTGCCTCCTGGACTTGATTAACTATTTCCTTTCCCATATTAGGGAAGTTTTCAACAATAATCTCTTCAAATATTTTCTCAGTCCCTTTCTTTTTCTCTTCTTCTTCTGGAACCCCTATAATTCGAATGTTGGTGCGTTTAATGTTGTCCCAGAGGTCTCTGAGACTGTCCTCTGTTCTTTTCATTCTTTTTTCTTTATTTTTGTCTGCAGCAGTTATTTCCACTATTATATCTTCCACTTCACTTATCCGTTCTTCTGCCTCAGTTATTCTGCTATTGATCCCATCTAGAGTATTTTTTATTTCATTTATTGTGTTTTTAATCAATGCTTGATTCATCTTTAGTTCTTCTAGGTCCTTGTTAACTGTTTCTTGCATTTTGTCTATTCTATTTCCAAGATTTTGGATCTGGGAAATAGAATCTTGGATCATCTTTACCATCATTATTCTGAATTCTTTTTCAGGTAGACTGCCTATTACCTCTTCATTTGTTAGGTCTGGTGGGTTTTTATCTTGCTCCTTCTCCTGCTGTGTGTTTTTCTGTCTTCTCATTTTGCTTATGTTACTGTGTTTGGGGTCTCCTTTTTGCAGGCTGCAGGTTCGTAGTTCCCGTTGTTTTTGGTGTCTGTCCCCAGTGGCTAAGGTTGGTTTAGTGGGTTGTGTAGGCTTCCTGGTGGAGGGGACTGGTGCCTGTGTTCTGGTGGATGAGGCTGGATCTTGTCTTTCTGGTGGGCAGGTCCACGTCTGGTGGTGTGTTTTGGGGTGTCTGCAGACTTTTTATGATTTTAGACCACCTCTCTGCTAATGGGTGGCGTTGTGTTCCTGTCTTGCTAGTTGTTTGGCTTAGGGTGTCCAGCACTGTAGCTTGCTGGTCGTTGAGTGAAGCTGGGTGCTGGTGTTGAGATGGAGATCTCTGGAAGGTTTTTGCCGTTTGATATTATGTAGAGCTGGGACGTCTCTTGTGGACCAGTGTCCTGAAGTTGGCTCTCCCACCTCAGAGGCACAGCACTGACTCGGGGCTCCTCAATTTGGGATGATGTGTTGTCTATTCATGTATTCCACAGATGCAGGGTACATCAAGTTGATTGTGGAGCTTTAATCCGCTGCTTCTGAGGCTGCTGGGAGAGGTTTCCCTTTCTCTTCTTTGTTCTCACAGCTCCTGGGTCTCAGCTTTGGATTTGGCCCCGCCTCTGCGTGTAGGTCACCGGCGGGCGTCTGTTCTTCGCTCAGACAGGACAGGGTTAAAGGAGCAGCCTCTTCGGGGACTCTGGCTCACTCAGTCCGGGCGGGAGGAAGGGGCACGGAGTGCGGGGCGAGCCTGCATCGGCAGAGGTCGGCGTGACGTTGCACCAGCCCGAGGCGCGCCGTGCGTTCTCCCAGGGAAGCCGCCCCTGGATCCCTGGACCCCGGCAGTGGCGGGCTGCACAGGCTCCCGGAAGGGCGGTGTGGGCATTGACCTGCGCTCGCACACAGGTTTCTTGGCGGCGGCAGCAGCAGCCCCAGCGTCCCACGCCCGTCACTGGGCTCCGCGCTTTCAGTCGCGACTCGCGCCCGTCTGTGGAGCCCCTTTAAGCAGCGCTCTTAATCCCCTCTCCTCACGCACCAGGAAACCAAGAGGGAAGAAAAAGTCTCTTGCCTCTTCGGCAGCTCCAGAGTTTTCCCGGACTCCCTCCCGGCTAGCTGTGGCACATTAGCCCCCTTCAGGCTGAGTTCTCGCCGCCAGCCCCAGTCCTCTCCCTGCACTCTGACCGAAGCCCGAGCCTCAGCTTCCAGCGCTGCGCGCCCCGGCAGGCGAGCAGACAAGCCTCTCGGGTTGGTGAGTGCCGCTCGGCACCGATCCTCTGTGTGGGGATCTCTCCGCTTTGCCCTACCCAGGTATGTGGGGGCTTCTTGCCTTTTGGGAGGTCTGGGGTCTTCTGCCAGCGTTCAGTAGGTGTTCTGTAGGAGTTGTTCCACGTGTAGCTGTATTTCTGGTGTATCCGTGGGGAGGAAGGTGATCTCCGCGTCTTACTCTTGCGCCATCTTACCCGGAAGTCCTAAATCTTTTATTTTTAAATTTCATATTCATTCCTCAATAGCATGCTATAGAAAGTATATTTTAAAGTATATTCTTTTGAGATGTGAAGAATATTCTTTTCAATTTCTGAAGATTAAAGGTTTTTGTTTTTTTTTCTTTTTTTCATTTGACATTTCTTTCTGTCCATCTTACATAGGAACTCCTCTGTAATTTTAAAGTGGCATCTCAAATTTAGCACACCCAAAACAGAATTAACAATGAAACAGATTGCTTCAAGATGGAGGAATAGAAGGACGTGCTCTCACTCCCTCTTGTGAGAGCAGCAGAATCACAACTAACTGCTGAACAATCATTGCCAGGAAGACACTGGAACTCACCAAAAAAGATATCCCACATACAAAGACAAAGGATAAGTCACAATGAGATGGTAGGAGGGGTGCAATCACAATAAAATCAAAGCCTGTAATAGCTGGGTGGGTGACTCACAAACTGGAGAACACTTATACCACAGAAATCCACCCACTGGATTGAAGGCTCTGAGCCACACATCAGGCTTCCCGACCTGGGGGTCCAGTAACTGGAGGAGGAATTCCTAGAGAATCAGACTTTTAAGCCTAGTGAGATTTGATTGCAGGCATTCGACAGGACTGGGGGAAACAGAGACTCCACTCTTCTAGGGCACACACAAAGTAGTGTGTGCATCAGGACCCAGGGGAAGGAACAGTGACCCCATAGGAGACTGAACCAGACCTACCTGCTAGTGTTGGAGGGACTCCTGCAGAGGCAGGAGGTGGCTGTGTCTCACTGTGAGGACAAGGACACTCGAAGCAGAAGTTTTGGGAAGTACTCCTTGGCATGAGCTCTCCCAGAGTCCACCATTAACTCCACCAAAGAACCCAGGTAGGCTCCAGTGTTGGGTTGCCTCAGGCCAAACAACCAACAGAGAGGGGACCAAGCCCCACCCATTAGCAGACAAGTGAAATAAAGTTTTACTGAACTCTGCCCACCAGAGCAAGAGCCAGCTGTACCCACCACAAGTCCCTCCCATCAGGAAACTTGAACAAGCCTCTTAGATAGCCTTAACCATCAGAGGGCAGACAGCAGAAGCAAGAAGAACTACAATCCTGTAGCCTGTGGAACAAAAACCACATTCACAGAAAGATAGACAAGATGAAAAGGCAGAGGGCTATGTACAAGATGAAGGAACATTAAACAGCTTCATTAAACAGCTAAATGAAGTGGAGATAGGCAACCTTCCAGAAAAAGATTTCAGAATAATGATAGTGAAGATGATCCAGGATCTAGGAAAAAGAATGGAGGCAAAGATGGAGAAGATGCAAGAAATATTTAACAAAGATCTAGAAGAATTAAAGAACAAACAAACAGAGATGAACAGTACAATAACTGAAATGAAAGCTACACTAGAAGGAATCAATAGCTGAATAACTGAGGCAGAAGAATGGATAAGTGACCTGGAAGACAGAATGGTGGAATTCACTGCTGCAGAACAAAATAAAGAGAAAAGAATGAAAAGAAATGAAGACAGCCTAAGAGATCTCTGGGACAACGTTAAACACAAGAACATTCACATTATAGGGGTCCAAGAAGAAGAAGAAGAGAGAAAAGACCCCCAAAAATATTTGAAGAGATTATAGTCAAAAACTTCCCTAACATGGGAAAGGAAATAGCCACCCAAGTCCAGGAATCACAGAGAGTCCCATACAGGAGAAACCCAAGGAGAAACACACTGAGAGTTAGAGAAATCAACTTGGCAAAAATTAAAGACAGAGAAAAATCATTGAAAGCAGCAAGGGAAAAATGACAAATAACATACAAGGGAACTCCCATGAGGTTAACAGCTGATTTCTCAGCAGAAACTCTACAAGCCAGAAGGGAGTGGCAGGACATATTTAAAGTGATGAAAGGGAAGAACCTACAGCCAAGATTGCTCTACCTGGCAAGGATCTCATTCAGATTTGATGGAGAAATAAAAAGCTTTACAGACAAGCAAAAGCTCAAAGAATTCAGCACCACCAAACCTGCTCTACAACAAATGCTAAAGGAACTTCCTTAAGTGGGAAAAACAAGAGAAGAAAATCACCTGCAAAAGCAAACCCAAAACAATTAAGAAAATGGTAATAACAACATACTTATCGATAATGACCTTAAACGTGAATGGAGTAAATGCTCCAACCAAAAGACACAGGCTCCCTGAATGGATACAAAAACAAGACCCATATATATGCTGTCTACAAGAGACCCACTTCAGACCTAGGGACACACACAGACTGAAAGTGAGGGGATGGAAAGTGATATTCCATGCAAATGGAAATCAAAAGAAAGCTGGAGTAGCAATACTCATATCAGACAAAATAGACTTTAAAATAAAGACTGTTACAAGGAAGGACACTACATAATGATGAAGGGATCAATCCAAGAACTATGTATAAGCATTGTAAATATATATGCACCCAACAAAGTAGCACCTCGATAGATAAGGTAAATGCTAACAGCTTTAAAAGGAGAAATTGACAGTAACACAATAATAGTGAAGGACATTTAACACCCCACTTTTATCAATGGACAGATCATCCAGACAGAAAATCAGTAAGGAAACACAGGCCTTAAATGACACATTAGACCAGATAGACTTAATTTATATTTATAGAGCATTCCAATCAAAAGCAGTAGAATACACATTCTTTTCAAGTACCTATGGAATATTTTCCAGGATAGATCATGTGTGGCGACATAAAGCAAGCCTTGATAAATTTAAGAAAATTGAAATCATATCAAGTATCTTTTCTGACTAAAATTTTATAAGATTAGAAATCAAATATAATAAAAATAATAACTGGAAAAAACACAAACACATGGGGGTTAAACACAATGCTACTAGATAATCAATGGATCACTGAAGAAATCAAAAAGGAAATCGAAAAATACCTAGAGGTAAATGAAAACAAAAGCACAATGATCCAAAACCTATAGGATGCAGAAAAAACAGTTCTAAGAGGAAAGGTTATAGTGATACAATCCTACCTCAGAAAATAAGAAAAATCTCAGATAAACAACTTAACTTTTAATAAACCAGCAAGGGTTTAATCTCCAAAATATACAAACAGTTCATGCAGCTCAATATCGAAAATCAAAGAACCCAATCAAAAAATGGACAGGAGATCTAAGTTGATACTCTCCAAAGAAGACATCCAGATAACCAAGAGGCATATAAAATATGCTTAATGTCACAAATTATTAGAGAAATGAAAACGAAAACTACAATGAGGTATAACCTCACCCCAGTCAGAATAGCCATCATCAAAAAAAAAAAAAAAAAAAAAAACTACAAACAATAAATGCCGGAGAGTATAAGGTGAAAACCAACCTCGTACACTGTTGGTTGAACTATAAATTGGTACAGCCACTATTGAGAAAAGTATGTAGTTTCCTTAAAAAACTAAAAATAGAGAAAAATAGAGCTAACATATGATTCAGCAATCCCACTCCTGATCATATATCCAGAGAAAACTATACATTGAAAAGATATATGCACCCCAATGTTTATTGCAGCCCTATTTGCAAGCCAAGCCATGGAAGCAACCTAAATGTCCATAGACAGATGAATGCATAAAGAAGATGTGGTGTATATATCTACCGTGGAATATTACTCAGCCATTAAAAATGAAATAATGCCATTTCCAGTGACATGGATGGACCTGGAGATTATCATACTAAGTCAGACAAAGAAAGACAAATATAATATGATATAACTTATATATGGAATCTAAAAAAATGATACAAATGAAGTTATTTACAAAACAGAAGCAGACTTACAGACTTAGAAAACAAACATATGGTTCCAAAGGAGAAAGGTGAGGGGGAGAGATAAATTGGGAAATTGGGACTGACATATACACATGACTATATATAAAATAGATGGCTAACAAGAACCTACTGTCTAGCACAGGGAACTCTACTCAGTACTGTGTAATAATCTATATGGGAAAATAATCTAAAAAAGAATAGATATATGTATAACTAAACCACTTTGCTGTACACCTGAAATTAACACAACATTGTAAATCAACTATACTCCAATATAAAATAAAAGTTAAAAATTTTACATAGACAACAAAGAGAAATAATAGCTGAAAACATCCCTAACCTGGGAAAGGAAGCAGATATCCAGCCCACGAAGCACATAGAGTAGTAAACAAGATGAACCCAAAGAGTTAAACACCAAGGCATATAATTCAAATAGCAAAAATTAAAATAAAGAGAGGATCTTAAGAGCAGCAGGAGAACAGCCACTAGATATGTTCAAGGGAATTCCAATAAGATTATGAGCTGACAAACTGTTAATTTGCAGGATACAAAATTAATACACAGGGGGACTTCCCTGGTGGTCCTGTGGTAAAGAATCCATTCCAATGCAGGGGACACGGGTTTGATCCTTGGTCAGGGAACTAATATCCCACATGCTGCAGTACAGCTAAACTCACACACTGCAAATACTGAACTTGCACACCTCAACGAGAGAGCCCATGTGCCACAAACTACATAGCCCATGCACCCTGGAGCCTGTGCACCACAAATAGAAGCCCATGCACCACAACAAAAGATCTCTCATTCCTCAACAAAGATCCCGTGTGCTGTAACTAAGACACAATGTATCCAAAAAGAAAGAAAGAAAGGAAATAAATAAATAAAATAAAAATATAAAAAAATTATACAGAAATCAGTTGCATTTGTATACACCAACAATGAACTATTAGAAAGATAAATTAAGAAAATAATCCCAGTTAAAATTTTATCTAAAATGAATCAATATATGTAAGGAGGTAAAAGACCTGTACTGAAAAAACTGTTAGATGTTGATAAAAGGAATGAAGTTGAGGGAGGAGTGACCAAGATGGTAGAGTAGGAAGACCTGAGCTCACCTCCCCTGTGGGCACACCAAAATATAACTATTTACAGAGCAATTTTCCATGAAAGAGACTTGAAGACTAGCAGAAACATCTTCTACAGCTAAGATATAAAGAAGTAACCACAACAAGACAGAGAGCAGAGGTGGAAATGTGGTATTAGGGTTAGGAGACTCCTAACCCTAGCCCCAGGGAGGTGGCCCACAAATGAGAGGATGATTACAATTGCAGAGTCCACCCAAACAAGCAAGGGGTCCAGGTCCCAAGTTGTTTTCCCCAGCTCAGGGGTCCTATACCAGGAAGACAAACCTCCAGAAGACAAACATCCAGAATGTTTGGCTTTGAACACCAGCAGGGCTTACTTTTAGGATAGCAAGAGGGCTGTGGAAAAGAGAGACTCCACTCTTAAAGGGCAAACACAATATATCAACACTCTGAGACAGAGGGCAGAAGCAGTAATTTGATTGAAGCCTGGGCCAGACCCACTTGCTGATCTTGGAGAGCCTTTGGGAGAAGCAGGAGGCAATTGAGACCCACCCTGGGGACATTGGCACTGGCATCAGTATTTGGGGGAACATGACCCACCACAAAGACACTGGTACTGCTAAGTGCCATTTTCATCCTCTCTCTAGTGCCAGGACCTAGCTCTAGCCACAAGCAGACCCACAGAGCCCCTCACTGCCCTGGGACACAGTCTCACCCATCAGCAGGTGTAGGACCTGGCCCTGCCCAGCAGTGCACCATCACCAGCTCCAGTACCCACAGGGGTCCTGCAACTAGCTGCCAGATACAGCCCTGCCTGCCAACAGACTGACACTAGCCCTGGGACTTAACCTCAACCACCATTATGTGGACACCCTCCCTGGGATCCATTAGGTCCTAACCCTACCCACATTGGGCAGACATTAATTGTGGGAACCCTAGGGCCATGCAGCCAGAGACCCCAGGATCAGGGTCTGTCAACCAGAAGGCTAGTACTAGGCCTGGTACCCCCAGGGTACCAGCCTTGCCCACAAATGAGCAACAGTCCCAGGACAAGCAGGGCCCCCAGCCAGCTGTGTAAACACCTGACTCATTCACCAGCAGATCGGCAAGACCTTGGGATGTCCTGGATCCTGGCTTTTCCCAAAAATGGGTCTACATCAGCTCCAGAAAATCTTTGGCCCCTCTGATAGCCATGTCAGGATCCAGCCTCACAAACAAGCAGGCTGTCATCAGATCTAGGTTACCCCAGACATAGTAGCCAGCTGTGTCAAGAATTGGTCCTACTCACCAGGACACTAACAGCAGCCTTAGGACCACTTGTGGCATATAACCAGTTGCCTCATAACCTGGTCCTGCCACCTGTGGGCAATCACCAGGACCAGGACTCCCCTTCCATGCAACCAGCCATGCATGACTTGGTCCCACCCACCAGTAACCAGAAACATTGGCAACCAACCATACCAGCAGCCTCACAGCTTACCAGTATACCCACAGTAGTCAGTCTGCCACACTGGAAGGACCCACATAGCTACATAGAGGGCACCCTTAAAGCATATAATTCTGTTGAGCAGTGGGTAATGTGCTGCTGGGTCCCATAGGACACTTCTTACATAAGGCCACTTCGTCAAGATCAGGAAAAGTAACCAACATACAAAACCCATAGAATAAAAAAAGAAAATTAGGAAAAGTGAAGTGACAGAGAAATATGTTCCAAATGAAGAAAAAAGATACCCCCCCCCAAAAAAAAACTATGTGAAGTAGATATAAGCACTCTAGCAGTTAATGAGTTTAAGGTAATGATCATAAAGTTGCTGAAAATACTTGGGAGAAGACTGGATGAACAGAGTAAGAAATTAGAAATTTTACCAAGGAGTTAGAAAATATAAAGTAGAACTAAGCAGAGATGAAGTATTCAATAACTGATGTAAAAAATACTCTAGAAGAAATAAACAGTAGATTAGATGATATACAGAAATGGATTAGTGACCTGGAAGACAGAGTGGTGGAAATCACTCAATCTGAACAGGAAAAAAAAAAAAAAAAAAAAGGACTAAAAGAAAATGAGAAGTTTAAAGATCTCTGCAACAACTTCAAGTATACTAACATTTACAGTATAGGGTTCTCAGAAGAAGAGAGAGAAAAGGGACAAGAACCATATTTGAAGACATAAAAGTTGTAAACTTAACTAACCTGGGAGAGGAAACAGACCTCCAGGTCCAGAGAATCCCAAAAAAGAACAACCCAAACAGGACCACACCAAGACATATTACATATTATAATTAAAATGGCAAAGATAAAGAGAAAATATTAAAAGCAGCAAGGTGAAAATGTTACATACAAGAAAACACCCATAGGCTATCAGCCTTTAATGACATATTAGACCAGACCTCTCTCTGTCTCTGTCTCTGTCTCTGTCTCTCTCTCTCTCTCTCTGTATATATATAAATATATATGGTCAATTTATCAATTTACCAATGGCAAGAATATACAATGAATAAACCACATCTGCAAGAAATGTTGTGGGGAAAACTGGATGGCTACATGCAAAAGAATCAAATTGTATTACTTTCTCACACCATATACAAAAATAAACTCAAAATGAATTAAAGATTAAGTGTAAGACCTAAAACCATATAACTCTTAGAAGGAAACATAGGAGATAAACTCTTTGATATCAGTCTTAGAAATATATTTTTTTAGATATGTCTCCTCAGGTAAGGGCAACAAAAGCACAAATAAACAAATGGGACCACATCAAAGTAAAAAAAAAAAAAAGTACCAACAAA
Organism: Mesoplodon bidens; assembly: GCF_964165515.1. Classification (NCBI taxonomy): domain Eukaryota; kingdom Metazoa; phylum Chordata; class Mammalia; order Artiodactyla; family Ziphiidae; genus Mesoplodon; species Mesoplodon bidens. Next base: position 59,265,518 of record NC_138169.1, on the reverse strand, counting down.
ACAAAAAGGCCACCTACTGAATGCCAGGCAATATTTGCAAGCAATGCATCCTGTAAAGAGTTAATGTCCAAAATATACAAATAAATCATACAACTCAATATCTGAGAAACAGACAACCAAATTTAAAAAAAAAATGGGCAGACCACCTGCATATACCTTTTTTCCAAAGAAGACATACAGGTGGCCAACAGACACATGAAAAGATGCTCAACATCATTAATCATCAGGGAAATGCAAGTCAAAACCACAATGAGATACCACCTCACACCATACAGAATGGCTATCATCAACAAGACAACAAAAAACAAGAGTTGGTGACAATGTGGAGAAAAGGAAACCCTTGTGTACTATTAGAGGGAATGTAAATTGGTGTAGCCACTATGGAAAACAGTATAAAGAGTCCTCAAAAAATTAAAAATAGAACTACCATATGATCAGCAATTCCATTTCTGGATGTTTTTCTGAAGAAAGCAAAAATACTACTTTGAAAAGATATATGCACCAAAATGTTCATTGCAACATTATTGATAATAGTCAAAATATGGAAGTAATCTAGGTGTCAATCAATAGATTAATGGACAAAGAAGAATTGGTATGCATATAAAATGGAATAGTAGCCACAAAAAGAGTGTAAGCTTGCCATTGGTGAAAACATGGATGAACATAGAGGTTGTATCCTAAGTGAAATAAGTCAGAGAAAGACAAATTCCATAAAATTTTACTTATATGTGGAATCTAAAAAACAAAAGAAGGAAACAACATAACAGAAACAGACTCATACATACAGAGAATAATCTTGCAGTTGCCAGAAGTAGGGGAGTGGGGGATGAGCGGATTAGTGAGAAAGCTTAAGAGGTATAAACTTCCAGTTATAAAATAAATAAATCATAAGTCATGGAATGTAATGTACAACATACAATATATAGTGAATAATATGGCATAACTTTGTATGGTCACAGATGATAACTTGGCTTATCCTGGTGATCATTTTGTAAGATATAAAAATATTGAATCACTATGTTGTACACCTGAAACTAAAATATTACTCTAAGTTACTTATACTTTAATAAAAATGGTATACTATTTAAGAAAGACTAACTTTTTTCAAAATTTTTGACTTGTAATAAGAAATGAAAAAATTCTCCTCTATAAGGTGTTTTTAACGTAGTTACTTCATTAATTTGAATAATTTAGATAGTGTTTTCTCCATGGTGAGTCCAATATTAAGTGTGAATCCAGGTGCAAAAACATCTCTGATAATTATACTCTTGGGTAAAAGAGGCTGAATTGCTATGATTATAAGGAGATTTTTCTATTCCTTTCCAAGTGTACTCAAGTAATTGGAGAAGTAGATTCTTCAACCTCTTAGTTGTAATGTTTTTTGAACTTGCCTGAAATGCTGAAGGATATTACTTACAGACATGATTTATAAATCTTTAATGTAACTTACTCTTCAATATTAGTTTTAGACACAGATTTCAAGAAATTGCAACATATTTTTAAATTTATGAAAGTTGATTTTATATGTTTGTGTATAGTTTATCAGAAGTATATTTTAATGTTTCTTTCAAACACTGTAGGGACTGCTAGATATGGAAAACAAAAGTTACATTGCAAACAAAGTCACTCATATATTCCAGACTCATGAAAGACTAGAATTGGGAAAGACTTTAGACATCAATCAGGATTAAAGCTTTCATTTTTTACATTGGAAAACTGGGTACCAGAGGAGAAAAGCCAAAATCACCAACAGGAAAAAAAGTAAGATTGAAAATCCTGAGAGATAGAAAACTCAAGAATAAGTCCCCAAATTGTTCCAGGTCTTTGCTTAGAGAAAGATAATTGACTACAGCATAATGAGCTAGAATCCAGTCAGAACACAGCAGTATGCTGAGACAAGGAGGCACAGATATATCTGAGGAGAAGCTGAAGCAGTTGGTATCTGCAATAGAGCAGAGAAGGGAGAATTGAATAAGGTTATCTCCCGAAGCCTCTTTGGGTCTCATGTGTCTTTAGCTGAGGGAAGTCAGAAACATGTACAGAATGAGAATGCCTAAGAGAGTGACCAAAGAATAGAAGTTGAGAGCAGAACAGAGATACTAGAGGTCTAGTGACTCTGGAAAGGGGCTATTATATTTTTAAGCAGTGTGGGAGAAATTTCTAGTACCTGATTAGCACACAGACCTCCAGCTGAGACACCAGAAAATTCTATAAGAAGCAAGCATTGTACCCTAGATTAGGACTTACTCTAGAGCCACTCTAACAAAGTCCAAGTTTAAACCTTTACAAGATATGCAAGAAAGACATAGTTTGGAGTTTGATTACCATCCAGCTAGAGGGAAACATTTTATGTTTTCCAGAGAGCTGCCCTAACAATTCATCAAAACAAGCTTATAGTTGTACAAGGTAATCACTGAGTAATTATACTGCCTACTACAAATTCAACATTCTTCAGAGGAGGATAACAGAATCCAAAACATTACAACATAATATCTTCATTGTCCATTATGCAAAGAAAAATTTACTAAATATACAAAAAATTCAGAAAAAAATCAGTAAATAAAAATCGACCTTGAAGTAACCAGAATCTGGATTTAGCAAACACTATAAATTAGCTATTATAAAATAAGTTCATATCATTAAAGGAAAATATGCTTTCATTGAGGAAACAGAAAATTTTAACAGAGGAAATAAAATTATAAGAACAAAATGGATGTTTAAGAAATGACAATTGCTCTAAGAAAAATAATATGTAATAAATGTATAATTATATTTTATATTATATTTAAAAAATAAGTATATACAGAATAACAAAGTTCAAGACAGTAAAAAGTTATAAAAATTTAAAAATATTATATTTATATAAGAATGCACATATAAGTCAGTGGAACAAATAATTGAGTAATATCTATATATTTTTTTTCTTATTTTTAAGTTATTGATGCAAGTACTTTATTTTTTTTATTTCTTATTGTTAAAAATTTTATTGTAGTATAGTTGATTTACAATGTTGTGTTATTTTCAGGTGTACAGCAAAGTGAATCTGTTATACATATACATATATCCACTCTTTTTAAGATTCTTTTCCCATATACGTCATTACAGAGTATTGAGTAGAGTTCTCTGTTTTATACAGTAGGTCCTCATTAGTTATGTATTTTATATATAGTACTGTGTATATGTCAATCCCAATCTCCAAATTTATCCCTCCCCACCCCTGACCATCGGTAAACATAAGTTTATTTTCTACTTCTGTAACTCTATTTCTGTTTTGTAGATAAGTTCATTTGTAGCTTTTTAAAAAAATTACACATATAATGGATATGATATGTGTCTTTTTCTGTCTGACTTACTTCACTAGGTATGACATTCTCTATGTCCATCCATGTTGCTGCAAATGGTATTATTTCATTCTTTTTTATAATTAATATTCCACTGTATATATGTACCACATCTTCTTTATCCATTCCTCTGTTGATGGACATTTAGGTTGCTTGCATGTCCTGGCTATTAAAAATAGTGTTTCAATGAACACTGGGGTGCATGTATCTTTTCGAAGTACAGTATTCTCCACATATATGCCCAGGAGTGGGATTGTTGGATTAAATGGTACCTCTACTTTTGTTTTTTTAAGGAACATCCATACTAACAAGAGTGGCTCTACCAGTATAAATTCCCAACAACAGTGTAGGAGGGTTCCCTTTTCTACACACCCTCTACAGAATTTATTGTTTGTAGATTTTTTGATGATAGCAATTCTGACACTTGTGAGGTGATACCACATTATAGTTTTGATTTGCATTTCTATAATATTTAGTGATGCTGAGCACCTTTTCATGTGCTGTTAAACCATCTGTATGTCTTCTTTAAGACATAATCTTCTATTTAGATTATCTGCCCATTTTTTGAGTGGGTTGTTTGTTTTTTGATACTCAGCTGCATGAGCTGTTTGTATATTTTGGAGATTAATCCCTTGTCAGTTGCTTGGTTGGCAAATACTTTCTCCCATTCTGAGGGCTGTTTTTTTGTTTTGTTTATGGTTTCCTTAGTTGTGCAAAAGCTTTTAAGTTTAATTAGGTCCCATTAATTTTTATTTTTATTTTCTTTACTCTAGAAAGTGGATCAAAAAACATCTTGCTGTGATTTATGTCAAAGAGTGTTCTGTGTATGTTTTCCTCACAGAGTTTTATAGTATCCAGTCTTACATTTAGGTCTTTAATTAATTTTGAGTTTATTTTTGTGTATGGTGTTAAGGTGTGTTCTAACTTTATTCTTTTACATGTAGCTGTCCAGTTTTTCCAGCACCACTTATTGAAGAGACTTTCTTTTCTCCATTGTATATTTTTGCATCCATTGCCATAGATTAGGTGACCATAGGTGCATGGGTTTATCTTGGAACTTTCTATCCTGTTCTGTTGTTCTATATTTTTGGTTTTGTGCCAGTATGATACTGTTTTGATGACTGTAGCTTTGTACTATAGTCTGAAGTCAAGGATCCTGATTCCTCCAGCTCCATTTTTCTTTCTCAAGATTGCTTTGGCTATTTACAGTCTTATGTGTTTCCATACAAAGTGTAAAATTTTGGTTCTAATTCTATGAAAAATGCCATTGGTAATTTGATAAGGATTGCATTGAATCTTGGGTAGTATAGTCATTTTCACAATACTGATTCTTCCAATCCAAGAACATGATATATCTCTCCATCTTTTTTTCTGTCATCTTTTATTTATTTCATCATATCTTATAATTTTCTGAGTATAGGTCTTTTGCCTCCTTAGGTAAGTTTATTCCTAGGTATTTTATTTTATTTTTTTTTTTTTTTATTTTATTTTATTTTTTTTTTTTGCGGTAGGCGGGCCTCTCACTGCCGTGGCCTTTCCCCTTGCAGAGCACAGGCTCCGGATGCGCAGGCTCAGCAGCCATGGCTCACAGGCCCAGCCGCTCTGCGGCATGTGGGATCTTCCCAGACCGGGGCACGAACCCGTGTCCCCTGCATCGGCAGGCGGACTCTCAACCACTGCGCCACCAGGGAAGCCCTGGTATTTTATTTTTTTGATGTAATGGTAAATTGGATTGTTTCCTCTATTTCTCTTTCTGACATTTTGCTGCTAGTGTATTGGAATGTAAAATATTTCTGTGTATCAATTTTTTATCCTGCAACTTTACCAAATTTATTAATGATCTGTAGCATTTTTCTGGCAGCATCTTTAGGATAGTCTATGTATAGTTTCATGCCATCTGCAAACAGTGACAGTTTTAGTTCTTCTTTTCTAATTTGGATTCCTTTTATTTCTTTTTCTTCTCTGATTGCCATAGCTAGAACTTCCAAATCTATGTTCAATAAAAGTGGTAAGAGTGGACATCCTTGCCTTGCCTAGAGGAAATTCTTTCAGTTTTTCACAACTGGGAATGAAGTTTGCTGTGGATTTGTCATGTATGGCCTTTGTTATGTTGAGGTAAGGTACGTTCCCTCTATACCCACTTTCTGGAGAGTTTTTATAATATCTTGGTGTTGAATTTTGTCAAAAGCTTTTTCTGCATCTATTGAGATGATCATATGGTTTTTATTCTTCAATTTGTTGATGTGGGTTTATCACACAATATATATTGATATACTGTATGATATATATATATATATATATGTATAAGTCAATATATGATTGACTTGCATATGTTGAAAAGTCCTTGCATCCCTGGGATAAATCCTACTTTATCATAAGGAATGAACCTTTTAAAGTGTTGTTTGATTTGGTTTGCTCATATTTTATTGAGGATTTTTGCATCTTTGTTCACCAGTGATATTGGTCAGTAATTTTCTGTTTTAGTGATATCTTTGTCAGGTTTTAGTGTCAGGGTTATGGTGGCCACATAGAATGAACTTAGGAGTCTCCCTTCCTCTGCAATTTTTTTTTTTTTGAGGTATGCGGGCCTCTCACTGTTGTGACCTCTCCTGTTGTGGAGCACAGGCTCCAGACAAGCAGGCTCAGTGGCCATGGCTCACAGACCTAGCCGCTTCACGGCATGTGGGATCTTCCTGGACTGGGGCACGAACACATGTAGCCTGCATTGGCAGGTAGACTTTCAACCACTGCACCACCAGAGAAGCACCCTCTGCAATTTTTTAGAGGAGTTTGAAAAGGTGGGTGTTAGCTCTTCTCTAAATATTTGATAGAATTCACCTGTGAAACCATCTGGTCCTAGACTTTTGTTTGTGGAAGCTTTTTAATTAGTTTTAATTTCAGTACTTGTGATTAGTCTGTTCATATTTTCTATTTCTTCCTGGTTCAGTCTTGGAAGGTTGCATCTTTCCAAGAATTTGTTCATTTCTTCTAGGTTGTCCATTTTATTAGTTTATAGTTGCTTGTAGTAATCTCTTATGGTCATTTGTATTTCTGTGGTGCCCATTGTAACTTCTTTTTCATTTCTTATTGATTTGAGCCCTCTCCCTTTATTTCTTGATAAGTCTGACTAAAGATTTATCAATTTTGTTTACCGTTTCAAAGAGCCAACTTTTAGTTGCATTGATCTTTGTTATTGTTTTCTTTGTCTCTATTTCATTTATTTCTGCTCTGATCTTTATGATTTATTTCCTTCTACTAACTTTGGGTTTCGTTTGTTCTTCTTTCTATTGCTTTAGGTGTAAGGATAGGATTTGATATTTTTCTTTTTTCTTGGGGTAGTATTTATATAAACTTTCCTTTTAGAACTGCTTTTGCTGTATCCCATAGGTTTTGGATCATCATGTTTTCATTTGTCTTTAGATATATTTTGATTTTCTCTTTGATTTCTTCAGTGATCCATGTATTATTTAGTAACATATTGTTTAGTGTTCATGTGTTTGTGTTTTTTACACTTTTTTCCCTACAATTGATTTCTAATCTCATAGTGTTGTAGTCAGAAAAGATGCTTGACATGATTTCAATTTCCTTAAATTTACCAAGGCTTGATTTGTGACCCAAGATGTGATCTATCCAGGAGAATGTTCCCTGTGCACTTGAGAAGAAAGTGTATTCTGCTGCTTTCAGGTGTAATATCCTATTAATATTAGTTAAGTCCATCTGGTCTAATGTGTCATTTGAGGCTTGTGTTTCCTTATTAATTTTCTCTCTGAATGATCTGTCCATTGTTGTAAATGGGGTGTTAAAATCCCCCACTATTCTTATGCTGCTGTTGATGTCCCCTTTTATTACTGTTAACATTTGCCTTACGTACGGAGGTGCTCATATGTTGGGTGCATATATTTACAATTGTTATATCTTCTTCTTGGATTGATCCCTTGATCATTATGTAGTGTCCTTCCTTGTCTCTTGTAAGAGTATTTATTTTAAAGTCTATTTTGTCTGATATGAGTATTCCTACTCCAGCTGTCTTTTTGTTTCCATTTGCATGGAACATCTTTTCCCATCTCCTCACTTTCAGTCTGTATGTGTCCCTAGGTCTTAAGTGGGTCTCTTGTAGACAGCATATATATGGGTCTTGTGTTTATATCCAGTCAGGCAGGCTGTGTGTTTTTGTTGGAGCATTTAACTTAATTATCAATATGTATGTTCTTACTGCCATTTTCTTAATTGTTTTGTGTTTTGGTTTTTTTTCTTCCCTTCTTCTTTTGTTCTCTCCTCATGCTTCCTACCTAGAGAAGTGGCTTCAGCATTTGTTTTAAAGCTGGTTAGGTGGTACTGATTTCTCTTAGCTTTTGCTTGTCTGTAAATCTTTTGATTTCTTTGTCAAATCTGACTGAGAGCCTTCCTGTGTAGATTATTCATGGCTGTAAGATTTTCCATCTCATCACTTAAAATATACCATGTATATATCATGCCACTCCCTTCTGACCTGTGGGGTTTCTGCTGAAAAATCAACTGATAACCTTTTGTGAGTTCCCTTGTGTTTTAATTGTTGATTTTCACTTACTGCTTATAATACTTTTCTTTGTGTTTAAGTTTTGTTAGTTTGATTAATATGTGTCTCAGCTTGTTTCTCCTTGGGTATATCCTGTATGGGGATCTCTGTTTTTCCTGCACTTGGGTGACTATTTCCTTTACCATGTTAGGGAAGATTTTGACTAATATCTATTCAAAGATTTTCCCTATCTCTTTCTCTTTCTCTTCTTCTTCTGGGACCCCTATAATGGGAATACTGGTGTGTTTAATGTCATTCCATAGGTCTCTGAGACTGTCATCATTTTTGTTTTTTCATTGTTTTTTCTTTATTCTCTTCTGTGACAGTGATTTCCACCAGTCTATCTTCCAGCTCATTTATCTGTTCTTCTGCCTCACTTATTCTGCTATTGTTTCCTTCTAGTGTATTCTTAAATTTCAGTTACTGTATTGTTCATCACTGTTTGTTCTTTAGTTCTTCTAGGTCTTGTTAAACATTTCTTGTATCTCCTTGATCCGTGCCTCCATTCTTATTTTTTGAGATCTTGAATCATCTTTATTGTCATTACTCTGATTTTTCTTCAGTTAGATTTTCTATCTCCTCTTCATTTAGTTGTTCTTGTAGGTTTTTACCTTGTTCCTTCTTCTGTCACATATTTGTCTTTTATCTCATTTTGTCTAACTTATTGTGTTTATGGTCTCCTCTCTGCAAGCTGCAGTGTTGTAGTTCCTCTTGCTTCTGGTTTCTGCTCCCTGGTGGGTGAGTTTGGTCCAGGGACTTGTGTAGGCTTTCTGGTGGGAGGGACTGGTGCCTGCCCTCTGGCGGGTGGAGCTGGGTCTTGTCCCTCTGGTGGACAGGTCTGTGTCAATGAGTGTGTTTTGGTTTATGTGTGCTTAGTATGACTTTAGCCAGCCTGTCTGCTCATGGGTGGGACTCTGTTCATGTCTTGCTAGTTGTTTGTCCTGAGGTGTTCCAGCACTGGAGCTTGTAGGCTGTTGGGTGGAGCCGGGTCTTAGTGTTGAGCTAGGGACCTCTGGGAAGGCTCATGCCAATTACTATTTCCTGAGGCTTGGAATTCCCTGGTGGTCCAGGGTCTAGGATGTGGCACTTCCATTGTGGGCCCTCAAGTTCAAACCCTGGCCAGGGAACCAAGACCCCACAAGCCTGCAAGCCAGATGGTATGGCCAAAAAAATAAGAAAACAAACAAACAAAACCCAAAACAAACAATAAAAACAAAACCAAACAAATAAAGAAAACAAAGGAAACAACAAAACAAAAACCCAAGAACCAACACAAACAATAAAAACAAAAGTAACAGAAACAAAAACCAAAAAAACACACAAAAAACAAAAATAGCAAAGAAATACCAAAAAAATACAAAAAAATAAGATCAAAATAACAAAACAAACAAAATTACATAGAAGTAAAAAATATATTAAAAATTAAAATAAAGCTAAATAAAATAAATATATAGAACAATGACAAAAAGAACAACAACAAAATTATCTGGGGCCTCCACTATCAGTGTCCTTGCACCCATGGTGAGCCATACCCAACCCCCTCCTCCTCAGAAGGCTCTCCAAGACTTCTAGGTAGGTCTCTGGACCCACTGTGGGGGTGGCTCAGACTCTGATCTGGCCCAACTCCCATGTGTACATGCCCACAAAGTCCACAGCTGCTTAAGCTAGACACTTATGTGTTGTGAGAGCATCACTGTCCATTCAGATATTCCTCAGGTGCTGGATTTCCCAAGCTAATCACAGGGGTTTAATCAGTGGCTTGTGCCACTGCATGGAGAGATTTCAGTTCTTTGTCCTTAGTCACACAGCCCCTGGGGCTCAGCTTTGGTTTTGGCCCCAGCTCTGTATGTGGGCCATCCTCAGGCATCTGTTCCCCACCCAGGTGAGAGGGGACGAAGGCAGCAACTGAGTGGGCCATGCTTGCTCATTTAGGTGGGAGAGGGATAAGGTGGCAATGACTGGGGAGTACACACTTTCTCCAGTGGGAGTCCCCTCTAGAACCCACAGTGGCATGGACTGGCAGGAGGTGGTGACCAACCGGAGGACACACATTCATCCAAGCTGAGGGGAACAAGGCAGCAAATGGGGCATACACACACTTTCTCAGGCAGGAGTTCCACCCAGTGCCTGCAGAGACAGGGACTGGTGTGTGGGGAGAGAGGACATAATGGCCTCCTGACCCTTCACATTCCACTCAACAATCATGCCTCACTTCAATGGCAGTCTGTGCTTCCTCCAGGAGCATTCCTGGTTGTGGAGCTATTCACTTCCATTCCCTCAGGCTGTCTCTGTACAGCCAACAACAGTCCTCCCCTTGGGTCCACTCTCCAAACCCCATGCTTCAGCACCCTGCCCCTGCTATCACTGGCAGACACCCGTCTCAGGCTGGGGTGCACAGAGCTGTGGCACATAACACCTGTATAAGTCTCACTCTGTCTTGTCTGCCACAGACCAGCTGCTGCACTTTCCTCTGATAGCCCCCAGAGCTCCCCTTCTATTCCTGTTGATCTTTCCACCAGTGAGGGGGCTTCCCTGGGTGCAGTAACCTCTCCTTTCCTTCAGCTCCCCCCAAGGGTTGTGGGTCCCATCTCGTTTCCTCTTTTCTTTTTCTTCTTTTTCTCTCTTTTGTCGTATCTAGTTATGCAAGCATTTTTTCTTATCCTTTTAAATGTCTGAGGTCCTCTGCTAGTGTTCAGAAGGTGTGGTGTGCAAATTGTTCCACTTGTAGATGTATTCTTGATGTACTTGTGGGGAGAGGTGAACCCCAGGTCCTCCTATTCCTCCGTTTGACCCAAACTCTGTACATCTGTTCTTGAACTATGGCATTATGGCAATTTAAGCAGAAAAATAATACATTCATTTAAAAAAAGAAACTGAATATTCATATTAAAATATGAAAATTCACCCTTAGCACATACCATAAACAAAAATTAACTCAAAATGGATAATAGTCTTAAATATAAAAAAATGCTGGAAGAAAACAAAAGCAAAAGGAAATGATAAGTTGAAATTCATTAAAACAAAATTTGCTCATTAAAACACACTGTTATAAATATAAATACATGTCACAGAGTAGAAAAATATTCATAATATATATATCTGTCAAAATACTTGAAACCAGGATATATAAGTACATTGAAAACTCAATAATAAGAAAACAAACAACCAATTTAAAAAATGGGCTGAAGTATTGGAGGGATACTTAACAAATGAAACATATGGAAGTCATGACATAGTGCTTTATATCATTACTCATTTGCTCATTTCAAATTAAAGTGTCATGAGACACCATTATAGTAGTTAACATTTTAAAAAAAGCTTGGCATGACAAATGTTGGTGAGAAATTGGAGCAACTAGAATTTTTATATATTGCTGTATCTATAAAATTGTAAAATTAACCAATTTAGAAAAAAGATTGGCAGTTTCATATGGAGATAAACATGCATTTACCACATAAGTCGGAAATTTTTCTCCTACATATTTACCCCCAAATAAAAATATCTGTCCACCAAAAATACTTGTTTGTAAATTTTCTTAGTAAATTTATTCATAATATCAAACCTGGTAGCAAAAACAAATGTCCATTTATAGGTGAATGGATAAACAAATTGTCATGTAGCCAGACAATAGATTATTCCACAATAAAGTAACAAATTACAGATACATAGAGCAACAGGGGTGGAACTCAAAAACACTAAAATAAGTGAAAATAATTGTTACAAATGAGTATATTATTCTATTTATATTATGTCCTACAACAAGGTAAACTAGTAAACAATCATAGAAAGTAATCAGTTGTTGCCTGGAGCCAGTAGTGAATTTGGGTGGCTGAGGGGATTGGGAATAGGTTGAAAGTCATATTTGGAACTTTTTTGGTTGATGGAAATGTGGAAAGGTTCTGTATCTTGAATGGGCGTGGTTATATGTTGATATACATTTGACAAAATTCATCAAACTTAGTCTAGCCAAAGGTTTTGTCAATTTTGCTTATTAAAAAAATTAAAAATCTCTTAGCTTCATTGACTTTTTCTATTGTGTTTAATAGTCTCAATTTCATTCATTTTTGCCCTAATCTTTATTGTTTCCTCCCTTCTGCCAACTTTAGGCTTAGTTTGTTTTTTTCTCCTGTTCCTAGAGGTGTAAATGTAGGTGGTTTATTTGAGACCTTTTTTTTTTCCTAAGGTAGTCATTTATGACTATATATTTCCTTCTTAGTACTGCTTTTGTTGCATACCAGAAATTTTATTATATTTGGTTTCTACTTTTCAAATGTGTGCGTTTAATCTAGTGTAAATTATATTTAAAAGAACTTGATTAAAAAGAAACACACCAGGGGCTTCCCTGGTGGCACAGTGGTTGAGAGTCCACCTGCCGATGCAGGGGACATGGGTTTGTGCCCCAGTCCAGGAAGATCCCACATGCCGTGGAGTGGCTTAGGCCTGTGAGCCATGGCCACTGAGCCTGTGGGTCTGGAGCCTGTGCTTCACAACAGGAGAGGCCCCCACAGTGAGAGGCCCACGTACTGCAAAAAAAAAAATAAAGAAAAAGAAGCACACCCAATATAAATAAGTAAAACAAAGAAAGCCAGTAATGGGTCTGTTCTTCATTATTCATTTATTTAAACAGTGAGCACTATGAAAAGCCCAAATGTAAAAAGAGAATAAAAATAAATATAAGGTGAAAAAGAAACATTAATCACAGGAAATGTCTGTAAAATTTAAATTAATATCAAAAGGACAAAACTTTGAACAAAATATTGTAAATGGTAGATAAGAAATCAAAAATCACTTTTAATTTCAGTTTGAAACAAGATGATTAAGAAAAAATAATCATAAAGTGTAGGAAAAAATCAAGTGATGTTTATATAAAACTCCAGTACAGGATTACAGACTGTAAAGACAGTTTTATCTCTTCTTCCTCAAAAAAATAAATGATGAAAATATTTTTTAAAAAGGTAAAAACATAAGTAAGAAAAGAATGGAGGTTAAAAATGGGACACCAAGATACTGATAAGTTTTTGTTCAATGGAAAACCAAACGGTGAATGGCAAGGATTTTGCGGTTTGAAAGAACCTTTAAATCTATGTATTGGCAGAATACATCAGTGCAATAAAAGACAATTCATCCCATTTATCATTATCCTAGAAGACCTGGAAACATAAAATAATAAATTTAAAGGCAAATTAATTTAATTAAGCAAATTAAATATTTTATTATTAATGTTTTTTCACCAGAACAAAGAGAAGACTTGATACTCAATCCAAGAGCTAGTTCTTTGAATAGATAGATAAAACTACAAAAGAGGCTACTATATTTTTAATTGGGAAAATAAAACACTGAATAGTAAAAAAATTAATAGTTTACCAATGAAGCAAAGATAGAAAAATTTAAATGATCATATTCAGCTATATGTAATAAATTTGAAAATATGGATACAATTAAGAATTGTATAGAAAAATATCAATTATTAACATTGATTCAAGAAAGAGTTATCAAAAACAAAATGACTAGATCAACCAATTGAAAACAAATTAAAAAGACAATATTAGATAGTATTGAGGCAAGTTTCTTTATAACGTCTTTGAAGACCATATAATTTATTTGCCTTTTACAGTGCTTAAGAGCCTGGAAAATTAAAAATAAAATGCACAAATCATTTTACTAAGTTAAAATGTATGTAATGTCAATTTTGCATCTAGAGATGCAAATTTCATAAAAAATATTAGTAAATTCAATGTTAGAATAGTGTTGCAAGATCAATTAGGGCTTATTACAAAAAATGAAAGACTGAATATTAGGAAATATATTATTATAATTCTTTACGTTCAAACTTCGGAAAAGGAAAATAAGTTTTCAGGATAATATTTAGAAGCTAGAAAGATATTTAATAAACTTCAATATCTACCAAATATAGCAATAAGAAAATGTCCTCTTAATATGAATAATTTTTCTAAATGACTAGATTCATTGAACAGGGCAGACATGAAATCAAAGAGAAAAGAAAAATGTATGTACTATTATTTTGCATTCTAGTGGAAGATCTATGATTAGACACAAAAAAGTAAAAAGAGGAAAAGAAGATGATAAAATAACCATTACTGTTCACTTGGGAAGTTTAATAAAATCACTGAAAATTTTTTTAAATGATAAAAATGTTAAGTAATGTGATCAAACAGTCAAAAATATGCAGTTATCAAAATCATTATCTTTCCAGGGTATAATTTATAAGCTATGGGAAAAAATTATGCAAACTGATAATTTATTATGTCAATATGACATATATTTCTTTGAATAGCATACAATTATATACTATATTCTATGACATATAATATTCACAGTACATTTTTATTTAATTTTTTTCTACATATGTGAAGAAAATTATACTATATCCAGGAATATAAAATAATATTGGAAAAAATAATGTTGTTTCTAAGATAGTAAGAATACTATAGATACATTTATGTTTAACTTGATCTACTAAATAATATCTTTACATGTCAGTAAAAGCTTTTTCAAATTAATGAAATAAAACCTAAATTTCATGAAGAATAATATATACATAAAAATTTCCAAAGTTTTTGAACTAGACTATTACCTAATATATTAAAATTGATGTCACAATACTCAACATGCTATGATACTGGCATCAAAATATGCTATCTATAAATGTTTACAAAATATTCAACATTTTAATAAATTATAAAGTGACATTTAAAATAATTGGAAAAATAATCATTGGCCTCAAGATAACTGCCTAATCATTTAATTTTATATGTCTTATGTTGTGGTATATCTCAAGAAAAAGAAATATATAAAGAGGCAAATGAAGATTCAGAGGCAGAGAAAGAAGAAACAATGAGAATAAATTAAGAAAAAGTTGAACTATGCAAATGTTGTAGTTTGTTTCTGTCTTAGCCACCAAGGGAAATACTTCAAATTGGAAAGTAAAAATAAATCCACTCAAATGACATCAAAACCCCAATTCGATCTTACTTTAAATAATTTCTGATAATACATCTGTTAGTTATGCTGTTTAAAAATCTATTTGACCTCTTGGGTGTTTTTTTTTTTATTCCATACCTCTAAATTTTTATATTCTAATGAAATGAACATCTCTCCATAAAATCCTTAGGTAACACTCTTCAAATAGTGCTCCTTCATATGCTTACCCACAAGTGCTTATTTAACAGTTTTTAATGTATTCCTAATAATTTAGGGCATTGAATTAATAAGATCAATTTACAAGTGTGTTATGCGTTAAAGTTAATAAACAAGAAATGACTGACAGATTGATTTAGATGCCAGGTTTATTTTTTTTCCATATAGGTTATAGAATAAAAGTTTTCCCACTACCCCTGTAGATGCATTTGAATTTCTTGCAAATGTTTCATTGTGTAAGAAAGCTTTCAGCTCTCTACTTGTTTTTGTCTTTTGTTTCTTTTTTTTGTTTATTGGTTTTGCCTCTTCAGGCCAACTAACTGAAGAAATCTGAGACCACAAGGACAACTCACATATGTTGAACATGGAAAAAGGCTCAGGTGTGCCTTCTAGGCTCTCTCTTGTCTTTGATTGTTGTACAATAACAGGTGAACATGGAACCAGATTCCTTTTCATAATAGCATGTTATAATAAGTTAAATTTGGGGTACTTCTTGATAAGAATTTAGTAAATTTTAAAATATCACCATTAAGATGTGCTGGGTCTATAAGTAATTTGGTTAAAATTAGACTCAACTAGCAAAACTAAATAAAATTTACTCTTTGGAAATTTTGAAGGAATATCTGACAGATAAGGGCACTGAGATATCTGACATTTCAAAAGATTACATTTTAAGTTTATTGATGAGAATATAGAATACATTATCTTTGGAGGATAATTTGGAAACATCTATTAAAGTCAACTGAACATGAACTTTAAGTAAATAAATCTATTCTAGAATGTATCCACTGCCCTCACATATCCACTTCTGGACAAAAGAGAGAATTATCATTCTATATCCCTTGGCATTAAGACAGACATACAATTAATTCTGACCAATGGGTTGGGAGCAGAAGTGATAAGTATCATCTATACACTAAAGCATTTAGCCACTGATATGATTCTTCAGTCTCTCTTCACTTACTGCAGTAATCATGCAGTTGGCGAATGGTTGAGACAACAGGACCAAAAGTTCAAAGTAGCAGAACCACTGTATCACCTCATGGAGGACAGTTGCTTATGAGATTCCTTGAAGTGGTAATCACATATTTCAAATAGATTAAAAAGGCCACCAATTGTAATAGTACAGCTTGTTAAATCAGGATTTCCAACCTAAACAAATTATAGAAGTGAATAATAAACCTGATATTTTATGTATAAGCCTCTAGATTTGAAATTTTCGTGAGCATAAAATAGACTCATTCTTCCTATTGACTAGTCTTATAATAAATAATTACTAATTTAAACAAGTAAAATGTATCTATGCTAATCAAATACTTATCTTCTCTTGTATTGCATTACTGCCTAAGTTTTTCTTGCATAAATTGTTTCTCTAATGAAAATGATCACACTGGATCATTTTCCAACTCTAAGATTCAATGATTCTATAATCATTTTCTACTAATTATAAGCAAGAATTGGTAAAGTTCATCAATCTACTTAACACCTGACACATTAAGTATACCTCTTCAACAGAGCTGAAATTAGAAAATTATTACCCTTTTGAGACTAGCAGACTAATATTCACGATACAGATATTGCTTAGTGCTGGAATAACTTACTCAGTGAAGAAAATGTAAATAAAGGACATTTGTCAGGTTTTTAAAAAACAGTCTTTAGGGGCAATACCCTGTTTATATTCATTTATGAGGTTCCTAGTGATAATAGCTTCACTTAAAATACTACAAACTCTTTAACACGGGAATCATCACTGAAATGCAGCAAGATTTAAGTTACTTTTTTTCATTTGTTATTGAAGTGTTATATTCATTTTACGCAGCTTTTATTGCAACTTAATTTCAAAGAAACTTAAACATCATAAAAATCTTAATTTACAGACTCAAAGCATTAATCTTTTAGCTTTTAAATTGTTTTATTGAACAACAAAACCATGCTGTTTTAAGATGTGATCTTTCCATGGTAAATGACTGAATCAGTAATGCCTCTGTTATCTCATAAATCACCTATGGTCTATCCTTTCAACAATATTTTACTTCCATAACTTCCTGTGTGCCAAGCACAGTTCTTGGCTTGAAAACATAATTGCATTAGATCTCTACCATTGAAGAACTCCCTGTCTGTTATTCTTGTCTTTATTTCTTTCTGTCTCCCTTTCTATCTCTTTCCTACACAAAATCATGCACATACATATGTATAAACACATACTCATCCTCTTGAATATAAGACTGCAACCCTCCAAAACTTTATTACCAATTTTTGCTGAGTTTTGTCTTACATCATTAATTTTATTCATTATAATAGTTGCACTCAAGCAGAGAGGATGTTTGGATGCCACTTAGGATAGGCATGGTTTCCTGTCACAGAGCACATTAGCTTATTATTCTGTTCCTCAATCCAAGTGATGAGTTGTGTGTAGGAGGATAAATGGCTCATACAGTTCTCAATGAACTAATAGCAGGGCCATCTGTGGAAGACATTGTTGAGTTGTTGGCAATGTCGGCAGCTAGGGAGCTTTAACTAACCTGTTCTTCATGTCATCAGCTAGGTGTCTTTGAAATGGTTAAAAATTATGATGGATTTTCAGGAAGTATAAATGTTGTCTTCACTAATTTTTTAGAGTCAGTTTCTTCTTTGTGGCCCATATTTACATTATCAACCTCTTCTGTCTATTTATATTGATTATTCCTATTATGGAAACTAACAGGAATGTATGGAAAATATGTTGAATATTATTACCTGGTATGGTGAATTACAATGGTTTAATTCTCATTCAGATGTACATATTTCTTTCATTTTTCCATTGTCATTTTGTTGTTAGCAGTGATTTGGAAGCAGAAAACAGAAATATGCAACTCTGGTAGAAACAAGGACATTTGAGAATTATGCACAAATGGCATCCAAAAGTTTTACCAGAGATTTGTGTTAAACACAGGGTGAAATTATAGCCTGACATGCTGACAAAATTTTAATGACATCATTTTGTTCCTAACTTATGTTTCAGGCAGTCAAGTTTAGAAAAATGTAAAATATCTTGGGAACTGATGATGATATAACTTGACTGCACCTGTCTTCTCACTTAATTCTGAAGCATTTGTAGTTTTACCTGCATATGGCATCTCTTCTTGTTATCAACTCATAGTAGTTAAGGTACTAGTTTCTTGAAGTTTTGCTCAAATTAGGTTTTGTTTTGTTTTGTTGAGTTTTTGGAGAGCATCACCAGTGAATTAGGTTTTTCTGAAATGCATAAATAAGCACCACTTAAGTTCAGGTCTCTAGTGCAATAAAAATTAAAATTAGCCCAAATGTAAAAGAATCATAACTTTTATATACTATTATCAGAGAATAATAATATTTTTAAGTAGACATGCAAACGTTAAATTAAAATAAAGTCTTCAGAAAATTCCATTTGAGAGGGGGCATACTTATTCTATTGGTGCTGCCTTGCCTAAACCCATTAGAGACATTCTTGGAGATAATCTTTAAAATAAGACTATAAATTGTATAAGAACATTAATCTAATTTATTTGGATTCCTACTTTTGTCAGGCCTAATAGGAATATATCTCAGCTTAGCTTTATGCATGCACCACATAGCAGTCTTAGGTGTAGAGGATATAAAAACACAATAGTCCACAAATGAACATTCTGTACTTTGTTGTTCCCACTATAAATAATGCTGCAATAAAAATTTATATACTATTGTCAGACAAAGAAGTTAAGCAATTAATTTTTAAAAAAGCCCTAATCTTCCTTTTAGGTAAATGCTATAAAGAAGAGTACATAGTGGTGTGAAAGTATATAACAGTTAGACCTAATTTAGAATGAGGAAAGTGATGTTTCCCTGGGATGTATAGAAGACAACTTTGTAATGTTGGAGGATATGCAAGATAAAAATTCCACTGGAAGGTAAGTCATATAAAGTGTCTACCTTTTGAAAAGTGCTGTGTATTTAAGGAATGCATCCTTGGGCTGACTTGTAAGCCGCAAGGATAGTCATATTCCTACTAAGATCTGTTATCTTCCACTAATGTATTTTAAGATGGGAGTAACAGGTGGACAATTAGGAGAAAAAGTCTCACTGATTTTGTAGGCTCAAGGCCCACTTGATAATGGTTTTATTTCTATATTTCCATATTCCTCCCCCATGGAGAAGGAAAGCCTTCACCTGCTTTTGAAGGTATTGGTCCAAATTTGGTATGCTGAATCTTGAAAGAAAGTTTAGGCTTCAACAAAGGGTGATGCTGTGGTAGGACAGGGTTGCCTGCAATATATGAGTCAAACATGTATTCTGTTCCTAAGTTAATTATGGTTGGGGATGGAAATGACATGTTCAGCATAATCATCATCATAAAATACATATAAATTTGTACAACATGTGCTTGCTGTTTTCTTTGAGAGTATTTTATTCATATGTATTAAGGACAAAACACAATTGGATAGATGAACCTCATGAGAAGTGATAAATATACATAATAGATACGTTAGTATCTTGTGAGACATATTAGTCATAAATAGAATAAATGGAGCACATTTGTTTTTAATATAGATAAAAGGATAGAACAATAAAGAGTGTCTTATAAATATAAAAAGATAGAAATACCAAGTACTTCTTAATTATAGGAAGCAGATCATGACAGCTCCAGATTGACAACTTTAAGCCAAAATAGACATCCACTGATTTAACGTTGTAGATTTAGCAAATAAAAATACATATAGGACAACCTATTAGATTTGAATTTAAGATAAAGAAACAATGATGCAATATTTGGGATAAACTTATAGTAAAAATATATATTTTGTCATTTTTTCCCTCAAATTTAACTTGGTACCTGTATTTTACCTGGCAAACCTATACTTGTGACATCTATAATGGTGCAATCCTTCCTCCTGCAGATAAAACCTAGAGTTTCTAAGCACATTAATCTGTGAGCTATAGCTGTGGCAGGTGTTTCTGTCCTTCTATTCTGCAATAAAATAAGTATAACTTCTTGACTTTTATCACCTTGCAACTGTGAGCCTCCTATGTTAAACATCAGCTCTGATTCTTGTCACCACACCAATAGTGTGGTAGGCTGAGAGTGAAAAGGTTTGCGACAATTTCATGTCACAAGATTCAGACAGTAGATTAGTCTGCTCAGGTTGTTATAACAGAATACCACCGACTGAGTGGCTTAAACAGCAGACACTTATTTCTCACAATTCTGGAGACTTAGAAGTCCAATACTAAGGTGATAGCCGATTTGGTTCCCTGTGATGGCTTTCTCACGGGTTTTCAGATGGCTGTCTTCTTGCTGTGTGCCCACATGATCTTTCCTTGTTACCCAAGCTCTTTGATGTTTCTTCTTATATATGCAATAATCTTATTGGATCAGGACACCACCTCTATGACCTTAGATAAAGTCAAATAAGTATTCCTTAGATACACCAGTTCCAGCCACTTTGGGTGTTAGGATTTCAACATATTAATCATGGGGCTGTGGGTGGTGGGAAGCATAAATCATTCATAATAAGCAGAATAGTGTTTATACAAACATGTACTCTACTCCAAAGTTATTAAGTTACCATATCTTGTTTTCCTTGATTCTTGTTGTATGTTTTAAATTGATGTAATAAACATGTGTGATTTGAGTATCTTAATTTGTTCTATAAGTTTTTCTTTTCTGTTTTCACTGGATAGCTTGCTAGGTAGGTAATTTTTGGCAAGAATACATCAGCATAATTTCCACACATAAATGAGGTAAAATCGGTCAGATTGTTAGATCAAGAAATTCTAAAATTATACTTCTAGAAATTTATTCAAGGAATATGATAATCATAATGAGATATTTATAAAGATGTTCTTCATTTTTAAAAAATACAGCTTTATGAAAACTGTGAAAGGGTGAGGGAAGAGTCAAAATCCCCAAAAATATGAGCCAGGTTGACCAAGATTTCACTGGTCTCAAGGTTATTGGTTTGAGTATTCAATGAGCCTCCTTCAACAGCCTTTCTTTCTCTTTTAAAACAGTTATTTCACGGTTGCTGAAAATTAGAAACTCTGTTTAAATATTCTTATTTCAGATTTAGATTTATTTATATCCACCTGTATTGGAATGCATGTGAGCAGAATGTTAGAAATGGAATAATTTAGTCCAGAAGAAAGTGATCAAAACTTTCAAAATAAATATGGTAGATTTCCCATACAAAGTTGATACCTGACAGTTGAGAATTAGCTGGGGTGTCATCAGAACGAAAATCGTAGGACAAGGTTAAGGCAGAAACACCGATTTTTGAAAATCAGAATCAAAAGGAACCAACTATCATTTGAATGAATGTGTCCCAGATACTAAAGGCTATTGAAAAACTGAAACTCTAGATTTTTTCTTTAATGTACTATTTTGTGTTATCTAACAATAACAACAAAAATGACTATAAAAGGGAAAAAATCACTTCCAGAAATATTTACCTAGGACAGTGATTCTCAAAAATTTTCCTGCATCGTAATCATCCACAGAACTTGTATAAATGCAGATTGCTGAGTCCTCCCCCAGAGTTTCTGGTTAAGAAGGTGTTTGGTGGGGTCCGGGAATTTTCATTTCTTGCTACATGTTGCCAGGTGATGTTGATGGTGCAGGTCAGGAACACAATTTAATAACCACTAGCCTAGGAGATATAAAAATTGAATATTGTTATTCATCACAACTGCTTCTAAGCAGCTGAGATTAACAAAGGACAATGCATTTGATTCACTACAGGACACCCGACTTTTATTGGGCCTAACTTTTAACTAACTGTGTGCAAATCTATGGACTTATTCTATCCTATCCAGGGTGCTAATATGTATGACCACCATGAATTCCCACTTTTTAACATTTAAAGTAATTGTGACTTTTGTGGTCCATGATGGACTACCTGATAAATTATTTCTTCACTAGTATGTATTTCCTTCCTGGTAAATTAATAAACTCAAGTTGAAATGTTTTAACTCTGGTTGGCTTCCTTATGTCCTTTGATAAATCCATAATCATTTTAGAAAATTTGTAATCCTAGAGGTTCTTCAGGTGAGCCCATTTGGATGTACATCACTAAGTTAAATCTTTGTGTAGCTACTCATTTCTCAAGATATATTCACAGGCACACTCAAAATATTATATTTTAGTGTAGTTGTATGAGTAATTACTTTGTGTGTGTGTTTTTTTTAATACATCGATTTATTTATTTATCTATTTTTGGCTGCATTGGGTCTTTGTTGCTGCATGCAGGCTTTCTCTAGTTGCGGCAAGTGAGGGTTAGTCTTCCTTGTGGTGCATGGGCTTCTCATTGCAGTGGCTTGTCTTGTTGCAGAGCAGAGGCTCTAAGCATGCAGGCTTCAGTAGTTGTGGTATGCAAGCTCAGTAGTTGTGGCTCACAGGCTCTAGAGCAGGCTAAGTAGTTGTGGTGTACGGGCTTAGTTGCTCTGTGCCATGTGGGATCTTCCCGGACCAGGGCTCGAACCCATGCCCCCTGCATTGGCAGGCAGATTCTTAATCACTGCACCACTAGGGAAGCCCTGATTAATTACTCTGTTTTTTATGATCAAACAAGGGAATATCAGCATCTGGTAGTGCTAATTTAGTCATTGATATTTATGTGTATTTTTGTGTCTTCTCCTCTAGAAGGAAGAGCAAAGATCTTGTTTACTTCCTTACCAGTGAATTACCAGTGACTGGTATGGGAATGAATTGAACTTTATTCCGGAGTTTTAGCTCGAGGAGAGGAGAAGATGACTTCTTATAATATAGACATTTACTTGGCTTCTCTGGCACTTCACTCTTTTTTGTGTATGACATTGTGTTTCTCCACATAATGTGTTTTTATGAAGTTATCTCCTCTTTAAGAAAATGGGAAAAACTCCAACAGAACACCTACTGAACACTGGCAGAAGACCCCAGACCTCCGAAAAGGCAAGAAACACCCCACGTACCTGGGTAGGGTAAAGCGGAGAGATTCTTGAACAGAGGATCAGTGCCGACCATCACTCACCAGCCAGAGAGGCTTGTCTGCTTGCCCGCCGGGGTGGGCAGAACTGGAAGCTGAGGCTCAGGCATCGGTCAGAGTGCAGGGAGAGGACTGAGGCTGGCGGTGAGAACTCACCCTGAAGGGGTCTAGTGCAACACAGCTAGCTAGGAGGGAGTCCAGGAAAACTCTGGAGCTGCCAAAGAGGCAAGAGACTTTTTCTTCCCTCTTGGTTTCCTGGTGCAAAAGGAGAGGGGATTAAGAGCACTGCTTAAAGGAGTTCCACAGACAGGCGCGAGTTGTGGCTGAAAGCACGGAGCCCAGTGACGGGCGTGGGACACTGGGGCTGCTGGTGCCACCACCAAGAGTCCTGTGTGCGAGTGCAGATCACTGTCCATGCCGCCCTTCCGGGAGCCTGTGCAGTCCGTCACTGCCGGGGTCCTGGGATCCAGGGACAGCTTCCCTGGGAGAACGCATGGCATGGATCGGGCTGGTGCAGCATCACGCTGGCCTCTGGCACTGCAGGCTCGCCCCGCACTCCGTGCCACTCCCTCCCCCCCTGGCCTGAGTGAGCCAGAGTCCACAAAGCAGCTGCTCCTTTAACCCTGTCCTGTCTGAGTGAAGAACAGACACCCTCTGGTGACCTACATTCAGAAGCACGGCCAAATCGAAAGCTGAGACCCAGGAGCTGTGAGAAAAGAAGAGAAAGAGAAATCTCTCTCAGCAGCCTCAGAAGCAGGGATTAAAGCTCCACAATCAACTTGATTTACGCTGCATCTGTGGAATACATGAATAGACAACAAATCATCCCAAATTGAGGAGCCAGGTGTCAGTGCTGTGCCTCTAAGGTGGGAGAGTCAACTTCAGGACACTGGTCCACAAGAGACCTCCCAACTCCACATAATATCAAACGGCGAACATCTTCCAGAGAACTCCATCTCAACACCAACACCCAGTTTCACTCAACGACCAACAAGCTACAGTGCTGGACACCCTATGCCAAACAACTAACAAGACAGGAACACAACACTACCCATTAGCAGAGAGGCTGCCTAAAATCATAAAAAGTCCGCAGGCACCCCAAAACACACCACCAGACGTGGAACTGCCCACCAGAAAGAAAAGATCCAGCCTCATCCAACAGAACACAGGCACTAGTCCCCTCCACCAGGAAGCCTACACAACCCACTAAACCAACCTTAGCCACTGGGGACAGACACCAAAAACAAAAGGGAACTACGAACCGGCAGCCTGCAAAAAGGAGACCCCAAACACAGTAACATAAGCAAAATGAGAAGACAGAAAAACAAACAGCAGGAGAAGGAGCAAGATAAAAACCCACTAGACCTAACAAATGAAGAGGTAATAGGCAGTCTACCTGAAAAAGAATTCAGAATAATGATAGTAAAGATGATCCAAGATTCTATTTCCAAGATCCAAAATCTTGGAAATAGAATAGACAAAATACATGAAACAGTTAACAGGGACCTAGAAGAACTAAAGATGAATCAAGCATCGATTAAAAACACAATAAATGAAATGAAAAATACTCTAGATGGGATCAATAGCAGAATAACTGAGGCAGAAGAATGGATAAGTGAGGTGGAAGATAAAATAGTGGAAATAACTGCTGCAGAGCAAAATAAAGAAAAAAGAATGAAAAGAAGAGAGGACAGTCTCAGAGACCTCTGGGACAACATTAAACGCACCAACATTCGAATTATAGGGGTTCCAGAAGAAGAAGAGAAAAAGAAAGGGACTGAGAAAATATTTGAAGAGATTATAGTTGACAACTTCCCTAATATGGGAAAGGAAATAGTTAATCAAGTCCAGGAGGCAAAGAGAGTCCCATACAGAATAAATCCAAGGAGAAATATGCCAAGACACATATTAATCAAACTGTCAGAAATTAAACACAAAGAAATCATATTAAAAGCAGCAAGGCAAAAACAACAAATAGCACACAAGGGAATCCCCATTAGGTTAACAGCTGATCTCTCAGCAGAAACTCTACAAGCCAGAAGGGAGTGACAGGACATAATTAAAGTGATGAAGGAGAGAAAACTGCCACCAAGATTACTCTACACAGCAAGGATCTCATTCAGATTTGATGGAGAAATTAAAAACGTTTACAGACAAGCAAAAGCTGAGAGAGTTCAGCACCACCAAACCAGCTTTACAACAAATGCTAAAGGAACTTCTCTAGGCAAGAAACACAACAGAAGGAAAAGACCTACAATAATGAACCTGAAACAATTAAGAAAATGGGAATAGGAACATACATATTGATAATTACCTTAAAAGTAAATGGACAAAATCCTCCAACCAAAAGACACAGATTGGCTGAATGGATACAAAAACAAGACCCATATATATGCTGTCTACAAGAGACCCACTTCAGACCTAGAGACACATACAGATTGAAAGTAAGGGGATGGAAAAAGATATTCCATGAAAATGGAAACCAAAAGAAAGCTGGAGTAGCAATTCTCATATCAGACAAAATAGACTTTAAAATAAAGACTATTAGAAGAGACACAGAAGGACACTACATAATGATCAAGGGATTGATCCAAGAAGAAGAGATAACAATTGTAAATATTTATGCACCCAACATAGGAGCACCTCAATACATAAGGCAAATACTAACAGCCATAAAAGGGGAAATCAACAGTAACACAATCATAGTAGGGGACTTTAACACTCCACTTTCACCAATGGACAGATCATTCAAAATGAAAATAAATAAGGAAACACAAGCTTTAATTTTATACATTAAAGAAGATGGACTTAATTGATATTTAAAGGACATTCCATCCAAAAACAACAGAATACACATTTTTCTCAAGTGCTCATGGAACATTCTCCAGGATAGATCATATCTTGGGTCACAAATCAAGCCTTGGTAAATTTAAGAAAATTGAAATTGTATCAAGTATCTTTTCTGACCACAATGCTATGAGACTACATATCAATTACAGGAAAAGAGCTATAAACAATGCAAACACATGGAGGCTAAACAATACACTACTTAATAACGAAGTGATCACTGAAGAAATCAAAGAGGAAATTAAAAAATACCTAGAAAGAAATGACAATGGAGACATGATGACTCAAAACCTATGGGATGCAGAAAAAGCAGTTCTAAGAGGGAAGTTTATAGCAATACAATCCTACCTTAAGAAACAGGAAACATCTCGAATAAAGAACCTAACCTTGCACTTAAAGCAATTAGAGAAAGAAGAGCAAAAACTTCTCAAAGTTATCAGAAGGAAAGAAATCATAAAAATCAGATCAGAAATAAATGAAAAAGAAATGAAGGAAATGATAGCAAAGATCAATAAAACTAAAAGCTGGTTCTCTGAGAAGATAAACAAAATGGATAAACCATTAGCCAGACTCATCAAGAAAAAAAGGGAGAAGACTCAAATCAATAGAATTAGAAATGAAAAAGGAGAAGTAACAACTGACACTGCAGAAATACAAAAGATCATGAGAGATTACTAAAAGCAACTCTATGCCAATAAAATGGACAACCTGGAAGAAATGGACAAATTCTTAGAAAGGCACTACCTGCCAACAATGAATCAGGAGGAAATAGAAAATATGAATAGACCAATCAGAAGCACTGAAATTGAAACTGTGATAAAAAATCTTCCAACAAACAAAAGCCCAGGACCAGATGGCTTTACAGGCGAATTCTATCAAACATTTAGGGAAGAGATAACACCTATCCTTCTCAAACTCCTCCAAAATATAACAGAGGGAGGAACACTCCCAAACTCATTCTACGAGGCCACCATCACCTGGATACCAAAACCAGACAAGGATGTCACAAAGAAAGAAAACTACTTGCCAATATCACTGATGAACATAGATGCAAAAATCCTCAACAAAATACTAGCAAACAGAATCCAACAGCACGTTAAAAGGATCATACACCATGATCAAGTGGGGTTTATTCCAGGAATGCAAGGATTCTTCAATATATGCAAATCAATCAACGTGATACACCATGTTAACAAATTGAAGGAGAAAAACCATATGATCTTCTCAATAGATGCAGAGAAAGCTTTCAACAAAATTCAAAACCCATTTATGATAAAAACCCTGCAGAAAGTAGGCATAGAGGGAAATTTCCTCAACATAATAAAGGCCATATATGACAAACCCACAGCCAGCATCATTCTCAATGGTGAAAAACTGAAGGCAGTTACACTAAGATCAGGAAGAAGACAAGATTGCCCACTCTCACCACTCTTATTCAACATAGTTTTGGAAGTTTTAGCCACAGCAATCAGAGAAGAAAAGGAAATAAAAGGAATCCAAATTGGAAAAGAAGTAGTAAAGCTGTCACTGTTTGCAGATGACATGATACTATACATAGAGAATCCTAAAGATGCTACCGAAAAACTACTAGAGCTAATCAATGAATTTTGTAATGTAGCAGGATACAAAATTAATGCACAGCAATGTCTGGCATTCCTATATACTAATGATGAAAAATCTGAAAGTGAAATCAAGGAAACACTCCCATTTACCATTGCAACAAAAAGAATAATATATCTAGGAGTAAACCTTCCTAAGGAGACAAAAACCTGTATGCAGAAAATTAAAAGACACTGATGAAAGAAAGAAAAGGTGATACAAAGAGATGGAGAGATGTACCATGTTCTTGGATTGGAAGAATCAACATTGTGAAAATGACTCTACTACCCAAAGCAATCTACAGATTCAATGCAATACCTATCAAACTACCACTGGCATGTTTCACGGAACTAGAGCAAAAAATTTCACAATTTGTATTGAAACACAAAACACCCCGAATAACCAAAGCAATCTTGAGAACGAAAAATGGAGCTAGAGGAATCAGTCTCCCTGAATTCAGACTATACTACAAAGCTACAGTAATCAAGACAGTATGGTACTGGCACAAAAACAGAAAGATAGATCAATGGAACAGGATAGAAAGCCCAGTGATAAACCCACGCACATATGGTTACCTTATCTTTGATAAAGGAGGCAGTTTAGAAAGGACAGTCTCTTCAATAAGTGGTGCTGAGAAAACTGTACAGGGACATTTAAAACTATGAGATTAGATCACTCCCTATCACCATACACAAAAATAAGCTCAAAATGGATTAAAGACCTGAATGTAAGGCCAGACATTATCAAACTCTTAGAGGAAAACATAGGCAGAACACTCTATGACATAAATCATAGCAAGATCCTTTTTGACCCCCCTCCTAGTGAAATGCAAATAAAGACAAAAATAAACACATGGGACCTAATGAAACTTAAAAGCTTTTGCACAGCAAAGGAAACCATAAACAAGATCAAAAGACAACCCTCAGAATGGGTGAAAATATTTGCAAATGAAGCAACTGACAAAGGATTAATCTCCAAAATTTATAAGCAGCTCAATAACAAAAAAACAAACAACCCAATCCAAAAATGGGCAGAAGACCTAAATAGACATTTATCCACAGAAAATATACAGACTGCCAACAAACACATGAAAGAATGGTCAACATCTTTACTCATTAGAGAAATGCAAATCAAAACTACAATGAGATATCATCTCACACCAGTCAGAATGGCCACCATCAAAAAATCTAGAAACAATAAATGCTGGAGAGGGTGTAGAAAAAAGGGAACACTCTTGCACTGCTGGTGGGTATGTTAATTGGTACAGCCACTATGGAGAACGGTATGGAGGTTCCTTAAAAAACTACAAATAGAACTACCATATGACCCAGCAATCCCACTACTGGGCATATACCCTGAGAAAACCATAATTCAAAAAGAGACATGTACCAAAATGTTCATAGCAACCCTATTTACTATAGCCTGGAGATGGAAACAACCTAAGTGCCCATCATTGGATGAATGGATAAAGAAGATGTGGCATATATATACAATGGAATATTACTCAGCCATAAAAAGAAACGAAATTGAGCTATTTGTAATGAGGTGGATAGACCTAGAGTCTGTCATACAGAGTGAAGTAAGTCAGAAAGAGAAAGACAAATACTGTATGCTGACACATATATATGGAATTTAAGAAAAAAATGTCATGAAGAACCTAGGGGTAAACAAGAATAAAGACACAGACCTAGAGAATGGACTTGAGGATATGGGGAGGGGGAAGAGTTAGCTGTGACAAAGTGAAAGAGTGGCATGGACATATATACACTACCAAACGTAAGATAGATAGCTAGTGGGAAGCAGCCGCGTAGCACAGGGAGATCAGCTCGGTGCTTTGTGACCCCCTGGAGGGGTGGGATAGGGAGGGTGGGAGGGAGACAGAAAAGGGAGGGGATATGGGAACATATGTGTATGTATAACTGATTAAATTTGTTATAAAGCAAAAAAATAAAAAATAAAAAATAATAAAAAAATAAAAAAATGGATTCTGTGATCTATATATTACCCACAATGCCTAAGAATGTGTACTTAGTATTGTCCAGATTCTATAATAAGCATCTTACATGAGTTAAGCAATGTAATATTCACAATAACTCCATGAGTTAGGTCTTAATATAATCCCTTTTTGGGGATGAGGGACCTAGAATTTGGAAAGACTAAGTTACCTAAGATCACAGCAAAAGCAAGTGGCACAGAGAAGACATAAATTCAGAAAATTTGACTCTTATCTACACTCACCAGTCACCAACAGAATTAATTTTCTTCTATGTTTTTCGAATAATCCATAAGAACGATGATTTAATTTCTTTCTTATCATTAGAGTTCATATAAACTTAGCATTCTAACCCATAATACAATATCAAAATAATAGTTCATATTACTTAGCATTTTAAAAGTAATGCTCCAGGATGATGTACCAAGCTTATACTTTGGTTTCTTGGGGCCCCTTTACACTTCTGGCTATGACTAGGAATATTTTTACGATAGTTAGAAAGCATGGCTATATGAGAATTTAATCTGATTATTTATGCTTAAAACATTACATCTGTCTTCTAGGAAAAATGAATCAGGAAGACAAATCACCTATAAATTAATAAACAGTAAGTGGAATGATGTACACTATATGTCAAAATGTGATAATTGAACAAAGCTCTACTTATTCAGGTTCTTCTCAATTGAATCTGGTAACACTATATTCTTGTGCTTGATATTTATTTTTTAAACCAGGATTTGGATGAGATTTCAATGTTCAATTAGACATCAAAGTTTAGGGTTTTGTTCTCTTGAATGAGGGTGATAATCTTCCTGAGTGTCAAAACAATGTCTGGAAAATATTAGTAATGATGACAATGGTGATGATGGTGATACTAATAGTGGTTGTAATAATGTCAAAATCCTTCACAGGCAACATCTAATTTGATGACCCACTCTTTATTACCAGGTGATTATTTTGTTTCTATTAAACACCAAGACCTTTGGTTCTGTGATTCGGAAATTGAATTTTCCCTGAGCTAGGCATATGAACTGGTAATTTTAGAGACTTTGTGCAGTAAGTCTTAATGAACAACTGCTTTGGAATTTTAATTTTATGTATTTTCTTTTATTTATGTAGCAGCATGACTTTGATACTGGTAGATTATTAATGAGGGACATATGTTTAGTTTTAGAGGAGAAGACACGAATCCACACAAATATTTTATTACTTCAAACTGTGTAATAAGCAATTATAGAGACCTGCTTCAATTCTTTGGACATGAGATAAACCTCCATTGTGAAGAAATCCATTTTCAAGGAAAATAGGCATTGTTGACTTAATAATTCTGCTTCCAGGGATCTGCCACAATCTAAATGCTAATCTCATCCATTTATAATACTCATAATCCCATCCATTTATATACCTGAATAAAAATCTATGAGTCTGTTTTTTAACTTTAAGTATATAAGTAAAAGGTAATAAATAAATTAATAAAAAGGAAAAAGTAACCTAAGTTAGTTTGAAATCCTTTGAAAGACATTGGTTTTAACCATTTCAGTAGACCAGATCAACCCCCAACTCTATTATGTTAATCAATAACCATTTAATTCCAATAAATTAGCTTATATGTGTGTATCTGTGTCTCAGTGTGTATTTATAGAAGTTTTTTTTTCCATCAGGTGGTTTTCAAATTAAAATTGTTTCTAATTTAAATTGAACTCCTCTCCCAGTGGTCTCAAATACGTTGGATGTAGCTTGAGTTCATGGAGACAGATGGAAGTTGATTCAAAACAGAAATGTCCTTTTAAGTTTTTCCAGCTTGTCTACATTTTAAAGTGAAAATAAAATTTCAACACAGTAATATCTGTTAATATTTGGTCCATTGTCCTACAATACTCCTATTTGCTTGTTTGGAAAGCAGTATGACTACTAGTTAACAAAAAGAATGGTGAGAAGCAGCAAGTTAAAATTTTATATTGAAAATAGCTTACAGCTTTGTGGATGGACATTTCCTAAGGGTTCATCTTTGGCATGACAGTTATAGAACTGTGGTGGATTTAATCCAGAATCAACCTACAGTGAAAATGACATTTATAAATTACTAATGGAATTCGTTATTATTGACTTTGAAAGTAAAATCTACAAACATTAAAGTAAAAACTCCCTAATAACAGTTATATTTAAAAGTATGGGAAGAGTTAAGTTCATCTTTCCCATCACCTTGTCACAGGGAAACAGAGATATACTGTAATGTTATCAGCAAAATTGGTATTCTTATTCGATTGATTTTATTAGTGATGCACAGACATAATTCTAAAAATTTCCATAAAAATAGTGTAGATAAATAAAACAATGTTCTAATTCAGAGAAAAGAATCATTTCCCTTGAGAAAAAAATCAGAAAAGAGATAAAGGTGCCTATAATAAAGCCAACTTTAGTTCATAATAAATCTAATATTCATGCTTATTTCTTAATTCATTTGTTTATTCTGCTAATTTGTTCTAAATATTTTTTGTGTATATGGAACCACTCTAGGTCCTGAGGAGGAGTCAAGGGGTATCATATAAATTCTATAACTTGTGGAGGAAATAGAGCTGCGTCTGTGGCCCAGTTCCCCACCTATGAGGTCTTTAGCATTTTAAAGACTTAGTTAAACTTTCAACACTTCAAGAAAAGTAAATAGCACATATTTTATAATGTCTGAAAAATACTTAACACAATGTATGACACAGAGTGGATGCTCTCTTAATACTGGTTTATTCTCTTATTATTGAGCGTCTTTTTGGAATTTAATTATAAATCATACATGATCTTTACCCACAGGAGCTAAAAATCTGGGGTAAAGTATGATTGCAAACAACTACAAAGGAATGTTATGATGTTTCAACTTTGTTGAAAAGCTTCTTAAGACTAGACACATGGCTCTGAGTATTAAATATAAATATTTTATATATTATATATTTACATTTATAAATAACAACTTAATTTCAGAGTGGATAAATAATATAAACCACAAAGCATACATGAATATATATATGACATG
The DNA here is from genome assembly GCF_964165515.1 of Mesoplodon bidens. Lineage (NCBI taxonomy): Eukaryota > Metazoa > Chordata > Mammalia > Artiodactyla > Ziphiidae > Mesoplodon > Mesoplodon bidens. The sequence continues at coordinate 59,233,045 of NC_138169.1, read as the reverse complement.
GACCAACAAAATCCAAATGTACAGGAGATGATGGTGATAATGCTGATGGTGATGATAGCATTAACAATAAAAATATCAGGGCTGGCATTATGTTAAATGTTTTCTATTATTTTGATTTCCTCAAAGTAGCACAATAAAGCTTATATTATTGATTATTGCCATATATATAGAAACTGAATATTATAAATGTAAAATAACTTTCCTCACATGAGTGTAGGAGAAGGGATTAAATTCAGCTCATATTCATTAAAAAAACTAATCTTTTATTAACATTCCTAGATGATTCAGCCAACTAGAGGTCTTCCAGCTGTTTTCATATATAAACTAATCTGACTTCCATTTCTTTCAAACTGACTTTCTTCTCTGAGGTAATTTTTTTAGTGATATTATATATGTATTTTTTTCCTCCTGAGGTGCCAACAGTAATATATATATATATATATATATATATATATATATATATATATATATATATATATATATATATATATATATATATATATAATTTATTAATTTCATATATTTATTTTTTGCTGCACTGGGTCTTCATTACTGCTCACGGGATTTCTCTAGTTGCAGCAAGTGGGGGCTACTCTTCATTATGGTGTGTGGGCTTCTCATTGCGGTGGCTTCTCTTGTTGTGGAGCACGGGTTCTAGGCATGTGAGCTTCTGTAATTGTGGCACGTGGGCTCAGTAGTTGTGGCTCGCAGGCTCCAGAGCACAGGCTCAGCAGCTGTGGTGCACAGGCCCAGCTGCTCAGTGGCATGTGGGATCATCCTGGACCAGGGCTGGAACCCACATCCCCTGCATTAGCAGGTGGGCTCTCAACCGCTGCATCACCAGGGAAGCCCAGTAATATATTTTGTGTACTCCAGGAGCATACATTTCAACTGCTATCTATCTCCTTGACATTAACATTTATTTTATTAATTTAACAACTTTATAGACTATTACTAATATAAAAATTTTAAGTAAAATAATATATATAATTTATCTGTATATTCCTCCTTAGTTAATCAAAATCATATCATTTTTATTCTAAAGAAATGATGCACCATTTTATAAGGTCATGTGCATAAATAAACTCTCAACTACTTATTACTCTGAGAAATCAGTGTGGCAAAAACAATTGAAATACACAAGTAATCTAAAGGGAAATATATGATATATATATATATATATATATATATATATATATATATATATATATATATATATATATATATACACTTAGAAAATTAGTACAATACAAATAAGAAATAAAGTGGGCTTGCCATCAGATGGCCTGGAAACCAGATCCACCCACCAGTGGGCAAGCACAACCTCCAGAATACCCTGGGCTCCACCTCTGCCTTCAGGGTGCCTGCTCTAGCCACTGGACCAGCCTCACCCACCAGGAGGCAGACATCAGACAAAAGAAAACCCACAATTCTGTAGCCTGAAGACCCAACCAGCCCACAGCATGACAGACCTTGCCTTGAGACCAAGTGGGCTCAGACCCTGCCCACTAGCAGGACAACACAAGCTTCTGTACACTTGTACCCAACTGAGTTATGAACCAGCCAACCCCACTATCAATCTGACACCAGTGCTGAGCTCTCTGGGCCCTGGAACCAGGATCCAGAACCTGACTGCCTTCCAGTAGTCTGGCAGTAATCCCAGGACCTGGCTTCACATACCAGAAGGTGGGCAACAGCCCTGGAGTCTTCTGGACCCTGACTTCACCATAAGTGAACCAGCACTAACCCCAGGGACCCCTGGGGTGCTGCAGTTAGCCACCTCATGACCCAGCCCCACCAACCAGCAGCTGACGGCCTCCACACAAAGTAGAGGCTGGCAGCCAACTGAACTAGGGGCTAACCAAGCTTATAGAGCACCCAAATTGTCAGCCCTCAACAACAGAAGGATTAATGCTGCCCTCATAGGGGAAAACCCTAGAGCATGTGCTTTAGGTGATGAGGGGGGAGTGTGCTGCTGTGATGCATAAGCTATCTCTTAAAGAAGGCTGCTATTCCAGCATAAGAAAACATAACTTATATACCATATACCTAAAAATATAAACAGCAGCTTAGGCAAAATGAGGTGACAGAGAAACTCGTTCCAGACAAAGGAACAAGATAAAACACCAGCAGAAGAACTAAGTAAAGTGGAGGTAGGTAATCTACCCAAGAAAGAGTTCAGGGTGGTGATCGTAAAGATAATCAATGAACTCAGGAGAAGAATGGATGCACAGAGTGGGAAGTTAGAAGTTTTTAACAAAGGATTATAAAATATAAAGAACAACCAAACAAAGATGAATACAATAATTGAAATGAAAAATACACTACAAGGAATCAACAGTACACTAAATGATACAGAGGAACACATCAGCGAGCTGGAAGAGAGAGTAGTGGAAATCACTAATGGTGAACAGAAAAAAAGAATGAAAAGAAATGAGGGCAGTTTAAGAGACCTCTGGGATAATATCAGGCTCACTAATATTTGCATTATAACTGTCCAAGTAAGAGAAGAAGGAGAGAAATGGACTGAAAATATATGTGAAGACATAATAGATGAAAACTTCCATAACCTGGGAAAGGAAACAGACATTCAAGTCTAGGAGGCACTGAAAGTCCTATACAGGATTAACCCAAAGAGGAACACACCAAGATATATTGTAATTAAAATGATAAAAAATTAAAGATAAAGAGAATATTAAAAACAGCATGGGAAAAGCAACAAATAATATAGAAGGGAACTCCCATAAGGCAATCAGCTTATTTTTTTCCACAGAAACTCTGCATGCCACAAGGAAATGGCACAATATATTTAAAGTGATGAGAGGGGAAAAACCTATACCCAAGAATACTCTACCCAGCCAGGGTCTAATTCAGATTTTATGGAAACAAAAGTCTTTACACACAAGCAGAAGCTAAAAGACTTCAGCAACAGTAAATCAGCCTAACAACAAATGTTAAAGGAATTTCTCTAAGGCAAAAAAGAAATGTCCAGAATGGGAAACATGAAAATTACAAAATTAAAAAGCTCATTAGTAAAGGCAAACTTACAGTAAATGTAGGAAATCATTCACACACGAAGCTAGGAAGAAGGTTAAAAGACAAAAGTAGTAAAATCATCTATATCCACAATGCATAGTTAAGCAATACACAAAATAATTAGATGTAAAATATGATATCAAAAACAGTAATTGTGAGGGGAGAAGAGTACAAATGCAGGGTTGTTAAAATGCATTTGAAAGTAAGAGATTAGCAACTTAAAACAATCATGTAAATATATATATATATAGATTGCTATATAAAAACCTCATGGTAACCACAAATCAAAAGTCTATAATAGATATACAGACAAAAAGCAAAATAAGAATTCATTCCTGACACTAAAGACAGGCATCAAATTACAAGAGAAGAGGGCAAAAGAAGAAGAAAGGAACAAAAAATATCTATGAAAACAAGCCCAAAATAATTAAAAAAAATCACAATAAGAATGTATATATCAAAATTAGTGTAAATATAAATGGAATAAATTCTCCAGTCAAAAGACATAGCATGACTGAATAGATACTAAAATAGGACCTATATATATGCTTCTTACAAGATACTCACTTTAGAACTAAATACAAACAGCCTGAAAGTGAGGGAATGGAAAACAGTATTCCATGGAAATCAAAAGAAAGCTGGGGTAGCAATACTTATACCAGACAAAATAGACTTTAAAATAAAGACTGTTACAAGAGACAAAACAGGACACTACATAATGATCAAGGGATCAATCCAAGAAGAAGGTATGACTTTCAAATATATATGCACCCAACCTAAGATATATAAAGCGATATTAATGGAAATAAAAGGAAAAATGAACAGTAGCATAATCTAGTAGAGGACTTTAACACCCAACTTACATCAATGGTCATATCATCCGACAGAAAATCAATAAGGAAACACTGGTCTTAAATGAGACATTAGGCCAGATGGGCTTAATAGATATATATGGAACATTCCATCCAAAAGTAGCAGAAAACACATTCTTTTCAAGTGCAAGTGGAATATTCTCCAGGAGACCCCACATGCTAGGCCACAAAACAAGCCTTGGTAAATATAAGAAAATTGAAATCATATCAAGCATCTTTTTTCTGACCACAACGTTATGAGATTAGAAATCAACTGTGTGGGGTCTAAAAAGTATGTTTCTAAACAACCAAATGGATCAGTGAAGAAATCAAAGAAGAAATTTTTAAAATATCTAGGGACTAATGAAAATGAAAACAGAATGATCCAAAACCTATGGGAGGCAGCAAAAGCAGTTTTAAGTGGGAAGTTTATAACAATACCAGCTCATCTTAGGAAACAAAAAAAATCTCAAATAAACAGCCTAAACTTCTACCTAAAGGAACTAAAGAAAGAAGAACAAAAAAATAAATAAATAAAAAGAAAAATAAATTTATTAGAATAAAGAAGTCATAAAGATCAGAGAAGAAACAGAGACTAAAAAACAGTAGAAAAGAGCAATACTTAAAAGCTAATCCTTTGAATAGATAAACAAAATTGATAAACCTTGAGCCAGAATCATCAAGAAAAAATTTGAGAGGGCCCGAAACACTAATATCAGAAGTGAAAAAGAAGTTACAAGCAACATCACAGAAATACGAAGGATCATAATAGACTACTGAGAACAACTATATGCCAATAAAATGGACAACTTGGAAGAAATTGACAGATGCTTAGAAATGTACAGTTCCCAAGACTGAACAAGGAATAAATAGGAAATATGAACAGACAAATTACCAGTATAAAATTTAGTCAGTAATTAATAACTCTTAGCAAACAAAAGTCCAGGACCAGATGGTTTCACAGGTGAATTCAGCCAAACATTTAAATAGTTAACGCCTATCCTTCTCAAACTATTCCAAAAATTTGCAGAGGACAGTATGCTTTTGAACTCATTTTGTAAGGCCTTAATGCCAAAGCCAGAAAAAGATATCACAACAAAATAAAATTACAGACCAATATCACTGATAAACATATATACAAAAGTCCTAAAAATAAATAGCAAATCAAATCCAACAATACATTAAAAGGACCATACACTATGATCAAGTGAGATTTATCCCAGGGATGCAAGATTTTTTCAATATCTGCAAATCATACAATGTGAAACACGACACTACAAATTGAAGAATGAAAAACATATGATCATCTCAATAGATGAAGAAAAATCTTTTGACAAATTTCTACATTCATTTATGATAAAAAAAATCTTCAGAAAGTGGGCACAGAAGGAGGATAACTCAACATAATAAAAGCCATATATGACAAAGCCACAGCTATCATCATAACCAATAGTGAAAAGCTGAAAGTATTCTCTCTAAGATCTGGCACATGATGAGGATGCCCACTCTCATGACTTGTATTAAACACAGTATTGGGGCTTCCCTGGTGGCGCAGTGATTGAGACTCCACCTGCTGATGCAGGGGACGCAGGTTCTTGCCCCGGTCCGGGAGGATCCCACGTGCCACAGAGCGACTGGGCCAATGGGCCATGGCCACTGAGCCTCCACGTCCGGATCCTGTGCTCCACAATGGGAGAGCCCACAACAGTGAGAGGCCCATGTACTGCAAAACAACAACAACAACAACAACAACAACAACATAGTATTGGAAGTCCTAACCACAACAATCAGCCAAGAAATAGAAATAAAATTAACCCAAATTTCAAAGGAACGAGTAAAACTGTCACTGTTCGTGGATGACATGATACTATACATAGAAAATCCTAAAGACACCAGAAGAAAATTACTAGAGCTTGCTTATCAATGAATCTGGTAAAATTGCAGAATACAAAATTAGTATACAGTATATCTGTTGCATTTCTATACACTAAGAATAAACTATCAGAAAGAGAAACTAAGGAAACAATCCCATTTACCATCATATCAAAAAGAGTAAAATAGATAGGACTAATACTATCTAAGGATGTAAAACAGCTGTGCTCAGAAAGCTGAAAGACACTGACAAAAAAAATTGGATATGACAGAACATAAGGAAAGATATACCATGTTCTTGGGTTGGAAGGATTAATATGTTTAAAATAACCTTACTGCCCAAGGCAATCTACAGATTCAATGCAATCCTTTTAAAATGCATTTTTCACAGAAGAGGATATAATTTTAAACTTTGCATGGAAACCCAAAAGACCCCAAATAGCCAACAAATAATCTTGAGAAAATAGAACAGAGCTGGAAGAATTACATTCCTGGACTTCAGACTATACTACGAAGCTACAGTAATGAAAACAATATGGTACTGGCACAAAAACAGATGTAGAGATCAATGGAACAGAATAGAGAGACTAGAATAAAACCATGTACTTATGGTCAATTAATATATGACAAAGGAGACAAGAATATACAATGGTGAAAAGACAGTCTCTTCAGTAAGTGGTGCTGGGAAATCTGGAAAGCTACATATAAAGGATGAAATTAGAACATTCTTTAACACCATATACAGAAATAAACTCAAAATGGATTAAGTGTCTAAATGTAAGCACAGAAACCATAAAAATCCAGGAGTAAAACATATTCAGAACACTCTTCAACATAAATTGTAGCAATATTTTTTTGGATCTGTCTCCTAAAACAAAGAAATTTAAAGCAAAAAACAAAACAAAACAAAAAACCCACACAAAAACCAAAAACAACCCCCCAAAAAACAAAATTAAACTTAAAAGGTTTTGCACAGCAAAGGAAACCACTGATAAAATGAATAGAAAGCCTACTGGGTAGGAGAAAATATTTGCTAATGATATGAACAATCATGGGTTAATACCAAAATATATTAACAGTTCATAAAACTCAATATCAAAAAGACCAAATAACCCAATTAAATAATGGGCAGAAGGCCTGAAAACATATTTTTTTCCAAAGAAGACACACAGACGGTCAACACACACATGGAAATATGCACATCATCACTAACCCTCAGGGAAATGCAAATCAAAACCACAATGAGGTATCACCTCACACCTGTCAGAAAGGCTGTCATCAAGAAATTTACAAAGAACAAATATAGGTGAGAATGTTTAGAAAAGGGAATCCTTGCACATTGTTGCTGGAAATGTAAGTTGCTGCACCCACTCTGGAAAACATTATGGAGGTTTCTCAAGAAACTAAAAATTGAACTACCGTATGACCCAGCAATTCCACTCCTGGGCATATATCCAAAAAAATAAAAACACTAATTTGAAAAGATACATTTACCCTATTGTTCATAGCAGCATTATTTACAATTGCCAAGAAACAAAGTAGGAAGCAACCTAAGAATCCATCAACATATGAATGGATAAAGAAGACTTGTTATATATATATACACAATATATACACACGCACAATATAATACTATGCAGCCTTAAAAAAGGTAAATTTGTTATTTGCAATAACATGGATGTTTGGAAGGTACTATGTTAAGTGAAATAAGTCAGACAGAGAAAAATAAATATTGTAAGATATCACTTATACGTGGAATTTAAAAAAATACAGCACACTAGTGAATATACAAAAAAGAAACAGACTCATAGATATAGAGAACAAACTCCTGACTCCTAATGGGGAGAGGGATTGGGAGAGGGACAATATAGGGGTAGGGGATTAACAGGTATAAAATAAACTACAAGGATATATTGTACAATGTAGGGAATATAGCCAATATTTTACAATAATATAAATGGAGTATAACTTTTAAAAGTTGAATCACTATACTGTACACCTGTGAGTTATATAATATTGTACATCAGCTATATGACAATAAAAAAAAACAGAAATAAAGTAAACATGCATTAACACCCTGGCAGTGGGATTGAAAGAAAGCACAACTGAGCAACATTATCACTTTGGAATTTACCAAATTTTAAAAAAATGTTTGGATATCTGTGCACAGAAGGAGACTAAGATAATTTTTGAATTTTGATCCAACTTGGGGCACTATGGAATCATTGCAGCACAGAAATAGGAAGGACATTAGAGTTTATCTAATTCAGACAGATATTTTTCAGTTAAATGACTGGTCTAAGGTTTCCAATATGTCTAAAGAAAAAGAATCAGGATACTAGAGTGAGAACACCAAGCTGACACACGTTCTGTCAAGTGTACTCTCAGGTATCCTTAATTCACAAACAAAAATGAGAGAGTCTAATTAGGTCTTCTGCCCATTTTTAGAGTGTATTGTTTGTTGCTTTTGATACTGAGCTGCATGAGCTGCTTGTAAATTTTGGAGATTAATCATTTGTCAGTTGCTTCACTTGCAAATATTTTCTCCCATTCTGAGGGTTGTCTTTTCATCTTATTTATGGTTTCCTTTGCTGTGCAAAAGCTATAAAGTTTCATTAGGTCTCATTTGTTTATTTTTGTTTTTATCTCCATTTCTCTAGGAGGTGGGTCAAAAAGAATCTTGCTGTGATTTATGTCATAGAGTGTTCTGCCTATGTTTTCCTCTAAGAGTTTTATAGTGTCTGGCCTTACATTTAGGTCTATAATCCATTTTGAGTTTATTTTTGTGTATGGTGTTAGGGAGTGTTCTAATTTCATTCTTTTATATGTAGCTGTCCAGTTTTCCCAACATCACTTATTGAGGCGGCTGTCTTTTCTCCATTGTATAATCTGGCCTCTTTTATCAAAAATAAGGTGAGCAAGGCTTCCCTGGTGGTGCAGTGGTTGAGAGACCACCTGCCGATGCAGGGGACATGGGTTCATGTCCGGTCCGGGAAGATCTCACATGCTGCGGAGCGGCCAGGCCCATGAGCCATGGCCTCTGAGCCTGTGTATCCGGAGCCTGTGCTCCACAATGGGAGAGGCCACAACAGTGAGAGGCCAGTGTACCACCAATAAATAAATAAATAAATAAATAAATAAATAAATAAATAAATAAAGTGACCATATGTGCATGCGTTTATCTCTGGGATTTCTATCCTGTTCCATTGATCTATATTATTTCTCCAAAGAATATATAATGATTGCCAACAAACACATGAAAGGATTCTCAACATCACTAATCATTAGAGAAATGCAAATCAAAACTACAATGAGGTATCACCTCATACCAGTCAGAATGGCCAACATCAAAAATCTACAAACAATAAATGCTGGAGAGGATGTGGAGAAAAGGGAACCCTCTTGCACTGTTGGTGGGAATGTAAGTTGATACAGCCACTATGGAGAACAGTATGGAGGTTCCTTAAAATACTAAAACTAGAACTACCATATGACTCAGCAATCCCATTACTGGGCATATACCCTGAGAAAATCATAATTCAAAAAGAGTCATGTACCACAATGTTCATTGCAGCTCTATTTACAATTGCCAGGACATGGAAGCAACCCAAGTGTCCATCAACAGATGAATGGATAAAGAAGATATGGCACACATATACAATGCAATATTACTCAGCAATAAAAATCAATGAAATTGAGTTATCTGTAGTGAAATGGATGGACCTACAGTCTATCATACAGAGTGAAGTAAGTCAGAAAGAGAAAAACAATACTGTATGCTAACACATATATATGGAATCTAACAAAAAAAAAAGTGGTTATGAAGAACCTAGGGGCAGGACAGGAATAAAGACGCAGAAGTAGAGAATGGACTTGAGGACACAGGGAGGGGGAAGGGTAAGCTGAGACAAAGTGAGAGAGTGGCAAGGACATATATACACTACAAAATGTAAAATAGATAGCTTGTGGGAAGCAGCTGCATAGCACAGGGAGATCAGCTCCATGCTTTGTGACCACCTAGAGGGGTGGTATAGGGAGGATGGGAGGGAAAAGCAAGAGGGAGGAGATATGGGGATATATGTATATTTGTAGCTGATTCACTTTGTTATAAAGCAGAAACTAACACAATTGTAAACCAATTATACTCCGAAAAAGATGTTAAAAAAAAAGAGAGAGTTAGCAGGTAGAGGTAAGTATGTGAGTGAGTTTGTGTATGTATGTTGGGAGGTGCAGGTAATGATCTTTATTTGAGACAGACTGAGGGCAGAAAATTTGTGATTTTTTACTCTGCTCTGTTTCAGAAGCAGTGAAAGTTAGGATATAGTTTGTTCCTAATCTGATTAACCATTATTTTATTTTATTTTTGGTACATTGACATGAAAGATATAGGCTTCCAGTTTTTGAACATTTAATTTTTGAGGAAACACTTTTCCTATAATGTCTGATAAATGTGATGGTGATAACATAATGTATAGACCATCATAGTTAGTAAAAATTTACTACTAAAGTGATTTCTGTAATTTTTCTAATATAAGAACACAGAAATTTAACTAGAATTTAGAAATCGGACTTAAATTTCAGTGTTCTGCTCTTCTACTTTGCTAGTCACATTATCAATGCTACAACCTCTATTGAAGACAACCCAGCAGGATCCACTGCCAGATTATTTTCAGTCTTCGAAATGTTGCTTCACCTACATGCTTCTAAACGTGCAAAAGAGCAGGTATTTATTGTTTATACAAATAAAGGGTTAAAATCATTCCAATGTCTTAAGGCATATTTTTCTTAAAATAAAGGAATGGGGATTTGCTTTACTTTTTACTCTGGAATGCTGTCCAAGGTGCATTGTTAAATAAAAAAGGTAAGACACAGAATCATATTTTACTGTTTTTTATAAGACAGAAGAAGAAAAATCATACACATACACATACTCTGGTATATGTATAAAAACTCTGGGTGCATAGACAAAAAAAAACTATTAGCAATGGTTTATAGATTGGAGAATGAAGTGGGTGGATAGGAAAAAAGCATGGGTGTGAACACGTTGTTGAAATCTTTTTATATTTTTGAGGGCTTGAAAAAATATTAGCTATTTAATAAATAAGCAAACAAAAAAACCTGAATTCTTTATCTACAAAGGTTATTTTTTTTCCTATTTTGAGATAAAATCTTTATCCAGTAAAATTTTTCTTTCTTTTTTCTTTGGAAAAACTTCTAAGAACATTTTTTAAAAGTCTATCATGCTAGCATCATTTATGGAAGCTATAACAGACACAGCTGACTTGCCTTCTAAGGAGGCATGTTGTGAGGGTATGTTTACTTGTCCTCTGATTATACTGTGTGAAAATCTAGGACCAATCAATATAATTGGATGAATTTATTTACTAGCTTTACTAATTAGGTTTTATTAAAAAAAACTAGTCCCTTTCATATTGCACACGGTCATTAAGATGTTCAGAAGTAACAGTTTTTAAAGCAAAGCTCTATATAACAAGGCAAAAAACATGAAAAATAGCTAATGTTTTAAAGTATTTAAAAATTGGCCAGAACTGTATATTAATTGCTTCATTCTCTTAAGTAAATTTCATTGTATACATTTTCTAGATAGGAAATCTGTTTAATTTAGCATTTAAAAATTTTTATACTAGAATATTAAAAAGAAAAGGAGAGAGATTAAGTCAAATTTCAAGTCAGCATCATACTAGCTTTATGAGATATTGATTATATAATTATCAGTAAGCTTCATTACATGAATAGAGAATTCACACTAAAAGAGTGCCCAATCATTACAAGTCTTGAATCAAGCTTCAGTTTAGTTTTAGTTAGCAAACAGAAGTATAGTGTACCCCTAACAAGACTTTCTCCTTGATTCATTTTTCTATTATTGACTTCATACAACCATGAATGTTCTCCCCAACCAAACCTCTATCAGTTTACTCAACATTTCACTGTTGAGAATCTGCTTTTCTCTTTCTTATCCTACATATTTTTGACTTCCTTGGTCAAGTGCCATCTCATCCACACAGCACCAATCTGGAAGATTGTTTCTAAATGACTGGGAAACTGGGAGGAAAAGATTGTTGTATATCAAACAGCATATCTATTTATTATTTTGGTTTTTTGTTTTGCTTTTAAATTTTATTCAGATTTATTTAGGTATAATTGACAAAAATTGTATGTATTCACAGTGCACAATAAGGTAGCTTGACATGCATATATATTCTGAAAGTGCTATCACAATCAAGCTAATAAACAGTCATTAACTCACATAATTATCATTTTGTGAGAACATTTAAAGTTTAAAATCTTACCAAATTTAAGGTACACAATGCAGTATGATTAATTACAGGCACAATGCTTCACATTAGATTCCCCACAACTACATTCAACTACATATGAATAGTTTGTACCCAATGATCAGCTTCTCCCTATTTCACATGACATCCATTTCCTGGCAACCTCCATCTTCTTTCAGCTTTTCTGAGTTCTAATTTTTAAGATTCCACCTATAAGTAAGATCATACAATATTCTTCTTTCTACTAAGCATGATGTCCTCCAGGTTTATCCATGTTGTCAAAATGGCAGGATTTCCTGATTTTTAATAGCTGAATAATGTTCCATTGTAGATAGATAGATAAATGTTTTCTTTATTCATTCATCTGTTGGATAAGTCAGTTTTTCCAATATCTTGGCTACTCTGAATAATGCTGCAGTGAACATGGGAAGGCAAATATCTCTTCCACACGGATTTTATTTCCTTTGGATATACACCCAGAAATACTATGATGGGGCATATGGTAAACATATATTTTAATTTGGGGAGGAACCTCCATACTGTTTTTCACAATGACTATACCAATTTACATTCCCACCAACAGTAACTAGGTCTCCCCTTTTTACATATCATTCCAACACAGTATCTCTTGCCTTGTCAATTACAATAATTCTAAAAATTGTAATACATCTCAATGTGGTTTTGATTTGCATTTTTCTGATGATTAATGATGTTGAACACCTTTGCATATACCTGTGGGCCATTTGTATGTCTTCCTTGAAAAAAATGCATATTCAAGCCTTTTGTCCTTTTTAAAAATAGCTTGTTTGTTTTGCTATTGAGTTGTTTAAGATCTTTATATATTTTGAATATTAATCCCAAATATCCCCTTATCTGATATATGGGTTGTAATTTTTTCTTCTATTCCACAGGTTGCCTTTACATTTTGTTAATATTTTCCTTACTGTGTGTAAACTCTTTAGTTTGATGAGGTACCACTTGTTTATTTTTTCTTTTGTTGCCAGTCTTTTTTGTGTCATATTCAAAATATATCATCAACACCAGTGCCAAGAAACTTTTGGTGTTACAAGCAAAAAACCAAAACAAAACAAACAAAACACTTGCCAAGACCAATGTCAAGCAGCTTTTTCCTATGTTTTCATCTGGGAGTTTTACAGTTTCAGCTTTTTTTTTTTCAGTCTTTAATTTATTTTGAGTCAATTTTTGTGGATGGTGTAAGATAAAAGTTCAATTTCATTCTTTTGCATATAGATATTCAGTTTCTCAACACCATTTATTGAAGAAACTATCCTTTCCCCATTGTATATTCTTGGCACCCTTGTGAAAGATTAGTTGATGTTAAGTATGTGGGTTTAGTTTTGTGTCTGCTATATCAATCATCTTATAAGTAATAATGGCTTGCTACCTGCTCTCTATCCCCTGTTCACTAGTAACCAAGGACTGAGGACTACCTGCCCACAACCCTCTGTGTTCCCATTACATTAATGTAATGTAGTTTGTTACATTAAGTAACAAAACTTGTGACCTACTTCCATTGTGTGAGTGTTGAAACTGCACTTTGATGAAAAATAGCCCTGGGGTTTTTACTACCCCAAAGTGGGAGAACAGATACAGAGGGAATTACTTGTCAATCTCATGTGGATGGCTTGCAAGTTCAGAATGTGATGATCTGCATATTTTTAAAAAATTAAAGTATAGTTGATTTACAGTATTGTGTTAGTTTCAGGTGTACAGCATAGTGATTCAGTACTTTTGCAGATTATACTCCATTATAAGTTATTAGAAGATAGTGACTATAATTATCTGTGCTATAGAGTATATCCTTGTTGCTTATCTATTTTATACATCGTTTGTTAATCCCACACCCATAATTTGTCCCTCCCTGTTTCCCTCTCCATTTTGGTAACTACAAGTTGTTTGTTTGTTTGTTTGTTTTATATCTGTGAGCCTGTTTCTGTTTTGCATATTATTTTTTATATTGTATGTATAAATGATAATATACAGTATTTTATACAGACAAATACTGTATACATCTGTCTCTGTCTGGCTTATTTTACTAAGCATAATATTCCCTAGGTCCAACCACATGGCTACAAATGGCAGTATTTCATTCCTTTTGAAGGCTGTGTATATATATATATATATATATATATATATATATGTATATATATATATATATATATATACACACACACACACATATACATATATATCATCTTCTTAATCCAGTCATCTGTTGGTGGGCACTTGGGTTGATCCATATCTAGGCTATTGTAAACAGTGCTGCTATGACGACTGGGATTCCTGTATCTTTTCCAGTTAGTGATTTCCATTTTTCTAGATATATTCCCAGTAGTAGAATTGCTGGATCGTATGGTAGTTCTAATTTTAGTTTCTTGGGGAAACTCCACACTGTTTTCTATAGTGGCTGCACCAAGTTAAATTCCCACCAACAGTGTACAAGGGTTTGTTTTTCTCCACATCCTTGCCAACATTTGTTATTTGTACACTTTTTCATGATAGCCATTCTTACAGGTGTGAGGTGATACTCATTGTTTTTTTTTGTTGTTGTTGTTTTGTTTTATTTTTTATTTATTTTAACATCTTTATTGGAGTATAATTGCTTTATAATGGTGTGTTAGTTTCTGCTTTATAACAAAGTGAATCAGTTATACATATACATATGTTCCCATATCTCTTCCCTCTTGCATTTCCCTCCCTCCCACCCTCCATATCCCACCCCTCTAGGTGGTCACAAAGCATGGAGCTGATCTCCCTGTGCTATGCAGCTGCTTCCCACTAGCTATCTATTTTACGTTTGGTAGTATATATATGTCCATGTCACTCTCTCACTTTGTCACAGCTTACCCTTCCCCCTCCCCATATCCTTAAGTCCATTCTCTAGTAGGTCTGTGTCTTTATTCCCGTCTTACCCTTAGGTTCTTCATGACCTGTTTTTTCTTAGATTCCATATATATGTGTTAGCGTATGGTATTTGTTTTTCTCTTTCTGACTTACTTCACTCTGTAGGACAGACTCTAGGTCCATGCACCTCACTACAAATGACTCAATTTCGTTTCTTTTTGTGGCTGAGTAATATTCCATTGTATATATGTGCCACATATTCTTTATCAATTCATCCTATGATGGGCACTTAAGTTGCTTCCATGTCCTGGCTATTGTAAATAGAGCTGCAATGAATATTTTGGTACATGACTCTTTTTGAATTATGGTTTTCTCAGGGTATATGCCCAGTAGTGGGATTACTGGCTTGTATGGTAGTTCTATTTGTAGTTTTTTAAGGAACTTCCATAGATACTCATTGTTTTGCTTTGCATTTCTCTAATAATTAGCCATGTTGAGCATCTTTTCATGTGCCTCTTATTCATCTGTAGATCTTATCTTGAAAAATGTCTATTCAGGTCTTCTACCCATTTTAGAGTGAATTATTTGTTTTATTTATATTGAGTTGTATGAACTGTTTATATATTTTGGATAATTAACCCCTTGGCAGTAGTATCATTTGCAAATATTTTCTCCCATTCCATAAACCTGGAGAAAAGGAAAACATTTTTGTTTTGTTGATGGTTCCTTTGTTGTGCAGTAGTTTTTAAGTTTAATTATGTCCTATTTGTTTATTTTTGCTTTTATTTCTTTTGCGTCAGGAGACTTATCCAATAAAATATTACTATAATTTATGTCAAAGAATGTTCAGCCTATGTTCTTTTCTATGAGTTTTATTATTTCAGGTCTTACTTTCACGTCTTTATGAGTTTGTATTTGTATATGGTGTTAGGGAACGTTCTAATCTCATTGTTTTACATGTGGCTGTCCAGTTTTTCCAGAACCACTTATTGAAGACACTCACTTCTGCATCGTATATTCTTGCTTCTTTGTCATAGATTAATTGATCATAGGTACCTGTGTGTATTTCTGGGATCTCTATTCTGTTCCATTTTTCTCTGTGTCTAGTTTTGTGCCAGTACTATGCTCTTTTGATCACTGTAGCTGTGTAGTGTAGTCTGAAGGTTGGGAGGGTTATACCACTAGCTTTGTTCATTTTTGTCAAGCTTATTTTGGCAATTCAGTGTTTTTTTGTGGTTCCATATGAGATTTAGGATTATTTGTTCTAGCTCTGTGAAAAATGTCAAGGGTATTTTGATAGGGATTGAATATAATCTGTAGATTACTTTGAGTAGTAGTCCATATTAACAATATTAATTCTTCGAATCTAAGAGTATAAGATATTTTTGCATTTCTTTGTAATATCTTCATTTTTCTTCATCAGTGTTTTATAGTTTTCAGAGTATAGGGCAGTTACCTCCTTGGTTAAGTTTATTCCTAAGGATTTTATTCTTTTTGAGGCAATTTTAAATGGGATTGTTTTTACTTTCTCTTTCTGATATTTCATTGTTAGTATATAGAAACACAGGCTATTTCTGTATATTAATCTTTTATCCTGCAGGCCTGCTGAATTCATTTATTAGTTTTAATAGTTTTATAGTGGAGATTAAGGGCACTCTATATAGAGTATCATGTCATTTACTAATAATGACAGTTTTATATCTTCCTTTCCAATTTGGATACTTTTATTTTATATTTTTCTTGTCTGATTGCTGTGGCTAGGATTTCCAATACTGTGTTAAGTAGAAGCATGGAGGTAGGCATTCTTGTATTGTTTCTGAATTTAACAGGAAGGCTTTCAGCTCTTCATTGTTGAGTATTATGTTGGCTGTGGGTTTGTTATAAATGGCCTTCATTATGTTGTGATATGTTTCCTCTCTAACCACTTTGATGAGACTTTTATTATAAATGAAAGTTGAATGTTGTGAAATGCTTTTTCAGTGCCTGTTGAGATGATTATGTGATTTTTATCTTTCCTTTGTTAATGTGGTGTATCATATTGAATGATTTGCAAATGTTGAGTCATCCCTGTGACCCTGGAAAACATCTAACTTGATCATGCTGTATGATCCTTTTTATGCATTGTTGGATTCTGTTTGCTAAAATCTGTTGAAGACTTTGCATCTATATCTCTCTATATTGATTACATTCTTTTTTTATAGTATCTTTGTTTGCTTTTGGTAATAGGGTAATTGCAGTCTCATAGAATAAACTTTGGAGTATTATCTCCTTTTCAATCTTTTGGAATAGTTTGAGAAGGATAGATGTTAATTCTTCTTTATATGTTTAGTAGAATTTCCCTGTGAAGCTGTCTGGTCATGGACTTTTGTTTGCTGGGAATTTTTTTAAATTACAAATTCAATTTCACTCTTAGTGACTGGTCTATTTAAATTGTTTGTTTTTTCTTGACTTAGTCTTGGCAGGCTGTATGCTTCTAGAAATTTGTCCATTTTTTCTAGGTTGTTCAATTTGTTGGCATATAACTGTTCATAGTATTATGACTTTTTGTTTCTCTGGGGTACCAGTTGTTATTTCTCCTCTTTCATTTTTTATTTTGTTTATTTGTGTCATCTTTTCTTCTTGGTGAACCTGGCTAATGTTTTATAAATTTTGTTTATCTTTTCACAAAGTTAGCTCTTTGTGCCACTGATCTTTTTAATTTTTTATCTCCTTTTTATTTATTTCCTCTCTGAACTTTATTATTTCCTTCCTTTTGGTGACTGGGCTTGGTTTGTTTTTCTCTTTCTAATTCTTTCTGGTTGTAGTATACGTTGTTTATTTGAGATTTTCCTCATTTCTTGAGGAAGTCCTGTATCACTATGAACTTCCCTCTTCAAACTGCTTTTGCTGAATCCCATAGATTTTGAAAATTTGGGTTTCCATTTTTGTTTGTCTTGAGGTATTTTCTGATTTTCTCTTTAATTTCATCATTGACCCATTCAGTTTTTAGTAGAATATTGTTTAGTTTCCTGGTGATTCTTCTTTTTTTTTATTGCAGTATATTTTCTTTACACTGCTGTGTAAGTTTCTGCTGTACAGCAAAGTGAATCAGCCATATGTACACATATATCCCCTCTTTTTTGGATTTCCTTCCCATTTACTTCACCACAGAGCACCGAGTAGAGTTCCTTGTGCTATACAGTAGGTTCTCATTCGTTATCTATTTTGTACATAGTTCTCATTATTTTTCTGTAGTTGATTTCTGGTTTCACTCCATTGTGTTTGGAAAAAATGCTTGGTATAATTTCTAACCCCATAAGTTTGTTTTAGCTTATTTTGTGACCTAGTGTGTAATCTATCCCATAGAATGTTCCAGGTGGAGTTGAAAAAATGTGTATTCTGCTGGGTTTTTTTTGATGGAATATCCCATAGATAGCTTTTAAGACCTACTGATCAGTTGTGTCTTTATAACCACTGTTGCCTTATTGATTTTTCTGTCTGGATGATCTGTCCATTGATGTCAGTGGTGTGTTAAGGTTCCCTACAATTATTGTATTATTGTCAATTTCTCCATTCATATCTGTTAGTATTTGCTTTATGTATTTAGGTGCTCCTATATTGGGTGTATATATGCTAATGAGTATAATATCCTCTTCTTTCATTGATCCCTTTATCATTATAAAATCCCCTTCTTTGGTTTCTGTTATAGACTTTGTTTTAAAGTCTATTTTGTCTGATATGAGTATTGTTACCAACTCTTTCTTGCAGATTTTCTGTTCACATGAAATATCTTTTTCCATTTCATAACATTCATTCTGTGTGTATCTTTAGCTCTGAAGCAAATGTCTTGTAGGAAGTATATTGAATGGTCTTTTCTTTCTTCTCTTTTTCTATCCAGTCAACCATCTTATGTCTTTTGATCAGATAATTTAGTTTATTGACATTTAAAGTAATTACTGATAGGTATGTACTTACTGTCATTTTATTCCTGTTTTCCAGTTGTTTTTGTAGGTCTTCTATGTTCACTTCTTTTTCTTTTTGTTTCTCCTGTTGTGATTTGATGATTTTCTTTTATTGTATGCTGATTTCCTTTCTTTTTGATTTTTGTGTACCTATTGTAGGTTTCTGATTTGTGGTTACCATGAGATTTGTAAACATTGACCTATATTTATATCTATTTTATTTAAACTGGTAGTCATTTAAGTTCAAATACACTCGAAAATATCTACATTTTTTACTATTTTTCCCCACATTTTGTGTTTTGGATGTCATATTTTACATCTTGCTTATCCATTTTCTGTTGATTGTAGTTATAGTTGCTTTTAATTTTTTTTAATCTACATACTGACTTATTTATGTGATCTTCAATCCTTACTATATATTTCCCTTTCCTATCAGGATTTTTCCTTTTCCATATACTCTCACATCTTTTCCATTTAAAGGTGACCCATCAACATTTCTTTTAAGCGTAGGTTTAGTATTGTTGAGTTCTTTTAGTTTTTGCTTGTGTGAGAAATTATTTCTCTCTCCTGTTCTGAGTGATAATCTTTCTAGGTAGACTATCCTATGTTGCAGGGTTTTCCCTTTCAGCATTTTGAATATATCATGTCATTCCCTTGTGGCCTGCAAAATTTCTGCAGAGAAATTGACTGATAGCCTTATGGGGATTCTCTTGTATATGACTCTATATGTTTCTCTTTTTGCCTTTAGAATTCTCCTTTTATTTTTAAATTTTGTCATTTTAATTATGATATGTTTTCATGTGGGTGTCTTGGATTTATCTTGTTTGGGACCCTCTTTGCTTCCTGTACCTGGGTATCTGTTTCCTTCTTTAGATTTGAGAAGTTTTCAGCCATAACTTCATCTTTCTTTCTCTCTTCTTCTTCTGGAACTCGTATAGTGTGAATATTGGCATGTTTGATATTATCCCAGAGATCTTGTATGTAGCACCTTTTTTTTTTTAACTATTTGTCTTTCTGTCTGCTATTCTGATTGGGTGAGTTCCATTATTCTATCTTCCAGATCACTTATGTGTTCTTCTGTGTCATTTAGTCTGCTGCTCATTGCTTCTGGAGTGCTTATAATATCAGATATTGAATTATCTATTTTTGATTAGGTCTTCTTTATAGTTTCTAGTTCCTTTTTAAAATGATCTGTGTTTAGATGAATTATCTTCCCTAATTCATTTAGCATTTTTATTACCAATGTTATGGATTCTTTTTCTTGTAGATTGTTTATTTCTGTTTTATTATTTTTTCAGGGGTTTTCTCTTGCTCTTTCAATCGAGAGTACTTCTTCTGTCTTTTCATTTTACTTAAGTTTCTCTGTCTCTATGAATTTAGGTGACACAATTACCTTTTGTGGTCTTGAAAGGGTGTCCTTATGTGGGAACATCCCTATGCTGACTCTGTGTGCCCAATGCATTTGATGGGAGGGCTTGTTTGGTGTGGATGACAGTTATATCTTTCCTCGGGGTGTGTTGGCTGCTCTCAGCTTGGCAGGGGCTGTGCCTAGTGATGGAGGAGCTAGAGCCTGAACAGAGTGTGAAATAGGACTTCCTCTCTGCTCAGTGGCCATCATCACCTTGTCAGGGGTAGGGTCTATTCCCAAGTTGCTGTAGAGGAAGATCTGAAGCTTGGGCTCAAGTTGGCTATGTTCCTTTTAGGTGTGTGATTTTTCTTCTCCCTGCACTGGAGCATTTGCTCCAAAGGAAGGGAGTGCTGAAGCAAGTGGGGCTTATGTGCTTACAGAGGTCAAATGTTCTGCCTGTGTAGTCATCTCCACTCGGATGCAGCCCATGGTCACATGATTTCCCCTGTTGTGGTCTCCCCAGATCTAGAGCTATGCTGTCATGTGAAATGGGAAGGGCCAGAGCATTTGCCTGGCTTGTGCTGGGACGCACTTCAAGCTGGTTTTGGGAATTCTGAGCCACCACAGTTGTCAGAAGTCTGAGCTATTTCTAGGGTGCTCTTTGAGTAAACACCAACTATGGCTGCCACTACCCAAACTGGGCTGTGCCCTAGGTCCCTGGCTCACTTCTGTATTCTTAGATTGAGTCTTTTCCCAGGTCCTGGATGCCCTAGATCCAGGGCCAAGCTATGGTAAGGAGTGGGCTAGGTTCAGGTTAGCTTGGTTTGCTCTGGAGAACACAACAAGGAGGCAGCTGCTATGGCAGAACTCTCTCCACCCTTCCTGGGGGCAAGACGGTACTTGTACACACCTCATAATTGGAGTCTAGGTTTCTCCAGCCTTTCTATCTGTTGCAGTGGTTCTCTGAACATTCAAGGGAGCTTGTCTCATATGTGTAGGACCCCCGGACTGGCTTGACCTGCTCACTCCCTAGGGTGAGGGTCTGCCAATGTAGTATTCCCTTTTCATTTTTTCCCTTCCCAGTGAGACACAAGTCCCCACCTGATGTTTTCTTCCCATCCTACCCAATTATGTCTTTATCTTTTCTACAGCCTTGGTTGTTTAGGAGCCCTTATACCAATTTCCAGTTAGTTTTCCATGAGAATTTTTCCACATATAGATGTATTTTTGATGTGTTCATGGTGGGAGGTGAATTTCATATCCTCATACTCCATCATCTTGATCTCCCTCATATTTAGAAGTTAATCTACATTAATCTTTTTTATGTCTGGATTATTACACAAAACATATTCCCATGTGAAAAAGCCTTAATGTTCTTTTTTACAAGAGACATTTGTATTCTACAAACTGATACTAAAAGTTTTTAACTCAAGCAAATGTTGGTCTAATGGTGGAATAAAATAAAATAAGTTTGAAGCAAAATTTTTGGGGAAAAAATTTTCTCAGTTTCAAACATAATAGTTTATTTTTCATTCACATAATCCAAACCAAGTGTTTCTGATTACTGGCTGACCTCTTCTTCAAATGGAGTTTCAGGAAAAATGTCGTGTCTCCAACTTTTTCAGTATATGGCTTTCAAAATCCCCTGTATTACAATTTAAAAGATTTCAGGATTAGAAAGAGCATGAAAAATTGAGAATGGGAAGGTTTTATAGGAAGGGCCTGGAAAAGAAGCAAAATATTATATGCATTACATTGACTGGAGCTTCTTCATATGGTCACATCTTACTGATTATTTATTTTTTAAGAAAAAGTGAAAATTGGTTTAGTAAAATGCTTGCCAGTTTCTGCACAATAGACATGCAAATAAATATCAACTCTCTTTTGTTAAATCAAAATATACTTTCTTTTGACTTCCTCTGAGAGACAATTCTTCATACATATATTTAACAGAGGAGTATCTTTACAAAAACTTACTCTAGACTATTCATTTTTCTCTGCCAGTTTATCCAAAGGCTGCCCAATATCTATAATAAGTAAGTAATCTCTCCAAATTTCACTATTTCATATTTTAAAAATTTTGCTAATCTCATGCCAGCATAACTTGGTAACATATGCTTTTCTTCTTTAGGCACATTATACTCAGATTAAATAGAATAATATATCTATGATAGTAAAGGTCCCATTCATGCCATCCTGAATTTGGTTCATGTATTTATATCTCTAGGAATTTATGCATTCCTTAGTTTGAACTTATCCAAATTCTCTCTTTAGATATCCCTCATGGACCAATGGTATATACTATAAGGTGTGGTATATAAATTCAGCTAGAGATGAATAATACCTTTGTCTATAGTTGTGGTGTATTATACTGAGAGTAAAATATTGGAATAAATCATGAAAGATGGGAATCAGGAAAGAACCAGAGATGTCCTAATAATCTTGGTTACTGAATTCAAACACTATTGGGTAGGATCAAAAAAATTGAATTAATGATAAATGAAAGGAATTGTAAAGGTTTGAAGAAAGATGGCCTGGGCAAATGCTGTGATCCCAAGCATGCATTGCTCTTCATGTCATTTTTCAGGCTGCTCAGAGTCAATATATATACAGCAAGAACTACTTAGAGCATCTGAAATTCAGTATACTCTCATTAACTTTCAGTTTCAGGACGAATGTTGACATTTCTATGAAAATTTCTTTATTCCTTCCATTGAAAGTCAAACATATTTTTGTGAACTCACTTTTACCAAATAGCTCTTATATATGGTTTGATGTTTACATTTTTTTGTAGTATTATTTGTGTGCATGTTATAACTCTAACAAGTCATTTACATACTAGAATTTTATAAAATAAATAACATATTTAAAATATTAAACAGTACTGAGAATATAGTGGTAACTCAAAAATATACCCTCTGAAGGATCCCAAATTCTCTACCTTCTTCATTTATTTCAAAAGAGTTGATTAAATATTTTTTAATAAACAAATCAACAAATTAATAAAGTAGATGTTTAGGAGACTAGCATGTAATAGTAATGGTAGAGTCACTTATAAATTATGACCTTGGGTAAAAGTTTAACTTTCATTAAACTCACTTTCCTTGTGAGTAAATAAAAGTGTTGAACAAGAAGCTCACTAGGAATCTGTATACTTCTAATTTGCACTGTCTTTCTACTCTTTTAAACCGAATTTCCACTAATTTGCTGCTTAAAACAATACCCATTGATTATCTCACAATTTCACGAGCCAGAAGTCTGGACATAGCATGACTCAACTGGGTTTCCTGCCCAGGTTTTCACAGATTGAAATCAAGGTGTCAACAGAGCTGCAATCTTATGTGGAGACTCTGAGGAATAAATCAATTCCAAACTCCTTCTGATTGGTGGCAGAATTTGACATGGCAAATTGAACCTTTCCCTGACTTCCCTTTCTGTTTGTAATTACATCTACATGATAAAATTCCTTTACCATGTAACATAATATAACTGCAGGAATAAAACCAAGGAGAGAAGATCATGGAGCCCAAAAATATATCTACCATAGATATTATATTCAAAAAGCCTCTAGAGATGTACAAAGCCAGAATGAGTAGATTTCAGAAGTTATTATTGCCCACTACTTTGAGGTCTGCAGTTAGCTACATTTTAGAGAGAGAATGGTTGAAACATATTTTCTTTTGCCTTTGGTGGGGTGCATGCCAACCCTGCGAACAAATGATTCTCTCACATACACTTGTGATTTAAACTATTAACGAATAAGATTTTTCTATTTACTGAAGTCTACTGGCTATCCTAGGCAGCCTAAGGGTAGTGCAAAAAATGGTCCAGAGCATGGCAGGGTCAACACAGAAAGAGTTCTTTGAACACCCTTCTCTCTTTCCAGTGCTAAGAAGCCATAATAACATACTATCAACTGAATGTTAAATAAATGTGCACTTAATTTATGCCACATTTAATTCATATGTCTAAGTTGGCCTGACACAAGCTTAAATATTAATGCACATTTTGCAGTACAGCTAGTAAACTTGGAAAAGTATGTAAAATGTATTTAGAAATAATGCAACTTGGAGAAAAAAAATTTTCAAAAATATCTGGGATACCTCTGAATACAGAATGAGCACCTTCTGGGAATATTCCAATTTTACCTGCTGTCATCTCTCTCCAAATTACTTCAGAAATGCCAAGTTTGGTTGAGTATTGTATACACAGGTGGCTCTGTATAATTGCATTTAATGCATTGGGGAAAGAGAGGAGGAGTAAAATACCAATTTAGAACGTATGACTTTTAATAGAACTACATTAGCAAATGTAAAGCACATTATAATAAAATCTCCATATCTGGAAAGCTACTGACGAAGGAAGAGTGCTCCAACCACCTGAATTTCCTGGTCTGTGGATGATTATCCTGAATTCCCTTCCTGCTTTGAAATACTTTGTAAAATGCATGTATTCACTTTCATGAATTAAAAATTTGTCATTATACTGTTGAATTATTGATTAAGGAAATCTGTCATAGATCTTTGTCAAAGATTGAGAGTAGAAAATAAATGAGCTATAGTAGCGTGGATTGAACTGCCCAGAGCCCAACACATGCCCCAGAAATGTAGTGCACAAGAGACAAATGGGGTGTCAAATATATTTGTAATACTGAACTTTGTAGTTGACATTTACTGACAATATTGTAATGTGGTGAATTCAATTAGTTGAGGGTATTGGTGAATAGAAGCTTATTTTGCTGTATGCATGCACTCACATGCAAAGTGAAAAATCAGTGCTGGTGCTTGTAGTCTATTTATTTAGTCCTTCCTGGTTCTATGGCTAGGTGGAAGTTGGGGACAGATATGCATTATAGTTATTTGAAAATCCTTTTGATAATTCTGTGGAGGGGCATCAAAGGAATGATTTTGGAAATCATAAAGCAAAGTGTCAGTCTAGCCACGAACCAGTGATGTAACTTTGAATGCCATTTTTCTAGTTTTCCCAGTTGTATTAAGATATAATTGACATATAGCACTGTATAAGTTTGAGGCGTACATCATAGTAATTTCAGTTACATCATCATGAAATAACTCATAATAAGTTTAGTGAACATCCATCATTTCAAACTGATACAAATATGAAGAAATAGAAAAAAAAAGGTATTTTCCCTTGTGATAACAACTCATGATTTTCTCTAACAATTTTCATATATAACATACAGCAATGTTAATTATATTTATCATGTTGTCCATTAGATCCCTACTACATATTTATCTTATAACTGGAAATTTGTACTTTTAAAATGCCTTCATACAATTCCCTCACCCCCAAACCCCACTTCTGATTACCACAAATCTGATCTCTTTTTCTATGTGTTTGTTTGTTTTTGAGGTATACTTGACTTATAGCACTATGATATTTTCTATTACACAATAGAGTGATTCAATATTTCTATACATTTCAAAATGATCACCATGATAAATCTAGTTATGATCTGTCACCATACTAAGATATTATGTAATTATTGACTATATTCCCCACACTGTACATTTTATCCTCATGACTCATTTATTTTGTAACTGAAAGTTTGTACTTCTTAACCTCCCTCACCTATTGCTTTCTTCTCCTCATCTCCCTCACTCCTGGCAACCACCCTTTTTTTCTCTGTATCTATAATTCTGTTTCTGTTTCTGTTTCTGTTTCTGGTTTGCTATGTTTATTCTTTTTTGTGTGTGTTTGTTTTAATTTCACATATAAGAGAAATAATATATTATTTACCTTTCTCTGATAATTATTTCACTTATCATAGTACCCTCTAGGTCCATCCAAAGCAAATGGCAAGCTTTCATTCCTTTTATGGCTGAGTAATATTCCTTTGTATATATACACCAAATCTTCGTTACCCATTCATCTATTCATGAGCACTTAGGTTGGTTCTATATCTTGGCTATTGTAAATAATGTTGCAATGATCATAAGGGTGCATATATCTCTTCTAATTAGTGTTTTGGTTTTCTTTGGATAAATACCCAGGAATGGAATTCCTGGATCATATAATAGTCTACTTTTAACTTTTTGAGGAATACTCTTACTGTTTTCTATAGTGGCTGCACAAGTTTACATTCCCATCAGCAGTGAACCAGGGTTCCCATCCTAGCCAACACTCTTTATTTTTGGTCTTTTTGATAACAGACTTTCTGACAGGTGTGAGGCGACATGCCATTGTGATTATGATTTGCATTTCCATGGTGATTAGTGATGTTGAGAATCTTTTCAAGTACTTGTTGGACATCTATAAGTCTTCTTTGGAAAAATGTCTATTCAGACACTACCCATTTTTTTAATCCAGTTGTTTGTCTTATTTCTTTTTTGGGGTGTTTGGTTGATTTATCTCTCTTGCAATTAAGAGACATGGATGCACCAGGGGTGTGGAGAGCTCTCTTACATGGTAAAAGGACTGCAAGCGGTCAGCCAATTCACCCTCTTCTTTGCTTTTTATTTTAATACATCTTTATTGGAGTATAATTGCTTCACAATGCCGTGTTAGTTTCTGTTGTACAAAAAAGTGAATCAGCCATATGCATACATATATCCCCATATCCCCTCCCTCTTGAGTCTCCCTCCCAACCTCCCTATCCCACCCCTCTAGGTCGTTGCAAAGCACTGAGCTGATCTCCCTGTGCTACTCTACTGCTACCCACTAGCTATCTATTTTATATTTGGTAGTGTATATATGTCAATGTTACTCTCATTTTGCCCCAGCTTCCCCTCCCCCCATCCTGTGTCCTCAAGTCCATTTTCTATGTCTGCATCTTTATCCCTGCCCTGCCACTATGTTCATCAGTATAATTTTTTTTTTTAGATTCTACATATATGTGTTAGCATATGGTATTTGTTTTTCTCTTTCTGACTTACTTCACTCTGCATAACAGACTCCAGGTCCATCCACCTCACTACAAATAAATCAATTTTGTTTCTTTTTATGGCTGAGTAATAGTCCATTGTATACATGTGCCACATCTTCTTTATCCATTCATCAGTTGATGGACACTTAAGTTGCTTCCATGTCCTGGCTCTTGTAAATAGTGCTGCAATGAACATTGTGGTGCATGTCTCTTTTTGAACTATGGTTTTCTCAGAGTATATGCCCTATAGTGGGATTGCTGGGTCATATGGCTAAACTATTTTTAGTTTTTTGAGGAACCTCCATACTGTTCTCCATAGTGGCTGTATCAGTTTACATTCCCACCAACAGTGCAGGAGAGTTCCCTATTCACCACACCCTCTCCAGCATTTATTGTTTCTGCATTTTTTGATAATGGCCATTCTGACTGGTTTGAGAGGATACCTCATTGTAATTTTGAATTGTAATTATTTTTGATGATTATAAAGTTGTAAAAAAATTATTTGTATTTGTAGGAATATGAGAAAAGTTAAAGATCAACATTCATTTGGTTAGAGACAGCATAACAGATGCCAAATAGTTTATGTGATGATTCAACAAATAAATGCTACAGATTTTTATGTAGTAGCAATTAATTGGAGAGTGAAAGCACTTCCAAATTCAACGAGAGAAAAAATGAATAAAGCTATTTTAATTTTCAATCTTGTTTCTTTTTTAAAAAACACATTAGCTAACTTTATTTGCTGTGTTTGGAGGCCAGTACATTAGAAAAAATAAAAAGCACAAGACATAATTTCTGTTTTGAGCAATTTTAAATGGACCTACATGAGAAAATATTTTCTGTGGCTAGTCCACATGTTTATTTATGACAATGGATGGGTCATAACACTTGAGGGTGAGGAAGGTTCGCTTTTCTCCACACACTCTCCAGCATTTGTTGTTTGTAGATTTTCTGATGATGCTCATTCTAACTGGTGTGAGGTGATACCTCATTGTAGTTTTGATTTGCCTTTCTCTAATGATTAGTGGTGCTGAGCAGCTTTTCAAATGCCTCTTGGCCATCTGTATGTCCTCTATGGAGAAATGTCTATTTAGGTTTTCTGCCCATTTTTTATTGGGTTTTTGTTTTTTTAATATTGAGTTGCATGAGCTGTTTATATATTTTGGAGATTAATCCTTTTTCTGTTGATTCTTTTGCAAATATTTTCTCCCATTCTGAGGGTTGTCTTTTTGTCTTGTTTATAGTTCCCTTTGCTGTGCAAAAGGTTTTAAATTTCACTAGGTCTCATTTGTTTATTCTTATTTCCATTACTCTAGGAGGTGGGTCATAAATGATCTTGCTGTGATTTATTCAAAGAGTGTTCTTCCTATGTTTTCCTCTAAGAGTTTTATTGTGTCTGGTCTTACATTTAGGTCTTTAATCCATTTTGAGTTTATTTTTGTGTATGGTGTTAAGGAGTGTTCTAATTTCATTCTTTTACTTGTAGCTTCCAGTTTTCCCAGCACCACTTATTGAAGAGACTGTCTTTTCTCCATTGTATATCCTTGCCTCCTTTGTCATCATTGACCGTAGCTGCATGGGTTTATCTCTGGGCTTTCTCTCCTTTTCCACTGATCTATATTTCTTTTTTGTGCCAGTACCATACTGCCTTGATTACTGTAGCTTTGCAGTATAGTCTGAAATAAGGGAGTCTGATTCCTCCAGTTGCGCTTTTTCCCCTCAAGTTTGCTGTGGCTATTTGGCGTCTTTTGTGTCTCCATAAAAATTTAAAGATTATTTTGTTCTAGTTCTGTAAAAAATGCCATTGGTAATTTGATAAGGATTGCACTGAATGTGTAGATTGCTTTGGGTAGTATAGTCTTTTTCACAATATTGATACTTCCAATCCAAGAACATGGAATATCTGTCCATATACCATGTTTGTGTCATCTTTGATTTCTTTCATAAGTGTCTTATAAAAACTTGATAGTTTTTTGATGTTATAAAACTAGAGATAAATTGTGGTTCATAATTATTGTTTAGCTTAATATTGGGCTGAAATTCTTAGCATTTAATAGAATCTGTTCAAATACATCAAAGGTAAAAATAAATTTGCCAACAACATAAATAAGGTATAAATACAATTCACTTAGATGTACTAAAGCCTAATACACAGCAGTCTCTTTAAAGTGGCCTTAAACATGATATATCCATAAGATGATATGGTTATTATAGTTGAAATAAGAATGAGAATAAAAGGAACCACAGAAAGTAGAAGAATATTAATCTATGTTTAAAGAGAATTTCTGATATTTGTGGAGTAGTATTTTGGTGTAGGATAAGTTAAGCACTACATGATTTGCTATGAACCAGCAAACAGGATTAATCTCTACTCATCTATCAGGAAGACTGATGGTCTTCTTTGGCTTGTTAATGCAGGGTCTTTTTTCAGTATCAGTTGTCTTAGTGACGAAAGTTTTATGGCTCAACAATTTTCCAAGGTTACTCTATTTATAGTGGACAGTAATTTGCCAATTTAACCACTGTTGCTTGGAGTAACATTCATTCTGCTCTTCAACTATACATTCATATTTATTGTGATATGTGATGATTATATGTCACAGCTGAGTAAGATCCAGAACGTTTACTGTGGTGACTAAAAAGCTGTCAGAACTCAACCTCAAATTTGTTTCTTTGGATTTAATATATAAAGAGCTTATATACACATTTGTTGTTAACTAATTCTCTTATTTATCTCTTTATGCTACAACATTTCTATTATCTTTGTTCTGTTCTTTGTTACAATTGGTAAAAATAGAGCCTGTACTTTTTAAAACTTCTCCTGGAAATTTGTATTAAAATTTAGCCAGTATAAATTATGCTTTATAAGATGCATTTGTTCTGGAAGGAAGAAAAAGCTAAAAATATAACCAACATCTACTGGGAGCTTCCTGTCACATGTATTATTTCATTTAAACTATAAAATATTTTATTACTGTGAATATTTCATAAGTGGCTGTAGGATGCAAGGGTGAGCTGTCCTTTGGAAACAGTATAATAAATATACCTATGGCTCAAACACAAAGCATTTCCACAGATAAACTGCAAAGCTATTCTAATTTAAATGTGAGCAGTAGGCAATCCAGAAATCTGGAATAAAACACATAGAAGGTCCTGAATTCAACTATTTACCAAGTGCTGCTGAGGGAGCAGCACTATTTAAGTCTGTGTGGCTATCAAGTGATGATTTAAAAATTCATTGAAGGGAGATGACACCATGGACCAAGTAGTTTGAGAAGGCTAGAGAGGGATATTTGTAGAGAGAAGGGTAAGAGAAACAAAGGGTGCAAGATAGAGATAAGGAGAAAGTACATGAGTCCAAAAGCAGAGGTAGGGAGGAACAGGTGGGAATCATGTTTCTAAGATAAGGACAAAGTGAAGATTGGATAGACATTGAATAAATATAAGTTCCCTCATATAGTCCTTTTAATTTGATAACTTTTTGTATGTCAATATCTGATTTCTCAATAAAAAAGTTTCTACATGTCCCTTGTAATATCATTCAGTGAACGCTCTCCCAGAGATCTCTGTCTCAATGTTAAGACTGAGGTCCACTCAAAGAAAAGCAAGCTCCAGTGCTGGACCACCCATGTCAAACAACTAGCAAGACAGGAACACTACCTCACTCATTAACAGAGAGGCTGCCTAAAATCAGTCTAAGCTCACAGACACCACAAAACACATGACTAGAGGCAGTCATGACCACAAGAACACGGGCACCAGTCCCCTCCACCAGGAAGCCTATACAACCTACTGAACCAAAATACCTGCTGGGGGCAGACAACAAAAACAACAGGAACTACGAACCTGTAGCCTGTGAAAAGCAGACCACAAGCAGAGTAAGTGAAGCAAAATGAGAAGACAGAGAAACACACAGCAGATGAAGGAGCAAGGTAAAAACCCACCAGACCAAACAAATGAAGAGGAAATAGGCAGTCTGCCTGAAAAAGATTTCAGACTAAGGATAGTAAAGACATTCCAAAATCTTGGAAATAGAATGGGGAAAATACAAGAAACATTTAACAAGGAACTGGAAAACAAAAAGAGCAAACAAACAATGATGAACAACACAATAAATGAAATTAAAAATTATCTAGAAGGAATCAATAACAGAAAAACTGAGGCAGAAGAATGCATGACTGACCTGAAAGATAAAAGAGTGGATATAACTGCTGCAGAGCAGAATAGAGGAAAAAGAATGTAAAGGACAGCCTCAGAGACCACTGGTACAACATTGAACACATCAACAGTTGAATTATAGGGGTACCAGAGGAAGAAGAGAAACAGAAAGTTACTGAGAAAATATTTGAAGAGATTATAGTTGAAAATTTCCCTAATATGGGAAAGGAAATTGGAATCCAAGTCCAAGAAGTGCAGAGAGTCCCATACAGGATAAATCCAAGGAGAAACATGCCAAGACACATATTAATCAAACTATCAAAAATTAAATCTAAAGAAAAACTATTAAAAGCAGCAAGAGAAAAGCAACAAATAACATACAGGGGAATCACCATAAGGCTAAGAGCTGATCTTTCAGCAGAAATTCTGCAAGCCAGAAGGGAGTGGCAGGACATACTTAAAGTGATGAAGGAGAAAATCCTACAACCAAGATTATGTTACCCAGCAAGGATCTCATTCAGATTTCACAGAAAAATTAACACCTTTACACACAAGCAAAAGCTGAGAGAGCTCAGCACCACCAAACCAGCTTTACAACAAATGCTAAAGGAACTTCTCTAGGTAAGAAACAGAGGAGAAAGAAAAGACCTACAATAACAAACCAAAACATTTAAGAAAATGGGAATAGGAACATATATATTGATAATAACCTTAAGTGTAAATGGATTAAATGCCCCCACCAAGAGAGACAGACTGGCTGAACAGATACAAAAACAAGATCCATATATAAGCTGTCTACAAGAGACCCACTTCAGATCTAGGGACACATACAGACTGAAAGTGAGGGGATGGAAAAAGATATTCCATGCAAATGGAAATCAGAATAAAGCTAGAGTATTAGTTCTCATATCAGAGAAAATAGATTTTAAAATAGACTTTACAAGAGACAAAGAAGGACACTACATAATGATCAAGAGATTGATCCAAGAAGAAGATATAACAATTGTAAATATTTATGCACCCAACATAGAAGTACCTCAATACATAAGGCAAATACTAATGCCATAAAAGGGGAAATCGACAGCAACACATTCATATTAGGGGAATTTAACACCCCACTTTCACCAATGGACAGATCATCCAAAATGAAAATAAATAAGGAAACACAAGCTTTAAATAGTACATTAAACAAGATGCACTTAATTGATATTTATAGGACATTCCATCCAAAAACAACAGAATACACATTTTTCTCATGTTCTCATTGAACATTCTCCAAGATAGATTATATCTTGGATCACAAATATAGACTTGGTAAATTTAAGGAAATTAGAATTGTATCAAGTATCTTTTCTGACCACAATGCTATGAGACTAGATATCAACTCAAGGAAAAGACCTGTAAAATACAAACACATGGTGGTTAAACAATACCCTAATTTATAACGAAGTGATCACTGAAGAAATCAAAGGGGAAATAAAAAAATACCTAGAAATAAATGACAATGGAGAAACGACGACCCAAAACCTATGGGATTCAGGAAAAACAGTGCAAAGAGGGAAGTTTATAGCAATATAATCCTACCTTAAGAAACAGGAAACAACTCGAATAAAAAAACTAACCTTGTACCTAAAGAAATTAGAGAAAGAAGAACAAAAACCCCCCAAAGTTAGCAGAAGGAAAGAAATCATAAAGATCATATCAGAAATAAATGAAAAAGAAATGAAGAAAAAGATAGCAAAGATCAATAAAATTAAAAGCTGGATCTTTGAGAAGATCAACAAAATTGATAAACCATTAGCCAGACTCATCAAGAAAAAAAGGGAGAAGACTCAAATCAATAGAATTAGAAATGAAAAAGGAGAAGTAACAACAGACACTGCAGAAATACAAAAGATCATTAGAGATTAGAAGCAACTCTATGCCAATAAAATGGACAACCTGGAAGAAATGGACAAATTCTTAGAAATGCACAATCTGCCAAGACTGAATGAGGAAGAAATAGAAAATATGAACAGACCAATCACAAGCACTAAAATTGAAACTGTGATTAAAAATCTTCCAACAAACAAAAGTCCAGGACCAGATGGCTTCACAGGCAAATTCTATCAAACATTTAGAGAAGAGAGAATACATATCTTTCTCAAACTCTTCCAAAATATAACAGAGGGAGGAGCACTCCCAAACTCATTCTACGAGGCCACCATCACCCTGATACCAAAACCAGACAAAGATGTAACCAAGAAAGAAAACTACAGGCCAATATCACTGATGAACATAAATGCAAAAACCCTTAACAAAATACTAACCAACAGAATCCAACAGTCCATTAAAAGGATAATACACCATAATCAAGTGGGGTTTATTCCAGAAATGCAAGGATTCTTCAATATATGCAAATCAATCAACGTGATACACCATATTAAAAACTTGAAAGAGAAAAATCATATGATCATCTCAATGGATGCAGAGGAAGTTTTCAACAAAATTCAACACCTATTTATGATAAAAACCCTGCAGAGAGTAGACATAGATGGAACATTCCTCAACATGATAAAGGCCATATATGACAAACCCACAGACAACATCGTCCGCAATGGTGAAACACTGAAACCATTTCCAATAAGATCAGGAACAAGACAAGGTTGCCCACTCTCCCCATTCTTATTCAATATAGTTTTGGAAGTTTTAGCCACAGAAATCAGAGAAGAAAAAGAAATAAAAGGAATTCAATTTGGAAAAGAAGAAATAAATCTGTCACTGTTTGCAGATGACAAGATTCTATACATAGAGAATCCTAAAGATGCCACCAGAAAACTACTAGAGCTAATCAATGAATTTGGTAAAGTAGCAGGATACAAAATTAATGCAGAGAAATCTCTGGCATTCTTATACACTAGTGATGAAAAATCTGAAAGTGAAATTAAGAAAACACTCCCATTTACCATTGCAACAGAAAGAATAAAATATCTAGGAATAAACCTACCTAAGGAGACAAAAGACCTGTATGCAGAAAATTATAAGACACTGATGAAAGTAATTAAAGATGACACAAACAGATGGAGAGGTATACCATGTTCTTGGATTGGAAGAACCAACACTGTGAAAATGACTCTACTATCCAAAGCAATCTACAGATTCAACTTAATCTCTATCAAACTACCACTGGCATTTTTCACAGAAGTAGAACAAAAAATTTAACATTTTGTATGGAAACACAAAAGACCCTGAATAGCCAAAGCAATCTTGAGAACGAAAAATGGAGCTGGAGGAATCAGGCTCCCTGACTTCAGGTTATACTACAAAGCTACAGTAATCAAGACAGTATGGTACTGGCACAAAAACAGAAAGATAGATCAATGGAACAGGATAGAAAGCCCAGAGATAAACCGACACACATATGGTCACCTTATCTTTGGTAAAGGAGACAAGAATATACAGCAGAGAAAAGACAGCCTCTTCAATAAGTGGTGCTGGGAAAACTGGAAGGTACATGTAAAAGTATGAAATTAGAACACTCTCTGACACCATACACAAAAAAACCTCAAAATGGATTAAAGGCCTAAATGTAAGGCCAGACACTATCAAAGTCTTAGAGGAGAAAATAGGCAGAACACTCTATGATATAAATTACAGCAAGATCCTTTTTGACCCACCTCCTAGAGAAATGGAAATAAGAACCAAAATAAACAAATGGGACCTAATGAAGCTTAAAAGATTTTGCACAGCAAAGGAAACCATAAACAAGACCAAAAGACAACCCTCAGAATGGGAGAAAATATTTGCAAATGAAGAAACTGACAAAGGATTAATCTCCAAATTTTACAAGTAACTCATGCAGCTCAATAACAAAAAAACATACAACCCAATCCAAAAATGGGCAGAAGACCTAAATAGACATTTCTCCAAAGAAGATATACAGATTGCTGACAAATGCATGAAAGAATGCTCAACATCATTAATCATTAGATAAATGCAAATCAAAACTACCATGTGGTATCATCTCACACCGGTCAGATTGGCCATCATCAAAAATCTAGAAACAATAAATGCTGGAGAGGGTGTGGAGAAATGGGAACACTCTTGCACTGTTGGTGGGAATGTAAGTTGATACAGCCACTACGGAGAACAGTATGGAAGTTCCTTAAAAAACTACTAATAGAACTACCATACGACCCAGCATTCCCAGTCCTGGGCATATACCCTGATAAAATCATAATTCAAAAAGGGTCATGTACCACAATGTTCATTGCAACTCTATTCACAATAGCCTGTAGATGGAATCAACCTAAGTGTCCATCAACAGATGAATGCATAAAGAAGATGTGGCACATATATACAATGGAATATTACTCAGCCATAAAAGGAAATGAAATTGAGTTATTTGTAATGAGGTGGATGGAGTTAGAGTCTGTCATACAGAGTGAAGTAAGTCAGAATGAGAAAGGCAAATACCATATGCTAACACATAATATACGGAATCTAAAACAAACCAAACAAACAAACAAACAAAAGGTCATGGAGTACCTAGGGGTAAGACGGAATAAAGACACAGACATACTAGAGTATGGACTTGAGGATATGGGGGGGTGTAAGCTGTGACAAAGTGAGAGAGTGTCATGGACATATATACACTACCAAACATAAAATAGATAGCTAGTGGGAAGTAGCCGCATAGCACAGGGAGATCAGCTAGGTGGTTTGTGACCACCTAGAGCGGTGGGATGGGGGGGTTTAAGGGAGGGAGACACAGGAGGGAAGAGATATGGGAATATATGTATATGTATAACTGATTAACTTTGTTATAAAGCACAAACTAACACACCGCTGTAAAGCAATTATACTCCAATAAAGCTGTTGAAAACAACAACAACAACAAAAAACTGGATTGTCATTAAAAGCAATTCTTCTTACTCCTGAAATAATTAATAAAGTTACTTTATGCTATGAAAAAAAATATTAGCTTGTTCATGTTCCCATTTACATTGATCAGTCCTGATATTTTATGTTAAATATCAAACAAGGAACAATTATAATGCATTTAATAAAATTAGATTGGAAGGAGGAATGCTTCAATATTAAAAAAAAGAAGGAAACATAAGCTCTTACACACCTGATAATTAGTTCCCATGGCCTGCCTGTGCCATGTTCCTATGGACTACACTTCAGCATGCAGCAAACTCATTTCCACTCTTGAACTGGCATGTGAATGGATCCTGCTTCTTCACCTTGGGATTCACCTTTTTCTAAAGACTGAAGATTCAGGGAAGGGAGACTGATGATCAAAATGGAAAGGGCATCATCAGAGAATCCATAGTCTTAAGAAAGCTACAGTAGTTTGATTTTACATTTTCTTATTAGCTGTAGTTGGTCTACAATAATTTGTTTAGATGGTGCAGTTCTATTGGTCTGGGTGTCTTTTCACCTCCTCCACCTTTGCGAACTGGGCCATCCTTCAGTTTCCAAACCCTCCCTGGCCTCTGGCAGGCACCAATAGAAAACTCACATTTAGGTACATTTGAAGGTAAGATTCTCTTCCTAGTATTCTCAAATTCATCATAAAGTTGACCATATACTCTGCTTATATTGTAAGACCAATTTACACAAGATCCCCATGCAATCTCAGCTAATAGATAGCCCTAAGTAATTTATGCAAGCTCATTTTATGAGTGGATTGAGACAGAAGTTGATATCTAAAGCAATATCACTGAAAAAAAACATGCTGTACACATTCAAAGTGTTTAAGAAATGTCTTTAAGAGAGATGGTTTCAAAATATAATCAGATAAAGTACCTGAATTATTTTTCATCTGCAAATTGGTAATCAAAATTTGGCATACTTTGTACATCACAGTAAATTTTTTCTTATTTTCTATTCAAAATTTCCCATTTTCTATCTAAATTAAAAATCGGGTTACATCAACTTGCGTTTTAGAAATGGTAATGAAGCATTTAAACTAAAATAAGATCATTCACCTATGACATATGCTGATAGGAAGTGCAAAGTGGATTTTTCCAACCTGATTGTCAGTTTACTTCTGCCATATCTAGTGTTGTTGATTCCCAGTTCCTCTTCAAATTTTAGGTTTTTGTTTAATTTTTATCCTGGCCTTTCTGGGCTTATTAAAATCTGTAAACTGTGAACAAGTATAACTTTTATTATTTTAATTTTTATTGTATAAAGAGCTAATATTTTTATTTACAAAGAAAAATGACAGGGAAGAAGAACTCCATTAGGCCTGTTTGCATGTATAACTGATTTCTTTCCTTTTTAAAATATAGGATCTGGGAGAGCAACATGTCGATTTGGGTCATTTTGTGAAAGTCAACTGTTCTCAGCTGAACATGTAAACACTTTTTGGTGCTAAATCTTCCTCCCCAGCAGTGTGTCATCAGCTGGAAGTGACGGCCTGGTTTTTGTTTTGTTTTGTTTTGTTTTTTATACAGACAGCTTGGAGTGAAGACTTCTTGCTCTAAGAAGCCCAGTTTCCCAATTTGAAGAAAACATTCATAACTTCAAAATTCTCTCCAGTTGAGCTCCCTGGGGTGTGGGGCAGTTAATAATCTCAAAATCACAATCCAGAGAAGTCAACCTGACCTTTTACCTCAGAAAGCCACATATTCCCTTAGTTGCAACGGCAGCCTGAGGCACCACGGAGGCAGAAATCCTAAGAGCTTTTCTTACCGTTGCAGATGCAAGGAAGCAGCTAGGGTTATTTCTTGTATATCTTATAGCTGACCTAATCACACCTTCCTCTGTGAAACTCCATCTCCAAATTTAACAGGTGTGACAAAAAAGTCTTCAACTGTCTACAAACACTCCTCTGATCTAATAAAAATGTCAGTTTGTGCTACCACAGGTTTAAATAGCTTCCTAAAATAGCTTTAAAATGTGGGAGAATAGAAATTCCTTACAATTTGGAGCATTAAGAATGCTGAGAGGATGGGCTTCCTTGGTGGCGCAGTGGTTGAGAATCTGCCTGCCAATGCAGGGGACACGGGTTCGAGCCCTGGCCTGGGAGGATCCCACATGCTGCGGAGCAGCTAGGCCCGTGAGCCACACTACTGAGCCTGCACGTCTGGAGCCTGTGCTCCACAACAAGAGCGGCCACGATAGTGAGAGGCCTGTGCACTGTGATGAAGAGTGGCCCCCGCTTGCCACAACTAGAAAAAGCCCTTGCACAGAAACGAAGACACAACACAGCAAAAATAAATTAAGTAATTAATAAACTCGTACCCCCAACATGTTCTTAAAAAAAAAAAAGAATGCTGAGAGGAAAATAAAAGAAGGAAAGAAAATTATGAGAAAGAAGTCTATAAGTCTTGTAATGTATTCACAGAGAATAGAACAAAAGAAACTCTCTTGTTGATAAAGAAGAGCAGGCTAAGTGCCCAAGACACACTCAGTCCTCTGTAACTTTTCAGGAGCAACCCTGTTCAGTGGTGGGGCTGGATGGGGACTGGGCAAGTCCACTCACTGTTATCAGTGCCTCTTGCAGCACACTGTGAGGACACAGCCTTTACAAGTTCATCTCTCGCTTGCTTCTGATTTAGATCTTCATTGCCAGATAATCAATATTTTTCTGATTGACCTTCAATTAGGAGTGGCTCCAAACCCTTTAGCTTTAAGTTTCACTTCCCCTTCTCCTCATTCCCCATGGCTTCTCAATCAAATGGTTGGAGACAAACGTATTGGGAGACTGGGATGCTATTAAGGAACTCTTTGCAAGGTGGATTTGTTAAAGGGAACAATAATTTGCTAATGTATTAGCAAGTTTTTACTGAGGTGTGTTCATTTTTTAAAGAGAGGCCGGCATGTCCTAAGCTTTCATGTGATGCAATGGGAATATTATTGTGTGGATTACACATGAATATTACACTGAATATTCACAGTGCAGGCTTTCATTGAACACAGGTTAATTGCATTGGAGGCAGGTGATCTTTGCCAGCCCCCCTCCCCTTTTCTTCTTTCCTGTGATTCAAGTGTTCTTACCTTGTGTGAGAAGAATATTCAAATAAATAACTCTAGGAGGGTGCTGGGACATTAACTAGGTTGCGGTCTGTTGAAGTTTCAAGTACAGTTTAACTCAGTTTAATATATGAGCCCCGCACTATGCCATGTGCCATTAGGGTTTCAAAGGAATAATCTCCATATTTAAATGTTTGACCATCCATTTAGTGAAATCAGTAACCATCACAAAATAAACAGTAAAGGGAGGATTTGAATGAACATGCATATGCAAAGAAAAAGAAAATTATTTTAACAAGTGCACAGCTAAAGATGCCTAAATAAAAGCATAGAATCATGGTTCTGAGTCATCTCATTGTATCCAGAAGTGCTCAGTGATACTGGAAATGTTATGCTAATTTTTAGCCCACCATTATAAGAGCAACTCTGAGAAACTGGATAAGATATGCACAGAGGAAGGTAAGTAGTATAATAGAGAGTGTGTCTGTCAAGAGAAACCCTAGTAGTAACAGGATACTTGTCTCCAAAAGGAAAATCTAATCTTGAGAAAAATAACTACTTCCAAACATGTGACCATTTATTTTTGAGAAGGATGTATTTGCTCCTTCTAAATGGAAATTCTAAAGCATAGTGCTTCATCCTTGCAATAAATGGCAGAGTTAAGAATTAAATCATGTCTTTTAGTTCCAGGTCCCTGAACTATCACTGGCACCTTGGATTCATGCTGAAGACGAGGTTTGCTGTCACTGAAGGGATTCAAGCAGAAACAGCAGGACCATCTGTGGGGGTCCCTTAATTAAGCGGCAAATTTTGCTGGGACAAACTCTCAACACTCCTGCAGCTCTTTCTTTTTATTAGTTGTAGAATCTTCATAAGACTATTTCTGTTAAACTTGTTCATAGTTAAGAATGACTTAGATATGTTATTTTCAACTGATCCTTTTCTTGTTTGAAAATCTAAGTTTTTGAGAACTCCTGTCTGTAAAAAAAGCCCAGCTGGGCTTCAAGTTGGAAGACTCTTACTTTCTATTTTAAGCATATATCAGATATCTACTGATAATTCTGCCTCAGTTCTTAGCCAACCTCATTCCTTTCTGAGACTGCAAAGAACTGAAGGCTTGGTGAATAGTAATCCTTTCCCTTATGTATCCTGATCTTTCTTCTGCAAACTCAATAATACCTCAGCAATATTTTTGATCCTTTAAAAGGCTTAATGTGTGTACTTAGAGACACCTACCAATCTTAATAAGGACTTTGTCTTACTTTTAATTTGTCTAACATTTAACTAACATTATTTCCTTAGAGTTCCCAATTGGAGATTAACCACCAAAATCCACTACTGGTCTATTTTGGGGGTATTTATGAGATGTACTAAGTGCATCAGCAAGCAAGAAGAAATTCACAGCTAGTGAATATTTCATGGCTTCTGCTTTTCAGGAGGTTGGTTGAGGCATTTCTGCATGTAAGCACAAATCCACATTTGGAAAAAAAGTGGAGGCTGTTACATATATATATATATATATATATATATATATATATATATATATATATATATATATATATATATATATATAAATCAGCAATTAAACCCAAGAATTACTGCAGTTGAGGTTTGGGGCCACATAGAACAGTACTGAAGGTTTGTTGGTACTACAATTGCATGTGATTTTTATCATTTCTTCCAGCCTCACTTTAGAGGGATCATATTTATGTTAGTTATTTGGGTGGACAGACAGACATTATATAAATTTTCTAAGATAAAGCAACAGGAAGAATTTAGAAGAGGCCTTTTATATGAGGGTAAGTAGGATACTGAAGTCTTTAATCCATATCACAAAATCATTACAGAAACCTGTGGTGTTGTGCCTAGAAAGAAGAGCAAAAGAGGACACAGTAAATGTGCTAAAGAGTGCAAAGGGTTTTCTCATCAAAGTGGGACTAGACCGTTTCCAACTCACTTCCAAAAGCAGAACTAAAATAAATAGAAGATATCAAGCGAAAGACTTCAACTCAATATAAAACAACTTTTTGCAATAATCACAATATTAAAACAATGAACTAGTTCACCCTGAGCTCCAAATCTCTGAAGTATTGAGGCAAAGCTACATGAATGCAAATATGGGATGTGGAAGAGGATGTTAAGATGGGGACTTAGGTCTAGGTGACTGACAAAGTCTTTCTATTCTGGAGTTCAAGACTCAGATTATTTTCCTGGAAGGTCAAATTTAAACAAGAATTCTGCTCGATAGGCACAGAATTAACATGATACAAGGTGCTTAAGGCAGCTGCAGTCTCTAATGGCTCTTAAATTTATTGCTGAATTAAACTTTAGTCCACTCGCCCAATGTGAAGCAAAGTCAAACAATCTACTGACACCAGGTTGTGGTGAAGGAAAGTACAATGTTTATTGCATAGTGCCAAGCAAGTAGAAAGGGTAGCTTGTGCTCAAAAGATCCAAACTCCCCAATGACCTTCAGGGAAGTGTTTTTTTTTTTTTTTTTTTTTTTTTGCGGTACGCAGGCCTCTCACCGTTGTGGCCTCTCCCGTTGCAGAGCACAGGCTCCGGACGTGCAGGCTCAGCAGCCATGGCTCACAGTCCCAGCTGCTCTGCAGCATGTGGGATCTTCCCGGACTGGGGCACGATCCTGTGTCCCCTGCATCAGC
Source organism: Mesoplodon bidens (assembly GCF_964165515.1). Classification (NCBI taxonomy): domain Eukaryota; kingdom Metazoa; phylum Chordata; class Mammalia; order Artiodactyla; family Ziphiidae; genus Mesoplodon; species Mesoplodon bidens. The sequence continues at coordinate 59,191,161 of NC_138169.1, read as the reverse complement.
AGGCGGACTCTCAGCCACTGTGCCACCAGGGAAGCCCCAGGGAAGTGTTTTTAAAGACAGTGTGATGGAAAGTGTCACAGGGTGCCTGATCAGCTCATGCACAATTCTCTGATTTGTTGATGGTGAGGTAACAGGGTGATGTTTCAGGAATCTCAGTCATCAACCTTCTTGTTCTGACTGTCCTGGGGTCTATTTTCTGGTAGTCAACATGCAGTTAACTTCCCCCACCTGGAGGGCATTTTAATATCTGCAAAGCAGCTCAAAGATGTGGCTCAGGATATTATCTATAACCCTTGAGGAGGAACTAAAGGTCCTTGATTTTGTTTTATGACTAAACTCATTATTTTGCCTTGACTGTTTTTTTTTTTTATTTCTGGATTTTTCTCACTTCTCTGATTAAATTTGCTCTTCAGAACTCAGCGGAGGCCTTGGAGGCTAACATTTTTCTACAAAAAGGAGGCAAGTGGGGCTTCCCTGGTGGCACAGTGGTTGAGAGTCCGCCTGCCGATGCAGGGGACACAGGTTTGTGCCCCAGTCCAGGAAGATCCCACATGCTGCGGAGTGGCTAGGCCCGTGAGCCATGGCCACTGAGCCTGCGCATCTGGAGCCTGTGCTCCACAACAGGAGAGGCCACAATAGTGAGAGGCCCGCATACCCACCCCCAAAAAATAAAAGGAGGCAAGTGACATGGGAGCATGTTCCAAGGAAGTTCCCACAGGGTCATGCTTGGTTTCAAGTTCTCCTCATCACAAACAGAGGCTCTTGATCTGACAAGGTACATGGACTGAGGCTCTGGAAACTCTTTCACCACTGACTCCCATTTCACTCTTTAGGTTTCATACATCTTTATTTAGATCATATAAATAAAGGCATCTTAATGAACTGTGCTCAGTAGCAAAATAAGACCTCTCATGTGGTCTCAAAACCTGACACATTATTACTTATTTGGATTGATATAAATAACATATTTTCTGGAAATCAGATCCTCTCTAGGTAAGGTTGGCCCCTGGAAGAGCTATTTCCCATATAACATGTGAAGACATCTAATTAAACATGAATTTGTCAGTTCAGGAAATTTCTCCTGGCTAGACCCCCCCATTGTCTGATTTGGGTTCTTTTTTTTTTCCTGATATTTCTTTGTTTCCACAGTATTGGTGTGATGTCTAACTCTTTCCTCAGACTAACCATTTCTGGCTTCTGTTTTGATTTCTTTCCAAGATGCCATTCCTTATATTTCTTCCCCAGGGAACACATGTAACAGTTAATTGTAAAAAAAAAAAAAAAAAGAAGAAGAAAAATTACCTGCTCTACACTTGTTCCTGGAGCAGGTTGTTTCTGACCTTATCATTTAACTGTTGTGTTGCATCAAATCCAGCACCACACACAGTGTATTCATTCTCCACTTCTTTAAGAGGAATAGTAAGAAAAATGAATTGGGTGAAAGTCCCATATCCTCTATCTCTACCATTTCTTTCATCATTGTCATCAACTTCCTTTTCCTCTGCATCTTAACTTTTTCCTCCACTACACAGATTTTAGTTTTAATAATGTCATATATGATTTTACCATCTTCAGTTTGGGTTTAAAATCCATTATTGAAACACATTTCTTTTCATTTTTCAATATTACTTTCTATTATTTTTTTATCGGTCTGTTGTCATTGCATGCAGGAGCTGATATTTAATGAGAACCCACTCTGTGCCAGTTCTGGTGTTTGGTACTAAAGTAACTTGCATCACTTTATGATTGTTATATTGTATCTCTTACCACTGTACTTTAATCTGAGATCTACCTCTTTATACAGCATATATACTACTTTTGTATAAAGACTTTTCTCTTTTTAAGCTATCTACTTTTCTATAGAGACCAAGTTCTAGCATACTCTTAAGAATTTGTGGGGCCTCCCTGGTGGCGCAGTGGTTGAGAGTCCGCCTGCCGATGCAGGGGATACGGGTTCGTGCCCCGGTCTGGGAGGATCCCATGTGCCGCGGAGCGGCTGGGCCCGTGAGCCATGGCCGCTGGGCCTGCGCGTCCGGAGCCTGTGCTCCGCAACGGGAGAGGCCACAGCAGTGAGAGGCCCGCATACCGCAAAAAGAAAAAAAAAAAAAAAAAAAAAAAAAGAATTTGTGAATTTTTTTGGAGCAAAAATTACAGAATTTGAAGATTTTCATAGATCTGATTTTTCTCTTTGTCATTGTGATAGCATTTCTTTTACTTGTACCACATATTTTTTTAGAAAACTCCCTTTCTGATTACTGTTCCACAAATATGTAGATCTATCTAAGTTTATTCGACAAGACTGCTTGGGCCCCACTCTTAGTTTCCTGAACAGGAGTACTTATGTAATCCACAATATCTAGCATGTCTTCTTTCTAGGGCTATTCATTTTTCTGGTTTTGTTGAGACTAACTTTCCAGAATGCAGTACTTAACTATCTATGCCCCTCTCTTGTACCTGACACACTGCCATTTTGTGTGAGTTGCAATTATATATAGATTTTATTAATGGTGATGGGAAAGTGGGCTTCTGAACGTCTCAAAAAACAGGAGTAGGAAAGTGGAATAATCCATTTACAATTTCATGTTTGGTTCACACCCTCATCTCTAAGCCAGGGGGGAGATTGCAGGAGGTTTCACAATTTTCCATATTGATTTTTAAGAAAATAGACTGGTTGATTTCATCAAGCCAAGTCCAAAAATGTCAGTGATCTTTTTTTTCTTTTTTCTAGTTAGCCAGATTTTTCCTTGGCTTTGTCTTCAGTGTAATTTTTTCTCTGTTTTCTACATCTTGATAAGTATGTTGGTTAGAATTTTGGAGATGCTATTTTAGGCTTTTTGCTAGATATCATTTCAAACCATTAGCTTTCCACCATAGTTTCTCTTTGTAATACTGACAAGCTATAGAGAGGAGTTAAGAATGCTATGTGTCAAGTTAGTGACCTCAAAAATAATAATATATAGAAATTTCACTTAGTTCCAAATCAAAGGAATTTGAGAAAGCCCCAAAATTTAATAGAAGAAAAGTAGCTTCAGTTAGAGAAGACTTTCTTTTAATCAGAAGCTTATGCCATTCACTGTTCTGCTTCAAATTGGACATTGTGCTTTGCTAAAGCTTAGACAGATAGATAGATAGATAAAAAAGAAATTCACACTGTATGCAATAATTTAAACTTCTTTGTGATTCATCTATAATCCAACTTTTAGACTATGTTTCTATGTTTTTATGAATAAACCACATATCACTGACTTGCAGGTCACCAAGCACCCTATTCTATAAACTTTCAATACACCTGCTTTTAGTAATTTCCACCGTTTGAATTCTTTTTTTTTTTTTACTTTTTATTTTTATTTTTTTTTTTGTGGAACGCGGGCCTCTCATTGTTGTGGCCTCTCCCGTTGCGGAGCACAGGCTCCGGACGCGCAGGCTCAGCAGCCATGGCTCACGGGCCCAGCCGCTCCGCGGCATGTGGGATCTTCCCAGACCGGGGCAGGAACCCGTGTCCCCTGCATCGGCAGGCGGACTCTCAACCACTGCGCCACCAGGGAAGCCCCACCGTTTGAATTCTGACTTTACTTTTATTTTATTTTTTTATAGTTCAAGTCCTTTATTTTTCTTTTTATTTTTTTACAACTTTATTGGAGTATAATTGCATCACAACGGTGTATTAGTTTCTGCTTTATAACAAAGTGAATCAGTTATACATATAAATCTGTTCCCATACCCCTTCTCACTTGCATCTCCCTCCCTCCCACCCTCCCTATCCCACCCCTCCAGTCAGTCACAAAGCACTGAACTGATCTCCCTGTGCTATGCAGCTGCTTCCCACTAGCTATCTACCTTACGTTTGGTAGTGTATATATGTCCATGCCTCTCTCTCGCTTTGTCACAGATTACCATTCCCCCTCCCCATATCCTCAAGTCCATTCTCAAGTAGGTCTGTGTCTTTATTCCTGTTTTACCCCTAGGTTCTTCATGACAGTTTTTTTTTTCTTAAATTCCATATATATATATATATATATATATATATATATATATGTTAGCATAATGTATTTGTCTTTCTCTTTCTGACTTACTTCACTCTGTATGACAGACTCTAGGTCTATCCACCTCATTACAAATAGCTCAATTTTGTTTCTTTTTATGGCTGAGTAATATTCCATTGTATACATGTGCCACATCATCTTTATCCATTCATCAGATGATGGACACATAAGTTCTTTCCATCTCCGGGCTATTGTAAATAGAGCTGCAATGAACATTTTGGTACATGACAATTTTTGAATTATGGTTTTCTCAAGGTATATGTCCAGTAGTGGGATTGCTGGGTCTCATGGTAGTACAATTTGTAGATTTTTAAGGAACCTCCATACTCTTCTCCATAGAGGCTGTACCAATTCACATTCCCACCAGCAGTGCAAAGGTGTTCCCTTTTCTCCACACCCTCTCCAGTATTTATTGTTTCTAGATTTCTTGATGATGGCCATTCTGACTGCTGTGAGATGATATCTCATTGTAGTTTTGATTTGCATGTCTCTAATGATTAATGATGTTGAGCATTCTTTCATGTGTTTGTTGGCAGTCTGTATATCTTCTTTGGAGAAATGTCTATTTAGATCTTCTGACCATCTTTGGATTGGGTTGTTTGTTTTTTTGATATTGAGCTGCATGAGCTGCTTATAAATTTTGGAGATTAATCCTTTGTCACTTGCTTCAATTGAAAATATTTTCTCCCATTCTGAGGGTTGTCTTTTGTTCTTGTTTATGGTTTCCTTTGCTGTGCAAAAGATTTGAAGTTCCATTAGGTCCCAATTGTTTATTTTTGTTTTTATTTCCATTTCTCTAGGAGGTGGGTCAAAAAGGATCTTGCTGTGATTTATGTCATAGAGTGTTCTACCTATGTTTTCCTCTAACAGTTTGATAGTTTCTGGCCTTATATTTAGGTCTTTAATCCATTCTGAGCTTATTTTTGTGTATGGTGTTAGGGAATAATCTAATCTCATACTTCTACATGTACCTGTTTTCCTAGCACCACTTATTGAAGAGGCTCTTTTTTCTCCACTGTACATTCCTGCATCCTTTATCAAAGATAAGGTGACCATAGGTGTGTGGATTTATCTCTGGGTTTTCTATCCTGTTCCATTGATATATCTTTCTGTATTTGTTCCACTACCATACTGTATTGATTAGTGTAGCTTTGCAGTATAGTCCGAAGACAGGGAACCTGATTCCTCCAACTCCGTTTTTCATTCTCAATATTACTTTGGTCTTTTGTGTTTCCATACAAATTGAGAAATTTTTTGTTCTAGTTCTGTGAAAAATTCCAGTGGTAGTTTGATAGGGATTGCATTGAATCTGTAGATTGCTTTGGATAGTAGAGTCATTTTCACAATATTGATTCTTCCAATCCAGGAATATGGTATATCTCTCCATCTATTTGTATCATCTTTAATTTCTTTCATCAGTGTCTTATAATTTTCTGCATACAGGTCTTTTGTCTCCTTAGGTAGGTTTATTCCTAGATATTTTATTCTTTTTGTTGCGATGGTAAATGGGAGTGTTTTCTTGATTTCATTTTCAGATTTTTCATCATTAGTGTACAGGAATGCCAGAGATTTCTGTACATTAATTTTATATCCTGCTACTTTACCAAATTCATTGATTAGCTCTAGTAGTTTTCTGGTAGCATCTTTAGGATTCTCTATGTATAGTATCAGGTCATCTGCAAACAGTGACAGCTTTACTTCTTCTTTTCTGATTTGGATTCCTTTTATTTCCTTTTCTTCTCTGATTGCTGTGGCTAAAACTTCCAAACCTATGTTGAATAAGAGTGGTGAGAGTGGGCAGCCTTGGCTTGTTCCTGATCTTAGTGGAAATGGTTTCAATTTTTCACCATTGAGGATGATGTTGGCTGTGGGTTTTTCATATATGGCCTTTATTATGTTGAAGGAAGTTCCGTCTATGCCTACTTTCTGCATGGTTTTTATCATAAATGGGTGTTGAAATTTGTTGAAAGCTTTCTCTGCATCTACTGAGATGATCATATGGTTTTTCTGTTTCAATTTGTTAATATAGTATATCATGTTCATTGATTTGTATATATTGAAGAATCCTTGCATTCCTGGAATAAACTCCAATTGATCAAGGTGTATGATCCTTCTAATGTGTTGTTGGATTCATTTGCTAGTATTTTGTTGAGGATTTTTGCATCTATGTTCATCAGCGATATTGGCCTGTAGTTTTCTTTCTTTGTGACATCCTTGTCTGCTTTTGATATCAAGGTTTTTTGTGGCCTTGTAGAATGAGTTTGGGAGTGTTCTTCCCTCTGTTATATTTTGGAAGAGTTTGAGAAGGATAGGTGTTAACTCTTCTCTAAATGTTTGATAGAATTCGCCTGTGAACCCATCTGGTCCTGGGCTTTTGTTTGTTGGAAGATTTTTAATCACAGTTTCTATTCTGTGCTTGTGATTGGTCTGCTCATATTTTCTATTTCTTCCTAATTCAGTCTTGGCAGATGGTGCATTTCTAAGAATTTGACCATTTCTTCCAGGTTGTCCATTTGATTGGCATAGAGTTTCTTGTAGTAATCTTTCATGATCTTTTGTAATTCTGCAGTGTCAGTTGTTACTTCTCCTTTTTCATTTCTAATTCTATTGGTTTGAGTCTTCTCCCTTTTTTTCTTGATGAGTCTGGCTAATGGTTTATCAATTTTGTTTATCTTCTCAAAGAACTGGCTTTTAGTTTTATTGATCTTTGCTATCATTTCCTTCATTTCTTTTTCATTTATTTCTAATCTGATTTTTATGATTTCTTTCATTCTGCTAACTTTGGTGTTTTTTGTTCTTCTTTCGGTAATTGCTTTAGGTGCAAGGTCAGTTTGTTTACTCGAGATGTTTCCTGTTTCTTAAGGTGGGATTGTATTGCTATAAACTTCCTTCTTAGAACTGCTTTTGCTGCATCCCATAGGTTTTGGGTCATCGTGTCTCCATTGTCATTTTTGCAAGGTATTTTTTTATTTCCTCTTTGATTTCTTCAGTGATCACTTCGTTATTGAGTAGTGTATTGTTTAGCCTCCATGTGTTTATATTTTTTACATATCTTTTCCTGTAACTGATATCTAGTCTCATAGCATTGTGGTCCTAAAAGATACTTGATACAGTTTCAATTTTCTTAAATTTACCAAGGCTTGATTTGTGAACAAAGATATGATCTATCTTGGAAAATGTTCCATGAGAACTTTAGATAAATGTGTATTCTGTTGTTTTGGCATGGAATGTCCTATAAATATCAATTAAGTCATCTTGTTTAATGTATCATTTAAAGCTTGTGTTTCCTTATTTATTTTCATTTTGGATGATCTGTCCATTGGTGAAAGTGGGGTGTTAAAGTCCACTACTAAGAATGTGTTACTGTCGATTTCCCCTTTTATGGCTGTTAGCATTTACCTTATGTATTGATGTGCTCTTATGTTGGGTGCATAAATATTTACAATTGTTATATCTTCTTCTTGGATTGATCCCTTGATCATTATATAGTGTCCTTCTTTGTCTCTTCTAATAATCTTTATTTTAAAGCATATTTTTCTGATATGAGAATTGCTACTCCAGCTTTTTTTGATTACCATAAGTATGGAATATCGTTTTCCATCCTGTTACTTTCAGTCTGTATGTGTCTGTAGGTCTGAAGTGGGTCTCTTGTAGACAGCATATATATGGGTCTTGTTTTTCTATCCATTCAGCCAATCTGCGTCTTTTGGTGGGAGCATTTAATCCATTTACATTTAAGGTAATTATTTATATGTATGTTCCTATTCCCATTTTCTTAATTGTTTTGGATTTGTTATTGTAAGTATTTTCTTTTTTTTTTTTAAAGTAAAGTTTATTTATTTATTTTTTTAAATTAGTTTCTGCTTTATAACAAAGTGAATCACTCATACATATACATCTGTTCCCACATCCCTTCCCTCATGCATCTCCCTCCCTCCCACCCTCCCCATCCCACCCCTCCAGGCGGTCACAAAGCACCGAGCTGATCTCCCTGTGCTCTGCGGCTGCTTCCCACTATCTATCTACCTTACGTTTGGTAGTGTATATATGTCCATGCCTCTCTTTCGCTTTGTCACAGCTTACCCTTCCCCCTCCCCATATCCTCAAGTCCATTCTCAAGTAGGTCTGTGTCTTTATTCCCGTTTTGCCCCTAGGTTCTTCATGACATTTTTTTTTTAATTCCGTATATATGTGTTAGCATACGGTATTTGTCTTTCTCTTTCTGACTAACTTCACTCTGTATGACAGACTGTAGATCTATCCACCTCATTACAAATAGCTCAGTTTCGTTTCTTTTTATGGCTGGGTAATATTCCATTGTATATATGTGCCACATCTTCTTTATCCATTCATCCGATGATGGACACTTAGGTTGTTTCCAGCTCCAGGCTATTGTGAATAGAGCTGCAATGAACATTTTGGTACATGTCTCTTTTTGAATTATGGTTTTCTCAGGGTATATGCCCAGTAGTGGGATTGCTGGGTCATATGGTAGTTCTATTTGTAGTTTTTAAAGGAACCTCCATACCGTTCTCCATAGTGGCTGTACCAATTCACATTCCCACCAGCAGTGCAAGAGTGTTCCCTTTTCTCCACACCCTCTCCAGCATTTATTGTTTCTAGATTTCTTGATGATGGCCATTCTGACTGGTGTGAGATGATATCTCATTGTAGTTTTGATTTGCATTTCTCTAATGATTAATGATGTTGAGCATTCTTTCATGTGTTTGTTGGCAGTCTGTATATCTTCTTTGGAGAAATGCCTATTTAAGTCTTCTGCCCATTTTTGGATTGGGTTGTCTGTTTTTTTGCTATTGAGCTGCATGAGCTGCTTATAAATTTTGGAGATTAATCCTTTGTCAGTTTCTTCATTTGCAAATATTTTCTCCCATTCTGAGGGTTGTCTTTTGGTCTTGTTTATGGTTTCCTTTGCTGTGCAAAAGCTTTGAAGTTTCATTAGCTCCCATTTGTTTATCTTTGTTTTTATTTCCATTTCTCTAGGAGGTGGGTCCAAAAGGATCTTGCTGTGATTTATGTCAGAGAGTGTTCTACCTATGTTTTCCTCTAAGAGTTTGATAGTTTCTGGCCTTACATTTAAGTCTTTAATCCATTCTGAGCTTATTTTTGTGTATGGTGCTAGGGAATGATCTAATCTCAAACTTTTACATGTCCCTGTCCAGTTTTCCCAGCACCACTTATTGAAGAGGCTGTCCTTTCTCCACTGTACATTCCTGGCTCCTTTATCAAAGATAAGTTGGCCATATGTGCGTGGGTTTATCTCTGGGCTTTGTATCCTGATCCACTGATCTATCTTTCTGTTTTTATGCCAGTACCAGACTGTCTTAATTACTGTAGCTTTGTAGTATAGTCTGAAGTCAGGGAGCCTGATTCCTCCAGCTCCGTTTTTCGTTCTCAAGATTGTTTTAGCTATTCGGGGCCTTTTGTTTTTCCAAACAAATTTTGAAATTTTTTGTTCTAGTTCTTTGAAAAATGCCATTGGTAGTTTGATAGGGATTGCATTGAATCTGTAGATTGCTTTGGGTAGTAGAGTCATTTTCACAATACTGATTCTTCCAATCCACGTCATGGTATATCTCTCCATCTATTTGTATCATCTTTAATTTCTTTCATCAGTGACTTATAATTTTCTGCATACAGGTCTTTTGTCTCCTTAGGTATGTTTATTCCTAGATATTTTATTCTTTTTGTTGTGATGGTAAATGGGAGTGTTTTCTTGATTTCATTTTCAGATGTTTCACCATTAGTTTACAGGAATGCCAGAGATTTCTGTACATTAATTTTATATCCTGCTACTTTACCAAATTCATTGATTAGCTCTAGTAGTTTTTCGGTAGCATCTTTAGGATTCTCTATGTATAGTATCATGTCATCTGCAAACAGTGACAGCTTTACTTCTTCTTTTCCAATTTGGATTCCTTTTATTTCCTTTTCTTCTCTGATTGCTGTGGCTAAAACTTCCAAAACTATGTTGAATAAGAGTGGTGAGAGTGGGCAGCCTTGTCTTGTTCCTGATCTTAGTGGAAATGGTTTCTGTTTTTCACCATTGAGGACAATGTTGGCTGTGGGTTTGTCATATATGGCCTTTATTATGTTGAGGAAAGATCCCTCTATACCTACTTTCTGCAGGGTTTTTATCATAAATGGGTGTTGAATTTTGTCGAAAGCTTTCTCTGCATCTATTGAGATGATCATATGGTTTTTCTCCTTCAACTTGTTAATATGGTGTATTACATTGATTGATTTGCGTATATTGAAGAATCCTTGCATTCCTGGGATAAACCCCACTTGATCATGGTGTATGATCCTTTTAATGTGCTCTTGGATTCTGTTTGCTAGTATTTTGTTGAGGATTTTTGCATCTACGTTCATCAGTGATATTGGCCTGTAGTTTTCTTTCTTTGTGACATCCTTGCCTGGTTTTGGTATCAAGGTGATGTCGGCCTCGTAGAATGAGTTTGGGAGTGTTCCTCCCTCTGCTATATTTTGGAAGAGTTTGAGAAGGATAGGTGTTAGCTCTTCTCTAAATGTTTGATAGAATTCACCTGTGAAGCCATCTGGTCCTGGGCTTTTGTTTGATGGAAGATTTTTAATCACAGTTTCAATTTCAGTGCTTGTGATTGGTCTGTTCATATTTTCTATTTTTTCCTGAGTCAGTCTTGGCAGGTTGTGCATTTCTAAGAGTTTGTCCATTTCTTCCAGGTTGTCCATTTTATTGGAATAGAGTTGCTTATACTAATCTCTCATAACCTTTTGTATTTCTGCAGTGTCAGTTGTTACTTCTCCTTTTTCATTTCTAATTCTATTGATTTGAGTCTTCTCCCTTTTCTTCTTGATGAGTCTGGCTAATGGTTTGTCAATTTTGTTTATCTTCTGAAAGAACCAGCTTTTAGTTTGGTTGATCTTTGCTATCGTTTCCTTCGTTTCTTTTTCATTTATTTCTGATCTGATCTTTATGATTTCTTTCCTTCTGCTAGCTTTGGGGTTTTTTTGTTCTTCTTTCTCTAATTGCTTTAGGTGCAGGGTCAGGTTGTTTACTCGAAATGCTTCCTGTTTCTTAAGGTGGGATTGTATTGCTATAAACTTCCCCCTTAGAACTGCTTTTGCTGCGTCCCATAGGTTTTGGGTCGTCGTGTCTCCATTGTCATTTGTTTCTAGGTATTTTTTAATTTCCTCTTTGATTTCTTCAGTGATCACTTCGTTATTGAGTAGTGTATTGTTTAGCCTCCATGTGTCTGTATTTTTTACACATCTTTTCCTGTAATTGATGTCTAGTCTCTTAGCATTGTGGTCGGAGAAGATACTTGATACAATTTCAATTTTCTTAAAATTACCGAGGCTTGATTTGTGACCCAAGATATGATCTATCCTGGAGAATGTTCCATGAGCACTTGAGAAAAATGTGTATTCTGTTGTTTTTGGATGGAATGTCCTATAAATATCAACTAAGTCCATCTCGTTTAATGTATCATTTAAAGCTTGTGTTTCCTTATTTATTTTCATTTTGGATGATCTGTCCATTGGTGAAAGTGGGGTGTTAAAGTCCCCTACTATGATTGTGTTACTGTTGATTTCTCCTTTTATGGCTGTTAGTATTTGCCTTATGTATTGAGGTGCTCCTATGTTGGGTGCATAAATATTTACAATTGTTATATCTTCTTCTTGGATTGATCCCTTTATCGTTATGTAGTGTCCTTCCTTGTCTCTTCTAATAGTCTTTATTTTAAAGTCTATTTTGTCTGATATAAGAATTGCTACCCCAGCTTTCTTTTGATTTCCATTTGCATGGAATATCTTTTTCCATCCCTTTACTTTCAATCTGTATGTGTCTCTAGGTCTGAAGTGGGTCTCTTGTAGACAGCATATATATGGGTCTTGTTTTTGTATCCATTCAGCCACTCTGTGTCCTTTGGTGGGAGCATTTAGTCCATTTACATTTAAGGTAATTATTGATATGTATGTTCCTATTCCCATTTCCTTAATTGCTTTGGGTTCGTTATTGTAGGTATATTCCTTCTGTTGTGTTTCTTGCCTAGAGAAGTTCCTTTAGCATTTGTTGTAAAGCTGGTTTGGTGGTGCTGAACTCTCTCAGCTTTTGCTTGTCTGTAAAGGTTTTAATTTCTCCATCAAATCTGAATGAGATCCTTGCTGGGTAGAGTAATCTAGGTTGCAGGTTTCTCTCCTTCATCACTTTAATTATGTCCTGCCACTCCCTTCTGGCTTGTAGGGTTTCTGCTGAGAGATCAGCTGTTAACTTGATGGGGATTCCCTTGTGTGTTATTTGTTGTTTTTGCCTTGCTGCTTTTAATATGATTTCTTTGTGTTTAATTTTTGACAGTTTGATTAATATGTGTCTTGGTGTATTTCTCCTTGGATTTATTCTGTATGGGACTCTCTGTGCCTCCTGGACTTGATTAACTATTTCCTTTCCCATATTGGGGAAGTTTTCAACTATAATCTCTTCAAATATTTTCTCAGTCCCTTTCTTTTTCTCTTCTTCTTCTGGAACTCCTATAATTCGAATGTTGGTGCGTTTAATGTTGTCCCAGAGGTCTCTGAGACTGTCCTCTGTTCTTTTCATTCTTTTTTCTTTATTTTGCTCTGCATCAGTTATTTCCACTATTTTATCTTCCACCTCACTTATCCATTCTTCTGCCTCAGTTATTCTGCTATTGATCCCATCTAGAGTATTTTTCATTTCATTTATTGTGTTTTTAATCGATGCTTGATTCATCTTTAGTTCTTCTAGGTCCTTGTTAACTGTTTCTTGCATTTTGTCTATTCTATTTCCAAGATTATGGATCTTGGAAATAGAATCTTGGATCAGCTTTACTATCATTATTCTGAATTCTTTTTCAGGTAGACTGCCTATTACCTCTTCATTTGTTAGGTCTGGTAGGTGTTTATCTTGCTCCTTCACCTGCTGTGTGTTTTTCTGCCTTCTCATTTTGCTTATGTTACTGTGTTTGGGGTCTCCTTTTTGCCGGCTGCAGATTCGTAGTTCCTGTTGTTTTTGGTGTCTGACCCCAGTGGCTAAGGTTGTTTCAGTAGGTTGTGTAGGCTTCCTGGTGGGGGGGACTAATTCCTGTGCTCTGGTGGTTGAGGCTCGATCTTGTCTTTCTGGTGGACAGGTCCACGTCTGGTGGTGTGTTTTGGGGTGCCTATGGCCTTATTATGTTTTTAGGTAGCCTCTCTGCTAATGGGTGGGGTTGTGTTCCTGCCTTGCTAGTTGCTTGGCATAGGGTGACCGGCACTGTAGCTTGCTGGTCGTTGACTGAAGCTGGGTGCTGGTGTTGGGATGGAGATCTCTGGGAGATTTTCCCTGCTTGATATTATGTGGAGCTGGGAGGTCTCTTGTGGACCCGTGTCCTGAAGTTGGCTCTCCCACTTCAGAGGTACAGCACTGGCTCCTGGCTGCAGCACCAAGAGCCTTTCATCCACCCGGCTCAGAATAAAAGGGAGAAAAAGTAGAAAGAAAGAATTAGTAGAAGAAAGAAAGAGAGAGGGAAAGAAAGGAAGAAGGGAAGAAAGGAAGGAAGAAAGAAAGGAGGGAGGGAGGGAGGAAGGATGGAAAGAAAGAAGGAAAGAAAGGAGGGAGGGAGGGAGGAAGGAAAGGAAGAAAGACAGGAGGGAGGGAGGAAGGAAAGAAAAAGAAAGTGGAAAGAAGAAGGGTGGGAGGGAGGAAAGAAAAAGAAAGAAGGAAAGGAGGAGCGGAGGGAGGGAGCGAGGAAGGTAGAGTAGGAAAAAAAGAAAGAGCAGGTAAAGTAAAATAGAATAAAGTATGAAATATAGTAGCGTTATTAAAATTAGAAAGTAATTATTGGAAAAAAAAAAAACCCGGACCGATAGAACCCTGGGACATATGGTGGAAGCAAAGCTATACAGAGAGAATCTTACACAGAAGATTACACATACACATTCACAAAAAGAGAGCAGGGGGAAAAATCAAAAATCTTGCTCTCCAAGTCCACCTCCTCAATTTGGGATAATTCGTTGTAAAAAGAGGAAAAGGGCGAGAAGTCTGAAATCTTGCTCTCTAAGTCCACCTCCTTAATTTGGAATAATTCGTTGTAAAAAGAGGAAAAGGGGGGAAAGTCTTAAATCTTGTCCTCAAAGTCCACTTCCTCAATTTGGGATGATTCGCTGTCCATTCATGCACTCCACAGACGCAGGGCACATCAAATGGACCGTGGAGCTTTAATCCGCTGCCTCCGAGGCTGCACAGAGAGATTTCCCTGCCTCTGCTCTCACAGCTCCCGGGTCTCAGCCTTGGACCTGGCCCCGCCTCTGCGCGTAGGTCGCCGGAGGGCGTCCGTTCTTCGCTCAGACAGGACGGGTTTAAAGGAGACGCTGATTCGGGGGCTCTGGCTCACTCAGGCAGAGGGGAGGGAGGGGCGCGCAGTGTGGGGCGGGCCTGCGGCGGCAGAGGCCGGCGTGACGTTGCAGCAGCCCGTGGCGCTCCGTGCGCTTTCCCGGGAAAGCCGTCCCCGGGTCTCGGGGACCCCGGCAGTGGCGGGGTGCACAGGCCCCCCGGAAGGCGGGGCGGACAGTGACCCGCGCTCGCACACAGGCCCCGCGGCGGCGGCGGCGGCGGCGGCGGCGGCCCACGCCTGTCTCCGAGGTCCGCGCCTTACCCGCGGCTCGTGCCTGTCTCCGGCGCTTCCCCAAGCAGCCCTCTTAATGCCCTCTCCTCGCGCACCAGGAAACAAAAGGGAAAAAAGTCTCTTGCCTCTTCAGCAGCTCCAGACCCTTTCCCCGGACTCCCTCCGGGCTAGCCGTGGTGCACTAACCCCTTCAGGCTCTCTTCCTGCCGCCAGCCCCAGTCCTCTCCCTGCGCTCCGACTGAAAGCCGATACCCGAGCCTCAGCTCCCAGCCCCGCCCGCCACGGCGGCCGAGCAGACAAGCCTCTCGGGCTGGTGTGTGCCTGAGGGCACCGGTCCTCTGTGCCAGAATCTCTCCGCTTTGCCCTCCGCACCCCCGTTGCTGTGCTCTCCTCCACTACTCCGAAGCTTTCCCCCTCCGCCACCTGCAGTCTCCGCCCGCGAAGGGGCTTGTAGTGTGTAGAAACCTTCCCCCCTTCACGGCTCCCTCCCACTGGTGCAGGTCCCGTCCCTATCCTATTGTCTCTGTTTATTCTTTTTTTCTTTTGCCCTACCCAGGTATGTGGGGAGCTTCTTGCCTTTTGGGGGGTCTGAGGTCTTCTGTCAGCGTTCAGTAGGTGTTCTGTAGGAGTTGTTCCACGTGTAGATGAATTTCTGATGTATCTGTGGGGAGGAAGGTGATCTCCGCGTCTTACTCTTCCGCCATCTTCCTCCGGGGGCCTGTAAGTATTTTCTTTCTGTTCTGTTTCGTGCCTAGAGCAGTTCCATTAGCATTTGTTGTAAAGCTGTTTTGGGGGTGCTCAACTCTCTCAGGTTCTGCTTGTCTGTAAAGTTTGTAATTTCTCCATCAAACCTGAATGAGATCCTTGCTGGGTAGAGTAATCATGTTTGCAGGTTTTTCTCCTTTATCACTTTAAATATGTCCTGCCAGTCCCTTCTGGCTTGCAGAGTTTCTGCTGAAAGATCAGCTGTTAACCTTATGGGGATTCCCTTGTGTGTTATTTGTTGTTTTTTCCCTTGTTGCTTTTAATATGTTTTCTTTGTGTCTAATTTTTGACAGTTTGATTAATATGTGTCTTGGCATATTTCTCCTTGGATTTATTCTGTATGGGATTCTCTGTGCCTCCTGGACTTGATTAAATATTTCCTTACCCATATTAGGGATGTTTTCAACTATAATCTCTTCAAATATTTTCTCAGTCCCTTTCTTTTTCTCTTCTTCTGGAACCCCTATAATTCGAATGTTGGTGAATTTAATGTTGTCCCAGAAGTCTCTGAGACTGTCCTCACTTTTTTCATTCCTTTTTCTTTATTCTGCACCAAAGCAGTTATTTCCACTATTTCATCTTCCACATCACTTATCCATTCTTCTGCCTCAGTTATTCTGCTAGTGATCCCATCTAGAGTATTTTTAATTTCATTTATTTTGTTGCTCATCATTGTTTGATTCATCTTTAGTTCTTCTATGTCCTTGTTAAATGTTTCTTGCATTTTGTCTATTCTATTTCCAAGATTTTGTATCATCTTTACTATCATTATTCTGAATTCTTTTTCAGGTAGACTGCCTATTTCCTCTTCATTTGTTAGCTCTGGTGGGTTTTTATCTTGCTCCTTCACCCGCTGTGTGTTTTTCTGTCTTCTCATTTTGCTTATCTTACTGTGTTTGTGGTCTCCTTTTTTCAGGCTGCAGGTTCCTAGTTCCCATTGTTTTTGGTGTCTGTCCCCAGTGGCTGAGGTTGGTGCAGTGTGTTGTGTAGGCTTCCTGGTGGAGGGGACTAGTGCATGTGTTCTGGTGGATGAGTCTGGATCTTGTCTTTCTGGTGGGCAGGTCCACTTCTGGTGGTGTGTTTTGAGGGGTCTTTGGCCTTATGATTTTAGGCAGCCTCTCTGCTAATTGTTGGGTTTGTGTTCCTGTCTTCATAATTGTTTGGCATAGGGTCTCCAGCACTGTAGCTTGCTGGTCGTTTAGTGAAGCTGTATGCTGGTGTTGAAATGGAGATCTCTGGGAGATTTTCGCCATTTGATATTATGTGGATCTGGGAGGACTCTTGTGCACCAGTGTCCTGAATTTGGCTCTCCCACCTCAGTGGCGCAGCACTGACTCCTGGCTGCAGCACCAAGAGCCTTTAATCCACATGGCTCAGAATAAAAGGGAGAAAAAGTAGAAAGTAAGAACTAGTAGAAGTAGAAAGAAAGAAAAAAAGAAAGAAAGGAGGGAGGAAAGAGGGAAGGTAGGAAAAAAGAAAGAGAGAAGATAAAGTAAAGTAGAATAAAGTATGATAAAATATAATACAGTTATTAAAATAAAAAATAAATATTAAAAAATAATTTATAAAAGATGGACAGGTAGAACCCTGGAAGAAATGGTGGAAGCAAAACTATACAGACAAAATCTCCACAGAAGCATACACATACACATTCACAGAAAGAGGAAAAGGGGAAAAAATCATAAATCTTATTCTCAAAATCCACCTCCTCAATTTAGGATAATTTGTTGTCTATTAAGGTATTCTACAGATGCTGGGTACATCAAGTTGATTGTGGAGCTTTAATCCACTGCTTCTGAGGTTGCTGGGAGAGATTTCCCTTTCTCTTCTTTATTCTCACAGCTCCTGGTTCTCAGCTTTACATTTGGCCCCGCTTCTGTGTGTAGATCATCAGAGGGCGTCTGTTCTTTGCTCAGACTGGACGGGGTTAAAGGAGAGGCCACTTCGGGGACTCTGGCTCACTCTGGCTGGGGGGAGAGAGGGGTACAGAGTGCGGGGCAAGCCTGTGGTGGCAGAGGCCGGCATGATGTTGCACCAGCCCGAGGCATGCCGTGTGCTCTCCCAGTGAAGCTGTCCCTGGATCCTGGGACCCTGGCAGTGGCGGGCTGCACAGGCTCCCCGGAAAGGGGGTGTGGACAGTGACATGCACTCGCACACAGGCCTCTTGGTGGTGGTAACAGCAGCCCCAGCATCCCACACCCATCTCTGGGGTCTGTGCTTTTAGCCGCGGCTCGTGCCCATCTCTGGAGCTCCTTTAAGCAACGCTCTTAATCCCCTCTCCTTTCGCACCAGGAAACAAAGAGGGAAGAAAAAGTCTCTTGCCTCTTCAGCAGGTCCAGACATTTACCCGGACTCCCTCCTGGCTAGCCGTGGTGCACTAACCCCTCCAGGCTGTGTTCACACCGCCAACACCATTCCTCTCCCTGTGCTCTGACTGAAGCCTGAGACTCAGCACCCAGCCCCGCCCACCACAGAAGCCAAGCAGACAAGCCTCTTGGGCTGGTGAGTGCTGGTTGGCACTGATCCTCTGTGCGGGAATCTCTCTGCTTTGCCCTCTGCACCCCTGTGGCTGTGCTCTCCTCCACTACTCTGAAGCTTTCCCCCTCTACCACCTGCAGTCTCTGCCCACGAAGGGACTTCCTAGTGTGTGGAAATCTTTCCTCCTTCACGGCTCCCTCCCACTGGTGCAGGTTCCATCCCTATCCTTTTGTCTCTGTTTATTCTTTTTTCTTTTGCCCTACCCATGTACGTGGGGAGTTTCTTGCCTTTTGGGAGGTCTGAGGTCTTCTGCCAGCGTTCAGTAGGGGTTCTGTAGGAGTTGTTCCACGTGTAGATGAATTTCTGGTGTATCTGGGGGGAGGAAGGGATCTCCGCATCTTACTCTTCAGCCATAATCTTAATTCTGACTTTAAATGTAGCCTGAGGTACTGTACTCCCTCTTTCTGGCATCTCACCTTGTCTTCCTATTTATAATCAGTCTCTTCTTTCCCTGTGTTCCTGTCAGACTCTGCTCATTCATTTATTCAAGTACCTGAGACATTCTGGCTTATTCCAGTGATTGGTATGCAGGTGACTTTCTCCCACGTGAGGGTATATTCTCTTTGAATTCGTGGACTATATTGCATATTCCTTTATTTTTCTAAAAACCTTAGCACATTTGAATAAATGATTTTGAGCATGATCAGATTAATCCATATTTTATGAATGAATCCATGTTGAATGAATAAATGAATGAATACAGCTTATTTAGATCTCATGTAAGATCCCACTTTTCAGATATTCCTACCTTAATTAGTGTTCTGGAATAAAGTGAATCCTTCCCCAACAAGAGGCATTAACACCTACTGTGAATTTTACTGAATATGCTTATGAGGAGATCAGTGTGATAGAGAAGTCTGTACCATGCAAATGGAACTCTGCCTCCTATTTAAAAAGTTAGCTCTTTTCTGTTTATCCCTTGGCTTTGATGTTTCCAGTTCACTTTTTGTCATGAACCGTTGTGCTATCATCTTGTTTACAAAGGTCTTAAATTTCATGCTGAAAATGCACATGACAAACATTTATTTACTCAGAGATTATCAACTATGTTGCAATTTCTTCCCTCTCTGTTTTACCTTTTCATTATGGTATAAATAGTAAATAATACACTTTCAGGGTTAATTTCATTAATAGTGACAATAGACAGTCACTGCAATTAATTCCTTCATTTAACAAGAATGTCTTAGTCATCTAGCACATGCCAGGTACTGTGCTAAATTCTAGAGAGATAAAGATGAATTAAGGCAGGGTCATCACTTTTTAGTGAGGTGAACTGCAATGTAAATAAATCATGGTAATAAAGATTGTAAATGCTCTAATTAAGAGAAGAATGGCTTTGTAGACACAGGTGTCATGAGCTCTGCCTATCAGTGACTGAATAAGTGAGAAAAGAACTCTCGATGTGCCAAACTTCCCCCTACAGTGAAGCAGGGTGTCACTTACAGTGACTGGATGCCTTAGCAGTTCCTAGAGGAGTTTAGAAAGATATCCATATAAATAGAGTTAATGCATTCACTTTGAAGGTATTGCTTGTTAAATTATTTTCTCCTTTTGTCCCCTAAGGATTGGAAAGGTGAGCAGCAGCTGACAGAGCTGAGGTGGAGAGTACTTTGATCCTGCTCAAGGAGTTGAGTAAACACTGAACACCTGGGTCTTCACTGATGGAGATGAGCACTCAAAGGGAATCATGTGACATTAAAAAAGGATGGCAAGTGTCAGAGTAGCTTAGAGGAAGAAAATGCATACGTCAATCATTTAATAATTTGCCCAAGAGCAAAGCAATCTGCCATGTAAAGATTTTGTTTACTTAAAGATTCATATTGATCATCATTTACACACCTGGAAGATACTTCTCTCTCTCTCTCTCTCTCTTCCCCCCCTCATTTCTTTCTCTCTCTCAAATAGACATAGACACATACTCTCAGACTCTTGGGTGCACTCTTCAAGGCATGAGGTATGCAAATTCACAAAAGTTCACTAATAAAACTGAAACTCTGTAACATTAGAATGCTCCGGACTTCCCTAGTGGCACACTGGTTGGGAGTCCGCCTGTCGATGCAGGGGACACGGGTTCATGCCCCGGTCTGGGAAGATCCCACATGCCGCGGAGCGGCTGGGCCCGTGAGCCATGGTCACTGAGCCTGCACGTCCGGAGCCTGTGCTCCGCAATGGGAGAGGCCACAACAGTGAGAGGCCCGCATACCGCAAAAAATAATAATAATAATAAAATAAATAGAATGCTCCAAAATTCAACCATTGTCAATGAGGATGTCTTGTGGCCCTTAGTAACTTAGAAGAAGGGACTAGAGTAGAGTGATATAGAATTTCAAAGCAGAGGCAGAGAAAGAGGATTTTGTACCTAGGAAAGTCCCCTTGCACTTTATGTTTTACATCTTCCATGTAAATAGGGGAAAATCTTCCTTACTTCCATTTGAGGAATATGAACAGATACATTACACATTGAGATTAAAGCCAATTCGCTAGCTAAATTTTCCTCTCTCTGTCCAGCCATTTATTTGTTTATGTAAAAGGACATTTCAATGTACTCCTTCTCTTAACCAATATTGAAATAAGTGTACCAGAGAAATAAGCATCAAGAACACAACTGACATGGCAATTTGTGTGCTTTACCACCAAATCAGAATGACTGACATAGTCAGAGTATCAGAATGGTGGGACAAATACCCAGAGGGGCAACATTTTTCTTCTTTTTTTCTCCTCTGATTCATCTAGTAAGATGGAGGTAGAAAATGAAGTCAGCTGCTCCCCCAGCAGGTCATCAGTCAGGGCCAGAGAGTACACAGAGGTAATGCTGGGAGCAGGAAGAGCTGGTAAAAGCAGTGAGTTTTAATACCAAATGATGGGATCTCTGTAGAGGCAACCCTATAGAGTGAATAATAATAATAACCACAACAAAACAGCAATCCTGATGCTGCCAGAGGTTAGTTAGCTGTGGCTGTTAAATACCAAGTATTTGGCAAAATGTTTAAAAGCATAAGGACTGTAAAAGGAATGCTGATGGAGAATAGAGAGACAGCAGGTGACAACATATAGAACTTTAAGAAAATCATTTTTTCCTTTGTCTTCCTGCTGGGTGACATTTGATCTTAATTTATATGTCTTTTAAAAAATATTGGGCCTCCCTGGTGGCGCAGTGGTTGAGAGTCCGCCTGCGGATGCAGGGGATACGGGTTCGTGCCCCGGTCTGGGAGGATCCCATATGCAGCGGAGCGGCTGGGCCCGTGGGCCATGGCCGCTGGGCCTGCGCGTCCGGAGCCTGTGCTCCGCAACGGGAGAGGCCACAACAGTGAGAGGCCCGCATACCGCAAAAAGAAAAAAAAAAAAAAAAAAAAAAAATATTTATATGATATTTATGAAATAGCCATGGTATGAGAAAAATGTGTTCCTGATCTCAAAAATGCTCACATAAAGAAAGAAATGCTATGAATAGTCAATGAAATATATATATACAAACACAGACACACATATCATTGCTGATGGCTGTGTTTGTTTCTTTGATTAGGAATTTCCTGTCTCCTTTTTCTTATCTGTGATCTGACATAGTATGTGTGGACTTTGGATACCAAAAGGAAAGTTGTTTTTAGAAAGTTACAGGAGTTTAAGAAACTATACTCATTGTGGGATCTATACAGGGTGATCAAACCAAATTTTATGGTTAATGAATTAAAAGAGAAAGTTACAAGAATAAAGAAGTACAGGGTATTAATGAAGGTAAAGACTGGTAATTTTTTTTATTTTTGATACATAAGAAACAGAAGTTGTCACTGGTTGGATTTCTGGAGGGGCTTACAATGCTGAATATAACAAATTAAAGAAATAGTATTGGCTGGCAAGATGGCAGAGTAGAAGAACGTGAGCTTATACTTTCTTATAAAAACATCAAAATCACAATTAACTGCTGCACAACCACTGACAAAAAAGAAAAAGAAAAAAGAAAAAAGCTAGAATCTACCAAAAGCCATACCCTACACCCAAAGACAAAAAGAAGCTACAACAATACAGTAGAAGGGGTGCAATCACTATAAAATCAAATCCTATACCTGCTGGGTGGGTGACCCACAAACTGGAAAATAATTATACCACAGAATTTCTCCCACAAGAGTGAAAGTCCTAAGTCCCATGTCAGGCTTCCCAGCCTGGGAGTCTGGTAATGGGAAGAGGAGTCCCCAGAGAATCTGGCTTTGAAGGCCAGTGGGGTTTGATCACAGGAATCCACAGGACTGGGGGAAACAGAAACTCCACTCTTGGAGGGTGCATATAAGGTCCCTTGTGCACCAGGACAGAGGGAAAAAAGCAGTGACCTCTTAAGATACTGGGCCAACTACCAACTTGCTAGTACTGGAGGGTCTCCTGCAGAGATGGGGGGGAGGTGCTGTGACTCACTGCAGGGACAAAGACACTGGCAGTGGCAGTTCTGATGAGTTCTCATTGGCATGAGCCTTCCTGGAGGCAACCATTTCCTCCTCAAGTCCTAACTCCACCTAACAAACAGTAGGCTCCAGTGCTGGGATGCCTCAGGCCAAACTATGAACAAGGCAGGAACACAGCCCCACCCATCAACAGAGAGGCTACTTAAAGTCTTAGCACAGTCCTACCCACCAGAGGGACAAGATTCAGCTCCACCCACCAGTGGGCAGGAACCAGACTATCTCACCAGGAAGCTAGCACAAGCCTCTAAGACAGCCTCATCTACAAGAAGAGAGACAGCAGAAGTAAGAAGAACTACAATTCTGCAGCCTACAGAATGTAAACCACAGTCACAGAAAGTTAGACAAAATGAGATGGCAGAGTATTATGTCCCAGATAAAGGAACAAGGTAAAATCTTAGAGCAACTAGGTGAAGTGCACACTGGCAATCTATCAGAAAAAGAATTCAGAGTAATGATAGTGAAGATGATCCAAGATACCAGAAAAAAGCATGGAGGCATAGATAGAGATGCAAGAAATGTTTAACAAAGACCTAGAAGAAGTAAAGAACAAATAAACAGAGATAAATAATACAATAATTGAAATGAAAAATACACCAGAAGGACTCAAAAACACAGTAACTGAGCAGGATAATGAACAAATGAGCTGGAAGACAAAATGGTGGGAATCACTGCTGCAGAACAGAATAAAGAAAAAAGAATGAAGCAAAATGAACACAGTCTAAGAGACTTCTGGGACAATGTTAAACACACCAACATTTGCATTATAGGGGTCCCAGAAGGAGAAGAGAGAGGTAAAGGGCCTGAGAAAATATTTAAAGAGATAGTAGCTGAAAACTTCCCTAACATGGGAAAGGTAACAGTCACCTAAGTCCAGGAAACACAGAGAGTCCAAGCAGGATAAACTCAGGGAGGAATACACTGATACACAGAATAATCAAATTGATAAAATTAAAGACAAAAAAAAATTAAAGACAAAGAAAAATATTGGGGCCTCCCTGGTGGCGCAGTGGTTGAGAGTCCGCCTGCCGATGCAGGGGATACGGGTTCGTGCCCCGGTCTGGGAGGATCCCATATGCCGCGGAGCGGCTGGGCCCGTGAGCCATGGCCGCTGGGCCTGCGCATCCGGAGCCTGTGCTCCGCAACGGGAGAGGCCACAACAGTGAGAGGCCCGCATACCGCAAAAAGAAAAAAAAAAAAAAAAGAAAAATATTGAAAGCATCAGGGGAAAATAAAGAAATAACTTACAAGGGAACTCCCATAAATTTATCAGCTGATTTCTCAGCAGAAATTCTGCAGACCAGAAGGGAGGGGTATTTAAAAAGATGAAAGGGGAGATCCTACAAGAAAAAAAATACTCTACCCAACAAGGCTCTCATTCAGATTTGATGGAGAAATCAAAAGCTTTACAGACAAGCAAAAGCTAAGAAAATTCAGCACAATCAGACAAGCTTTGCGACAAATGCTAAAGGAATTTCTTCTCTATTCTCTAAGCAGAAAAGAAAAAGCCACTACTAGAAACAAGAAAATTATGAATGAAAAATCTCATCAGTAAAGGCAAATATACAGTAAAGGTAGAAATTAAAAGACCAACATCTTAAAATAATCCTGTTTATGTATTGACTGCTATATCAAAATCTCATGGTAATCACAAACAGAAAATCTACTATAGATACACATACAAAAAAGAAAAAAAAATCCAAACATAACATTAAAGTGAGTCATCAAATCACAGGAGAAAAGAACAAAAAAGAAAGGAAAGAAAAAAGACTGACAAAAACAAATCCATAAAAATCAAGAAAATGGCAATAGGAACATATGTATTAATTACCTTAAATGTAAATGGATTAAATGCTCCAAGAAAAAGACATAGACTGGCTGAATGGATACAGAAAAAGCACATTCTCTAGGATTGATCACATGATGGCCACAAAGCAAGCCTCAGTAAATTTAAGAAAATTGAAATCATATCAAGCACCTTTTGCAACCACAATGCTATAAGATTAGAAATCAACTACAAGGAAAAAAAAACAGTAAAAAACACAAATACATGGAGGCTAAACAATATGCCACTAAGCAACAAATTGATCACTGAAAAAATCAAAGAGGAAATCAAAAAATACCTAGAGACAAACGAAAATGAAAGCATGACAATCCAAAATCTATGGGATGTGGCAAAATCTGTTCTAAGAGGGAAGTTTATAGAAATACAATCTTAGCTCAGGAAACAAGAAAAATCACAAATAAACAACCTAATCTTACACCTAAAACAACTAGAGAAAGAAAAATAAACAAAACCCAAAGTTAGTAGAAGGAAAGAAATCGTAAAGTCCAGATTAGAAATAAATGAAATAGAGACAAAGAAAACAATAGAAAAAAATCAATGAAACTAACAGCTGGTTCCTTGAAAAGATAAACACAATTGATAAAGCTTTAGCCAGAGTCATCAAGAGAAAAAGGGAGAGGACTCAATAAAATTAGAAATGAAAAAGGAGAAATTACAATGGACACCACAGAAATACAAAGGATCATTAGAGACTACTACAAGCAACTATACAGTAATAAAATGGACAACCTAGAAGAGATGGACAAATTCCTAGAAAGGTAAAACCTTCTAAGACTGAACCAGGAAGAAAGAGAAAATATGAATAGACTAATCAAAAGTACTGTAATTTAAACTGAGATTTAAAAGCTTCCAACAAACAAAAGTCCAGGACCAGATAGCTTAACAGGTGAATTCTATCAAATATTTAGAGAAGAGTTAACCCCTATCATTCTGAAAATCTTCCAAAAAATTGCTGAAGAAGGAATACTTCCAAACTCATTCTACGAGGTCAACATCTCCCTGATATCCAAACAAGACAAAGATATCACACACAAAAAAAACGTTACAGGCCAATGTGACTGACAAACATAAATACAAAAAAATCCTCAACAAAATACTAGCAAATAGAAACCAGTGGTACATTAAAAGGATCATATACCATGATCAAGTGGGATTTATCTCAGGGATGCAACAGTTTTCAATAATCACAAATCAATCAATGTGATATATCACATCAACAAATTGAAGAACAAAAATGTTATGATCATTTCAATATATACAGAAAAGCTTTTGACAAAATTCAACACCCACATATCATAAAAACTCTCCAGAA
Source organism: Mesoplodon bidens (assembly GCF_964165515.1). Classification (NCBI taxonomy): domain Eukaryota; kingdom Metazoa; phylum Chordata; class Mammalia; order Artiodactyla; family Ziphiidae; genus Mesoplodon; species Mesoplodon bidens. Next base: position 59,165,587 of record NC_138169.1, on the reverse strand, counting down.
AGTGGGCATAGAGGGAACTTACCACCACATAATTAAGGCTATACATGAGAAACCTACAACTAACATCAGACTCACTGGTAAGAAACTGAAAAATAAACTCTTAGGTCAGAAACAAAACAAGGATATCCACTGTCACCACTTTTATGCAAAATAGTTTTGGATGTCCTAGCCATGGCAATCAGAGGAAAAAAAAAAGTAAAAGGAATCCAAATTGGAAAAGAAGTAAAACTGTCATTGTTTGCGGATGACATGATACTATACATAGAAAATCATAAAGATGCTACCAGAAAACTACTAGAGATCAACAATGAATTTGGTAAAGCTGCAGGATAAAAATTAATACACAGAAATCTTTTGCACTGCATTCTTATACACTAACAATGAAACATCAGAAAGAGAAATGAAGGAAACAATCCCATTTACCATTTCAACAAAAAAGAATAAAATACCTAGGAATAAACCTACCTAAGGAGACAAAAGTCCTGTACTCTGAAAACTATAAGACACTGATGAAAGAAATTGACCATGATGCAAACAGATGGAAAGATATACCATGTTCTTGGATTGGAAGAATCAATATTGTGAAAATGACTATACTACCCAAAGCAATCTACAGATTCAATGCAATCACCATCAAATTACTAATGGCCTTTTTTGGAGAACTAGAACAAAATATTTTACAATTTGTATGCAGATCCCAAAGACCCCAAATAGCCAAAGTAATCTTGAGAAAGAAAAATGGAGTTAGAGGAATCAGGCTCCCTGACTTCAGACTATACTACAAAGCTACATTCATCAAACAGTATGGTACTGGCAGAAAACACACATATCAACCACTGAAAAAGTATAGAGAGTCCAGAGATAAACCCACACACTTATGGTCAATTAATTCACAACAAAGTAGGCAAGACTATATAATGGAGAAAAGACAGTCACTTCAATAAGTGGTGCTGGGAAAACTGGACAGCTACATGCAAAAGAATGAATTAGAACACTCCCTCACACTGTACACAAAAATAAAGTAAAAATGGATTAAAGACCTAATGTAAGACCAGATACTATAAAACTCTTAGAGGAAAACATAAGCAGAACACTGTCTGACATAAATCACAGCAAGATCTTTTTCAATCCACCTCCTAAAGTAATGAAAATAAAAACAAAGATAAACAAATGGGACCTAATTAAACTCAAAAGCTTTTTCACAGTGAAAGAAGCCATAAACAAAACAAAAAAAACAACCTACAGAATGGGAGAAAATATTTGCAAATGATGCAACTGCCAAGGATTAGTCTCCATAATTTATGAACAGCTCATGTGGTTCAATATCAAAAAAAAAAAAAAACCAACAAAAAATGGGCAGAAGACCTAAACAGAATTTCTTGGCTGACCAAGAGGAACATGAAAAGATGTTCAACATCACTAATTATTAGAGAAATTCAAATCAAAAGTACAAAGAGATATCACCTCACACTAGTCTGAATGGCCATCATCAAAAAATCTACAAACAATAAAGCCTGGAGATGGTGTGGAGTAAAGGGAATACTCCTACACTGTTAGTGGGAATGTAAATTGTTACAGTCACTATGGAGAACTGTATGGAGGTTCCTTAAAAAACTAAAAAAAGAGCTACCATATGATCCAGCAATTCCACTCCTGTCATATATCCAGAGAAAAACATGATTTAAAAGGATATATGTGCCCCAATGTTCACTGCAGTGATCTTTACAAAAGCCAAGCCATGGAAGCAACCTAAATGTCCATCAACAGATGAATGGATACAGATGTGGTACATATATACAAAGGAGTATTACTCAGCCTTTAAAAAGAATGAAATAATGACATTTTCAGCAACATGGATGGATCTGGAGATTGTCACACTAAGTGAAGTAAATAAGACAAAGAAAGACAAATATCATATGATATTGCTTACATGTGTAATCAAAAAAAAAAAGAAATAATACAACTGTACTTATTTACAAAGCAGAAATAGACTCACAGACTTAGAGAATGAGATTTTGGTTACCGTGGGGGAAGAGTTGGTGTGGGGGAGACATAGATTGGGAGTTTAGGATTCACATATATACACTACTATATTTAAAATAGGTAACCAACAAGGATCTTCTGCATAACACAGGGAATGCTGTTCAATATTCTGTAAATACCGAAATGGGAAAAGAATATGAAAAATAATAGACACACACATATATATATATATATATATATATATATATATATATATATATATATATATATATATGTATAACTGAATCACTTTGCAGCATACCTGAAACTAACACAATAGTGTTAATCAACTGTGCTCCAATATATATTAAAATTTTTAAGAATAAAGAAATAGATATGTAGTAGGCTTTGAGGTGATTAAATGTTGACTATCTTGAGGCTAGGGATATCACTAGAAAATAAACAGGTAAATATAACTTTTTATATAAATATAAAAAGACCCCCATGGGGGATATATCTTTGGGGATGCCAAAAGAAATGAGAAATATTAGAGTTAACATGGAAAAGATATATACAAAAGACTCAATAGTTTTAGTGCTTTACAAAAGGACTCAAAGTCGAGGCAACATTCTTGGTATACAAAAGAATAGTATAATCCCCCAAAAGCTGATTATTTTTTGTTGTGGGTCCACAGGTGATAAGAAAATTGATCCATAAAGAAGAGGAAAAGGGAATATTACTTTCACAGACAGCAAAGATAAAGAGATTGAAACAGTAGCAAGAGACACAAAATTAAACACCTTAACACCCCTCCAGCCCCAACCAAAAAAAAAAAAAAAACACAGGGATAAGTAAAAAGAAAAGAAATAGGTAGATCTGGATGTGGTCAATCACTAAAAGCTTGTCAGTGTGAAGTGAAAACTTCACAACTCTATGTGAATGAGGAATTTTCTAAAAACTTTCCTCTAAAAAGATGTAATAGTTTGAAGGAGAACGAATCAAAATAGGTAAGGATTAGGGAGGGAGGTAAGGATAAAGGATAAAAATAATATAATCCATATAAAATAAAACTGTTTTGAAAGAATATAGTAAGTCTGACTCAATGAGGAAGAACAATATGAAAATAAAATGGAGAGATGAGAGAGAAAAAGATCTAAGAAAAGGTGATAGCCTAATCAACAGAATTGTCATGAACAGTATGTGAGGTCAGAGAGGTGCTGTGTGGGTCCCATAATGTGCCCATGTAGTCCCTTTTTTTTTTTACTGGCTTGATATTTTCTTGTTTCTCCAGGAGCTTGGGAGATGTGGGAATAGAGTGACTAGTTTTCAGTCATTTATTCCAGGGAAATGGAATTTGGAGAGATGTTGGATAGGAGCATCCTTCAGCAATATACTTACCCTGGAGGTGATATTTTCTATTTTGACCCCGTCTCAGTATTAATTGTACTGACTGATCATTGTCACCATTCCAACACCTGAAAATTTTTAACATAACAAATTGGCCAGCAGTGGGACCTGGGTTACTCTCACATTCACTATGTACCAAAGAAGTCAGCTCATAATTAAATACTTGAGCAAATTCTTCTAATGTGATAAAGACAGGAGCAGCCAGCTTACCTTAGAGATGGTTAAGAATGAAAAAGTGTAAATAGTTCAGTTGTACTGATTTTATAAATAACATACTTGGCTATAACTTCAGAGAGAATTTATAGTACAGTTCCAGGCCTGGAAAATGCTGTCCTGATGGCTATATGTTTGGAATCAGAGTGATGGAATCATATCTTATCCTTTGGCTTTGCCCCTATGATGCATTTGATGTTACCAGTATATAAATGTTCAAACATTGATTCTCAATATAACATTCTTTTGAAGGTTAAAATGTTTCCTTTCAAATGAACTGTTGATAAATTTTTTTTTTTAAATTATAAAGCCACTTTTTGTATTGCTGAAGATCTGTATCAATACAGGTACAATTTACTTTCCTTCCCACAATTTGAGTGCTTATGCAAAAGGACTGCACATGCTAGTTGAAGGGGTTGTATGAAGGGATTTCAAGAAGGCTGCTTTTCAGAAGAATCTAAAGAAGATATATCTATTTCAAATCCTAAATTAGTTCCATGTCAGCCTTAACATGAATGAGAAACTCAATTTACTGGGACCATATTTATTTATTTATTTTGTTGCTGTACATGGGCCTCTCACTGTTGTGGCCTCTCCTGTTGTGGAGCACAGGCTCCATATGCACAGGCTCAGCAGCCATGGCTCATGGGCCTAGCCTCTCCGTGGCATATGGGATCTTCCTGGACCGAGGCATGAACCTGTTTCCCGTGCATCAGCAGGCGGACTCTCAACCACTGTGCCATCAAGGAAGCCCGGACCATATGTTTTAAATGAACAAAATATTGGAGATTTTCCATGCTTACTAAGAAATTAAGATTTTTTTCTATCTATATTGTACTAAGATATAGTTCTGTGAGTAGGGAATTTTGAAAGGATTTGCAACTTTACTGGAGCACAACTTCTTACAAGATTTAAAATATATAGGTAAATAAATAAACTGTGTGTGAGAAATTTCAAAACCCAAGTAATTGATCAGAAAGTTATTGAGTACATACTATGCATAGGTCCTGTACTAGTTACTATAGAGGGGAAACAAGAAGGAAGTGAATATTTATGAAGCACCACTGTGTAGCAGGTATTAGCTACATGGTTTTCATGCATATATTCAATCCTCATCACAATCTGACAAGTGGTTCTCATTTTATAGATGGAAAAACTGAAGCCCAAGGCAAAAACTTGTGCTTGGAAGTAGTAACTTTTGTCATGGAGGTAATAATTTATAGAGTTCTGTGAGCTTTTATCTAACTCTTTTACATTATTTTTAACCCCCTGGAGAGGAAGAGGAAAGAGTTCTACCAGTCATTATTCAGAAGAAAATAAGGCTGTTGGTATTTCATTCTCTACCTCCTGAAGGTTATATTTAGAAGAGATCTAAACCATCTGGACTAACACTCTCTTTTATACATTCATGCCTTTTTAATATTTAAATTAATATAATTGAACATTATATATTATATCCTATATAAATAAAAATGTATTTATTGTTTTATATATGAAACATTACACCTAATATTATCTAAGAATTCTATAAGTGCTGAGAGAACAGGATAAACCAGAATCCCCACTGTATTTGAAAGATGGTGAAACTGAGACCCCAGGAGTTGAAGGGACTTGCCAAATACATGTACACAGTAGTATCAGAGTCACATTTAGAATGCAGACTTCATGACCCCCATTTAAGCTGTTTTTCTACTACACATAAATTTTTACACAGGGTAAGCTAAATAAAAGTTGAACCAATTATCCAATTAATTTCATGTAACTTGGACCCATTCTTAGCTTTCTCTTTTTGTTCCACTGCCTACCATCCCTTCCCCTTGCTCAAAAAACAAAAAAAATGTAAAATCTCACAGCTATACTTTAAGATTTAAATGGAGTTTTTAAAAACCCTATAACTGTTTTAAATATTGATCTTTCTATGTGTTTGTGGTTTGATATATAAAGGCTGTTCCTCAGTGATAGAGCATGATTAGTGTCCACTTACTTTCCCTGCATTCACATTTGGTTCTTCCAGTGCAGAGTCAGGTTTTTCAGCAAATCTTACCCAGTAATTATAAGATTTTACTTTCCAAAATGCATTTTATGTATTATGATTTTTAATCTTATTTGAGGATAAATCTTACTATAAAATAAGATTTTATAATCTTATTTGAGAAGGCAAATAAATGATCTATTCCCTATGTTCACATGAGATAACTGAGGTCCAGAAATGTTGACAGATTCTTTCAGGAGTACACAGAAGTAAGTAAGAACTATGAAAGGAATTCAAGTTTTCTAACAATAAATTGTTTCTCCACCAAATTTCATGAGAAAAGTAGAGAAATATCCAAATATCAGATGAGATCTACATGTTCTTCTCTAGTTCTGGGACACATCTTGAAATTACCTTGATAAAATTATGTCAAGTGTAAAGTATGTATGAAATATTATACAAGTCATTGGGCAGGGAGAGAGTGTTATTCCTACATACTGTTGCTGACATGACCCCTTCCCTCTCTAGGAGTTCACCATCTCATGGGAGAAAATAATGTATACTACAATAATAATCTATATTACAAAATGATATGTTTATATTAGGCCTCTGACATTAAAACTGTGTAAACTCAGGATAAGGGGTGCTAAATCTGCATGCTAAAGTTAAGAAGGAATCACAGCAGTGATGATATCTGAATTGTGTACTAAAGGATGAGAAGTATTTCTTGAGGTTGAGAACAGAAAGTAAAGGGAGTGCCGGGGTTGGAGAGGATGAGAATTTAATGGTAACAGAGCATGCAAAGACAAAAAGGAATGCAAGAGTTAGGTACAATTTTTTTATGAAGGGATCTTGATAGCTTGATGTCTTTTGAGGCAGTTGGACAAACCTCTCCTGAGATTTGCTCAAAACCTATCTTAGGAAAACTGAAAACTAAAACAAAACAAAACAAGCTGAAATCATATAACTCATTAAGGAACTCAGAATTTATTAGAATGCATCTGTTGTGGATTTTTTTGTAATGGGAAAACTGATTTGTAAAGTAAGTAATCATACTCTGCCCAACACCTTTATTCAATTTGGCTCTTTTTTACATTGAGTTTTGTGTAGCAGGATTCTATAAAATGAAAGCAATAGGGATATTTTCTGTTGTAAACAGAAAGCAGAACAAAGCCAATCCTTCAACCACAAAGAATTGGTATAAGAAGGTAGAAGATCAAGTCTTTATCTGATGAATTAAATCAAGGCCAACAACCAAGTACATCAATCACTTCCCTAAGGCACTGTGTTTTACCTCATTAGTAGAACTTTGGAACTGACAAAGCTGAATAATTGTCAAATCATGACAACTTGAACGTTCTGAATTTCAAAGACAAAAGAAAAGATAAACAAGGGAAAAATGAAAATATTTCAAGACTTAGTGAGCCCTCTGCTGTCACCCTTAATTGTCACCACCTTAATTATACTCTAGATCATCACTCACTTGCAATATTGTCAACAAGAATTATCCAATTCCAAATAAGCCTCAGTAGTAAAGTAAATTGGTGCCTACCCAATGAAGTAATGATTGAAAGTATAATTCATGTAAAATATGTTGACTGATAATATGTCTAAGATTATATGCACTCTATAGATTTTAACTTGATTTTAAAAAGGAGTTACTACAGCTATGTCTTTACCAGAGAAAGGGCCTGCAGAAGGATATGCTTGTATCGGTCTCTGACTACCCACATCCTGCTAGGCTCCTTCAGAGTCACACATTTACTCTGGTGTCCCAATGGCTAAAGTTCTCTCAAATTCACCTGGACCCCATTTATTCCCTAATTTGATCTTGTGAGGTAAGCATAAGTGTCTACACTTTGTATGTGAGGAAACTGAGGCCCACAGGAAAAAAAAAAAAAGTAATATGCCCAGAGACACAGAGATATTAAATGATGGTCCTGAGGCGCCTACACATACATGTCAAAGTTAAACGGTTACACTATTTTAATTTCCTACCCTAAGAAATTTTATTTTATTTCTTGAGGATATGATACAAAGAACCTGAGTTCTAATTCAGCTGAATTTTCATAGATACATTTTAGACATCAGACAAAATCATGTACGCCAAAATACTTGAAAATTTTTAATTTTCTATGCAAACAACACGGAGTGTTCCTTTTATTAGGTGGGGTGGGGGAAAGTATGGGACAGTCTGACAAAGCATTTCAACATGTATGGATCAAAGACATTATGTTCTGGTCCATACAAGGACCCCTGGAGTCCTCGACCACATAGAGAAGGGATGATAATTCTCTCAATTTGAGAAAATCAAGTATTAACCCAGTAATAATAAGAAATTATTAAAGTCTGCTATCATACGAATGAAGAAAGTAAACAAGGTCTACTAGGTGCTCATCAATTACAGGGAAAGTGTTCTTTCTTCCTCTCTCTCTGTCAATCCCAGTGTGTGTGTGTGTGTGTGTGTGTGTGTGTGTGTATTACAGAGTAATTGATAGAAACTATAGGTAACAAATAGAAAATACCTTCCCTGAAGGCTGAATGGGGTGGTGAGGCCCGAGGCAGAGACTTCCAGGTAAGATGGAGGAAGAGTAAGACACGGAGATCACCTTCCTCCCCATAGATACACCAGAAATACATCTACACGTGAAACAACTCCTACAGAACACCTACTGAACGCTGGCAGAAGACCTCAGACCTCCCAAAAGGCAAGAAACTCCCGACGTACCTGGGTAGGGCAAAAGAAAAAAGAAAAAACAGAGACAAAAGGATAGGAATGGGACCTGCACCAGTGGGAGGGAGCTGTGAAGGAGGAAAGGTTTCCACACACTAGGAAGTCCCTTCATGGGCGGAGACTGTGGGTGACAGAGGGGGATAGCTTCAGAGTCGTGGAGGAGAGCAGAACAACAGGGATGTGGAGGGCAAAGCGGAGAGATTCCCGCACAGAGGATCGGTGCCGACCAGCACTCACCAGCCTGAGAGGCTTGTCTGTTTGCCTGTTGGGGTGGGCGGGGCTGGGAGCTGAGGTTCGGGCTTCAGTCATAGCGCAGGGAGAGAACTGGGGTTGGCAGCATGAACACAGCCTGAAGGGGTTAGTGCACCACGGCTAGCCAGGAGGGAGTCCGGGAAAATGTCTGGACCTGCCGAAGAGGCAAGATAATATTTTTTCCTCTTTGTTTCCTGGTGCACGAGGAGAGGGGATTAAGAGTGCTGCTTAAAGGAGCTCCAGAGATGGGCACGAGCCACGGCTAATACGTGGACCCCAGAGAGGAGTGCGGGATGCTGGGGCTGCTGCTGCCGATGCCAAGAGGCCTGTGTGTGAGCGCAGGTCACTGTCCATGACACCCTTCTGAGGAGCCTGTGCAGCCCACCACTGCTGGGGTCCCGGGATCCAGGGACAGCTTCCCCGGGAGAGTGCACGGTGTGCCTCAGGCTGGTGCAACATCACGCTGGCCTCTGCCACCACAGGCTCACCCCGCACTCCGTACACCTCCGTCCCCCCGGCCTGAGTGAGCCAGAGTATCCGAAGTGGCTGCTCCTTTAACCCCGTCCTATCTGAGCAAAGAACACATGTCCTCTGGCGACCTACATGCAGAGGTGTGCCCAAATCCAAAGCTGAGACATGGGAGCTGTGAGAACAAAGAAGAGAAAGGGAAATCTCTCCCAGCGGCCTCAGAAGCAGTGGACTAAAGCTCCACAATCAACTTGATGTACCCTGCATTTGTGGAATACATGAATAGACAACGAATCATCCCAAAATGAGGAGGTGGACTTTGAGAGCAAGATTTATGATTTTTTTCCCCTTTTCCTCTATTTGTGAGTGTGTATGTGTATGCATCTGTGTGAGATTTTGTCTGTACAGCTTTGCTTCCACAATTAGACCTAGGGTTCTATCCGTTCATTTTTGTTTGTTTGTTTTGTTTTGTTTTTAAAATTTTTTTTCTTAATAATTATTTTTTTATTTTAATAACTTTCTTTTATTTTATCTTACTGTATTTTATTTTACTTTATCTTCTTTATTTCTTTCCTTCCTTCCCTCCTTTAGGCAATGAATCATCCCAAATTGAGGAGGTGGAGTTTGATAGCAAGATTTATGATTTTTTCCACTATTACTCTTTTTGTGAGTGTGTATGTGTATGCTCCTGTGTGAAATTTTGTCTGTATGGCTTTGCTTCCACCATTTGTCCCAAGGTCCTATCTGTCATTTTTTTCTTTAATAATTAATTTTTTATTTTAATAACTCTATTGTATTTTATCATACTATATTTTATTTTACTTTACCTTCTTTCTTTCTTTTTTCCTTCCTTCCCTCCTTCCTTCTCTCCTTCCTCCCTCCCTCCCTCCTTTCTTTCTTTCTTTCTCCCTTTCTCACTTTCTTTCTTTCTACTTCTACTAATTCTTTCTTTCTACTTTTTCTCCCTTTTATTCTGAGCCATGTGGATGAAAGGCTCCTGGTGTCATAGCCTGAAGTCAGTGCTGTGCCTCTGAGGTAGGAGAGACAACTTCAGAACACTGGTCCACAAAAGACCTCCCACCTCCACATAATATCAAATGGTGAAAAGCTCCCAGAGATCTCCATCTTAACATCAGCACGCAGCTTCACTCAATGACCAGCAAGCTACAGTCCTGGACACCCTATGACAAACAACTAGAAAGACAGGAACACAATCCCACCCATTAGCAGAGAGGCTGCCTAAAATCATAATAAGTCCACAGACACCCCAAAACACACCACCAGACGTGGACCCACCCACCAGAAAGACAAGATCCTGCCTCATCCACCAGAACACAGGCCCAATCCCCTGCACAAGGAAGCCTACACAACAACATGTGACAACCTTAGCCACTGGGGACAGACACCAAAAAACAATGGGAACTACAAAGCTGCAGCCTGCAAAAAGGAGACTCCAAACACAGTAAGATAAGCAAAATGAGAAGACAGAAAAACACACAGCAGAAGAAAGAGCAAGATAAAAACACAACAGACCTAACAAATGAAGAGGAAATAGGCAGTCTACCTGAAAAAGAATTCAGAATAATGATAGTAAAGATGATCCAAAATCATGGAAATAAAATAGACAAAATGTAAGAAACAGTTAACAAGAACCTAGAAGAACTAAAGATGAAACAAGCAATGATGAACAACACAATAAATGAAATGAAAAATACTCTAGATGGGATCAATAGCAGAATAACTGAGGCAGAAGAACTGATAAGTGACGTGGAAGATAAAATACTGGAAAAAACTACTGCAGAGCAGAATAAAGAAAAAAGAATGAAAAGAACTGAGGACAGTCTCAGAGATTTCTGGGACAACATTAAATGCACCAACATTCAAATTATAGGGGTTCCAGAAGAAGAGGAGTAAAAGAAAGGTACTGAGAAAATATCTGAAGAGATTATAGTTGAAAACTTCCCTAAAATGGAAAGGAAATACTTAATCAAGTCCCGGAGGCACAGAGGGTCCCATGCAGAATAACTCCAAGGATAAATACGCCAAGACACATATTAATCAAACTGTCAAAAATTAATTACAAAGAAAACATATTAAAAGCAGCAAGGGAAAAACAACAAATAACACACAAGGGAATCCCTATAAGGATAACAGCTGATCTTTCAGCAGAAACACTGCAAGCCAGAAGGGACTGGCAGGACATATTTAAAGTGATGAATAAGAAAATCCTGCAACCAAGATTACTCTAACGAGCAAGGATCTCATTCAGGTTTTATGGAGAAATTAAAATATTTACAGATAAGCAAAGTCTAAGAGAGTTCAGCACCACCAAACCAGCTATACAACAGATGCTAAAGGAAGTTCTCTAGGCAAGAAACACAACAGAAGGAAAAGACCTACAATAACGAACCCAAAACAGTTAAGAAAATAGGAATAGGAAATACATACCAATAATTACCTTTAACGTAAATGGACTAAATGCTCCCATCAAAAGACACAGATTGGCTGGATGGATACAAAAACAAGACCCATATATATGCTGTCTACAAGAGACCCACTTCAGACCTAGAGACACATACAAACTGAAAGTAAGGGGATGGAAAAATATATTCCATGCTAATGGAAATCAAAAGAAGGCTGGAGTAACAAATCTCATATCAGAAAAAAATAGACTTTTAAATAAAATTATTAGAAGAGACAAAGAAGGACACTATATAATGATCAAGGGATCAATCCAAGAAGAAGATATAACAATTGTAAATATTTAAGCACCCAAAATAGGAGCACCTCAAAACATAAGACAAATACTATCAGCAATAAAAGGGGGAATCGACAGTAGCACATTCATAGTAGGGGACTTTACGACCCAACTTTTACCAATGGACAGATCATCCAAAATGAAAATAAATAAGGAAACACAAGCTTTAAATGACACATTAAACAAGATGGACTTAATTGATATTTATAGGACATTCCATTCAAAAACAACAAAATACACAATTTTATCAAGTGCTCATGGAATATTCTCCAGGATAGATCATATCTTGGGTCACAAATCAAGCCTTGGTAAATTTAAGAAAATTGAAATTTTATCAAGTATCTTTTCCGACCACAACACTATGAGACTAGATATCAATTACAGGAAAAGATCTGTAAAAAATACAAAGACATTGAGGTTAAACAATACACTACTCAATAACGAATTGATCACTGAAGAAATCAAAGAGGAAATAAAAAAATACCTAGAAACAAATGACAATGGAGACACGACGAACCAAAACCTATGGGATGCAGCAAAAGCAGTTCTAAGAGGGAAGTTTATAGCTATAAAATCCCACCTTAAGAAACAGGAAACATCTCGAGTAAACAACCTGACCTTACACCTAAAGCAATTAGAGAAGGAAGAAAAAAAAAAACCCAAAGTTAGAAGAAGGAAAGAAATCATAAAAATCAGATCAGAAATGAATAAGAAATGAAGGAAACAATAGCAAAGATCAATAAACTAAAAGCTGTTTCTTTGAAAAGATAAACAAAATTGATAAACCATTAGGCAGACTAATCAAGAAAAAAAGGGAGAAGATTGAAATCAATAGAATTAGAAAAGAAAAAGGAGAAGAAACAACTGACACTGCAGAAATACTAAAGATCATGAGAGATTACTACAAGCAACTCTATACCAATAAAATGGATAACCTGGAAGAAATGGTCAAATTCTTAGAAATGTACAACCTGGCAAGACTGAATCAGGAAGAAATACGGAATATGAACAGACTAATCACAAGCACTGTAATTGAAACTGTGATTAAAAATCTTCCAACAAAAGCCCAGGACCAGATGGTTTCACAGGTGAATTTTATCAAACATTTAGAGAAGAGCTAACACCTATTCTTCTCAAACTATTCCAAAACATAGCAGAGGGAGGAACAGTCTCAAACTCATTCTAGGATGCAACCATCACCTTGATACCAAAAGCAGACAAGGATGTCACAAAGAAAGAAAACTACGGGTCAATATCACTGATGAACATAGATGCAAAAATGCTCCTCAAAATACTAGCAAACAGAATCCAACAGCACATTAAAAGGATCATACACGATGATCAAGTGGAGTTTATTCCAGGAATGCAATGATTCTTCAATATACACAAATCAATCAACATGATACACCATATAAACAAATTGAAAAAGAAAAACCACATGATCATCTCAATAGATGCAGAGAAAGCTTTCAACAAAATTCAACACCCATTTTTAATAAAAACCCTGCAGAAAGTAGGCATAGACGGAACTTTCTTCAACATAATAAAGGCCATATATGAAAAACCCACAGCCAACATCATCCTCAATGGTGAAAAATTGAAACCATTTCCACTAAGATCAGAAACCAGCCAAGGCTGCCCACTCTCAGCACTCTTATTTAACATAGTTTTGGAAGTTTTTGCCACAGCAATCAGAAAAGAAAAGGAAATAAAAGTAATCCACATTGGAAAAGAAGTAAAGCAGTCACTGTTTGCAGATGACATGATATTATACATAGAGAATCCTAAAGATGCTACCAGAAAACTATTAGAGCTAATGAATGAATTTGGTAAAGTAGCAGGATACAAAATTAATGCAGAGAAATCACTGGCATTCCTTTATACTAATGATGAAAAATGTGAAAGTGAAATCAAGAAAACACTCCCATTTACCATTGCAACAGAAAGAATAAACTATCTAGGAATAAACCTACCTAAGGAGACAAAAGGCCTGTATGCAGAAAATTATAAGACACTGATGAAAGAAATTAAAGATGATACAAATAGATGGAGAGATATACCATGTTCTTGGATTGGAAGATTCAAGATTGTAAAAATAACTCTACTACCCAAAGCAATCTACAGATTCAATGCAATCCCTACCAAACTACCACTGGCATATTTCACAGAACTAGAGCAAAAAATTTTACAATTTGTTTGGAAACACAAAAGACCCCGAATAGCCAAAGCAATCTTGAGAAAGAAAAATGGAGCTGGAGGAATCAGGATCCCTGACTTCAGACTATACTACAAAGCTACAGTAATCAAGACTGTATGGTACTGGCACAAAAGCAGCAAGTTAGATCAATGGAACAGGATAGGAAGCCCAGAGATAAACCCACACACATATGGTCAACTTATATTTGATAAAGGAGGAAGGAATGTACAGTGGAGAAAGGACAGCCTCTTCAATTAATGGTGCTGGGAAAACTGGACAGGGACATGTAAAAGTATGAGATTTGATCACTGCCTGGCACCATAAACAAAAATAAGCTCAGAATGGATTAAAGACCTAAATGTAAGGCCAGAAACTATCAAACCCTTGGAGGAAAGCATAGGCAGAACACCCTATGATATAAATCACAGCAAGATCCTTTTTGACCCACCTCCTAGTGAAATGGAAATGGGAGCAAAAATAAACAAATGGTACCTAATGAAACTTCAAAGCTTTTGCACAGCAAAGGAAACCATGAACAGGACCAGGAGACAACCCTCAGAATGGGAGAAAATATTTGCAAATGAAGCAACTGACAAAGGATTTATCTCCAAAATTTACAAGCAGCTCATGCAGCTCAATAACAAAAAAACAAACAACCTATCCAAAGTTTGGCAGAGGACCTAAATAGACATTTCTCCAAAGAAGATATACAGATTGCCAACAAACACATGAAAGAATGCACAACATCATTAATCATTAGAGACATGCAAATCAAACTACAATGCGATATTATCTCACACCAGTCAGAATGGCCATGATCAAAAAATGTAGAAACAATAAATGCTGGAGAGGGTGTGGTGAAAAGGGAACACTCTTGCACTGCTGGTGGGAATGTGAATTGGTACAGCCACTATGGAGAACAGTATGGAGGTTCCTTAAAAGACTACAAATAGAACTCTCATATGACCCAGCAATCCCACTACTGGGCATATACCCTGAGAAAACCATAATTCAAAAAGAGACATGTACCAAAATGTTCATAGCAGCCCTATTTCCAATAGCCCGGAGATGGAAACAACCTAAGTGTCCATCATTGGATGAATGGGTAAAGAAGATGTGGCACATATATACAATGGAATATTACTCAGCCATAAAAAGAAATGAAATTGAGCTATTTGTAATGAGGTGGATGGACCTAGAGTCTGTCATACAGAGTGAAGTTAGTCAGAAAGTGAAAGACAAATACTGTATGCTGGCACATATATATGGAATTTAAGAAAAAAAAATGTCATGAAGAACATAGGGGTGAGACAGGAATAAAGACACAGACCTACTAGAGAATGGACTTGAGGATATGGGGAGGGGGAAGGGTAAGCTGTGACAAAGTGAAAGAGAGGCATGGACATATATACACTACCAAACGTAAGGTAGATAGTTAGTGGGAAGCAGCCGCAAAGCACAGGGAGATCAGCTCGGTGCTTTGTGACCGCCTGGAGGGGTGGGATGGGGAGGGTGGGAGGGAGACGCAGGGGGGAGGGGAAATGGGAACATATGTATATGTATAACTGATTAAATTTGTTATAAAGCAAAAAAAATAAAAATAAAATCCTGGTTGAAATTAAAAAAAAAAAAAAAAAAAAGAGTCACGTACCAAAATGTTCATTGCATCTCTATTTACAATAGCCCGGAGATGGAAACAACCTAAGTGTCCATCCTCGGATGAATTGGTAAAGAAGATGTGGCATATATATACAATGGAATATTACTCAGCCATTAAAAGAAATGAAATTGAGCTATTTGTAGTGAGGTGGATAGACCTAGAGTCTGTCATACAGAGTGAAGTAAGTCAGAAGGCAAAAGACAAATAACATATGCTTACACACATATATGAAATTTAAGAAAAAAAATGTCATGAAGCACCTGGGGGTAAAACAGGAATAAAGACACAGACCTACTAGAGAATGGACTTGAGGATATGGGGAGGGGGAAGGGTAAGCTGTGACAAAGCGAAAGAGAGGCATGGACGTATATACAGTACCAAACGTAAGGTAGATAGCCAGTGGGAAGCAGCCGCATGGCACTGGGAGATCAGATCGTTGCTTTCTGACTGCCTGGAGGGGTGGGATAGGGAGGGTGGGAGGGAGGGAGATGCAAGAGGGAAGGGATATCAGAACAGATGTATGTGTATGACTAATTCACTTTGTTATAGAGCAGAAACTAGCACACCATTTTGAAGAAATTATACTCCAATAAAGTTGTAAAAAAAACAAAAATACTTTCCCTGTCCATTTATTTAACAAGATTAAGGGTTTTGGTGTGTCTGTGTGTGTTCCCAGACCTTGAAAGGCCCTGAACTGTTACCAAGAATTAGACATAATCCTCACCCTGTACAATGGGATAAAAAGGATGTATAAATAGAGAATTACAATGCAGTGGGGTAGGCACAAATATAGAGATGTATACGTGGTATTTTGAAAACAATGCAAACTGTGGCTCACGAAGTTAGTTACCTACCACAGGTTGCTCAGCTGCTCAGGCATAACATTGGGACCAGAAGCCTCTTAAATTCTGGATCATGGATTTTCTTTTTTTCTTTTTTTTTTTTTCATTAGATCATGCTGCCTCCCATAAACCAGCATAAAATCTACTTCTCCTAACTGGAGTTTAGGCTGCTTATGGTGACTCTTTTTGAGTGTGTATGTCTTTGCAGTGTTGGAATTGTGACTGTATACACTCATAGGCAGCAGTCCTCTACATTGCTTACAAGCATGCAAGAAATTCTCTTATCACTGAATTTGGCTCTTATTTGCAAAGCCCATCAATGATCTCAACTCAGTCGCTCAGGCTTTGCTCATAAATGTCAGCTCTTTGACGACTGTCACCAAAGAGGGCTACCTGCTCTTCTGGTTCATCAGCAGGCATCAGCTAAGTGCTGTTACTGGCAACATGCCAGGTAATCTGTTCTGCCCTTTCTGCTTGCTATAACCTTACTCCAACTGACACAATAACATTATCATTGAAGCATGACCTATTCTTGTCTCCTCACTCTCAAGTACTTCAATCTTGCCCCTACCAAGTGTATTAGAGGGATAGAAGTATGTGCCAGATTCTCCCTAGAGTATGTGTGAAGGATGGATTATGCTGGAGTATGTTGAGGATGATGGTTTCTCTGGGGATGTTGTATTGAGTTGGGAATCAGAGGATACACACAGTTCAGAATCCCAGGAAAATCTTTAATTAAACTGTAGTGAAATTGTATAGAAAATTTGTGGTCTCACAATGGAACACCAGACAAGGACTTTTAACTGGTTATATAAGTTGCAGAGGCTTTTATGCAGTGGACTGCTTGAATAGGGAAGTGATTCTTTGGGTAGTCACTAACTGAATGGATAAGAAAACATTAGATAGTTTATAACCACATAGTTCCTCTTAATATGCTTTAAAATGAGAAGCAATTATGTCAGAGTACATGTCGTGTATATAAATCTCTGTGCACTCACAAGGAGGAATGATTGTTGTTTTGTCTAAACTATTTCTCTGTCTTCTAATTTCTTCCCCTAATGAAAAGCAGAATAAGAACCCACATCTTTGAGTCATACATATGTCTGACCCTGTTCAAAATGCTTTATGTACATTATTTCATTGAATCTTCACAAAAACGCTAAGCATATTTGTGGTGCTTATCCGTAATTCACAGAGGAGTAAAGTGAGGCTTGAAGAGGGTGAGCAATTTGCTCAGGAACACAGAACCTGTGTCTGGGCAGATCTTAGTCACCTCCAAATCCCAGGTCCTTAACACTGTCTACTATGCCACTCACCATCCCATGTTCTTAATCTATCCTTGATCTTCATCATAAGGCCTCAGCATAGAAACTATGACAGAATAATGTGAACTGAAGGCTTTAACATCCTAGCAAATACAGATTTGTGTTTTCTCATCTGTAAATAAGGAATAACAATAATAGATACTGCAATGACTGCTATTTATACAGCAGTTATAACAAAGCCTGGCACATGGTAAGTGCTGAGTAATGCTTGTAACATAAAGGCATAACTTTGTTTTTAATTATTTGTCTTAACAGAATTTGACTTTGAGCAAGTCACTTAAGCTCTTTGTTTTTCATTTATATTGAGGTATAGTTGATTTAAAATATGTTAGGTTTAGGGGTACAATATAGTAATTAAAATTTTTATAGATTATAAACCAATTAAAGTTATAAAATATTGGCTATACACCCTATGTTATAAAATATATCCTTGTAGCTTATTTATTTGTACATAGTAGTTTGTATCTCTTAATCCTCTACCCCTATCTTACCCCTACAGGCTACCCTCTTCACACCGGTAGACAATAGTTTGTTCCCTATGTGGGTGAGTCTGTTTCTGTTTTGTTAGATTCACTCATTTGTTTTATTTTCCACAAGTAGCGATAACATACAGTATTTGTCTTTCTCTGTCTGGCTTATTTGACTAAACATAAGATACACTTCAGGTCAAACTGTGTTGCGGAAAATGGCAAAATTTCATTATTTCATATGGCTGAGTAGTATTGTATTGTGTATGTGTGTATGACATCTTCTTTACCCTATCATCTGTTGATGGACACTCAGATTGCTTCCAAATCTTGATTATTATCAATAATGCTGCTATGAGTATTAGAGTGCATGAATCTTTTCAAAATAATGTTTTCATTTTCTTCAGTTTTATACCAAGGAATGGAATTACTAGATTATATGGTAGTTCTATTTTTAGATTATTAAGGAAACTTCAAATTGTTTTGCACAATGGCTGTACCAATTACATTCCCACCAACAGTATACAAGGGAACCCTTTTATTCGCATTTTTTTATTCATGGTCTTTTTGATGGTAGCCATTCTGACAGGTATGAGGTGATTTTGTGATTTTGACTTGCATTTCTCTGATTATTAGTGATGTTGAGCATCTTTACATATGTCTATTGACCATCTGTATGTCTTCTTTGGAAAAATATCTATTCAGGTCTTCTGTCCATTCTTTAATTGGGTTGTTTATTTTGGGGATATTGAGTTGTATGAGCTGTTTTTATATTTTTGATATTAACTCCTTATCTGTCATATCATTTGAAAATATTTTCTCCCATGTAGTAGTTGTCTGTTTATTTTGTCAATTGTTTCCTTTGCTATACAAAAGTTTTTTAAGTTTTATTAGGTCCCATTTATTTACTTTTGCTTTTATTTCCTTTGCCTTAGGAGAAAGATTAAAAAAAATAAAAAAAGCAACAGTGCTATGATTTATGTCAAGGAGAGTTCTGCCTATCTTATCTTAGAGGAGTTTTATGGTTTCCGGCCTTATATTTAGGTTTTTAATCAATTTTGTGTTTATTTTTGTATGCAGTGTGAAAAAATGTTATAATTTATTATTTTACCTGTAATAAATGACTTACTGAGAGTGCATTTTTTCCTCATTGTACATTCTTGCTTCCTTTGTTGCAGATTAATTGACCATAAGCATATGGGTTAATTTCTGGGCTTTCTGTCCTGTTCCATAAATTTTTCTGTCTTTTTGTTGTTTTTGTTCCAGTGCCATACTGTTTTGATTACTATAGCTTTCTAGTATAGTTTGAAGTCAAGGAGTGTAATACCTCCAACTCTGTTCTTCTTTCTCAAGATTGCTTTAGCTATTCAAGGCCTTTTGTGTTTTATAGAAAATTTAAATGATTTGTTCTAATTTTGTGAAAAATGCCCTTGGTATTTTGATAGGGATTGCACTGAATGCCTTGGGTAGTATAATCAATTTAACAGTATTAATTCTTCCAATCCATAAACAGAGTTTACCTTTCCATTTGTGTCATCATCATTTTCTTTCATCAATATCTTATAGTTTTTTGAGTACAGGCCTTTTACTTCCTTAGCTAGATTTATTCATAGGTATTTTATTCTTTTTGATGAGATTGTAAATAAGATTGTTTACTTAATTTCTCTTTCATTATTAGTTTATAGATATGCAATAGATTTCTGTATATTAATTTTATATCCTGCAAATTTAATGAATTAATTGATGAGCTCTTGTAGTTTTGGGGTGGTGTATTTAGGATTTTCTATGCATAGTATTATGTCATCTGCAAACAGTGAAAATTTTACTTCTTCCTTTGCAATCTGGGGTCTTTTTTTTCTTGTCTAATTGCTGTGCCTAGTACTTTCAACACTATGTTGAATACAAGTGGTGACAGTGGTCATACTTGTTCTTGTTTTTAGAGAAAATGTTTTTAGCTTTTCACCATTAAGTATGATGTTAGCTGTGCTTTTGTCATATATGGCCTCTATTATGTTGATATATGTTCCCACTATACCCACTTTGTGAAGAGTTTTTATCATAAATGAATGTTGCATTTTATAAAAAGCCTTTTCTCCATCTATTGAGATGATTATACGATCTTTATTCTTCAATTTGTTAATGTGATATATCACATTGATTGATTTTCAGATATTGAACCATCCTTGTATCCCTGGGATAAATTCTAGCTAATCATGTTGTATGACACTTTCAATATATTGTTGAATTTGTTTTTCTAATATTTTGGTGAGAATTTTGCACCTATTTCTTCAGTTTTATTGGCTTAAATTTTCTTTTTTATGATATCTTTGATTGGTTTTGAGATGAGGGTGATGATGACCAAATGAGTTTGGAAGCATTCCTTTCTTTGCAGTGTTTTAGACTAATTTGAGAAGGATAGAAGTTAACATTTCTCTAAATGTTTGGTAGAATTCACCCGTGAAGCCATCTGGTCCTGGACTTTTGTTTGTTGGGAGTTTTAAATTACTGTTTAAGTTTCATTACCAGTAAGTTGTCTGCTCATATTTTCTAATTATTCCTGGTTTAGTACAGGGAGATTGTATATTCTACGTATTTATCCATTTCTTCTGGGTTTTCCAATTTATTGGTATATGGCTGTTTGTAGTAATGTCTTATGATCTTCTGTATTTCTGTGGTGTTGGTTGTAACTTCTCCATTTTCACTTCTGATTTTATTGATTTAGGCTCTCTCTTTTTTCTCTTGATGAGTCTGGTTAAAAGTTTATCAATTTTGTTTATCTTTTCAAAGAATTAACTTTAAGTTTCACTGATCTTTATTGTTACTTTAGTCTCTATTTCATTTATATTGGCTCTGATCCTTATGAGTCTCTTCCTTCTACTAACTTTGGGTTTTGTTTCTTTTTCTTTTTCTTGTTCCTTTAGGAGTAAGATTAGGTTTTTTATTTGTTTTTCTCTTGTTTTCTGTGGTAGGCTTATATCACTATAAAATTTTCTCTTACAACTGTTTTCTCTGCATCCCATAAATTTTGGATGTTTTCAATTTTATTTTTCTCAAGTTATTTTTTGATTTCTTCTTTAATTTATTCAGTGACCCATTAGTTGTTTACTAGCATATAGTTTGTCTTCCATTTGTCTGTGTTTTCTGCAGTTTTATTTTGTAGTTATTTTCTAGTCTCATAGCATGGCAGTCAGAAAAGTTGCTAGATATAATTTCAATTTCCTTAAATTTATTGCAACTTGTTTTGTTGCCTAGAATTTGATCTATCCTGGAAAGTGTTCCATGTGCACTTGAAAATAATGTGTATTCTGCTGCTTTTGTACGCAGTGCAAACATACAAATATATATAAACATGAAAAAGTTATATATATGTACTAAACCTTTTGGTCTAATGTGTAATTTAAGTTCAGTATTTTTTTTTAATTGATTTTCTGTCTGGATGATCTGCCCATTGATATAAGTGGAGGTGTTAAAGACCCCTATAATTATTAATTTCTCCCTTTATATCTGTTAATATTTGCTTTATGTATTTAGGTGCTATGTTGGGTGCATATATATTTACAATTGTTAATATATTCTTATATATTGTTATAAAACTGTTAAATCTTCCTCTTAGATTGACCCCTTGATCATTGTGTAATGTCTTTCTTTGTCTTATTTTGCAGTCTTTGTTTTAAAATCTATTTTGTCTAATATAAGTACTGCTACCCCAGCTTTCTTTGATTTCCATTTGCAAGGAATACTTTTTTCCATCCCCTCACTTCCAGTCTGTGTGTCTTTAGATCTGCAGTGAGTCTCTTGTAGGTAGCATATGTACCAGTCTTGTTTTTGTATCCATTTACCTACTCTATGTCTTTGATTGGAGCATTTAGTCCATTTAAATTTAAAGTAATTTTTTTTGAATTTTTGAATTTTATTTTGTTAATTTTTTTATACAGCAGGTTCTTATTAGTCATCATTTTATACACATCAGTGTATACATGTCAATCCCAATCTCCCAATTCATCACACCTTCACCCCCACCCCCCGCCACTTTCCACCCTTGGGGTCCATACATTTGTTCTCTACATGTGTCTCAATTTCTGCCCTGCAAACCAGTTCATCTGTACCATTTTTCTAAGTTTCACATATATGTGGTAATATATGATATTTGTTTTTCTCTTTCTGGCTTACTTCACCCTGTATGACAGTCTCTAGATTCATCCACGTCTCTACAGATGACCCAATTTCATTCCTTTTTATGGCTGAGTAATATTCCATTGTATATATGTACTACGTCACCTTTGTCCATTCATCTGTTGATGGACACTTAGGTTGCTTCCATAACCTGGCTATTGTAAATAGGGCTGCAATGAACATTGGGATTCATGTATCATTTTGAATTATGGTTTTCTCTGTGTATATGCCCAGTAGTCTGATTGCTGGGTCATATGGTAATTCAATTTTTAGTTTTTCAAGGAACCTCCATACTGTTCTCCATAGTGGCTGTATCAATTTACATTCCCACCAATAGTGCAAGAGGGTTCCCTTTTCTCCACACCCTCTCCAATATTTGTTGTTTGTAGATTTCCTGATGATGCCCATTCTAACTGGTGTGAGGTGATACTTTATTGTAGTTTTGATTTGCATTTCTCTAATAATTAGTGATGTTGAGCAGATTTTCTTGTGTCTCTTGGCCATCTGTATCTCTTCTTTGGAGAAATGTCTGTTTAGGTCTTCTGCCCATTTTTGGATTGGATTATTCATTTTTTTAATATTGAGCTGCCTGAGCTGTTTATATATTTTGGAGATTAATCCTTTGTCCATTGATTCGTTGGCAAATATTTTCTCCCATTTTGAACATTACCTTTTCATCTTTTTTATGGTTTCCTTTGTTGTGCAAAAGCTTTTAGGTTTCATCAGGTCCCATTTGTTTATTTTTGTTTTTATCTCCATTGCTCTAGGAGGTGGATCAAAAAAGATCTTGCTGTGATTTATGTCAAAGAATGTTCTTCTTATGTTTTCCTCTAAGGGTCTTATAGTGTCCAGTCTTACATTTAGGTCTCTAATCCATTTGAGTTTATTTTTGTGTATGGTGTTAGGGAGTGTTCTAATTTCATTCTTTTACATGTAGCTGTCCAGTTTTCCCAGCATCACTTATTGAAGTGACTGTCCTTTCTCCATTGTATATCCTTGCCTCCTTTGTCATAGATTAGTTGACCATAGGTGCATGGGTTTATCTCTGGGCTTTCTATCCTGTTCCATTGACCTATATTTCTGATTTTGCACTGGTACCATATTGTCTTGATTACTGTAGCTTTGTAGTATAGCCTGAAGTCAGGGAGTCTGATTCCTCCAGTTCTATTTTTTTTTCCCTCAAGACTGCTTTGGCTATTTGGGGTGCTTTGTGTCTCCATAAAAAATTTAAGATTTTTTCTTCCAGTTCTGTAAAAACTGCCATTGGTAATTTGATAGGGATTGCATTAAATCTGTAGATTGCTTTGGGTAGTATAGTCATTTTGACAATATTTATTCTTCAAATCTAAGAACATGGTATATCTCTCCATCTGTCTGTATCATCTTGAATTTCTTTCATCAGTGTCTTATAGTTTACTGTATACAGGTCTTTTGTCTCCCTAGGTAAGTTTATTCCTAGGTATTTTGTTATTTTTGTTGCATTGGTAAATGGGAGTGTTTCCTTAATATCTCTTTCAGATTTTTCATCAGTGTATAAGAATGCCAGAGATTTCTCTGCATTAATTTTGTATCCTGCAACTTTACCAAATTCATTGATTAGCTCTAGTAGGTTTCTGGTGACATCTTTAGGATTTTGTATGTAAAGTATCATGTCATCTGCAAACAGTGACAGTGTTACTTCTTGTTTTCCAATTTGTATTCCTTTTATTTCTTTTTCTGCTCTTACTGCCATGGTTAGGACTTCCTAAACTATGTTGAATTATAGTGGTGAGAGTGGACATCCTTGTCTTGTTCCTGATCTTAGAGGTAATACTTTCAGTTTTTCACCATTGAGAATGATATTTGCTGTGGGTTTGTCATATTTGGCCTTCATTATGTTGAGGGTTCCGTCTATACCCACTTTCTGGAGAGTTTTTATCATAAATGGGTGTTGAATTTTGTGAAAAGATTTTTCTGCATCTATTGAGATGATCATATGATTTTTCTTCCTCAATTTGCTAATATGGTTTATCACATTGATTGATTTGCATATATTGAAGAATCATTGCATCCCTGGGATAAAGCCCACTTGATTATGGTGTATCATCCCATTAAAGTGTTGTTGGATTCTGTTTGCTAGCATTTTGTTGAGGATTTTGCATCTATAATCCTCAGTGTTATTGGTCTGTAATTTTCATTTTTTGTAGTATCTTTCTCTGGTTTTGGTATCAGGATGATGGTGGCCTCATAGAATGAGTTTGGGAGTATTCTTTCCTCTGCAACTTTTTGGAAGAGTTTGAGAAGGATGGGTATTAGCGCTTCTCTAAATGTTTGATAGAATTCACCTGTGAAGGCATCTGGTCCTGGTTTTTTGTTTTTTGGAAGATTTTTAATCACAGATTCAATTTCATTATTTGTAATTGGTACGCTCATGTCTTCTGTTTCTTCCTGGTTCAGTCTTGGAAGGTTATACCTTCCTAAGAATTTGTCCATTTCTTCCAGGTTGTCCATTTTATTGGCATACTGTTGCTTGTAGTAGTCGCTTAAGATACTTTGTATTTCTGAGGTGTCCGTTTTAACCTCTCCTTTTTCATTTCTAATTTTATTGATTTTAATCCACTCCCTATTTTTCTTGATGACTCTGGCTAATGGTTTATCAATTTTGTTTATCTTCTCAAAAAAACAGCTTTTAGTTTTATTGATCTTTGCTATTGTTTTCTTTGTTTCTATTTCATTTATTTCTGCTCTGATCGTTATGATTCTTTCCTTCTGCTAACTTTGGGTTTTGTTTGTTCTAGTTTCTCTAATTCCTTTATGTGTAAGGTTAGTTTGTTTATTTGAGATTTTTTTTGAGGTATGCTTGTATTGCTATAAACTTCCCTCTTAGAGCTGCTTTTGCCACATCCAATAGGTTTTGGATCGTCCTGTTTTCATTGTCATTTGTTTCTAGGCATTTTTTAAATTTTCTCTTTGATTTCTTCAGTGATCTCTTGGTTATTTTGTAACGTATTGTTTAGCCTCCATGTGTTTGTGATTTTTATGGTTTTTTCTCTGTAATTGATTTCTAATCTCATAGTGTTGTGGTTAGAAAAGATGCTTGATATGATTTCAATTTTCTTAAATTTACTGAGGCTTGATCTGTGACCCAAAATGTGGTCCATCCTGGAGAATGTTCCATGCACACTTTAGAAAAAAGCATAATCTGCTGTTTTTGGATGGAATGCCCTATAAATATCAATTAATTTTATCTGATCTATTGTGTCATTTAAAGCTTGTTTCCTTATTAATTTTCTGTTTGGATGATCTGTCCATTGGTGTAAGTGAGGTGTTAAAGTCCCCCACTATTACTGTGTTACTGTCAATTTCCTCTTCTATAGCTGTTAGCAGTTGCCTTATGTATTCATGTGCTTCTATTGTGGGTGCATATATATTTATAATTGTTATATCTTCTTCCTGGATTGATCCCTTGATCATTATGTAGTGTCCTTCCTTGTTTCTTGTAACATTCTTTATATGAGTATTGCTACTGCAGCTTTCTTTTCATTTCCATTTGCATAGAATATCTTTCTCTATCCCCTCACTTTCTGTCTGTATGTGTCCCTAGGTCTGAAGTGGGTCTCTTGTAGACAGCATATATATGAGTCTATTCTTTGTATCGATTCAGCAAGCCTGTGTCTTTCTTTAAAGCATTTATTCGATTCACCTTTAAGGTAAATATCAATATGGATGTTCCTATTACCATTATCTTAATTGTTTTGGGATTGTTTTTGTAGGTCCTTTTCTCCTCTTGTGTTTCCCACTTAGAGAAGTTCCTTTAGCATTTGCTGTAGAGCTGGTTTGGTGGTGCTGTATTCTCTTAGCTTTTGCTTGTCTGTAAAACTTTTGATTTCTCCATCAAATCTGAATGAGATCCTTGCCAGGTAGAGTAATCTTAGTTGTAGGTTCTTCCCTTCAATTACTTTAAGTATATCAGGCCACTCCCTTCTGGCTTGTAGAGTTTCTGCTGAGAAATCAGCTGTTAATCTTATGGGAGTTCCTTTGTATATTATTTGTCATTTTCCCCTTGCTGCTTTCAATAATTTTTCTTTGTCTTTAATTTTCACCAAGTTGATTACTATGTGTCTCAGCGTGTTTCTCCTTGGGTTTATCCTGTATGGGACTCTCTGTGTTTCCTGGACTTGGGTGGCTATTTCCTTTCCCATGTTAGGGAAGTTTTCAACTATTATCTCTTCAAATATTTTCTCATGTCCTTTCTCTCTTTCTTCTTCTTCTAGGACCCCTATAATGTGAATGTTCTTGTGCTTAATGTTGTCCCAGAGGTCTCTTAGGCTGTCTTCATTTATTTTCGTTCTTTTTTCTTTGTTTTATTCTGCAGCAGTGAATTCCACCATTCTGTCTTCCAGGTCACTTATCTGTTCTTCTGTCTCAGTTATGCTGCTATTGATTCCTTCTAGTGTATTTGTCATTCAGTTGTTGTATTGTTCATCTCTTTTTGTTTGTTCTTTAATTCTTCTAGGTCTTTGTTAAGCATTTCTTGCATCTTCTCGATCTTTGCCTCCATTTTTTTCCCTGAGATCCTGGATCATCTTCAGTGTCATTATTCTGAATTCATTTTCTGGAAGGTTGCCTGTCTCCACTTCATTTAGCTGTTTTTCTGGGGTTTTATCTTGTTGCTTCATCTGGTACATAGCCCTGTGCCTTTTCATCTTGTCTATCTTTCAGTGAATGCGGTTTTTGTTCCACAGGCTGCAGGATTGTAGTTCTTCTTTCTTCTGCTGTCTGCCCTCTGATGGTTGAGGCTATCTAAGAGGCTTGTTCAAGTTTCCTGATGGGAGGGACTGCTGGTGTGTAGAGCTGGTTCTTTCTCTGGTGGGCAGAGATCAGTAAGACTTTATTCCACTTATCTGATGGTGGGTGAGGCTGGGTCCCGTCTGTGTTGGTTATTTGGCCTGAGGCGACCCAACACTGGAGCCTACCTGGGCTCTTTGGTGGGGCTAATGGCAGACTCTGAGATGGCTCACGCCAAGGAGTACTTCCCAGAACTTCTGCTGCCAGTATCCTTGTCCTTTTGGTGAGACAGAGCCACCTCCCAACTCTGCAGGAGACCCCCCAACACTGGCAGGTATGTCTGCTTCAGTCTCCTATGGGGTCACTGTTCCTTCCCCTGGCTCCCGATGCACCCACTACTTTGTGTGTGCCCTCCAAGTGTAGATTTTCTGTTTCCCCCAGTCCTGTGGAATTCCTGCAATCAAATCCCACTAGCCTTTAAAATCTGATACTCTAGGAATTCCTCCTCCTGTTGCCAGACCCCCAGGTTGGGAAGCCTGACGTGGGACTCAGAACCTTCACTCCAGTGGGTGGACTTCTGTAGTTTAAGTGTTCTCCAGTTTGTTTATCCCCCACCCAGCAGTTATGGGATTTGATTTTATTTCGATTATGCCCATTCTACCATCTCATTGTGACTTCTCCTTTATCTTTGGATGTGAGGTATGTTTTTTGGTGAGTTCCAGTGTATTTCTGTTGGCGATTGTTCAGCAGTTAGCTGTGATTCTGGTGTTCTCTCAAGAGGGAGTCTAAATTAAATATTGATAGGTACGTTCTTACAGCCATTTCTTAAATTGTTTTCTGGTTGTTTTTGTAGTTATGTTGTGTTCTTCTTATTTTGTTGTCTTCCCTTGTGATTTGATGACTAATTTTTCTCTTTTTTATGTGTGTGTATCTATTATTGAGTTTTGATTTGTGGTTACCATGAAGTTTATATATAGCAATCCATATATTTATTTGATTATTTTCAGTTGCTGGTCTCAAGTTCAAATGGGCTTTAACAACGCTTCATTTTTAGCCTCTTCCCCAAACAAGTGTTCTTGACATCATATTTTACATCTTTTGGCTTAGTGTATCCCTTCTCTACTTATTACAGATATAGAAGATTTTACTAATTTATCTTTTAGTCTTGCTATTAGATTTGTTCATGGTTGAATTACTATCTTCACTGTATATTTGCCTTTATCAATAATTCTTTTGTGTGTGATTTTCATTTTTCTAGTTGTGAACTTTTGTTTTTGCTTAGAGAAGTTCCTTTAACATTATTATAAAGCTGTGCTGGTCATGCTGAACTCTTTTACCTCTTGCTTTTTTGTAAATTTTTTTTTTTTTTTTTTTTTTTTTTTGCGATACGCTGGCCTCTCACTGTTGTGGCCTCTCCCGTTACGGAGCACAGGCTCTAGACGTGTAGGCTCAGCAACCATAGCTCATGGGCCTAGTTGCTCTATGGCACGTGGGGTCCTCCCAGACCAGGACACGAATCCATGTCCCTTGCATCGGCAGGTGGACTCTCAACCACGGCACCACTAGCCCGATATTTTGTACAAATTTTGATCTCTCCATCAAATCTGAATGACACGTTTGCCAGGTAGAGTATTCTTCATTGTAGATTTTTAACTTTAGACACTTTAAATATATTATACCACTCCCTTTTGACCTGCAGAATTTCTGTTGAAAAGTCAGCTTATAGTCTTATGGGAGTTCCCCTGTATATAACTTATTGCTTTTTCCTTGCTGCTTTTAATATTGTCTCTTTAATTTTAAATTTTGCCATTTTAATTAAAATATATCTTTTTTGGGTTAAACCTGTTTGGGGCTTTCTGTGCTTCCTGGACCTGAATGTCTGCTTCCTTTCTCAGGTTAAGGAAGTTTTCAGTTATTATGTCTTCAAACATATTCTCTGTCCCTTTATCTTCCTCTTCCCCTTCTGGGACACCTATAATGCAAATGTTGGTATGCTTAGTGTTGTCCCAAAGGTCTCTTAAATTGCCCCATTGCTTTTTTGTGTGTGTGTGATATGTGGGCCTCTCACTGTTGTGGCCTCTCTGTTGCAGAGCACAGGCTCTGGACGCACAGGCTCATGGGCCTAGCCACTCCGCGGCATGTGGGATCTTCCCAGACCAGGGCACAAACCCACATCCCCTGCATTGGCAGGCAGACTCTCAACCACTGAGCAACCAGGGAAGCCCCCCATTGCTTTTTTATTATTTTTATTTTCTTCTGTTCAGCTCCAGTAATTTCTACTACCCTGTCTTCCAGCCTTTTAATTTGTTCCTCTCTACTATCTAATCCACTCTTGATTTCTTTGAGTGTACTTTTAAATTTTAGTTATTGTATTCTTCCTCTCTATTTGGTTCTTTAATGTTTTCTAACTTTGTTAAAAAACTTCTAATTGCCCACTCTGTTCATTTATTCTTCTCTGAGTTCTTTGATTATCTTTGTCATCATTACCTTGTACTCTTTATTGGGTAAATGCTCATCTCATCTCCACTTCACTTACTTCTTCTGGGGTTTTATCTTGTTTATTCATTTGAAAAGTGTTCCTCTGTTGCCTCAATTTGCCTACTTTGCTGTTTTTATTTTTATGTGTCTGGTAGATTGGTTTCATTTCCTGACCTTGGAGGAGTGCTTTTTTTAGATGTCCTGTATGTCCCAATAGCACACTCTCCTCTGGTCTACCAGAACTACATGCTCTAAGGATGTACCTATGTGTGTTTTGTGGGTCCTTCTGTTGTGTCAGACTGACTATTATGAGCAGTCTGGTAGGCATGACTCTTGTCTGGTCCAGTTGGTTGCCTGGCTCTGCCTTTTGCAGAGTCTGCCAGCCACTGGTTTTTGGGATTGGATAATGAGTCTTCTGGCTGCAGAACCCCAGGAGGTCCCAGCCCTAGTGCTGCCTCACTGTTGGGCTGATCTGGGTTCCGGGATGGGTGGTTATGAATCCAGGGTTTTTATATCTAGTGTCTGTTGGTGGGTCAGGCCAGTTTCTGACATGCCTGTGGGTTCTGGGGTGTCCCAAATTTTGTGCTGGCCCTCTCATGCATGGGGCTGGTTCCTGGTGAGGCTTTCTGAGGAGTTCAAGTTATCTTGGAGCTGGTATTGTCCTCCTGGTAGGTGAAACTGGGGCCCCAGGGACCTCCTAGGAGTTGATTCCCACCCACCAGTGCGTGAATTGGGTCCTAGAGATAGTGGTGAGTCATTGACAGTCAGAGCTGGGTCCTGACATCTCAGGCTGCAGGGCCCGGGATTCCCAGAGCTGGTGTTGGACAACTGGTGGGCGGGGCCAAGACCTAAATGGTTTCAGGGCTATTGCTGGCACACTAGTAACCAGAGTCAGGTCATGGGATCTCTGGCTGCAGAGCCTTGCAGTCCCAGAGCTAGTGTTGGCCTTTGGTGGTTGATGCCAGTTTCTTACACAGCTGGCTGTGGGCTCCTGAACCTCATGTTGGCCCACTAGTGGGTGTGGTCAGATGCCAGGGAAGCTGGCTTGGGGGCCCAAGGTGTCTCAGAGTTGGTGTTCACCTACTGGTGAGCAGCATAGCCATTGCCCATGTTGTCCTGAACTAGTGCCAGACTGCTGGTGGTAGGGTTAAGTCCTGCCACAGTATGTTGTGGGGATGTGGTGGTCCTGGAACTGGTGTCTGCCCATTGATGTGTGAGGCTGGTCCCAGGGATAGTGTCAGGCCCCTTGTGGTTAATGTCAGGGTCCAATGTCTTGGGCTCCAGGGTCTGAGGATATCAGAGCTGCTGTTGTCCTGCTAGTGGGTAGGGCCCAGGACCTTGGAGGCCCAGGTTTAGTGCTTATTCACTGGTGGGTGGATCCAGGTCCCAGAGTCTCTGGCCACAGGGCCCTTGAGGTGTGAGGTTGGGCCCTGGACCTTCTGGTGGACAAAGCCATATCTCAGGGTGACTGTGAATTATGAGGGTCTTAAGTC
The DNA here is from genome assembly GCF_964165515.1 of Mesoplodon bidens. Classification (NCBI taxonomy): domain Eukaryota; kingdom Metazoa; phylum Chordata; class Mammalia; order Artiodactyla; family Ziphiidae; genus Mesoplodon; species Mesoplodon bidens. The sequence continues at coordinate 59,134,419 of NC_138169.1, read as the reverse complement.
TGCCTGTCTGCTTGTGGGTGGAGCTTTGTCACTTCCTGCCTGGCTGCTCAGCCTGAGGTATCCCAGTACTGGAGCCGATAGGCTGGTGGGTTGTTCTTGATCTTCATGCTTATAAGCTAGAGGAGGATTCCAAAATGGCGCTTGCCAGCACCAATGTCCATGCAGTAGAACAAACTCCCAAAATTGGCTGTCTCAGTTTCTATTTCCCCAGGTTGGGCTCCAGTTGCCTCCTGCCTCTCCAGGAGACTGCGATCAGAAGATGGATCTGACCCAGGTTCTTTTTTTTTTTTTTTTTTTTTTTTTTTGCTGTACGTGGGCCTCTCACTGTTGTGGCCTCTCCTGTTGCGGAGCACAGGCTCCGGACATGCAGGCTCAGCGGCTATGGCTCACAGGCCTAGCCGCTCCACGGCATGTGGGATCTTCCCAGACCGGGGCACGAACCCGTGTCCCCTGCATCGGCAGGCGGACTCTCAACCACTGCGCCACCAGGGAAGCCCTGACCCAGGTTCTTTATTTATTTATTTATTTTACTTTAATTATATATTCTTATTTTTCCAACCCCTTTTTCTATTATACACATTTCTATTCCCTGATAGAAATTTACTGAAAGTATATAAACTCATTTATAGTATTTCACAGGTGATTATATATATATAAATGATGCTTATTAAAATTTAACTAACATATAAAGGAGACAAGCCAACTTAATTATTTATTAACTAATTAATGATATGATAATTAAATATTTAATAGTTTAATGTTACAAAATAATAATTATCTTCTTTTATCTTTATTTGTTCTTCCAGTTTTATTGAGGTATATTTGACACAGGAGCACTGTATAAGTTTAAGGTGTACAGCATAATGATATGACTTACATACATTATGATATAATCATCACAGTAATTTTAGTGAACACATATCATCTCATACAGATGCAAAATTAAGGAACAGAAAAAAGTTTCCTTGTGTTGAGAACTCTTAGGATTTACTCTCAACAATTTTCATATATAACATACAACAGTGTTGATTATCTTTGTAATGTTGTGTATTACATTCCTAGTACTCACCTAAAACTGGAAGTTTGTACCTTTTATTTTTTTAATGGGAAGTCCTTGTTGGTTATTTATTTTTAAATATAGCAGTCTCATTTCAAATTACTTCTTCTGTCCTGGGTTCCAGGGCATGTGAGCTTTTATGTGTACTCTTTAATAGTGGAGTCTATTTCTGACAGCCCTCTGTCTCTCCTGAAATAAAGCACTGCTGGCCTTCAAAGGCAAACATTCTGGGGTCTTGTCTCCCCAGTGCCAGGGAACTCAATGTGTGGCTCAGACCCATTGCTCCTTGGGGAGAACCCTCTGCAATTATAATTATCCTCCTGTTTGTGGATTCACCACTGGGATATGGTTCTTGAGTATACCACAACTCTTACCCTAATACCTACCTTTTTGTAGTTGCTCCTTTATACCTTTAGTTGTAGAAGATCTATTATGCTAGATTCTGTTTTTTCTCTATCAAAAGTTGCTCTGTAAATAGTTGTAATTTGGCGTGCTCATAGGAGTAGGTGAGCTCAGGGTCTTTCTACTCTATCATCTTGGCCAATCTCCCTTCACTTAAACTCTTTGAGTCTACATTTTCTTCATCCTAACAATGACACTAATTAAAATTATTTTAAAGAGTTGCTGCGTAGATGACATTAGAAAATATTAAATTAAAAGTGTGAATTATAGTGTCCAAGATATTACATCCTCATTAACTCTGTTGTCTACTGTTCTTTCTTCATTCCTTCATTTGTCCATTTGTTCCTTCCCTCCCTCCTCCCTTCTCTCCTTCCTTCTTTTTTTCCACTCCTCCACCTAAGGCAGTTTACATCAGTGGAGTAAGGGAGGGTAGTGACAGAAAATCTTTCAGGTGGGTATCAGGAAAAATGTAATTTGGTTTCAACATTATATGTCATTGTATATCCACCTGCCCTATACTTATCCTTGTTGTCTGTATCCTTATATTGATTAGTTTCAGTTTTAGTCTCTTAAGTGGTAATTTCGGTTACAATAGTAATGGTAGCTTGCTAGTTACTCTATTTACCCTAGTTGACCCATTACACACACACACATATGCACACACACATACACACACACATGACTGCCTGTTAGAGAAAGGATTTGAGAACAATTGCTTGACCTGCTACAACAGCTACAAAAGGCCGGATTAGAGTGGCTGTGTTTTATAACAGAGCATGCCTGTACATGAACCTGGACTGTAATTAATTTTTCCAATACTTGTGTTGTTTTAGTAAATTTTGAATAAAAAGATGTTCCCTTTGTTCTACACAGTAACAACATTGCTACCTTTAAATGGAAAGAGTCATATTTAACAGTTGCAGGAAAAGTTAACAATAAGCTACACACATATAGAGTTTTTGTAAAATGAAGAAATTAGACTATTTATTTAGAAGCACAAGGGGCACTCTGTTATTTGAAATTGTAAAGACTTTACAAGTCTTAACAATTACAATTCTAATTGGCCCCTGCCTAGTATCTTTTAACAGACCACATCCCACTACAGTTTGCTTTCCACTCCACCATCAGGCCAATTGTCCTGAGGTTCCATTTTGCTTCTTCTGATCAAATGTTTTCAGTGGCTTGCTCACTGCCAACAGACTGACATCCAAAGCCCACAGGACTCCTGATGTTTGAGACTTGTGGGATCATCTGTCAACTAAATAAAAAAGAGGTATCCCTAAGGTGAGTCAGATGGGGAGGACTGTAGTGTTGAATGGCACAGAGGAGTCAAGCCAGAGAAGGCAGAATTGGGAACCAGGTAACAGAGACAAATGTCAGGAGCCAAGAAGGATCAGTGAGATTTGAAACTGAGAGTGAAAAACATCTTGACAATGAAGTTAGGTGAAGTGCAAATGAGAAGATTTAGAACGGATGTTACAAATGTTGAGTTGCTGCCAAAATGTTATTTTATGTGGGCCCTCATATGATATGATTTTTTAGACTGTATCATCTCTCCTCTCACTCTTGGTCTCTCTCTGTGTCCCTGTGTCTCTCTTTCTCTCTTTCCCCTTACCTGAGTGTGAGATATGCCCTAATTTTAAAAGACCCATAACCACTAGAATTATCCTTTTAGCATGTTATCTGTCTTCTAGACAAATTATTATACTCTTATTCTACCTCCAAGTTCTTGAGACTTCTTCCCTGTATTATTTACATAATAACTCCAACATAAGCTCTCTTCTCCTTTCTCTCAATTTGTCTGTCTTTATCTGCTCTTCTAGATTCTGCACAAGTATTTCCTGCTTCTTAATATTGTCCCTATCTACTTCAGTCTAACATAGTTTCTCCCCTTTATAGCACTTAAAACTATTTATTTCATAGCTGTTCATAATTATATAGGTTCTTCCAGCATCTGGTTTGTGGTCTTAAAATGTTATTTAAATCTTGTATTTTTATTTTACTTTGTGTCTTTTAAAATTTATCTCCCCATCTTGGTTACAAATTCCTGCAGAATAGGAAATAAACTTTATATAGTTTTTTTCTCTCCCATGAAAAATATGGTAGTAAATTCTCAAAAATATTTACAAATGTACTTCCCTTCTTTCACCTTTGGGAAAAAGCAGAGAATAAGGCACAATACATACACAGTGAAATACAATTAACAATATTCTAAAACTTCATGATACAAAGAGCCATGGATATAGAGAAAGAAACTGGCACCAATAGAAATGTAATACGTTGTAGCTTGGGAGGAAAATAGACTCAGGCTAGCATATATAGACTTTGGTGGCAGTGGTTTTGACCACTCTATGTTTAGGAGGTTCAGTAAAACAAAGAAGCCAAAGTAAGATTGTGGGCTGAAATTTAACAGATAGGCAAGAACAAGTAAGATGAAAATTCCACATTATAAGAAGTGATCATGTGCAAGGCAGATACAATAGGATCAGGAGTTGTGCAATTTCCTTTAAAGAAAAAGGACAGAAACAGCTGACAGCCAAATACAGATGAGACATTGAAAATAACTCATGCTTAGTTTTCCAAATAATTTTTTCATTGGACACCAGGAAGAGGATGGGGAAAGAAAATTATTTTATAAAACTTTATGGGGAAACCTTGATAAACAAGCCTGCAGAATTTTGTTTACTCGTGTTTTTTGAGTTCTAAATGCATATTAACATCTCAATGAAAATAATATTTCTTGGTTTACAGTAAGAAAAAACAAGATTGTGATTGTAAACCTGAATTCTGAAGAAACTACAAGTTTCCACAAATTTTTCCTGTGAGGATGAAAAGCTCCCTGGGTGGTGATTTAATTTTGGCAATCTATATTCTAATGCGAAAAGAAAGAGGAACACCTAGCCCCTAAGAATAGCAGACAATCATAAGAGCAGATTATAATCAAGGCATTATACCTTCTCCTTAATTTCAGGACGCTCTAAAATCAAGACAGGAAGAACCATTTTATAGGTAAAATTGTTGCTGCTGTTAAAGAAAAAACAAGCACTTTCTTTGCTAGTATCAAGAGCTTTTCCTTTCTATTTTTCCCCTTGACTTACCTCACTCCTTACTCCTTTCTTTTGCTTCATTATAATGGAAGAGCTTCAGCAATCTAATATCAGTTTCCACCATTTTTTAGACCACTCCACAAAAGCCTTTAATATTTTTCCCCCTTGGGGGGGAAAAAAACTGTAGCGTTCACTTACTTCATCACAGAAAAGCAAATGGAAAACATTTTTACATAGAATGTTGTAACAAGCACACAAGTTATCTGCTTCTCTGAGCTTATCTGCATTTTCCTTGAGTATAATTCTGAGACAGTGAAGCATGTTTGAGGGTGGAGAGACAAGCACTGAAATTCTGTTCTACTACTTATAAGGCAAATGACTTTGCTGGCTCTTCCTTTTCTTTCTGATCTTTGAATATTGGAGGGTCCAGGGCTCATTTCTTGGACCTCAACTTATCTTTAATTTACTAAATTATTTCATCCAGCTCTATGGATATATTTATGTATCTTTATATCTTTAGATTAAATTAAATTAATATCTATATTAAAACTATAAGGAGATAATATTAAACTGGCTAAAATTAAAGAGACTACCAATACCAAATGCAGAGTAAGATGTAATGGGAGAGTAAATTGGTAAAACCACCATGGAAAATGATATGTCACTGTGTGTTAAGTTGAAGAAATACATAAGTTGACCATATGATCTAGAAATTTTACTCTTAGCTATATATACCCAACAGGAATTCACATATGTGTAGACCAAGAGGCATGACCAGAGTATTCTTAGAGCCATTATTCCTAATAGCCTCATATTAAAAGTTTAAATATTCATTAATATAAAAGTGAGTAGAATCAATTATGTTAGAATATCATGTATACTATATATATGCACACATATACATGCATTTGTACAATATATGTGTGTATATATGTGTGTGTGTGTGTGTGTGTGTGTGTGTGTATATATATATATATATATATATATATATATATAATAACCATAAAATCTGGGATATTAGTTACCTGTTGAGGGAGGTAGGAGGCAGTGATTGGGAAGGGCATGGGGATTCTGGAGTTCAGGAAATGTTCTTGCTTTATTATGGGTGGTGGTAGCATGAGTGTTCACCTTGTGATAAACCATAGAACTATAAAATATTCTGTTTTGCATCTTCTTAAGGTACGTGAAATTTCACAATAGAAAAGATTTATGAACTTTTAAAACATTATATCTCCAGTCCAGACTTCCTTTCTAAACTCCAGTCACGTATTCAACTCTCTACTTGACATCTCCAGTTAAATAGCTAACAACAATTTCAAACAAACAAACAAAAAATGTCCAAAACTGAAGTACTGATCTTCTTCCCAAACTTGTTTCACCTGCTGCCTAGGTCTTATCAATTGATGACAACTCCAACTTTCTAATTTCTCAGGCCCAAAATCTTGGCCTGATCCCTTGCTCTTCTACTTCTCTCATATCTCCACATCTAATATATAAGTAAATCCTTTTGACTTTACCTTTTATACATATCCAATCATCTTCTTTTCTCAAAACCAATTATTACCATCTTGGTACAAATTACCATCCTCTTTTGCTTGTTTCTGCAATATTACCCTAACTGTGCTACATGCTTCTACTATAGCCCCCTACAATTTATTCTCAACACAGCAGCCAGAGTGGTTCTTTTAAGTTAAAATTTAGGTTTTGTCAGTCTTTTGCTTAAAACCCTACCACAGGTCCTGTTTCACTCACAGTACTCCCAATGGCCTATATCACTTCTCTGATCTCATGTCCTACTACCCACTCTCTTGTTTCTCTCTCTTATAATAACACCAGCTTCCTTATTCTTCCTAAAATATTTCAGACATGAACACTCTCCTTTTAAGGACTTTGTTCTATCTTTTCCATCTTCCTGGAATACTTTTCTCTAGATATCTGCTTGACTGCTCTATCTCTTACAATCATTGCTCTTTTTTATCTCAATGGGCCTATGCTGACCAGTTTGTTTTGTTCAAAACATCACCTCCTTACAATACACCCATATTCTTTTATCTGGTCCACTTTCTTCTTTATGTAGCACCTATTATCTTCTAATTTAATATTTTTATATTATTGGTTATTGTTGGCCTTCCCCAACTAGAATGTCTATTTTGTTCTTCCAAGTCCCTAGTGCATAAATGAAATAAATAAATCACCTAAACTTGTGAAGCCTCAATTTCTTCATCTCTAAAGTATGGATAATATATTATATATAATAATATAATATAATATACAATAACTATTGTACCAACCTTGCCTTGGGTTGTAAGATTCAGGATAGTAGCAGTGGAGATGGGAAGTGATAAGATTCTGGATATACATTAAACAAATGCCAAAAGTATTTTAATAATTGATAGGAGAGAACGGTTGGCTCAAACAATTGGTAGGATGGTTTTGCCATCAACTGAAATGGAATTATTATATGTAAAGTTCTTGGCACTTAAAAAACCCCACAAAATTATTCTTGTAATCTTATGTTAAAAAAAAAAAGAGAGTGTATGTAGCTCTTGACATTACAGAGAGACAAAATATAGACACATTTTATGATAACTAGAAGTTTGTGCTCCAGTTGGGTTCAAGACATTTTCAAACAGAGCTTATACTGATATGAATATTAAATGTAATAATCCAAATAAAGCAATATGATAGTTACAGTAGGTAATGTTTGAAATTCTTCTTTGTTTATATATTTATTTATTTGTTTATTTATTTGGCTCCACCGGGTCTTAATTGTGGCATGCAGGATCTTTGTTGTGGCATGCAGGATCTTTAGCTGCTGCATGGGATCTTTTAGTTGTGGCATGCAGACTCTTAGTTGCAGCATGCAGGCAAGATCTAGTTCCCTGACCAGGGATTGAATGGGGACTGCTGCATTGGGAGCACATAGTCCTAACTGCTGGATCACCAGGGAAGTCCCATGAAATTCTTCTTCTTCTTTATATGAATAAAAAGGCTGATACTTGAGGTGAGTAAGAAAGGGAAACATTTGTAAGTATAAGATAAAAATGTAAATTTACATTTACACATTCTAATGGAAAGAGAGTAGATGAAAGCTTATTTATAGATCATAGTAATCTTGGAAATCTTCCTCTGTTAAGGAGGTTTTGAACCAAGCCATTCTTTCATTTTATATGCAGCTTAGATATATTCAGCTCTTGCTTTCCAGCCATTGTTCTGGAAACTAGAAACACAGCATTGAATTAGGCTCCACCCCACCTTCAAAATACTCTGTTATAATGGTAAAGAGAGACAAATAATTTGGAAATTACAATTACATAGCTTAAAGCTGATCTTGTTGGTGTTCACTTTCCTGATTATCTTTCCCACATAAATTTGCCTTATGTTATTTGTCTAGAACCAAAACAAAAAATCAGAAAACTCCATCCTCTCCTCTCCTTAATTGATCCTTTCTTGTCACAGTCATAGGCCAATAGCATGGACGTTTTCCCCATGTGTGCAGCTCAGATATCACCTTTCTGTTTCTATATTTCATTCCAAATGCTCACATGACTTCACTCATCCAACTCTGGGTTTGTTTTGCATAGAGTGTGCTTTAAAGCACAGATCTGAGACCCTGCTACCAGCATTCAAATCCTGGTTTTTTAGTAATTACATTGCACCCAATAAATCCTTTCTGATTTTTCAGTTCAATAATCTTTGTCTTATTTCCAGTTTTATAGGTCAAAACCACACAACCCCAAAATAGAAATAAAATACCACACACACAATTGTCCTTAACTCCAGCGTTCCGCTAACACATGAACATGAGTGACTTTTACAAACCCTTTGTTTTGTTTTTTAGTTTTTCATTTGAGAGAAAGTTAAAGGATTGAATTCGATTATTATAAGGCTTTAAATTTCTATAAATAATCTGAGACTCACTTATAAAAATATTTATAAAGCTACTTCAAGACACTTGGTTTCTTTTTAAGTGAAACAAATTATCTTTGATGCTTGTCTGAGAGAGAATGCTAAGTATCCAAACAGAATGCAATATATCTGAATTGGCTTTGTTCTGTCACTGGAATTACTTTTAATTATGGCGTGTATCCCAAAGTTCAGCCAAGGCACACCGTTTAGATTGTCCATGTCCCTTCCTAGACTGTACACTGGCCTCCCTTGGCTCTACAGGTGCCTCCAAACAAAGACTGATGCAGTTCAGGTAAAAGGGGCATAGTCATAGTGAAACATATCAGAAGAATATTAAGAAAGAAAATCTGAGACTCTGTTTCTAGCTCTCCTGGGCCCAAAGCTCCATTGCTGAGGCCAGTAATGTCTGAAAGAGCAGGGGTTCTGGATTCCACTCACCCTTCTCCTAGTTTTGCCTCAACTTTGTATCCATACTTGTTTCTGGCCTCTTCTGGAAGTTAGGGTGTGCTAGATAGTATTTGGAACCAGTAATATTTGACATGTAAAAAAGACAAGTATCAATGTGGTTTAAGGGAACTTACAAGCTATTGGGGGATGTTGAACATATCCATAAAAACAAATTTTAGAGTTTCTGTAATTCAGAGGTTATAGATTTATAGAGGTTGCAGTGATCAGGAAAGGTTTTCTTGTAAAGGTGGGAATTTAGCTATACCTGGAAGGACAGCTTGTTGAAGGAAATAGACCAGGCTTTGGCAAAGATCTAGAAGCAAGAACACACCTGGCAGACAGAGTGGTCAGAGAGAGAACTGTCTCAGTATGTGGAGAGTTTAGGCTTTTAGAGAGCTTGGGTTTGTGGAGAGAAGAGATATGGTTAGAGGAATGGGATGAGGCCAGACTATGATTTAAAATATCAGCCTGGGGCTTCCCTGGTGGCACAGTGGTTGGGAGTCCGCCTGCTGATGCAGGGGACACAGGTTCATGCCCCGATCCAGGAAGATCCCACATGTCACAGACCTGCTGGACCCGTGAGCCATGGCTGCTGAGCCTGTGTGTCCAGAGCCTGTGCTCCACAACGGGAGAGGCCACAAGAGTGAGAGGCCCACGTACCGCAAAAAAATAAATAAATTAATAATAATAATAATAATAATAATAATAATAATAATAATAATAATAAATAAAATAAAATAACCTGGAAGGTTGAAATTAGCAAGTTAAATATTAGCAATGTAAAATAATTATCCACAGTATTAACTTAAAAAACAGAATGTTTAACTGTCCATGAAGTGCAATATGCTGGAGGTGAGTATGAAATTGGACCTGAATATAGAAAGACTCTTTTCTATTTGCATGCTTTTAGGAGAAAATATCTTTGAGAAAGCAAGGAATGTCTGTTTGAAAAACACAAATGTTTTTCACATTGCTTGATGGCAATATTAAGCTGGATTTCCTGATAAGAAGTCAACATCTAGGTAACATTTACTTCACCTGACACAGAAAATAAACATATTATTTTAAAAAATTCAGTGTCCTAGAAGAAATGATACATACTACCTGCTCTAGACATTATTATTTTAATCTCCAATACAGTCTAGTAAACATAGATTTTGTGCATCTATAGAATAGTCATGATGAGAGGATCAAGATGGCAGAGTGGGAGGATGTGGAGTTTGCCTCCCCCAACAATGCATTAAAAATACATCTACATATAGAAGAATTCTCCCAAAAAACCAACAGGAGATGGGCATGAGACCTCTTATACAACAAAAAGTGCAAAACCAGGTAGGATGGGAGAAAAAAGATATCAGGATGGAACTAGAGCCCCTGGGAGGGATCTGTGAAGGAGGGAAGGTAAATATGGGCACAACCTTGCCTTGGAGAGATACTTTACCTGTTGGGATGTCCACTGGGACAGATAGAGGAGCTGGAGGAGCCTGCACTCTGCTCAAGAGGAGTGCACAAATGCTGGTTTGCTAGACTGGCTCTGATGGTTGAAATCTCGCTGCACTTCCCAGCCTGAAATATGCACTGGACAGGGCTATTAGTATGTGCAGCACCTAGGCACTGAACATTGGGCAGACAGGCCCTGGAAGAGGACTTGGTCTAGCTGTGCAGAGACAACCTGGAGGGCCTGGGGTGTGTTTTGAGCCAAACCTTGGAGCTCATTCCCCACATGCGCACATCAGGTATGGGTTCACCTTCAGAGCACATTATCAATTCTCACACGGTGGGAGCGTGTCCAGCAGTGGTGGATTTTGTTGGTGCACACATAGTGTAGCACCACAGAAGAACACATCTAAGGAGGACAGCCCTTGGACAGGAGTATACAGTGGTTTGGCTCTTGGTATAAGCACTCATGTTCTGCCTACCCCACACTGCAGCTTAGATCAGGATCTGGGGCAGACAGGTCCTGGGAGAGGCCTGCCACAAAGGCAGTCCAGGTCCAAGGAAGCAGCATGACCACCCTGATTCCTGCAACCACAGTGTCCTGCCCCCCAGCACCAGCCTAATACTAGATCTGGGGAAAAAATGAAGAACAGGAAGTGACCTTGGGCTAATTCTGGGCAGAATTGTGGATGCCTGCACTGGCAATGCATGGGTTTGCTGTGACCATACAAGCCTCTAGCTTCAATGCTTAGTTCCTTTGGGACAGAGCATGCACTTAAGGCCAACAGAGCCTTATTGAACACAAACCCCAGGGCTTCTACTCCAATGACTTTGGAGCAGACCACACCCCCAACAGGGCTGTGTGAGCCATAGAACAAAAAGGAGACCCCATCCAATATCCAGTGCAAGCTCTGGACACCACAACACCAATAAAACACTCTATCAAGGGAATAATGGCCAGCACACTTTGAGGAGAAATATGGCTGCATCCATACCAAAAACAGCCCTCACACCAATAATATTAGACTATTTTTGCTCGTACATAAAAACATCCCTTTAAGATCACAGTAGATAACATTTTCTCATAAATTAATAGAGACAGATAGAGTTAAGTAAAGCGAAAAAGGAGAGGAGGGCTTCCCAGGTGGCACAGTGGTTGAGAGTCCGCCTGCCAATGCAAGGGACATGGGTCCATGCCCTGGTCCAGGAAGATCCCACATGACATGGAGCAGATAGGCCCTTGAGCCATGGTCACTGAGCCTGCACATCCGGAGCCTGTGCTCCACAATGGGAGAGGCCACAACAGTGAGAAGCCCGTGTACCACAAAAAAAAAAAAAAAAAAAAAAGGAGAGGAACTACTTACAAGTAAAATAAATAAATAAATAAATAAATAAATAAATAAATAAATAAATCTCCTGAAAGAACACATGATGAAATGGACCTCACCAGTCTACTAGATCACAAGTTCAGAAAGGTAGTAATAAAATGCTAAAGGAGTTTAAAAAGATTATTGATAGAAATGCACATCATTGCAACAAGGAAATTGAAAGTATAAAGAGGAACCAATAAAAATTAGACAACTCAATTGGCAAGATAAAAACCAATCTAGAATAATAACAGACTAAATAGCACAGAAGAATGAATAAGTATTCTGGAAGATAGAATAATGGAAATCACCCAATCAGACCAACAGACATAAAGACAAATTAAAAAAAAAGCAACATATGAGACCTATTGACTAATATAAGAGTGCTGAATTATGCATATTATGTGTTCTAGAAGGAGAAGAGAGAGAGAAGGGGATCAAAAATGCATTTGAAGGGGATCTTCAAGATGGCAGAGGAGTAAGATGTGGAGGTCACCTTCCTCCCCACAAATACATCAGAAATACATCTACATGTGGAGCAACTCCTACAGAACACCTACTGAATGCTGGCTGAAGACCTAAGACTTCCCAAAAGGCAAGAAACTCCACTTGTACCTGTGTAGGGAAAAAGAAAAAAGAAAAAAGCTGAGACAGAAGAATAAGGATGGGACCTGCACCTCTGGGAGGGAGCTGTAAAGGAGGAAATGTTTCCACACACTAGGAAACCCCTTCACAGGTGGAGATGGGGGGGTGGGCAGGGGGGAAGCTTTGGAGCCACAGAGGAGAGCAGAGCAACAGGGGTGCAGAGGGGAAAGTGGAGAGATTCCTGCAGAGATGATTGGTGCTGACCAGCACTCACCAGCTGGAGAGGCTTACCTGCTCACCTGCTGGGGCAGGTGGGAGCTGGGAGTTGAGGTTCAGGCTTCGGAGGTCGGATCCGAGAGAGAGGACGGGTTGGCTGAATGGACACAGACTGAAGGGTGTTAATGTGCCATAGCTAGTCTCAAACTGCCTAAGAGGCCAGAGACCATTGATTTGAGGTGTGCGAGGAGAGGGGATTCAGAGGTCCGCCTAAAGGAGCACCAGAGACAGGCGTGAGCCATGACTATCAGTGCAGACACCAGAGATGAGCATGAAATGCTAAGGCTGCTGATGCAGACAGCAAGAAGTATGTGTGTAAGCACAAGTCACTACACACAACTCCCCTTCCAAGAGTGTGTGCAGCCCACCACTGCCAAGGTCCTGTGATCCAGGGATAATTTCCCAGAAGAACATACGGCACACCTCAAGCTGTTACAAGGTCACACCAGCCTCTGCCACTGCAAGATCGCCCCACATTCTATACCCCTTTCTCCCCCATGCCTGAGAGAGCCAGAGACACCTAATCAGCTGCTACTTTAACCCCATCCTGTCTGGGCGGGGAAGAGACGCCCTAAAGCAACACAGAGGCAGGGCCAAATCCAAAGCTGAACCACAGAAACTGTGCAAAAAAAGAAGAGAAAGGGAAATTTCTCCCAGCAGCCTCAGAAGCAGCAGCTTAAATCTCCACAATCAGTTTGACGTAGCTTGCATCTGTGAAATACATGAAGACAATGAATCATCCCAAAATTGAGGTGGTGGACTTTGGGAGCAACTCTAGACCTGGGGCTCACTTTCTGCATCTAATTTATTTCTGGTATTATGTTTATCTTAGTTTAGTATTTAGAGCTTATCATCATTGGTAGACTTGTTTATTGCTTTGGTTTTTCTCTTCCTTTAAAAAAAAAATATATATATATATATATTTTTTTCCTTTTTCTCTTTTTTTCAGTGTGTATGTGTAGGCTTCTTTATGAGATTTTGTTGGTATAGCTTTGCTTTTACCATTTGTCCTAGGGTTCAGTCAGTCTTTGCTGTTGTTGTTGTTGTATAGTTTTTAGCACTTGTTATCATTGATGAATTTGTTTTTAGATTTGCTGGCTCTCTTTCTTTCTTCCATTATTTTTAAAATACTTTTAGTAATATTTTTTATTATTTATTTTAATAATTTTATTTTACTTTTTTCATTCTTTCTTCCTTTCTTTTTTATTCTCGTTTTTCTTCTGAGCCATGTGGCTGACAGAGTCTTGGGTGCTCAGGCCAGTGTCAGGCCTGAGCCTCTGTGGTGGGAGAGCCGAGTTTAGGACATTGGTCCAGCAGAGACCTCCCAGAGCCACATAATATCAAATGGCAAAACCTCTCCCAGAGTTCTCCACCTCAATGTTAAGACCTAGCTACACTCAATGAGCAGCAAACTATGGTGCAGGACACCCTATGTCAAACCACTAGCAAGACGGGAACACAACCCCACCCATTAGCAGAGAGGCTGCCTAAAATCATAAGTTCACAGACACCAAAAAACACACCACTGGATGTGGTCCTGCCCACCAGAATGACAAGATCCAGCCTCATCTACCACAACACAGGAACCCATCCTCTCCACAAGGAAGCCTAGACAAACCACTGAACAAAACTTGCCCACCGGGGGCAGACCCAAAAACAATGGGAACTATGAACCTGCAGCCTGTGAAAAGGAGACCCCAGAAAGAGTAAGCTCAGCAAAATGACAAGACAGAGAAATATACAGCAGATGAAAGAGGGAGGTAAAACTCCACCAGACTAAACAAATGAAGAGGAAAGAGGCAGTCTACCTGGAAAATAATTCAGGGTAATGATAGTAAAGATGATCCAAAATCTTGGAAATAGAATGGAGAAAGTACAAGAAACGTTTAAAAAGGAGTTGAAGAACTAAAGAGCAAAGAAACATTGATGAATAAGACAATAAATGAAATTTAAACTTCTCTAGAAGGAGTCAGTAGCAGAATAACTGAGGCAGAAGAATGGACAAATGATCTATAAGATAAAATAGTGGAAATAATTACCACAGAGCAGAATAAAGAAAACAAGAATGAAAACAATGGAGGACAGTCTAGGAGATATCTGGGACAATATTAAATGTACCAACATTAGAATAATAGGGGTCCCAGAAGAACTAGAGAAAAATAAATGGACTGAGAAAATGTTTCAGGAGATTATAGTTGAAAACTTCCCTAATAAGTGAAAGGAAATAGTCAGTGAAGTCCAGGAAACACAAAGAGTGCCATACAGGATAAATCAAAGGAGAAACACAGAAAGATACATATTAATCAAGCTATCAAAAATTAAATACAAAGAAAAAATATGAAAAGCATCAAGGGAAAAGCAACAAATACCATAAAAGGGAATCACCATAAGGTTAACAGTGAATATGACAACAGAAACCCTGTAAGCCAGAAAGGCATGGTAAGACATTTTTAAAGTGATGAAAGGGAAAAACCTACAACCAAGATGAAACTACCCATCAAGGATCTTATTCAGATTTGATGGAGAAATTAAAACATTTACAGACAAGCAAAACCTAAGAGAATTCAGCACCACGAAGCCAGCTTTACAACAAATGCTAAAAGGACTTCTCTAGGCAGGAAACACAAGAGAAGGAAAAGACCTACTGTAACAAACCTCCCAAAATTAAGAAAATGATAAAAGGAACATACATATTGATAATTACCTTAAATGTAAATGGATTAAATGCTCTAAGCAAAGGACACAGAGTGGCTGAAAGGATAAAAAAACAAGACCCATATATATGCTGTCTGCGAGAGACCAACTTCAGACCTAGGAACACACAGAGACTGAAACTGAGGGGATGGAAAAAGATATTCCATGCAAATTGAAATCAAAGGAAACCTGGTGTAGCAATTCTCAAATCAGGTAAAATAGACTTTAAAATAAAGTCTATTACAAGAGACAAAGAAGGACATTACATAGTGATCAAGGAATCAATCCAAGAAGAAGATATAACAACTGTAGATATTTATGCACCCAACATAGGAACACCTCAGTACATAAGGCAAATACTAACAGCCACAAAAGGGGAAATCTACAGTAACACAATAACAGTAGGGGACTTTAACACCTCACTTTCACCAATAGACAGATCATGCAAAATGAAAATGAATAAGGAAACAAGCTTTAAATGATACATTAAGCTTTAAATGATACATTAAGAAAGATAGACTTAATTGATATAGGGCATTCCATCCAAAAGCAACAGAATACACATTCTTTTCAAGTGCTCATGGAACACTCTCCAGGATAGATCATATCTTGGGTCACAAATCAAGTCTTGGTAAAGCTAAGAAAATTGAAAGAATATTTTCAGACCAAAATGCTATCAGACTACATATCAATTACAGAAAAAAAAAAACAGTAAAAAATACAAACACATGGAGGCTACACAGTATGCTACTAAATAACCAAGAAATCACTGAAGGAATCAAAGAGGAAATAAAGAATACCTAGAAACAAATGACAATGAAAACATGACAACTAAAACATATGGGATGCAGCAAAAGCGTTTCTAGGAGGGAAGATTATAGTAATATAATCCTACCTCAAGAAACAAGACACATCTAAAATAAACAACCTGACCTTACACCTAAAGCAATTAGAGAAAGAAGAACAAAAAAACCCCAAAGGTAGCAGAAGGAAAGAAATCATAAAGACCTTTTCAGAAATAAATGAAAAAGAAATGAAGAAAATGATAACAAAGATCAATAAAACTAAAAGCTGGTTCTTTGAGAAGATAAACAAAATTGATACACCATTACTAGACTCATCAAGAAAAAAGGGGGAGAAGACTCAAATAAATAGAAATAGAAATGAAAAAGGAGAAGTAACAACTGACACTGTAGAAATACAAAGGATCATGAGAGATTACTACAAGCAACTATAGGCCAATAAAATGGACAATCTGGAAGAAATGGAAAAATTCTTAGAAATGCACAAACTTCTGAGACTTAACCAGGAAGAAATAGAAAATATAAACAGACAAATCACAAGCACTGAAATTGAAACTGTGATTAAAAATCTTCCAAATAACAAAAGCCCAGAACCAGACGGCCTCACAGGAGAATTCTATCAAACTTTTAGAGAAAAGCTAACACCTATCCTTCTCAAACTCTTCCAAATTATAGCAGAGAGAGGAAAGCTCCCACACTCATTCTACAAGGTCACCATCACCCTGATACCAAAATCACACAAAATTGTCAGAATAAAAGAAAACTACAGGCCAATATCACTGACGAACTTAGGTGCAAAAATCCTCAACAAAATACTAACCAACAGAATCCAACAGCACATTAAAAGGATCATACACCATGATCAAGTGGGGTTTATTTCAGGAATGGAAGTATTCTTCAATATAGGCAAATCAATCAATGTGATACAGCATATGAACAAACTGAAGGAGAAAATCCACATAATCATCTCAATAGATGCAGAAAAAGTTATCGACAAAATTCAACACCCATTTAAGATAAACACCCTCCAGAAAGTAGGCATAGAGGGAACTTTCTTCAACATAATAAAGGAAATATAAAACAAATCCACAGACAACATCATTCTCAATGGTGAAAAACTGAAAACATTTCCACCAGGATCAGAAACAAGACAAGGTTGCCCACTCTCACTGTTATTATTCAACATAGTTTTGGAAGTTTTAGCCACAGCAGTCAGAGAAGAACAAGAAATGAAAAGAATTCAAGTTGGAAAAGAAGTAAAACTGTCACTGTTTGCAGATGACATACTATAGATAGAGAATCCATCCTAAAGATGCTACCAGAAAACTGCTAGAGCTAATCAATGAATTTGGTAAAGTAGCAGGGTACAAAGTTAATGCACACAAATCTCTTGCATTCCTATATACTAATGATGAAATATCTGAAAGAGAAATTAAGGACACACTACCATTTACCACTGCAATAAAAAAAGAATAAAATACCTAGGAATAAACTTACCTAAGGAGACAAAAGAACTGTATGCAGAAAATTATGAGACACTGATGAAAGAAATTAAAGATGATACAAACAGATGGAGAGATATAGCATGTTCTTGGAGTGGAAGAATCAACATTGTGAAAATGACTGTACTACCCAAAGCAACCTACAGATTCAATGCAATCCTTATCAAGCTACCACTGGCATTTTTCAGAGAACTAGAACAAAAAATTCACAATGTACATGGAATCACAAAAGCACCCAAATAACCAAAGCAATATTGAGAAAGAAAAGCAGAGTTGGAGGAATCAGGCTCCTGACTTCAGACTCTACTACAAAGCTACAGTAATCAAGACAGTATGGTACTGACACAAAAACAGAAATATAGATCAATGGAACAGGATAGAAAGCCCAGAGATAAACCCATGCACATGTGGTCACATTATCTTTCATAAAAGTGGCAAGAATGTCTAATGGATAAATGACAGCTTCTTCAGTAAGTGGTGTTTGGAAAACTGGACAGCTACATGTAAAAGAATGAAATTAGAACACTTCCTAACCCCATACACAAAAATAAACTCAAAATGGATTAAAGACCTAAATGTAAGGCCAGATACTATAAAACTCTTAGAGGAAAACATAGGCAGAGCACTCTATGACATTAACCACTGTAAGATCCTTTTTGACTCAACTCTTAGAGAAATGGAAATAAAAACAAAAATAAACAAATGGGACATAATGAAGCTTAAAATCTTTTCCTCACAAAGGAAGCCATAAATAAAATGAAAAGACAAACCTCAGAATGGGAGAAAATATTTGCAAATGAAACAACTGAGAAAACATGAATCTGCAAAATTTACAAGTAGATCATGCAGCTCAATATCAAAATGAAATTATATGAATGAATTATATTATATATATATGTATATATATATACAGCTGATTCACTTTTTTATAAAGCAGAAACTAACACACCATTGTAAATCAATTATACTCCAATAAAGATGTTAATTTTTTTAACAGAATGTGAACTCTAAAAAACAAATATATATATTTGAAGAAATTATGCTGAAAACTTCCGAAGGAAGGAAGCAGATATCTTCATAGAAGGAGCATGGGGTTGGGTTGTTCCCAAACAAGATGAACCCAAACAAACCCACACCAAGACACATCATAATTATAATGGCAAAAGTTAAACAGAGGTTAGTAATGGCAGCAGGAGAAAAGCAAGGGTCAGTTACAATGGAACCCCCATAAAGCTATCAGCTGATTCCTCTGAAAAAATATTGCAGGCCAGAAGGGAGAGGCATGATATATTCAAAGTCCTGAAAGGGAAAAAAAACCCTGGCACCTAGGATACTCTACCCAGATAGATTATCATTTAGAGTAAAAGGAGAGATAAATAATTTCCCAGGCAAGCAAGAATGAAAGAATACAGCAGTGCTAAACCTAACCTAACAGAACTATTGAAGGGGCTTCTCTAAATAGAAAGGAAGCAAGAATCTACAGGAAAGGGAAAATCACAATAGGAAAGGCAAATATATAAAAGAATGGAAGATCACTTAAATAAGCCAGAACATATATTTAAAAAATATATATGTAATAGCAATTATAAGTACAATCAACAGCAAAAGGATAAACATGAAAATGTAAAATAAGACATCAAAATCACAGTGTGGGGAGAGGAATAAAAAAGTGGACCTCAGAATGTGTTTGAACATATACGACTATCAATCTAAAGCAAGTAGATATAGGTATGGGGTAGCATACTTGAAAATCAAGGTAACCACAAATAAAAAATATACAGTAGACTTACAAAAACCCAAAAGAAAGGAACTCAAACATAATATAAAAAAAAAAAAACTGTCAAACCACAAAAAAGAAAAAATGAACAAAGAAAAACTACAAAATTAACTAGAAAACAAATTTTAAAATGGTAATAAGTACACAACTATCAATAATTACTTTAGGGCTTCCCTGCTGGCACAGTGGTTGAGAGTCTGCCTGCCGATGCTGGGGACACAGTTTGGTGCCCCAGTCTGGGAAGTTCCCACATGCCACGGAGTGGCTAGGCCTGTGAGCCATGGCCACTGAGCCTGTGTGTCTGGAGCCTGTGCTCTGCAACAGGATGGGCCACAACAGTGAGAGGCCTGCATATTGAAAAAAAATTACTTTAATGTAAATAGACTAAAATCTCCAATCAAAAGAAAACAGTGGTAGATTGAATAAAAAAATAAGAGCCTACAATAATAAGCTGCATATAAGAGACTCATTTCAGGGCAAAAAACACACACAGATTTAAAGTGATGGGATGGACAAAAGATATTTCATGCAAGTGGAAATAACAAGACAGTGGGAGTAGCAATACACAAAGTCCATAAAGAAAGATGAAGAAGCACATTATATAATAATAAAAGGATCAAAAACAAAAAAGAATACACTTGTTAACATATATGCACTTAACATATGAACACATAAATATATAAAACAAAAACTCACAAGCATAAATGGAGAAATTGAGAGGAACACAAAAATAGAAGACTTCAACACACCACTGACATCAATGGACAGTTGTTCCAGACAGAATGTCAGTAAGGCAACAGATATCCTAAATGACACAATATACCTGTTGGACTTCACTGATATCTCATTACTTAAAAAAAAAAAAAAAGAAAAAAAGAAAATAAAGAAAAAAAGAATAAACATTCTTCTTAAGCATGCATGAAATAGACCACATACTAAGACACAAAACAAGTATCAACAAATTTAAGAGAATAGAAATTATTTCAAGTATCTTCCCTGACCACAATTATATGAAACTAGAAATAAACTACAAGAAATGATGGGGGGAGAAAATGAACACGTAGAAGTCATACAACATGTTACTAAAATACCAATGGGTCAATGATAATGTCAAAGAGGAAATCAGAAAATACCTCAAAACAAATAGCAATTAGAACACAGCTCTACAAAATATGCAGAAAAAGCAGTTCTAAGAGGCAAGTTTACAGACTTTCCTGAAGAAACAACAAAAATCTCAAACAACCCAACTTATCACCTAAAATAATTGGAAAAAAACAGAACAATCAAAATGTAAAGTCAACAGCAGAAGGAAGGAATAAAGTTCAGAGAAGAGATAAGTTAAATGGAGATTTAAAAGATAGAAAAGATCAGTAAAACCATGAGCTTCTTTTGTTGAAAAGATAAACAAAATCAACAAACATCTGGCCAAGTTCACCAAGAAGAAAATAAATAGGACCCAAATAAACCAAACAAGTAATGAAAGAAGATAAATAACTACTGATACCACCAAAATATAAAATATCATAAGAGAATACTATGAACAGTTATATGCCAACAAATTGGACAACATAGAAGAAATGGACAAATTTCAAGAAACAGATAATTTGAACAGACCAATCACTAGAAGTGAAATAGAATCTGTAATTTTAAAAACTCCCTGTAAAAAAAAGGTCAGGATCAGACAGCTTCAACTTAGGAATTCTACCAAACATAGAAAGAACTTATACCTATCCTTCTCAAACTATTCCAAATATTGAAGAGGAATGAACACATTTGAACTCATGCTACAAGGCCAATATCACCCTGATATCAAAACCAGACAAAGCTATCATAAAAAAGAAAATTAGAGGCCAATATCTTTGATGAATATAGACAGAAAGATTCTCAACAAAATATTAGCAAAAAAAATCCAACAATAAATAGAAAAGCTCATATACCATGATCAAGCTGGATTCATTGCAGTGTCACAAGAATGGTTCACCACATACAAATCAATCAATGTGATAAACCACATCAATAAAAGAAAAGACAAAAATCATATGATTATCTCAATAAACACAGAAAAAGCATTTAGTAAAATTCAAGTTCATTCATTATAATTTTCTCCAAAGTGGGTATAGAGGGAACATATCTCAACATAATAGTGATTTATGGTAAGCCCACAGCTAACATAATAGTCAACATTGAAAAGCTGAAAGACTTCCTGCTACATTTAGAAATAAGACAAAGATGCCCAATCTCACTACTTCTATTCAACATGGTATTGGAAGTGCTAGCCACAGGAGACAAGAAAAAGAAATAAAACATACCCAAATTGGAAGGGAAGAGGTAAAACTGTCACTCTTCACAAATGACATTATACTCTATATAGAGAATTCTAAAGACTCCACACAAAACCTATTAGAACTAATAAATGAATTTAGCAAGGTAGCAGGATACAAGATTAATATACAGAAATCTATTGCATTTCTTTACACTACAAACTGAAATATCAGAAAGAGGAAGTAAAACAAAACAATCCTGTATAAAATCAAGAAATAGTGAAAAGAGTAAAAAAACCTAGAAATAAACTTAACCAAGGAGTTGAAAGACCCATATGCTGAAAATTATAAAACATTGGTAAAGAAAACTGAAGAAGATTTAAAGAAATGGAAAGATACCTTAAGCTCTTGGACTGGAAGAATTAATATTGTTAAAATGGCCAGACTACCCAAAGCAATCTACAAATTGAACATAATCCCAATCAAAACACCCATGTCATTTTTCACAGAACTAAAACAAATACTACTACAATTTATGTGGAAGCACAAAAGGCCCAAAATTTCTAAAATAATCCTCAGGAAAAAAAAGAAAAACAAAGCTGGATGCATAACCCATCCCAACTTCAGACTATACTACAAAGCTACAGTAATCAAAACATGGTATTGGCACAAAAACAGGCATATAGATTAATGGAGTAGAATACAGAGCCCAGAAATAAACCCACACACCTATGACAAAGGAGGCAAGAATGTACAATGAACAGTCTCTTCAGCAAGTGGTAAAGAGAAAGCTGGACAGCTACCTGTAAAACAAAATTAGGGCATTCCTTCACACCATAAACAAAATAAACCCCAAATGGTTTAAATACCTAAATATAAGACAAGGCACCATAAAATTCCTAGAAGAAAATATGGGCTAAACATTCTCAGACATGAATTGTAGCAATATTTTCTTAGGCCGATCTCCAAAGGCAAAAAAAATAAAGGCAAAATTTAACAAATGAGACCTAATCAAAATTAAAAGCTTTTGCATAGCAAAGGAAACCATAAACAGAATGAAAAGACAACATATGGAATGGGAGAAAATGTTTGCAAAGGATGTAACTAACAAGCAGTTATTATCCAATATATATAAACAGCTCGTATAATTCAATGTCAACAAAACATACAACCCAATCAAAAAAATAGGCAGATGACCTAAATTGATGTTTCTCCATAGAAGACACACATATGGTCAACAGGAACATGAAAAGATTCTCAACATTGTTAATTATTAGAGAAATGTAAATCAGAACCACAATGAGGTATCCCCTCACCACAGTCAGAATGGCTATCATCAAAATGTGTTCAAATAATAAATGCTGGAGAGGGTGTGGAGAAAATGGATCCTTCCTATACTGTTGGTGGGAATGTCAACTGGTACACCCACTATGGAAAACAGTAAGGTTGTTCCTTAAAAAACTAAACATAGAGGTACAATACAATCCAGTGATCCCACTCCTGAGCATATATTCAAAAAAGATGAAAACACTAATTTGAAAAGATACATGCAACCCAATGTTTATAGCAGCATTATTTACAATAGCCAAACCATGTAAACAACCTAAGTGCCCAACCAACAGAACATTGGTTTAAGAATATATATATATATATATATATATATATATATATATATATATATATATATATATATATATATATAATGGAATATTACTCAGCCATAAGAAAGAATGAAACATTGGCATTTGCAGCAACATGGATAGACCTAGAGATTATCATACTAAGTGATGTAAGTCAGAGAAACACAAATATATGATATTACTTATGTGGAATCTAAAAAATAATACAACCCAATCTATATAAAAAACAGAAACAGTTTCGCAGACATAGAAAACAAACTTATGGTTACCAATGGGAAAAGGGAGGGGAGAAGAATAAATTAGAAGTATGGGATTAATAAATACAAACTACTATACATAAAATAGATAAGCAAAATAGATTTACTGTATAGGCCAGGGTACTATATTCAATATCTTGTAATAACTTGTAATGGAAAATAATCTGAAATATACATATATATATATATATATATATGAATCACTTTGTTGTACATCTGAAACTAACACAATTGTGTAAATCAACTATATTTCAATTAAAAAAAGTAATAGACATTATGACAGGATGGTGTGCAATGGCCATAAGATAAGTGAAGGGCTGTTAGAGAAAAAAGACTTGTTATGCTGCACATGTCACAATTTAAACCCAAAAGGTGTTACATGAATCATTATAGTGTAAAGCTAGTTAGTGTTCAACAATGGACTAGAACTTGATTCTCCTGACAATACAGTATTCTCACTAAAAATGTAATAAAGATGAAACAGATAGGATATCAAGTTACAACAGGCCAAAGAAACTCAAAGTGAAGCAGTTTTTCCTTGGGATAGAAGCTATCCCAAGGAAAACAAAATGTCACAGAGGAACGTGTTCAAAGGGGGCTTCCCTGGTGGCGTTGTGGTTAACAGTCCATGTGCCAATGCAGGGGACACAGGTTTGATCCCTGGTCCAGGAAGATCCCACATGCCATGTAGCAAATAAGTCCATGTGCCACAACTACTGAGACTGCACTCTAGAGCCCGTGCACCACAACTACTGAAGCCCGCATGCCTAGAGCCCATGTTCCACAAGAGAAGCCACCTCAATGAGAAGCCTGCACACTGCAATAAAGAATAGCCCCCGCTTGCCACAACTAGAGAAAGCCCGCATGTATCAACGAAGACCAAACGCAGCCAAAAAAAAAAAAAAAAATTCAAGGAAATGCTTTGGCCATCTGGTCAGGGACATGAATGAAGGATGTCTGGCCCAACTGAGTTTGAACTAGATACTATTAGCTACTGTAGGGAAGCAAACTTGTCACCCAAAAATGTCTCTTTGGCATGCAGATTATTTTGAGTTGAAAAAAATAAAGGCTCAAAAGTCTCAGGAAGAAACTTTTATCTCACCCTAACTGACTAAGGAATATAGATAGAGGAATTGTCCCAGGAAAGGAGCTATCACCATAGATGGCTATAGTATGAACTGAGTGTGGTAGACAGGAAGGAACCTAGGAAAGTCTGTTAAAATTCCTTTCTATGTCCCATTGTCTCTGTATGACCCAGCAAAATTTTGTTTACAAACATTTGCTTTTGTATCTCCATGTCAATTGCCTTCCTCCCCTTTGAGTTCCCAAACCACTACCCACAACCTCCTCTTTTGGCTTTAAATGAAGATGGCATATAAGGTGAGGATTTCAGCCATTTTGTGGAGTTACTCAGTTTTTCTGGGTCTCTCTCATGTATGCATGTTATGAAATTTTGTTTGACTCTCTCCTATCTAATGTTAATTTAATTCTTAGACAAGCCAGATGAATCTAGAAAAGTAGAGAATAACTTCTTCCTCTCCAACACTACACTTCCTTATTCAATATTATAGAATCTTACCCCTTCGTGGGGTAAGATTCTATAATAAACATGTACATATGCACAAGCAGAATTTTGTCTTCTCAACAGCTGCCTGTAGAAAGCACTCTTACAGGTCTTCTTTACTTCTTGTCATCCCATACCTGGGCTTTCTCTAACAGTATTTGTGAAAAAGCAGAAATTATAGGTCATACCAGATTTGACTGAAGATTTTAGATTCAGCCTCTTAAAAATAAACTACTAAATCTTTGACGTTATTTTGAAAATTTAATGTCCTATTGTCTACTACAAACTGGCACTTGCCCATTGGCACTTGCCATCTACCTCTACAAGGATTAAATCATGTGCTGCTGCAGTGGCTGACTTTTTTTTTTCTTTTTTTCTTTTTTTTTTTTTTATTAGTTTCTGCTTTATAACAAAGTGAATCAGTCATACATATACATCTGTTCCCACATCCCTTCCCTCATGCATCTCCCTCCCTCCCACCCTCCCCATCCCACCCCTCCAGGCGGTCACAAAGCACCGAGCTGATCTCCCTGTGCTCTGCGGCTGCTTCCCACTATCTATCTACCTTACGTTTGGTAGTGTATATATGTCCATGCCTCTCTTTCGCTTTGTCACAGCTTACCCTTCCCCCTCCCCATATCCTCAAGTCCATTCTCAAGTAGGTCTGTGTCTTTATTCCCGTTTTGCCCCTAGGTCCTTCATGACTTTTTTTTTTTTTTTTTTAATTCCGTATATATGTGTTAGCATACGGTATTTGTCTTTCTCTTTCTGACTTACTTCACTCTGTATGACAGACTCTAGGTCTATCCACCTCATTACAAATAGCTCAGTTTCGTTTCTTTTTATGGCTGAGTAATATTCCATTGTATATATGTGCCACATCTTCTTTATCCATTCATCCGATGATGGACATTTCAGTTGTTTCCAGCTCCGGGCTTTTGTGAATAGAGCTGCAATGAACATTTTGGTACATGTCTCTTTTTGAATTATGGTTTTCTCAGGGTATATGCCTAGTAGTGGGATTGCTGGGTCATATGGTAGTTCTATTTGTAGTTTTTTAAGGAACCTCCATACTGTTCTCCATAGTGGCTGTACCAATTCACATTCCCACCAGCAGTGCAAGAGTGTTCCCTTTTCTCCACACCCTCTCCAGCATTTATTGTTTCTAGATTTCTTGATGATGGCCATTCTGACTGGTGTGAGATGATATCTCATTGTAGTTTTGATTTGCATTTCTCTAATGATTAATGATGTTGAGCATTCTTTCATGTGTTTGTTGGCAGTCTGTATATCTTCTTTGGAGAAATGCCTATTTAAGTCTTCTGCCCATTTTTGGATTGGGTTGTTTGTTTTTTTGCTATTGAGCTGCATGAGCTGCTTATAAATTTTGGAGATTAATCCTTTGTCAGTTGCTTCATTTGCAAATATTTTCTCCCATTCTGAGGGTTGTCTTTTGGTCTTGTTTATGGTTTCCTTTGCTGTGCAAAAGCTTTGAAGTTTCATTAGCTCCCATTTGTTTATCTTTGTTTTTATTTCCATTTCTCTAGGAGGTGGGTCCAAAAGGATCTTGCTGTGATTTATGTCAGAGAGTGTTCTACCTATGTTTTCCTCTAAGAGTTGGATAGTTTATGGCCTTACATTTAAGTCTTTAATCCATTTTGAGCTTATTTTTGTGTATGGTGTTAGGGAATGATCTAATCTCAAACTTTTACATGTCCCTGTCCAGTTTTCCCAGCACCACTTATTGAAGAGGCTGTCCTTTCTCCACTGTACATTCCTGCCTCCTTTATCAAAGATAAGTTGGCCATATGTGCGTGGGTTTATCTCTGGGCTTTCTATCCTGATCCACTGATCTATCTTTCTGTTTTTATGCCAGTACCAGACTGTCTTAATTACTGTAGCTTTGTAGTATAGTCTGAAGTCAGGGAGCCTGATTCCTCCAGCTCCGTTTTTCGTTCTCAAGATTGCTTTGGCTATTCGGAGTCTTTTGTTTTTCCAAACAAATTTTGAAATTTTTTGTTCTAGTTCTTTGAAAAATGCCATTGGTAGTTTGATAGGGATTGCATTGAATCTGTAGATTGCTTTGGGTAGTAGAGTCATTTTCACAATATTGATTCTTCCAAGCCAGGAGCATGGTATATCTCTCCATCTATTTGTATCATCTTTAATTTCTTTCATCAGTGTCTTATAATTTTCTGCATACAGGTCTTTTGTCTCCTTAGGTAGGTTTATTCCTAGATATTTTATTCTTTTTGTTGCAATGGTAAATGGGAGTGTTTTCTTGATTTCATTTTCAGATTTTTCATCATTAGTGTACAGGAATGCCAGAGATTTCTGTACATTAATTTTGAATCCTGCTACTTTACCAAATTCATTGATTAGTTCTAGTAGTTTTTCGGTAGCATCTTTAGGATTCTCTATGTATAGTATCATGTCATCTGCAAACAGTGACAGCTTTACTTCTTCTTTTCCAATTTGGATTCCTTTTATTTCCTTTTCTTCTCTGATTGCTGTGGCTAAAACTTCCAAAACTATGTTGAATAAGACTGGTGAGAGTGGGCAGCCTTGTCTTGTTCCTGATCTTAGTGGAAATGGTTTCAGTTTTTCACCATTGAGGACAATGTTGGCTGTGGGTTTGTCATATATGGCCTTTATTATGTTGAGGAAAGTTCCCTCTATGCCTACTTTCTGCAGGGTTTTTATCATAAATGGGTGTTGAATTTTGTCGAAAGCTTTCTCTGCATCTATTGAGATGATCATATGGTTTTTCTCCTTCAACTTGTTAATATGGTGTATCACATTGATTGATTTGCGTATATTGAAGAATCCTTGAATTCCTGGAATAAACCCCACTTGATCATGGTGTATGATCCTTTTAATGTGCTGTTGGATTCTGTTTGCTAGTAGTTTGTTGAGGATTTTTGCATCTATGTTCATCAGTGATATTGGCCTGTAGTTTTCTTTCTTTGTGACATCCTTGCCTGGTTTTGGTATCAAGGTGATGGTGGCCTCGTAGAATGAGTTTGGGAGTGTTCCTTCCTCTGATATTGTTTGGAAGAGTTTGAGAAGGATGGGTGTTAGCTCTTCTCTACATGTTTGATAGAATTCGCCTGTGAAGCCATCTGGTCCTGGGCTTTTGTTTGATGGAAGATTTTTAATCACAGTTTCAATTTCAGTGCTTGTGATAGGTCTATTCATATTTTCTATTTCTTCCTGATTCAGTCTTGGCAGGTTGTGCATTTTTAAGAATATGTCCATCTCTTCCAGGTTGTCTATTTTATGGGCATAGAATTGCTTATAGTAATCTCTCATGATCTTCTGTATTTCTGCAGTGTCAGTTGTTACTACTCCTTTTTCATTTCTAATTCTATTGATTTGAGTCTTCTCCCTTCTTTCCTTGATGAGTCTGGCTAATGGTTTATCAATTTTGTTTATCTTCTCAAAGAACCAGCTTTTAGTTTTATTGATCTTTGCTATCATTTCCTTCTTTTCTTTTTCATTTATTTCTGATCTGATCTTTATGATTTCTTTCCTTCTGCTAACTTTGGGACGTTTTTGTTCTTCTTTCTCTAATTAGTTTAGGTGCAAGGTTAGGTTTTTTATTCGATATGTTTCCTGTTTCTTTTTTTTTTTTTTTTTTTCCTGCGGTATGTGGGCCTCTCACTGTTGTGGCCTCTCCCGATGCGGAGCACAGGCTCCGGACGCGCAGGCTCAGCGGCCATGGCTCACGGGCCCAGCCGCTCCGCTGCACATGGGATCTTCCCGGACCGGGACACGAACCCGTGTCCCCTGCATCGGCAGGCGGACTCTCAACCACTGCGCCACCTGGGAAGCCCGTTTCCTGTTTCTTAAGGTGGGATTGTATTGCTATAAACTTCCCTCTTAGAAATGCTTTTGCTGCACCCCATAAGTTTTGGGTCGTCGTTTCTCCATTGACATTTGTTTCTAGGTATTTTTTAATTTCCTCTTTGATTTCTTCAGTGATCACTTCGTTATTAAGTAGTGTATTGTTTAGCCTCCATGTGTTTGTATTTTTTACAGCTCTTTTCCTGTAATTGATATCTAGTCTCATAGCATTGTGGTCAGAAAAGATACTTGATACAATTTCAATTTTCTTAAATTTACCAAGGCTTGATTTGTGACCCAAGATATGATCTATCCTGGAGAATGTTCCATGAGCACTTGAGAAAAATGTGTATTCTGCTGTTTTTGGATGGAATGTCCTATAAATATCAATTAAGTCCATCTTCTTTAATGTATCATTTAAAGCTTGTGTTTCCTTATTTATTTTCATTTTGGAAGATCTGTCCATTGGTGAAAGTGGGGTGTTAAAGTCCCCTACCATGATTGTGTTACTGTCGATTTCTCCCTTTATGGCTGTTAGTATTTGCCTTATGTATTGAGGTGCTCCTATGTTTGGTGCATAAATATTTACAATTGTTATATCTTCTTCTTGGATCGATCCCTTGATCATTATGTAGTGTTCTTCTTTGTCTCTTCTAGTAGTCTTTATTTTAAAGTCTATTTTGTCTGATATGAGAATTGCTACTCCAGCTTTCTTTTGGTTTCCATTTGCATGGAATATCTTTTTCCATCCCCTTACTTTCAGTCTGTATGTGTCTCTAGGTCTGAAGTGGGTCTCTTGTAGACAGCATATATATGGGTCTTGTTTTTGTATCCATTCAGCCAATCTGTGTCTTTTGGTGGGAGCATTTAGTCCATTTACATTTAAGGTAATTATCAATATGTATGTTCCTATTCCCATTTTCTTAATTGTTTTGGGTTCGTTATTGTAGGTCTTTTCCTTGTGTTGTGTTTCTTGCCTAGAGAAGTTCCTTTAGCATTTGTTGTAAAGCAGGTTTGGTGGTGCTGAACTCTCTCAGCTTTTGCTTGTCTGTAAACGTTTTAATTTCTCCATCAAATCTGAATGAGATCCTTGCTGGGTAGAGTAATCTTGGTTGCAGGTTTTTCTCTTTCATCACTTTAATTATGTCCTGCCACTCCCTTCTGGCTTGTAGAGTTTCTGCTGAGAGATCAGCTGTTATCCTGATGGGGATTCCCTTGTGTGTTATTTGTTGTTTTTGCCTTGCTGCTTTTAATATGATTTCTTTGTGTTTAATTTTTGACAGTTTGATTAATATGTGTCTTGGCATATTTCTCCTTGGATTTATTCTGTATGGGACTCTCTGTGCCTCCTGGACTTGATTAACTGTTTCCTTTCCCATATTAGGGAAGTTTTCAACTATAATCTCTTCAAATATTTTCTCAGTCCCTTTCTTTTTCTCTTCTTCTTCTGGAACCCCTATAATTCGAATGTTGGTGCGTTTAATGTTGTCCCAGAGGTCTCTGAGACTGTCCTCTGTTCTTTTCATTCTTTTTTCTTTATTTTGCTCTGCAGCAGTTATTTCCACTATTATATCTTCCACCTCACTTATCCGTTCTTCTGTCTCAGTTATTCTGCTATTGATCCCATCTAGAGTATTTTTTATTTCATTTATTGTGTTTTTAATCGATGCTTGATTCATCTTTAGTTCTTCTAGGTCCTTAACTGTTTCTTGCCTTTTGTCTATTCTATTTCCAAGATTTTGGATCTGGGAAATAGAATCTTGGATCATCTTTACCATCATTATTCTGAATTCTTTTTCAGGTAGACTGCCTATTACCTCTTCATTTGTTAGGTCTGGTGGGTTTTTATCTTGCTCCTTCTCCTGCTGTGTGTTTTTCTGCCTTCTCATTTTGCTTATGTTACTGTGTTTGGGGTCTCCTTTTTGCAGGCTGCCGGTTCGTAGTTCCTGTTGTTTTTGGTGTTTGTCCCCAGTGGCTAAGGTTGGTTTAGTGGGTTGTGTAGGATTCCTGGTGGAGGGGACTAGTGCCTGTGTTCTGGTGGATGAGGCTGGATCTTGTCTTTCTGGTGGGCAGGTCCACGTCTGGTGG
Organism: Mesoplodon bidens; assembly: GCF_964165515.1. NCBI lineage: Eukaryota > Metazoa > Chordata > Mammalia > Artiodactyla > Ziphiidae > Mesoplodon > Mesoplodon bidens. The sequence goes on along the minus strand of NC_138169.1, from coordinate 59,103,460 downwards.
TGTGTTTTGGGGTGTCTGCGGACTTTTTATGATTTTAGGCAGCCTCTCTGCTAATGGGTGGCGTTGTGTTCCTGTCTTGCTAGTTGTTTGGCATAGGGTGTCCAGCACTCTAGCTTGCTGGTCGTTGAGTGAAGCTGGGTGCTGGTGTTGAGATGGAGATCTCTGGAAGATTTTCGCCGTTTGATATTATGTGGAGCTGGGAGGTCTCTTGTGGACTAGTGTCCTGAAGTTGGCTCTCCCACCTCAGAGGCACAGCACTGACTCCGGGCTCCTCAATTTGGGATGATGTGTTGTCTATTCATGTATTCCACAGATGCAGGGTACATCAAGTTGATTGTGGAGCTTTAATCCGCTGCTTCTGAGGCTGCTGTGAGAGGTTTCCCTTTCTCTTCTTTGTTCTCATAGCTCCTGGGTCTCAGCTTTGGATTTGGCCCCGCCTCTGCGTGTAGGTCGCCGGAGGGCGTCTGTTCTTCGCTCAGACAGGACAGGGTTAAAGGAGCAGCCTCTTCAGGGACTCTGGCTCACTCAGGCCAGGCGGGAGGGAGGGGCACGGAGTGCGGGGCGAGCCTGCTGTGGTAGAGTTCGGCGTGACGTTGCACCAGCCCGAGGCGCGCCGTGCGTTCTCCCAGGGAAGCCGCCCCTGGATCCCGGGACCCCGGCAGTGGCGGGCTGCACAGGCTCCCGGAAGGGCGGTGTGGACAGTGACCTGCACTCGCACACAGGCTTCTTGGCGGCGGCAGCAGCAGCCCCAGCGTCCCACGCCCGTCACTGGGCTCCGCGCTTTCAGTCGTGACTCGCGCCCGTCTGTGGAGCCCCTTTAAGCAGCGCTCTTAATCCCCTCTCCTCGCGCACCAGGAAACCAAGAGGGAAGAAAAAGTTTCTTGCCTCTTCGGCAGCTCCAGAGTTTTCCCGGACTCCCTGCTGGCTAGCTGTGGCACATCAGCCCCCTTCAGGCTGAGTTCTCGCCGCCAGCCCCAGTCCTCTCCCTGCGCTCTGACCGAAGCCCGAGACTCAGCTTCCAGCGCCGCCCGCCCTGGTGGGCGAGCAGACAAGCCTCTCGGGCTGGTGAGTGCCGCTCGGCACTGATCTTCTGTGCGGGAATCTCTCCGCTTTGCCCTACCCAGGTGTGTGGGGAGTTTCTTGCCTTTTGGGAGGTCTGGGGTCTTCTGCCAGCATTCAGTAGGTGTTCTGTAGGAGTTGTTCCACGTGTAGCTGTATTTCTGGTGTATCCGTGGGGAGGAAGGTGATCTCCGCGTCTTACTCTTCCGCCATCTTACCCGGAAGTCCCCAGTGGCTGACTTTTAACACCCACTGAAAGGAATTCAGGGTGGAGAGCAGAAATGAGGTCCTGTGTGCCCTGGGACAAAATGGCAGAACAGTTCTTTAGATAGGTATTTTCAGAAGACGATTTTATGAGCCCAGTTCTTATATCTCCTCATATCTAGAAAAGCACTAAAATCCTTCATGGTGACATCTGCTCCTCGTGACTAGCAGTAACCTTCACAAGACTAGCAGAAAACTTCTGCAAAAAATATGTGCTTGATTTCATGTACTCCCCATTCACCAAAATCACATATATACTGACATTTCCCCCTGGCTCTTTGGAGCAGTTTCTCAGAGATATCTGGGACGCTGTCTCGCAGGTTATAGTCCTAATTTTGCCCCAAATAAAACTTAACTCATAGCTCTTATGTTGTGATTTTTTTCAAGTCAAAACTCTACAAAAGTAATTCATCCTATCTATGAATATGTTCACACATGCATCTCAAGAAGTGTGGGTATTTGTATGGCAGAGCAGTCAATAGTTCACAGGCTGGAGGCAGAGAGACCCCTTGCTTTGGATCTGGGTTTTTATGTGGCTCTGCTTTCCACTAGCTGAGCACAGATTTCAGTGCCCTCTCTTCGTAAATAAGATGTCATTGTTTGTCTCAGAGAACTGATGAGAGGATTAAAAAAAAAACACTTTACATAAAGATCTTAAAATGTCTGAAAAGTACTAAGAACTCAAATGGTTAGGATAATTTTTATTATCACTCAGGAAAAAAAGATAAAATCCAGCTGAGCCTCCATGTGATCCAGTAGCTCAACAAGGTACTCAGAGTTGCAGCAAGAAGGAGTGAGAGTCTACACTCTAAATTCTGGATTTCCCTTAGTTTTTAACTATGCCCAACCCTTTCTGGTTACAGGAACCTTTCCTGCCTTCCTTAGAATCATGGCTACAGATATTTCTCCAAATATCTACACGGCTTGTTCTTTTACCTCTTTTAGGGCTTTAATCATATGTTATCTTCTCTGAGACTTTCCCTGGTGACTGCTCCATTCTCATATTTGGGTCTCTCCTTGACACTTACCATAATCCAATATGATTTACATTATTCTTTTCTTTTTTCCTTACTGTCTATTTCTTATCACCCTTATCCCCTCCCCCCACCACACAAACCTAATTAGAACATAAACTATGTAGGGTGGGGATTTTGTTTTTTCTATTCTGTTTACTGCTGCTGTATCCCAAGCTTGACATATAGCGTATGCTCAATAAATACTTATTGACTAAAAATATATCAATTTTAGGGAAAGAAGGCTATAGCTATGCAGCTCAAGTAGAAGAGCATCTCATAGCCACCTTAACTGAACTGCAGAAATCAGAGTCAGCAATTTGGAGACTGCCCTATTTCTGTCACTATCCTGTATATTTAGGTTTCACTATTTTAAGCTCTTTATAAGGAAGAAATGATATATTCTCAGAATCCAAATAATGTGAAGCTGTAAGTAAAACAATATAAAGCAGAGGAAATGAATAGGAGTTAGATATGATCAGAAAAAGGAATCTTTCTAGGAATGCCAACAACACTCTAAAGTCAGACCTATGTTTAATTGTCCTTCATCTCAGCTCATTTCTATTGAATTGGCTTCACGTTAAAAATGATAAAAAAATGATGCTCACTATTGCAGGATTTTGCAAATATCATTTTATTCCCTAAAGCCAAATAGGAAATGAGGTTTGGATTTATAAAAAATTCAATCATTTTCAAAAAGCCCATTTTCTCCCCTTTCCTTTATGTCTAGTGCAGTCTGAAAAAAGCTAAAGCATATTGATAAGACTGAGAGAGTTCTTAGACAAAGTGGGGAGGGGGGGACAGAATGAAACTTTGTGACAAGAGGTGAGGAGACAGCAATTCTGAATGATGATTCCAACCACAATTCCAATTATGATTAAATTATGCTGAAAAGAATATGTATGTATATTTAGGCTGAATAACTGCATGCTCTAAATTGTGTGCCTTAAGGCAGAATTCAATTTAATTTCCTATAAAAAGCTAGTCTTTTAAAAATATAAGATATGTATGTATTGAGCATGCTCAAAACTGGCTATATCAAAGCCTCTTACAGTTTCTGAACTAGTTAAACATTAACATTTACAAAGGAGTCAATTTCTTGTAAAGGAATTTATTCATAGACACAGAAGAAAAGAAAATGTCAGCAAACTGTTGTCACCATAACCCCTGTTCATAGCCCTTCATGAGAGGATAAACTAATATTTTATTGCTTGTATCATATAGATTAGTGTGCATTCTTCACTGGTAATTGTGGTCAAATTAGAAATAAAAGAGGGAGAGGGAATTTAAAATTAAATATACTCAGGGAATATGTAAGCATGATTACAAAACATGATATACTGATGTTTGAACAAGAACCACAAAACTAAGAATGATAAATAATTTAAGACATTTTGGTGTTATGTCTTAAAAAGAGCCTTAAGGCACAAACAATGCACAGTTCTGGATAGGATCCTAGCTTAGACAAATTTCTATGAAGGACATTTTAGGAATCACTGGGGCATTTTGAAATGAGTCTGAATTTTAGATAAAAGAAACATTTACTAAAGTGGAAAGATGAAAATTATTAGCTGAAAAAGTTGTTATAAAACAGTATGTACAGTGTGTTCTAATTTTTGCTTAAAAATACATAGACAAGTTGGAGCCAACATTCCCTGTGTCCACCAGGACTGACACTAAGAAATGGGTGGTTGGGTTGTCCTCTGACTAGGAAGGCAGAGGCATCAAATTCTGTCAATTATGCAATCCCTTCCCTTTCTCTTCAGATAATTAAGCACGGACCATTGGAGAGTCTCACACATAAGTCACACTTCTGTAAGTTAGAAATAGCAATTTACTACTCTAAGGTCACTTTAAAAATTCAGATATTTGTAGTATCTGTTAAAACATGCCAAGGGGGTGGTGAGTAGCATAATGTAGAAAGAAGAGGGGACTGAGGTGTAAAAGAGGGACTTGCAGAGAAGCACCATGCTTTATTCTTACTCTCCACAGTGCCTAACCCCTAGAAAGTGCTCAACAAATGTTGAAAGAAAAAAATAAGTGGATGTGAAAATATTTTTTCCTCTACCTTTCTTTTTTCTATAGTATTAATTCCATTAAGAGATTAATTACCTACCGCCTTGGAATATATGAGAGGTTGCAAAGAGCCTGAGAAAATGAGATTCAGAATAAGCAGATGCAATGTAAAAACAGAGATTTTGACAAGGTAAAGTTTTGTGAAAGAAACCAGCATAGGGGAAAAATTCCCAGTGTCCTCTGAACAAAAACTAGATGATCAATTCAGTTTGCTAGTTGGCTGGAGTTGATGACTAACTTGCTAACTGATTGTTTTGTTTTTCACTGTAACATTAGGGTTGTAGTTTCCTGAGGACTTGAAGGGCTTCCTTCCATTTACCTCTAAAAGTGATGTTTTATTTCCTTTATGCAAGACATAAAAAGCTCAAAAGAATTCTTAGCCCTAAATAATTGGCTGAATTTTTAACTCTGCCAAAAATATTCGGAGCAGATTGATCTGGGAAAAAAATTTGGAAGATAGACCCCAGCTCTGGGATTTTCCTTGATGAATTGCTGAGGAACAAAACTACCAACAATTGTAATATGTAGAAGTATGAAGAAATATTCTGAAAAACTGAAAATTATTTTGATAATTGTCTGATTTGAAGGGAGACTAAGTGTGTGAACAAAAAAGGAACAGGCTATCCCAAACCCACCTTGTCATATTTTGAGTAGTAGACACATTTTACTATATGGTGAAGTTTATAGAGCCCCTCCTCAGAATAATGCTTTTAAACACATAAAATAAAGGAGATGAATTTGCAAATGAAACCAATTATATTGAAACACATTTATCATAGTATTAATAAATGTGATACAGTAATGTAAATGCTTCTTTAGCATATTAAATAAGATTAACCAGAAGGAAAAATAACTTCTGTAATTTCAAAGTAGTGATAATCATTAGCGATACCTTGGGTTCTCTTCATAACTTGCAGATGATTTGAAAACTGTCTTTTCTATTGGTGACAAAGTCATAGATACTGTTAGTAGTGCTCCAGTTGGTTGACTATATTTATAATGGAACAAATGACAACTGTCAATTATAGGTTAGTTAAAAATAAATATGTTAACTTTTTGTTCCATTCAAATACATAGACCCAGTAAATTGAGAACCCATGATCTAGTTGCATTTATTTAGACCCATCCAGGGATAATACTATAGGTTAGAGTGTAAATAAAAATATGAGACTCTAATGATTCAGAGTTCTCAAATAAAATTAAGACTGCAAGGCAGATTTGAAGAAAAGGATCTTTAGGAATTTTTTAAATATTTACTTCCAAATTTCAGAGGAACTGAGCCATTAAAGCAAGTCTCTAGATTAGAAATTCTTTCTTCAAAAATGCAATGGAATAAATTTTACATGATCGCTATCATTCAGATGGAGGAATCCAGAAAAGTATTGAGAAAAATAAACACTTTTATTTGAAGTGATATAAACCACAAGAAAATCTAATATTCTTATTATTTCCTACATTAAGTTGTTTCAGAGGCACTTTTTATACAAGTGTAACAAGAAAAAGTTAATTACAAGATCCTTCACAGTGTTTAAGGGGTGGTAAAACTGGCTGTATATGAAAAATAAGCTGATAAATATAAAACTGGCTTGTAATTGATGGAAGCATGTGGACTGCTATAGCAATACCCAGATCTTTGGGCAGACATTTGACTGGATTACTGCTGTATTTCTCATAGCCATTATCATTCTATAAAAGGGTTGCTCTGGTGATTTTCAACTGAATATATTCATTATGTTGGGAAAATTTACTACATAATAGATGATGCACTTAATGGACACTGTGGTAAATAGGCAAATCATATTTTTCTATAAATAATATGATAAACAAAAAAAGTGCTTCTCTTAACCCCTGCTACATTCACTCTAGTTAAAAGTACACCCTGTGTGACTTGAGAACAAACATGATTTTTTAGGTCAGCCCATGATTTTCATTTCTAAAATGGCACTTTATTGTTGGTATCTAAACCAGCCCTTGGCAGTGAGGGACTAATTTTATTGAGTTGAACTAAAATCATCACCCCTGTAATTTCATTTCTGCTTTGATATAAACAAAGAATTTAGAGGACAATATCAGGTTTTGTCCTATGTGAAGAGAAAGAAATTGTGCTTATAGTTTTCCTTTGCATTCTTAAATTTTCAGATCTTTGTGAAGAAATGACACTCTATTGATTATCAATTCCTGCTACCTCATTATGTCTATTTGACAGTGTGATGATATGTCTTCATAAATATAGTCATAGAAAATTATTTCCCAGTTGAAGAAAACGTCTAAAGGGAACAAGCAATGTGAATCATTGATATAAACATTATTTCCTTTCTTTGTCTATTCATTTAACACACATTTTTGAGAATTATTCTGGCTAATAATTTTTTCTAGCTGTAGGGATCTATGGAATTTACATTTTAGAAGAAACAAATATATCTAAGTATTATCTTGGTTACTTTGTGAGGAATAGGCTGTCAGCGGGCTTTTATTTGTTTTTGTCCTATGAAAGCTAGGAGGTTGCTTAGTTGGTGGAAACAAGTCAAGCCCAGTTGGGACTAAAGAGGTCTTGATAACTGGTTATATTTCCAAGTTAACTGAACTAACATTAAGGATCATTTAGAACAAGGTGAATTTAGGGAAGGTATGGAAGTTGCACAACCATGCAGACCGGATCCAACACAAATCAAAGCTTAGAGTGTACTTGAATCTCTCTTCTTTTTGTCTTCTGAACTTTCAAAACAGTAGTTATTTCAAAACAAGTTAATTATCACCTTGACAATTGTAATATCCCTTATATTCCTAAATTCCACTGAAGCTTCTTTTACAAATGTCATCTCAATTGCCAAACCAAATTATGGATTTTTACTGGCTTCTCAAATTGACCGCTGACCCGACCACCATGACACTATGTAGCCTGGTTCTCTATAAATCTCTTTGATGATTGTCTCACTCATAGGCTCACTCATAGGCTCACCTATATGTTAATAAAATAATAAACATAAAACACTAAGTTGTGGTATTCTGCATGGTTCTGCTATTGCCAACAGCTTCTCTCACTATACAGTTTCCCAGAGAAGCCATATAGTCTATGGAGTCAGATTTCCTGAGCTTCTTTCTGAGATCCAACCCTACCTAGCTTTGAGACCTTGGGACAGTTCCTCTCTTGACACCAATTCTCACTTTACTGGTCTGTAAAATGGGGATTTTACTAGTATTTACTCCATATATTTGTTGAGTCTTAAATGAGATAATTCATTTAAAGGACTTTGGAAAGAGCCTAGCCTCCTGTAATTGCTTAATAACTTACACCTATCTTAAACATCAGCAGATTGTTCAACTATTAAATTTTTGAATCTTAAAACTACATTTCTAAGCCATAGCTTCTGCCCAAGTTTCAGATTTGTATATTCATCTGTCAATAGAGTCATGTATTGGGTAGCCCACAGACCCTATACTCCCAATATATCAAAATTAACTTATTATTTTCTCTTCAAGTTTTTTTTATCTCATTATAATCTCATTCTCAATTGATAGATATGTCTAAGCCAGAAAACTTATTTATCCTTGACTTCCTCCTTTCAGTCATGCTCCATGCATAGTCAGTATTCTACCGATTTTACCTCTTAAATGTATTTTTTTTTTCATTCTGTTTTCTATTATCACCTGTGTTCTAGCCCAGGGACTCATCACTTGGGATAATATTAGAATAATCTTCATCTACTATCCCTATTCCTCTTCTTAGAGTTATCTTACTAAAATATCAAGTCAACTCTGTCACCCCTCATTTCTCATTCCCTAAGAGCTCTCTATGGCCCAAAGATAAAGCCAGTGTCTTAACAACAGCAATTTACTACAACCACAGGGATTAGCTGCTGTTTACACTCCCAGTTTGATTCCCTAATATCTGCTGCTTCAAACTTTTCATTTTAGCAACATCAAAGGAATGTTTATTCATGCTGTTTTTTTATTCTTCAAGGGCCCCACCCCTGCCCCTACAAACACGCACACATACACACACTCACTCTCAAACTTAAACACAATTTCAATGTACTGTTTAAAACTTAGTTTAGTCATTCAGTCTTCTCTGGCCTCCATGCAGGGTTAAATGCCACTTCTCTGTCAATCTCTCTACCATTGTATATTCATATTTTATTATTTTTATAAGTCAAGGACATTTTCCTCACCTAAATCATGAGCTTCTTTATGGCAGAACCATGTATTCATCTTTTTTTTTTTCTCTGACACTTAGTATCTAGGTGGAATCTAGGGGATTAGTTAAGTATTAGTTGATAGAATAATCTAATGAACAGGAAAGTTCTCCAGTATCTCTTAAGATGAAATTCTCTAGAATAATTCTTTTAAAGTGACAATTTAATTGTACTTTTAAACTTTAGTGGCTCTACATTGGTTATAAGACAGTAGCTCTTAAATTTGGGATTACAGATCCTTGCTATCAGGAAATGAAATTTCTCTATGGATTTTCTTCTTAATTATACAAATTCATTTAAATAACAATTAATAAATCAATATAAGCATATTCTGGATCATTCTGGATAGCCACTTTGTAATCCAGACTTGCCACTTTGTTTTAGTTCATATGCTTACAATTGTATTCCAATGGTGATACTTCAAGTGTTCACTTAGAGAGTTCCCACTCAGATTTTAATTCAACAGGAATCAATGTCTGTGAAACCATTGGAATATTTTTTGGAGATACACAAGGTCTTAAATTTGAGAAATAATGTTATAAGTTAAAATCCATTGTCTTATAATTAAAGCACTCTATTGATTTGAATATAATTTTGTAGCCTGAACATAAATACTACCCACTAAACATATGTTAACCATGTCTTTTTTTTTTTACTTCAACACCATGCTTTCAATTAAGTCATTATCTATATATCTAACTACATCTACATGTACATCTACATCCATGCCATCTAAAATGTACTCCACCTGCCGTTTCTGCCTTTATGTATTCTATTTATTGTTCATTATCTCACTCACATACTATGTTGTCTATAAAACCTTCCTTAATTGTCGTAAGTTAAAGTTAACTAGTTCTATCCTCTTTCCCCCTCTTTTCTTACTTTCCACACAATTTGTAATAGCATGTAAATGTACCTGTCTAGTATCTTTCTTTTTTTAAGCCAAAGTTTGAGGTGGGTGGGAATACAAATATTATTTATTCAAGTGAATAAAGAAGATAAACCACTTTGATTACTCTTAAACTACCTGTATATGTACAAATGGTTGAAGACATTTTCTCAGCATCCCAGAAAGTTGTATTGACTAGCATTAACTCAAGGAAGACAGAGAGAAATAAAAACAAAACAGAAAAACATTCATTTACATTGAAATAAGTTGTCATACCATGACTTATTTTAAATGCTTAGAAAAGATGAAAATGGGACAAGATGGAGTTTCTGATGATAAAATTCACTAAAATCTAATACTTCTTAATAAAATAAATATATTTGAATTTTTATTGTGATGATTATAGAAAATAACAATTCTGATTAAATTGTAGTAAGAGTGACATGTGGTCAATTACCTCACTGAGAATTAGAATTTGATGCTCTGATTTTGATTTTTTTAAAGGGTCCTTGTGAGACCATTGGTCTTTTAGAACTTTATTGTGAAAAGCATTTTTGTGTTAAAACACATCATATAAACCCAGAAGAATAATTGCCCCAGAAATCATATTGTTCTAGTGTTCTTTAAAAGTTTTATGGAGATCTGTCTGTAATCTAATGATTCCAAGTACTATTTTCCATCTGAAATTGTGTCTCTTTATTTAATTCCCGTGTTATCTTAAGTGAAATGTGTATTGCTTGGTAATAGGATGTAAAGAGAGATTCATAACCTCCAAGATAGTCATTACTTAGAAATATTGCAGTCAGGGGAATAAGCTATTCACCAATAATAAATGCATTTAACACTCTTCTGTAAAGGCCATGCGTCACTCTAACTTGGAACCAATGCTTAATAAATGTTTTTTATGTGTTCATTATATATTCTGGTATATGACTTTATGGTGAGTTGAGATTTCTGGAGTTAGGAAGATGCCAGATTTACCTTTGCCTTAATCTACATTTCTTCAACAAAATTTAGGATTGGATCCCACTCATTTCTGTTCTGAAATTTTGAACCACCTTATGAGGGTATCCATCCAATAATTTAACAGGTTTTTTTGATTGAATGTTAAGGAAGTCATGAAATCTTATGTCTGCTTCCAGTGTTGCCACTGCTTAGCTTGTACATCCTTAAGAAAATCCTTTAGCCTCTCTGGACACAAATTATTTCATCTGTAAAACATGCAGTTGAAGTTTTAAGGTGCTTTTCATTTTAAGATATTGGAATTCTGTACTGAGGATGTGGCACCTGGGTGAGGTCTCAGTCCTCCCTTGTGATTTTCACCAATTCAAATCCCAGATTGTGTGGGCCCCTGATACACATTTCCATCATCATTCCCATGGCTCATTTTTCATTTTTAATATAACTCACCTGGTAGTCTGTTTAGTAACAAAATTAAAGAATTCTCTAATTTTTTTGATTTTGCAAAAGTGTTCATTATTTGTTAATGTTCTAAATTGTCGTTTAAGAATTGTATTATTTTCATTTTAATACTTCCAAAAAATCTATACCCTAAACAAAGGAAAATAACTTATGAGTAAAAATTGAACTTTAAAAGGTTTGGATTAGATTCCTGATTGGAACATAAAAACTCTCCAACAAAGCTTAAAATCAATTTCAAAAATGAAGTAAATGACTTTTATCAAATGTGTCAATGGCTTAGGGTTGCCAATGTCCGTAAGTTATTCTTTACCCAAATGGAAAGGTCTTGGGTGGGTCTTGAGTTTTATCTCCCTGCATATAAACCAGAGGTTGGCTACTTCTTCAACTCTGAAGGTCACCAATGGAACCAAGCAAGTGAGTCAATATTGGTCAACAGTCTTATCATATTGAAAGCATAGACACTGTGCTCTTACGGCTGACTGGGAGTAAAAGTTCCAGACACACATTTGGTGACTCTTATTTTAAATCACCCTTTCCCCCTGATAGATGGTATAATATAATGATGCCATAATCACATTTATAAAATATATCTTTTTTACTCAAATCTACTAATATTTACTGAAAACATTTTAAAAGAAAGGCATGATTCCAGCCATAATAGATTAGATCTTTATGGATTGACTTGAATCTGCTCTTTTGTGATTTAATCTTCCTGCTCTTGTTTTTACTCTTAAATATGTAACTGTTGCCAGAGCCATCTTGAGTATGTCCCCAGCCCTTTCCTTTTAAAAATAATCACAGATTTCTAATTCTTTCTCAAGAATGTCCATTATCTTGAATGCCACTCACTAAGTTATCTGCATCATATTTGACTTAGGATGCCTTGTCTAATCAGTGCTTTCTATGCCACTCTGTTCTCTATTTGCATGACATAATTTTTTTTCCTTTTTATGCACCCACTTGATACTGCATCACTAACCCATATCTAAGCATGTAGTCATTCCATTCTTTTATAAGATGATTATTTATCCAAAGTGTATTAACTTTTTACACTACTGTTCTAGAATAAGTAGGCTGTTGAAGAGGATATTTAAACTAATGATCCTGGTGCTGTGGATCTCATAAATTTATTGATTTTCATGGGGAGAAAGGGTGGCTTATCAAAGTCTCTTGGGGCATTATGCAATTTTAAAATGCATATTCAATATTATAATGCAATATTTATTTTGAATAGAATGTTAAGAATCATGATTCTCATAAACTCCAAAAACTAAGGCTTCTGCCACTAAAATTGTAGACTATACTCTAAGATATATAGAGATATATAGAACATATTGAGAAGAAAGGAATGTGATATTTTTATTCATAACTGGGATATAGCTGACTATATTAAAGAATGCACTCTTTTGTGTTCTGAAACAATATATGTAGTTACTCATAACTTCCTTTTTTTTATTAACCTGTAGTTGATTTACAGTATTATCTCAGGTATACAGCATAATGATTCAATATTTTTATAGATAATACTCCATTTAAAGTTACTTTAAAAAGATGGTTACATTTTCCTATGCTGTACAATATGTCCTTGTTGCTTATCTATTTTATACATACTAGTTTTTATCTCTTAATCCCATACCACTATCTTGCCCCTCCCTTCTTCCCTCTCCTCACTAGTAATCAGCAGTTTGTTTTCCATATACATGAGGCTGTTTTTGTTTCATTATATACATTTGTGTGTTTTATTTGTTGGATTCCACATATAAGTGATAACATACAGTATTTGTCTATTTATTTCACTAAGCATAGTACTCTCTAGGTCCACCATGTTGTTGTAAATGGCTGGGTTTTATTCTTTTTTATGGATGAGAAATATTACAGTCATATACAGAAATAGTCCACATATATATGTATATATCTCACATCTTCTTTATCTGTTCATCTGTTGATGGACACTTGGGTTGCTTCCATATCTTGGCTATTGTAAGTAATGCTGCTATGAATATGGGGGTCCATGTATCTTTTCAAATTGGTGTTCATATATATACATATGTGTATATATATATATATATATATATATATATATATATATATATATATATATATATATACACACATATGTATATATATACACACATACACACACAGGGATGGAATTGCTAGATCATATAGTAGTTCTATTTTTAGATTTTTTATTTTATTTTATTTTATTTTATTTTTTAATTTTTTAAATTAGTTTCTGCTTTATAACAAAGTGAGTCAGTCATACATATACATCTGTTCCCACATCCCTTCCCTCATGCATCTCCCTCCCTCCCACCCTCCCCATCCCACCCCTCCAGGCGGTCACAAAGCACCGAGCTGATCTCCCTGTGCTCTGCGGCTGCTTCCCACTATCTATCTACCTTACGTTTGGTAGTGTATATATGTCCATGCCTCTCTTTTGCTTTGTCACAGCTTACCCTTCCCCCTCCCCATATCCTCAAGTCCATTCTCAAGTAGGTCTGTGTCTTTATTCCCGTTTTGCCCCTAGGTCCTTCATGACTTTTTTTTTTTTTTTTTTAATTCCGTATATATGTGTTAGCATACGGTATTTGTCTTTCTCTTTCTGACTTACTTCACTCTGTATGACAGACTCTAGGTCTATCCACCTCATTACAAATAGCTCAGTTTCGTTTCTTTTTATGGCTGAGTAATATTCCATTGTATATATGTGCCACATCTTCTTTATCCATTCATCCGATGATGGACATTTCAGTTGTTTCCAGCTCCGGGCTTTTGTGAATAGAGCTGCAATGAACATTTTGGTACATGTCTCTTTTTGAATTATGGTTTTCTCAGGGTATATGCCTAGTAGTGGGATTGCTGGGTCATATGGTAGTTCTATTTGTAGTTTTTTAAGGAACCTCCATACTGTTCTCCATAGTGGCTGTACCAATTCACATTCCCACCAGCAGTGCAAGAGTGTTCCCTTTTCTCCACACCCTCTCCAGCATTTATTGTTTCTAGATTTCTTGATGATGGCCATTCTGACTGGTGTGAGATGATATCTCATTGTAGTTTTGATTTGCATTTCTCTAATGATTAATGATGTTGAGCATTCTTTCATGTGTTTGTTGGCAGTCTGTATATCTTCTTTGGAGAAATGCCTATTTAAGTCTTCTGCCCATTTTTGGATTGGGTTGTTTGTTTTTTTGCTATTGAGCTGCATGAGCTGCTTATAAATTTTGGAGATTAATCCTTTGTCAGTTGCTTCATTTGCAAATATTTTCTCCCATTCTGAGGGTTGTCTTTTGGTCTTGTTTATGGTTTCCTTTGCTGTGCAAAAGCTTTGAAGTTTCATTAGCTCCCATTTGTTTATCTTTGTTTTTATTTCCATTTCTCTAGGAGGTGGGTCCAAAAGGATCTTGCTGTGATTTATGTCAGAGAGTGTTCTACCTATGTTTTCCTCTAAGAGTTGGATAGTTTATGGCCTTACATTTAAGTCTTTAATCCATTTTGAGCTTATTTTTGTGTATGGTGTTAGGGAATGATCTAATCTCAAACTTTTACATGTCCCTGTCCAGTTTTCCCAGCACCACTTATTGAAGAGGCTGTCCTTTCTCCACTGTACATTCCTGCCTCCTTTATCAAAGATAAGTTGGCCATATGTGCGTGGGTTTATCTCTGGGCTTTCTATCCTGATCCACTGATCTATCTTTCTGTTTTTATGCCAGTACCAGACTGTCTTAATTACTGTAGCTTTGTAGTATAGTCTGAAGTCAGGTAGCCTGATTCCTCCAGCTCCGTTTTTCGTTCTCAAGATTGCTTTGGCTATTCGGAGTCTTTTGTTTTTCCAAACAAATTTTGAAATTTTTTGTTCTAGTTCTTTGAAAAATGCCATTGGTAGTTTGATAGGGATTGCATTGAATCTGTAGATTGCTTTGGGTAGTAGAGTCATTTTCACAATATTGATTCTTCCAAGCCAGGAGCATGGTATATCTCTCCATCTATTTGTATCATCTTTAATTTCTTTCATCAGTGTCTTATAATTTTCTGCATACAGGTCTTTTGTCTCCTTAGGTAGGTTTATTCCTAGATATTTTATTCTTTTTGTTGCAATGGTAAATGGGAGTGTTTTCTTGATTTCATTTTCAGATTTTTCATCATTAGTGTACAGGAATGCCAGAGATTTCTGTACATTAATTTTGAATCCTGCTACTTTACCAAATTCATTGATTAGTTCTAGTAGTTTTTCGGTAGCATCTTTAGGATTCTCTATGTATAGTATCATGTCATCTGCAAACAGTGACAGCTTTACTTCTTCTTTTCCAATTTGGATTCCTTTTATTTCCTTTTCTTCTCTGATTGCTGTGGCTAAAACTTCCAAAACTATGTTGAATAAGACTGGTGAGAGTGGGCAGCCTTGTCTTGTTCCTGATCTTAGTGGAAATGGTTTCAGTTTTTCACCATTGAGGACAATGTTGGCTGTGGGTTTGTCATATATGGCCTTTATTATGTTGAGGAAAGTTCCCTCTATGCCTACTTTCTGCAGGGTTTTTATCATAAATGGGTGTTGAATTTTGTCGAAAGCTTTCTCTGCATCTATTGAGATGATCATATGGTTTTTCTCCTTCAACTTGTTAATATGGTGTATCACATTGATTGATTTGCATATATTGAAGAATCCTTGCATTCCTGGAATAAACCCCACATGATCATGGTGTATGATCCTTTTAATGTGCTCTTGGATTCTGTTTGCTAGTAGTTTGTTGAGGATTTTTGCATCTATGTTCATCAGTGATATTGGCCTGTAGTTTTCTTTCTTTGTGACATCCTTGCCTGGTTTTGGTATCAAGGTGATGGTGGCCTCGTAGAATGACTTTGGGAGTGTTCCTTCCTCTGATATTGTTTGGAAGAGATTGAGAAGGATGGGTGTTAGCTCTTCTCTACATGTTTGATAGAATTCGCCTGTGAAGCCATCTGGTCCTGGGCTTTTGTTTGATGGAAGATTTTTAATCACAGTTTCAATTTCAGTGCTTGTGATTGGTCTGTTCATATTTTCTATTTCTTCCTGAGTCAGTCTTGGCAGGTTGTGCATTTCTAAGAATTTGTCCATCTCTTCCAGGTTGTCCATTTTATGGGCATAAAGTTGCTTGTAGTAATGTCTCATGATCTTTTGTATTTCTGCAGTGTCAGTTGTTACTTCTCCTTTTTCATTTCTAATTCTATTGATTTGAGTCTTCTCCCTTCTTTTCTTGATGAGTCTGGCTAATGGTTTATCAATTTTGTTTATCTTCTCAAGGAACCAGCTTTTAGTTTTATTGATCTTTGCTATCATTTCCTTCATTTTTTTTTCATTTATTTCTGATCTGACTTTTATGATTTCTCTCCTTCTGCTAACTTTGGGGTGTTTTTGTTCTTCTTTCTCTAATTGCTTTAGGTGCAAGGTTAGGTTGTTTATTCGAGATGTTTCCTGTTTCTTAAGGTGGGATTGTATTGCTATAAACTTCCCTCTTAGAACTGATTTTGCTGCATCCCATAGGTTTTGGGTCGTCGTGTCTCCATTGTCATTTGTTTGTAGGTATTTTTTAATTTCCTCTTTGATTTCTTCAGTGATCACTTCGTTATTAATTTGTGTATTGTTTAGCCTCCATGTGTTTGTATTTTTTACAGCTCTTTTCCTGTAATTGATATCTAGTCTCATAGCATTGTGCTCAGAAAAGACACTTGATACAATTTCAATTTTCTTAAATTTACCAAGGCTTGATTTGTGACCCAAGATATGATCTATCCTGGAGAATGTTCCATGAGCACTTGAGAAAAATGTGTATTCTGTTGTTTTTGGATGGAATGTCCTATAAATATCAATTAAGTCTATCTTGTTTAATGTATCATTTAAAGCTTGTGTTTCCTTATTTATTTTCATTTTGGAAGATCTGTCCATTGGTGAAAGTGGGGTGTTAAAGTCCCCTACTATGATTGTGTTACTGTCGATTTCTCCTTTTATGGCTGTTAGTATTTGCCTTATGTATTGAGGTGCTCCTATGTTTGGTGCATAAATATTTACAATTGTTATATCTTCTTCTTGGATTGATCCCTTGATCATTATGTAGTGTCCTTCTTTGTCTCTTCTAGTAGTCTTTATTTTAAAGTCTATTTTGTCTGATATGAGAATTGCTACTCCAGCTTTCTTTTGGTTTCCATTTGCATGGAATATCTTTTTCCATCCCCTTACTTTCAATCTGTATGTGTCTCTAGGTCTGAAGTGGGTCTCTTGTAGACAGCCTATATATGGGTCTTGTTTTTGTATCTATTCAGCCAATCTGGGTCTTTTGGTGGGAGCATTTAGTCCATTTACATTTAAGGTAATTATCGATATATATGTTCCTATTCCCATTTTCTTAATTGTTTTGGGTTCGTTATTGTAGGTCTTTTCCTTGTGTTGTGTTTCTTGCCTAGAGAAGTTCCTTTAGCATTTGTTGTAAAGCAGGTTTGGTGGTGCTGAACTCTCTCAGCTTTTGCTTGTCTGTAAACGTTTTAATTTCTCCATCAAATCTGAATGAGATCCTTGCTGGGTAGAGTAATCTTGGTTGCAGGTTTTTCTCCTTCATCACTTTAATTATGTCCTGCCACTCCCTTCTGGCTTGTAGAGTTTCTGCTGATAGATCAGCTGTTATCCTGATGGGGATTCCCTTGTGTGTTATTTGTTGTTTTTACCTTGCTGCTTTTAATATGATTTCTTTGTGTTTAATTTTTGACAGTTTGATTAATATGTGTCTTGGCGTATTTCTCCTTGGATTTATTCTGTATGGGACTCTCTGTGCCTCCTGGACTTGATTAACTATTTCCTTTCCCATATTAGGGAAGTTTTCAACTATAATCTCTTCAAATATTTTCTCAGTCCCTTTCTTTTTCTCTTCTTCTTCTGGAACCCCTATAATTCAAATGTTGGTGCGTTTAATGTTGTCCCAGAGGTCTCTGAGACTGTCCTCTGTTCTTTTCATTCTTTTTTCTTTATTTTGCTCTGCAGCAGTTATTTCCACTATTTTATCTTCCACCTCACTTATCCGTTCTTCTGCCTCAGTTATTCTGCTATTGATCCCATCTAGAGTATTTTTTATTTCATGTATTGTGTTTTTAATCGATGCTTGATTCATCTTTAGTTCTTCTAGGTCCTTGTTAACTGTTTCTTGCATTTTGTCTATTCTATTTCCAAGATTTTGGGTCTGGGAAATAGAATCTTGGATCATCTTTACCATCATTATTCTGAATTCTTTTTCAGGTAGACTGCCTATTACGTCTTCATTTGTTAGGTCTGGTGGGTTTTTATCTTGTTCCTTCTCCTGCTGTGTGTTTTTCTGTCTTGTCATTTTGCTTATGTTACTGTGTTTGGGGTCTCCTTTTTGCAGGCTGCAGGTTCGTAGTTCCCGTTGTTTTTGGTGTCTGTCCCCAGTGGCTAAGGTTGGTTTAGTAGGTTGTGTAGGCTTCCTGGTGGAAGGTACTAGTGCCTGTGTTCTGGTGGATGAGGCTGGATCTTGTCTTTCTGGTGGGCAGGTCCACGTCTGGTGGTGTGTTTTGGGGTGTCTGCGGACTTTTTATGATTTTAGGCCACCTCTCTGCTAATGGGTGGCGTTGTGTTCCTGTCTTGCTAGTTGTTTGGCATAGGGTGTCCAGCACTATAGCTTGCTGGTCGTTGAGTGAAGCTGGGTGCTGGTGTTGAGATGGGGATCTCTGGAAGATTTTCGCCGTTTAATATTATGTGGAGCTGGGAGGTCTCTTGTGGACCAGTGTCCTGAAGTTGGCTCTCCCACCTCAGAGGCACAGCACTGACTCCTGGCTCCTCAATTTGGGATGATTTGTTGTCTATTCATGTGTTCCACAGATGCAGGGTACATCAAGTTGATTGTGGAGCTTTAATCCGCTGCTTCTGAGGCTGCTGGGAGAGGTTTCCCTTTCTCTTCTTTGTTCTCACAGCTCCTGGGTCTCAGCTTTGGATTTGGCCCCGCCTCTGCGTGTAGGTCGCCGTAGGGCGTCTGTTTTTCGCTTAGACAGGACAGGTTTAAAGGAGCAGCCTCTTCGGGGACTCTGGCTCACTCAGGCCGGGCGGGAGGGAGGGGCACGGAGTGCGGGGCGAGCCTGCAGCGGCAGAGGTCGGCGTGACGTTGCACCAGCCCGAGGCGCGCCTTGCGTTCTCCCAGGGAAGCCGCCCCTGGATCCCGGGACCCCGGCAGTGGCGGGCTGCACAGGCTCCCGGAAGGTCGGTGTGGACAGTGACCTGCGCTCGCACACAGGCTTCTTGGCGGCGGCAGCAGCAGCCCCAGCGTCCCACGCCCGTCACTGGGCTCCGCGCTTTCAGTCGTGACTCGCGCCCGTCTGTGGAGCCCCTTTAAGCAGCGCTCTTAATCCCCTCTCCTCGCGCACCAGGAAGCCAAGAGGGAAGAAAAAGTCTCTTGCCTCTTCGGCAGCTCCAGAGTTTCCCCGGACTACCTGCCGGCTAGCTGTGGCACATTAGCCCCCTTCAGGCTGAGTTCTCGCCGCCAGCCCCAGTCCTTTCCCTGCGCTCTGACCGAAGCCCGAGACTCAGCTTCCAGCGCTGCCCGCCCTGGCGGGCGAGCAGACAAGCCTCTCGGGCGTGTGAGTGCCGCTCGGCACCGATCTTCTGTGCGGGAATCTCTCCGCTTTGCCCTACCCAGGTATGTGGGGAGCTTCTTGCCTTTTGGGAGGTCTGGGGTCTTCTGCCAGCATTCAGTAGGTGTTCTGTAGGAGTTGTTCCACGTGTAGCTGTATTTCTGGTGTATCCGTGTGGAGGAAGGTGATCTCCGCGTCTTACTCTTCCGCCATCTTACCCGGAAGTCTATTTTTAGATTTTTGATGAACCTCCATACTGTTTCCCATAGTGGTTTTACCAGTTTACATTCCCACCAGCAGTGTACAAGTGGTTCCCTTTTATCCTCATTCTCACCAGCGTTTGCTATTTGTAGACATTTTGATGATAACCATTCTGACAGGTGTAAGGTGATATCTCGTTTTGGTTTGGGTTTGCATTTCTCTACTAATTAGAAATACTGAGCATCTGTTACTGAATCAGGTTTGACTGCTCACCACCTGAAAATCAATACATGAGAGAGAGGTATGTTGGTAGAAAAGAAAGTTGCTTTAAATAAGAATGCCAGCAATCTGCAGAGATATTGTACTCAGTGTACCCCAAAAAAGATCTCTCAAGATTCTGCTTGGCCATGAAAGTTTTTAATGGGAAAAAGGGAAGTCATCTTAGTTAATCATTGAGATGGGGGGTCAGAGTCATCGCCATCCCCTACTGTGTGCAGACTTCTTGACGTTTTGTGATTCTTCTTTAGATAATATTTTGTTTACACAGTTTGTTCACAGGAGTACTGAAGGGGAAGCTAGAGAATAGATCTGGTCATCTGTTAATTGCTTATTCTTTATTTCTACTTCTTTGATTTATGGAAAGAACCAACAGCTTAGGTAAGGTATTCCATGATGAAAATATTTGAATGTTGTGCTAGGACCAGAGATGAGTAGAGCACGGGGACACCTGATTTAAAAGTTAGTTAAAATGTAGCTTTGCTTAAATTGGCAAGAAAGGGGATTTCCTGCTGAGGGTGGTTTTCCGGCAAAAACTGCATACAATAGTGGTTATGTTGTATGAATTCTGACTCTTCCACATACTACCTTTGTGATCCTGGATAATTTACTTAAAGTTTCTGAAACTCACTATCAACGTCTTTATAACAGGAATAATCATACCCATCATATATTTGGATAAATGAGATGATGCTTATGAAACCCTTGCAAGAGTTGTTTGCACATTGTATATATATATATATATATATGTTCAGTAAATACTAGCAATTACTCTTATTATCTTAAGGAAATTTCATATCTCTCATTGAAAAAATATAGAGGCAACTTTATACCCAAACATTCTTTAAGCCTACAGCCTCTGTAGAAGATTTCCCTTGATGTGAGTCCAGTAGGGATGGGCAGCCATGATGAACATGGGGGCAAGTTGCTTCTGAAGAGCAAGAAGTAGGGAAGAGTATTAGTCATGGGCTCAAGGTTGCAATGTATTGAAAAATAAAACATCTTTTATAAACTGATTTTCAATGACAGTGCTATTCTTGTACATGTGACTCACATACACAAACACTGACACATCAAACCTTCTTAAAGTAATTGAGCAGTACATCTCAAATTTCAACGTGCATATAAATCACCCAGGGATGTTGTTAAATGAGATTCTAATGTAGTAGGCCTGTAGTGCAGCCATAGTGTCTGCATTTCTAACAAAATCCCCAGTGGCATCAAAGTTGGACCATTCTTTCAGCAGTCAGGTAATGTAGAATCTTTATTTTTTAGTCTGATAATTCACAGCTAGGCCTATCATTTTGGTAATTTTTGTGTCACTGTACATCCAAGTAATTATTTTAATCTAAAATATATACATAAGAAAGAATGTCTTAACATAACCATCAACAAAGTTACAACCATGCTTGTTATTCTAAACCATCAAGCATGGCAGCAAAGTGTTTGACTCTGAAACCACTACCCACTTCTTTTTCTTCTTTTATCATTTTAATTACCACTGTAATTTAGGTATAATAAACTGGCTAGATCCTTTGCTAAAAATAAAATCTTCCTGATACAGTTCCAATTAGCTTTGTTTGTAAGTTGCATGTTGCCTCTTCTCATATAGCTCCAGAAAGTCCAATATTGTATTTTGTGTTGCCCAGGCAGGACACATTGCAATCCTCCTAAGGACATTTGGCTTGAGCTAATTCTAATTTTGGGGCCAAATCCACTTGCTGCATCTGGTTCTGCTTTAGCTGATATACAAAAATGGAATTGTGAATCCTTTGGATGTTAGCTTCATCACTAGAGAATATATCAACATCTGCTCCTCCATGATTGTTTGATGTTCTTTGATGGAGTGTGGAAAACTGAAGAATGCAATCACCGAATCTTAAACCTAAACTAAAAGTCTTCTGCTTTTCATGCTAACTAAATATTTAATGTCAGTTTAATGCACACACATGATGGATTCAAATGATCCATGCTTATTACTCCCAATTCTTTTACATTATTGAGAATGTGTTGAAACATGAGATTCATAAATGCCCAACTTTTTCAGTGCAAGGTAATATCAAGAAAGTATGTGGTGCCATCTGGAAAGAAAATCCTGGAGATGAGGTTGACAGGTTTATGGCACCAGACTTGTCTTATTTTCAGTAACTCATTTTACATTTAGTGCTTCACATTGGAAAGCTAAGGGCTTCGGCCTTCTATGATTTAACTCAAACAATAAGTAAGTTTGTGGTATCAAAAAGGGTAGAAAGTAGGTCTGCTGATTAGAACAGTAGTTTAGGGGACAAGAGGAGGCAAACAAATCTGGATACAACAAATATAAACAAGTATTTAATTCTGTTAGCAATACTCTCTGCCTTAACTAATAGATAACACAACGTACAATATTCAAAAATAGTCTCCACTGGTATCCCACATTAACACAACCACCTGGGATGATTAGAAGTGCTTATTTAGGGCTTCTCTGGTGGCGCAGTGGTTGAGAATCTGCCTGCTAATGCAGGGGACACGGGTTCGAGCCCTGGTCTGGGAGGATTCCACATGCCGCGGAGCAACTAGGCCCGTGAGCCATGACTACTGAGCCTGCGTGTCTGGAGCCTGTGCTCCGCAACAAGAGGCCGTGATAGTGAGAGGCCCGCGCACCGTGATGAAGAGTGGCCCCCGCTTGCCACAACTAGAGAAAGCCCTCACACAGAAATGAAGATGCAACACAGCAAAAATAAATTAATTAATTAATAAAAACTCCTACCCCCAACATCTTCAAAAAAAAAAAAAAAGAAGTGCTTATTTAGCCTTCATCATAAGAATAAGAATAATATTTTTTTTTCAGAAGTCAGACCATGGAAAAGCAAAACTACATGAATACAATCAAATAAAAGTTTGTTTTGGACATCTGAAGTATCAGAAGGCAGGAATAATGAAATAAGGAGTTTGCTTTGTTTGCTGAAGGTATTTCAAATGTTATAAGAGCTTTGTTCATTCAAAAGCTATTGTCCTGGTCATTACTCCTGGCAAGGCCTAGGGGACCCATGAATGCTATGGTTCTTACTGATGCCTTGAGCAATTCAGATGTGTTCAGTGCCTAGAATCCATCCTGAGTCTCTATATCATTTGAGTTTCCAAGCCTAGGGTTTCAAAAATCCAAATTCTTTACTATCATCATGATTTATTTCTTCAATATCTTTGAAATGTAGTAAAATGGCTGTCATGTGCCAACTTCTTTTTTCATAAGTGCCACCAATTACACTGTCCCCTATTGGTTATTTCTCAACTTAATATATGATGGGGGATAGAGTTTCCTTTAGACCATGGCTCCCATAAGTACATATTTCCCGAGGAGAAAACAGTTCTGGGAAACTTTCCAATAATATTTTCCAATAAATGTTTATTAACTTTGATGACAGTGTCTGCAGTCTTGGGAGGAATATTACTTTTGCTGGTTTTCAGATTGAGTGTATCATGGTATTGATGAGTTTTACAGTGATAGCTTAGATTTACAGACGGCTTGAGTTATCCTTTAGTACCCTGAACTTTGTCTCTACCAATAACTTTTAAAAGTGTAAACAGTATCTGTATCACAAAATATATCATTGTGCAAGAAACGGCTGGACAGCTTAGACTTATGTATGTGTAATAATAAACCAGTTCTTGAGCGTCAACTGTGAGCAGATACAAGCATGTTATTTAAATGTCTTCATTTAATTCTCACTTTGCAAACAGGACTAGATTTTGTCTATATGTAAATGTTCACCTCCATGCTCTAGGTCACCCACACACACCAAGGCAGCCAATAAAATTCAGAGAAAAATGAGGACTAAGTACAGAATTCACCTTCATTGCATCCTAATTTTTAACTTGCTATTGCAAACCCATAACCTTAGAGACCTGTTTGCCAACACCTACAGTATCTGCCTGCCCTTGGTTCATTTATCTTACTTCTCTGCACTCAGATTCTTGCTTAGTAAATCCAGTTTGCCTGTGTACTTTTATGTTCCTTAGAATCCAAATTTTTTCCTCCTAGACCAAAACATGTGCAGAAACCTTATAGTCAGTCCTACAGTACTGCCCCTGGTATTAGAGAATGTCAATTATTCAGTGTGAAACCTGTGGACTCTGTGCTATATTTTAAATTACATCCTTTCTACAAACACAACAAAGAAATATTTTGTCTTTGTCTTTAAGTAGTTACAAAAGAAACTACAAAAAATGTAGTCTGTGTTCTTTCAGTTGTTGATAACAATTAATCTTTTTTATTTAATCATTTTTTATTATTTACTGGAGAATCTGAAGA
Organism: Mesoplodon bidens; assembly: GCF_964165515.1. NCBI lineage: Eukaryota > Metazoa > Chordata > Mammalia > Artiodactyla > Ziphiidae > Mesoplodon > Mesoplodon bidens. Next base: position 59,079,169 of record NC_138169.1, on the reverse strand, counting down.
TAATCAAGTTCTTCTCACTTAGAGGTAGATTCACTTGACATTGAGAGACCTAACTCATCTGCTTCTAATTCGTCCTCTACTACTGATTTGTCAAGAACCCACAGCCATAATTTCCATCTTGGTGTCCTACTGCCATTTCATCATTTTATTCCTCACTAGGTATTCATCAAATACTCTTGGAGAACATGGTCTTAGATGGGACTTTTTTGTAGAACAGAAGGAATTATACTGAGTGCAGAGTTTTTCTTCATAAAAAGAAAATAGCTATTTTTTTTCTATTTTTTGAGGTGATTATTCACATACACAATTAAGAAACAATTTATCAGGCTGTCTTTCTCTCTTGAACATGGCATTATTATATTTCAGAAGGCATAGCAAAAGTACCATCAGAATCAGCTGAAGAACTCTTTAAAATAATGATATATCAACCCCTGGCTGATTCCACATATTTTGAGGGGTACGTATGAACTGCTGCTTGTAACAACAGCCAAGATGAATCCAATGCAAAACTAGATTTGACAGCCCAAGTTTAAATGGAAAATGTCAGCAGGTTTAAACCACAAATATGAACCATGGGGGCATCTCAACAGATTCAAGATCTTCTTTGCTTTCCAGGTTCAGAAATGAACTTTCATGAGTGCACCATGGGAATAATAAGTCCTGAGAATACTTTATCCTGATCAACTTTTTATTTGTAAAGAAAATAATAATTTAAACACCAGCAGGAAAAGCAAAAAATAACACACAAGGGAATGCCCATAATGTTATCAACTGATTTCTCAGCAGAAAATCTACAGGCCAGAAGTGAGTGGCACATATACTTACATTGGTGAAAGGGAAGAACGTACAACCAAGAATAGAGTACTCATCAGGGCTTTCATTCAGATTTGATGGAGAAATCAAAAGCTTTACAGACAAGCAAAAGCTAAGAGAATTCAGCATCACCAAACTGGCTTCAAATCAAATGCTAAAGAAACTTCTCTATGTGGCGGGGAAAAAAAGAGGCCACAACTAGCAAAAAGAAAAGTACAAATGAAAAAGTTCACAGATAAAGGCAAATATATAGTAAAAGTAAGAAATCACCCACACACAAATATGAAAGCAAACCCAGCAACTGTGAGAAGAGGAGAATACAAATGCAGGAAGTGGAACTTAAGAGGGCAGCAGCTTAAAGCCACCTTGTATATATACAGACTGCTATATCAAAACTTCATGGGAAATGGAAACCATAAAGCTACAATAGATACACACATACAAACACACTCACACACAAAACAACCAAACACAACACTAAAGATGGTCATTAAAACACAAGAGAACAGAAGAAAAGAAGAAGGAAAGAAAAAGACCTACAAAAACAAACCCAAAACAATTAAGAAAATGGCAATAGGAACATACATATTGAAAATTACCTTAAATGTAAATGGATTAAATATTCCAAGCAAAAGACAGATTGGCTGAATAGATATAAAAACAAGACCCACTTCAGACCTAGGAAATCATACAGACTGAAAGTGAGTGAATGAAGAAAGATATTCCATGCAAATGGAAATCAAATAAAAGCTGGAGTAACAATACTCACATCCGACAATACAGACTTTAAAATAAAGACTATTACAAGAGAAAAGGAAGGACACTACATAATGATCAAGGGATCAATCCAAGAAGAAGATATAACAATTGTAAACATATCTGCACCCACCATAGGAGCACCTCAATACATAAGGCAAATGCTAACAGCCATAAAAGGGGAAATCAAAAATAATGAAATAATAGTGGGGCATTTTAACACCCCACTTACAACAATGGACAGATCATCCAGACAGAAAATCAATAAGGAAACATAAGCCTTAAATGATGCATTAGACCAGATGGATTTAATTGATATTTATAGGACATTCCATCCAAAAACAGCAGAATACACTTTCTTCTCAAGTTCACATGGAACATTGTCCAAGATAGATCATATCTTGGGCCACAAAATATGCCTTGGTAAATGCAAAAAAAAAAAATGAAATTTTATCAAGCATCTTTTCTGACCACAACAATATGAGATTAGAAATTAATTACAGGAAAAAAAAACTGTGAAAAACACAAACACATAGAGGCTAAACAATAAGTTACTAACAATATGGATCACTGAAGAAATCAGAGATAAAATAAAAAAAGTACATAGAGGCAAATGTCAATGAAAACACAATGATCCAAAACCTATGGGACATAGAAAAAGTAGTTCTAAGAGGGAAGTTTATGGCAATACAATCTTACCTCAGGAAACAAGAAAAACCTCAAATAAACAACATAAAATTACACCTAAAGCAACTAGAGAAAGAACAAAACCTACAGATAGTATAAGGAAAGAAATCATAAAGACCAGAGCAGAAATAAATGAAATAGAGACAAAGAAAACAATAGCAAATATCAATGAAACTAAAATCTGGTTCATGAAAAAGTAAACAAAATTGATAAACATTTAGCCAGACTCATCAGGAAAAAGAAGGGAGAGGACTCAAATCAATAAAATTAGAAATGAAAAAGGAAAAGTTACAATGGACATCACAAAAATACAAAGACATGGAAGAGACTACTATAAACAAATATATGACAATAAAATGGACAACCTAGAAGAAATGGACAAATTCTTATAAAGGTACAACCTTCCAAGACTGAACCAGAAAGAAACAGAAAATATGGAAAGACCAATCACAAGTAATGAAATTTAAACTGTGATATAAAAAACTCCAACAAACAAAAGTTCAGATCCAGATGGCTTCACAGGTGAATTCTATCAAACATTTAGAGAAGAGGAAACACTAATCCTTCTGAAACTCTTCCAAAAAATTGCAGAGGAAGGACCACTCCCAAGCTAATTCAATGAGGCTAACATCACCCTGATACCAAAACCAAAGACAACAAAAAAGAAAATTACAGGCCAATATCACTGATGAACATAAAAGCAAATATTCTCAACAAAATACTAGAAAACCGAATTCAACAATACATTGAAAGTATCATGCACCATGATCAAGTGGGATTTATCCCAGGGATAAAAGGATTCTTCAGTATATGCAAATCAATCAATGTGATTTGCCACATTAAAAAACTGAAGAGGGCTTCCCTGGTGGTGCAGTGGTTGAGAGTCTGCCTGCTGATGCACGGGACATGGGTTCATGCCCCAGTCCGAGAGTATCCCACATGCAGCTGGGCCCGTGAGCCATGGCCTCTGAGCCTGTGCATCCAGAGCCTGTGCTCTGCAATGGGAGAGGCCACAACAGTGAGAGGCCCATGTACCACAAAAAAACCCCAAAAAACAAACAAAAAAAACTGAATAATAAAAACCATATGATCATTGCAACAGATGCAGAAAAAGCTTTTGACAAAATTCAACACCATTTATGATAAAAAGCTCCCCAGAAAGTGGGCTTAGAAGGAGTATACCTCAACATAATAAAGGCCATATATGACAAACCTGTGGCTAACATCCTACTCAAAAGTAAAACCTGAAAGCCCTTCCTTTAAGATCAAGAACAAGACAAGGATGTCCACTCTCCCCACTTTTATCATCATTGTTTAGGAAGTCCTAACCATGACAGTCAGAGAAAAAAAAAAAAAGAAAAAGAAAAAGAAAAAAGAAATAAAAGGAACCCAGATTGGAAAGTAGAAGTAAAAGTGTCACTCTTTGCAGATGACATGATACTATACATACAAAGTTCTAAAGATGTTACCAGAAAACTACTAGAGCTTATCAATGAATTTGGTAAAGTTTCAGGATACAATATTAATATGTAGAAATGTCTTGCATTCCTATACACTAACAAAGAAAGATCAGAAAAGAAATTAAGGAAATAATCCCATTTAGCATCACACCAAAAAAAAAAATCTAAGAATGAACCTAAGGAAGCAAAAATCTGTACTCAGAAAACTGTAAGATACTGATGAAAGAAATCAAAGATGACACAAACAGTTGGAGAGATATACCATGTTCTTGGATTGGAAGAATCAGCACTGTCAAAATATCACCCAAAGGAATCTACAGATTCAATGCAATCCCTATCAAATTACCAATGGCATTTTTCTCAGAACTAGAACAAAAATTTTACAATTTGTATGAAGACACAAAAGACCTGGAATAGCCAAAGCAATCTTTTTTTTTCCAGGTTGCTTTTTAATTTATTTATTATTTCTTTCACCACATCAAAGTTTAGAAATATTATACAATCAAACTAGCTAATCTTTCCCAGTATTCTTTGTACACTACCAAGGAAAAATGGTACAACTGTAGATGGAAGATGACAGTTAAAAAACAGGGAAGTTACCTAAAAATAAGAAGTTGAGATGTGGGAAGATTAAAGGGGAGACTCTTTCTTCTAATGTAAATATAAATTATTCAACTCCCACTCTTAACGGCATGCCTTGGGTGAGTTAAGTGTGTTATCTGCAAGAAACTAGAGCAGGGAAATACCACTAGGAAGCCCTGCCAAGCCCTGGGTGGTGGAGAGAGGCTGGGCCTTTTGCCTAATCCCTGGCTGCAGTTCCTGGGTAGAAGGGTCAACATGGAGAAAAGAATCCTTGAGGACTATAGGAGTAAGGATTGGGCAGAGGTGTCAGAAAGGTCTTCCCTTCTGGATTACTGCCTAGCAGACATGAAGCCCTCGCAGGGATAGACTGCCAAGAGCTTGGTACAAGTTGTGCACCACCTCGCCAGACTTCAATCAACATTCACCAACTGCAAATCAGATTACATCTCTAAGTATAAAAATAGGATTCTACCTTGTGTCTTCATCATATTTATATACAATGATCAAAAACAGCACAGACAAAAACTCAGGGTTGCTTGTTTCACTTGCCTGCTAGCAACTGTGTTGGTACCTGGGGTCTCTCCAGGAGCACCTGGGGACAGGTTTCCAACTACTGCTTCCACAATGATCTCCATGTTCTCTGTGTCCTCTTCAGTTGCTGTGGTTTCTACCAGCCTGGGTCAGCAGGCAAAGGTGGAGGGTTCCCAGAAGGACAGGGGCTCTGGACAGGTTCTAGGAGTCCATTGGTTAGAGAGAGGTCGGGGGATCAGCAATAGCTCAGGGCACAGTACATCCATATCCCCAGTGCTGTTGGCTGGCTGTGAGTCCAACACAGGGTCTGTCATCACTACCAACTTGTGTGCTATGTCCTCTTACGTGCACGTGGCCTTGGACAGATACAGTCCCCTCAGCTTTTCTATCTGTAAAGTGGAGGTGATGACAGCGTCCACATCGTTGGGCCGGAGCGGGAATCACAAGTGCCAGCAAATGGGAAAGCCGTTTTGTAACCTGCAAGGCTCCCAGCCCTGCACGGGCGGGAGCCTCATCTCTATGGTCGACCAGCAGCTGGAGCCGCCTCCCATGACTCCTTTTGTGCGACCACTAGCCAAAGCAATCTTGAGAATGAAAAAGAGCTGGAGGAATCAGGCTCCCTAACTTCAGACTATACTACAAAGATACTCTCAACAAAACAGTATAGTGCTGGCACAAAAACAGAAATATACATCAATGAAACAGGATAGAAAGTCCAGAGATAAATCCATGTACCTATGGTCACCTAATCTATGGCAAAGGAGTCAAGAATATACAATGGAGAAACGACAGTATCTTCAATAGTGGTGTTGGGAAAATTGACAACTACATGTAAGAGAATGAGATTAGAACACTACCCAACACCATACACAAGAATAAACTCAAAATGGATTAAAGACCTAAATGTAAGGTCAGATACTATAAATCTCTTAGAGGTAAACAAAGGCAGAACACTCTCTGATATAAATGCAGCAATATCTTTTTTGTTCAACCTCCTAGAGTGGTAAAAATAAAATAAAAAATAAACAAATGGGACCTCATAAAACTTAAAAGCTTCTGCACAGCAAAGGAAACCATAAGCAAAATGAAAAGGTAGCCCTCAAAATGGGAGAAAATATTTGCAAATGAAGCAACTGACAAGGAATTAATTTCCAAAATATACAAACAGCACATGCAGCTCCATATAAAAAAAAACAAACAGCCCAATCAAAAAATGGGCAGAAGATCTAAATAGACATTTTTCCAAAGAAGACATACAGATGGCCAAGAAACACATGAAAAGCTGCTCAACATCACCAATTATTAGAGAAATGCAAAGCAAATCTACAGCAAGGTATCACCTGACACCAGGAAGAATGGCCATCATCAAAAAATCTACAAACAATAAATGCTAGACAAGATGTGAAGGAAAGGGAACACTTCTACACTCTTGTTGGGAATGTAAATTGTTATAGCCACTCTGGAGAACAGTATGGAGTTTCCTTAAAAAGCTAAAAATAAAGCTCCCATATGACCCAGCAATCCCACTCCTGGGCATATATCAGTAGAAAACCATAATTCAAAAAGATACATGTACCCCAGTGTTCATGGCCACACTATTTACAATAGCCTGGACATAGAAGCAACCTAAATGTCCATCAACAGAGAAGTGGATAAAGAAGTTGTGGTACACATGTACCGTGGAATATTACTCAGCCAGAAAAAAGAACAAAACAATGCCACATGCAGTAACACAGATGAACCTAGAGATAGTCATCCTGAGTGAAGTAAGTTAGACAGAGAAAGACAAATATAGTATGATAACACTTATATGTGGAATCTTAAAAAATGGTACAAATAAACTCATTTACAAAACAAATGGAATCACAGATGTAGAAAACAAATATATGGTTACCAGGGGGAAGAGGGGAGGGATAACTTGGGAGATTGTGATTGACACGTGCACAGAACTATATTTAAAATAGATAACTAACAGCACAGTGAACTCTACTCAATACTCTCTAATGACCTATATGTGCAAATAATCTAAAAAAATAATCAATAAATGAATATGTATAACTGACTCACTTTGCTGCACACCTGAAACTAAAACAATATTTTGCATCAACTGTACTTCAATAAAAATTAAATAAAATAAAAATATAAAAACTAGAAATGCTAATTTACTGTGAAAGTTATTCTTTTTCCAATGACCAGAAACTTCTTTTCTGCTATGCCAAGAAACGTTTCTATTATCAAGATACAAGCAAAAAGAATAAGAAAGCACACTGGTATATAGGAAAATAAAAATAGGAAAGCAGAACATGAAACAGTATAAGGAATTGGAGAAGGTTGTGGAAAATTTTACTCAGAGTATTGTGTTTTTCTTTCTGATGATTAAAATACTCACTTTCCAGATAACATTTATACCTCCTTAGTCATTCCTGACTTATACCTGTCATGTAATTGCTCTTCAATTAATTATCTTGATTCCATATAGACCATCTTTTTTTTTTTTTTTTTTTTTTTGCGGTACGCGGGCCTCTCACTGCTGTGGCCTCTCCCATTGTGGAGCACAGGCTCTGGACGCACAGGCAAAGCGGCCATGGCTCACGGGCCCAGCCACTCTGCGACATGTGGGATCTTCCCAGACCTGGGCACGAACACATTCCCCTGCATCGGCAGGCGGACTCTCAACCACTGTGCCACCAGGGAAGCCCCACCTTTCTTTATTATATCCTTTTTATTTTTAACATGTTTATTTGACATAATTCAATTTAGTTTCTAGGAGTTATAGATTAATTCTCTTTCTGGGATATAGTAATCTTCTAAATCTTATTTGTAACAATTTATATATTGCCTCAGAGGGACACCTTTGGATCTCAACCTGGAATTCTCTGTTATCCGTTGGGTGATGTCATTATCCTGTCTACTTTCAGTTCTTCCACGTTTTTCAGAGGGGTATTTGAGAACTGACCTAACTGCACACTCTAGCCTTGTCATCCTTGCAATCACAGGCACATATTTAGGAGGAGACTGGCTAGAATTTGGAGGTGGGGACAAATAAAACTAACTTTCAAAAAAGAACTGACTCCACAACTTTTTCTCTCCTGGTACAGATTGCAAATCATCAGAGAGTTCTCCATACCAATGCATGCTAGGTGCTATGCTGTGGGCACATTTAGATATGAGTGTCCTAAAGGGAGTAATGATAGAAAATAATGGAGCAGAGTCCAAAATGCACTTGGATTGAAATATTATTGGAAAACATGAGTAAAGCAAGTTTTGGATTCTGAGGTAGATTATATTGAAGGCTTTTGCTATTAAATGGATATAATGTCCAATGATGAAATTTCTCCCACAAAGCTTCTTTCTAAGTGGTGTCATAAAATATTCTCCCATTATTGAATATGGTTTAAATCTAAAAGGATCTAATACTGTATTGATGTATCTGTCAATATTTAACAACGCTCTGTCTTTTTTCCCTTCATCTTTCAAAATAACTAATATATTAAATAATAAAATGAATAAGTTTTTATGAAGCAAGTAACTATATGCAGATTTAATTTTTGATGAGATAAAAATGTATAATTCCTGCCCCCAGCTCTCCAGACAGCACAAATTGTTGCCAGAGATGCTTCAGGTCTTTGCTCAAAACAAACCTACCACCACCTTTAGCAGAAATTAACGTAAATCTTTAATTTAAAGGGTATAGAGATAAGAAAGGAAGCTACAAACAAACGAAAAACAAGTAGGACCAGCTCGGACAAAGATGACAAACAAATCTGACCTCCAACAGGCCCTGAGTCTCATTATACACTGCTTTTACTATATTAGCATAATAAATAACACACCTACCAATGGCCATCACAGGACATTAAGGACCAAAGAAGAATCAAAAAGGGGTGTTTTCCCACTCCCTTGAAAAACCTCTGTCCCTTCCAGATAGACTAATGCATATGTCTCCCCATCATTAGCCTCATTCTTCCTCCCTTTGTCTTTACTCTTTAAAATTAAATCCTTCTCATCTTCTGGGTGAGAATTTGTTCTGTGAACTTAGTTCCTGCTTCTCCATTCTTTAGCCATTGAATAAAGCTTGTGCTGTATTGATCTCAGCTTCAGTTTTATTTGGCTGCTTGAACCCAAACGGAAAAGTACCCTTCCCCACTGAAGCAAAAGACCTCGAGCAGCCTAGGGCCTGAGGAGGCTCTGTATGCCTTAATTCGGAAACAAAATAATTAAGATAACAACAATCATTATTATCTAGTTACTACTATGCAAGTCATTGTGCTTAGTGTTTTCCTATTATCTCATTTAATCTTCTAATTAATCTTATATCCATTTTATACATGATGAAACTGTTGCTGCTTAAAAGGGTTATAGTAGTTTCCCATAGGAACATAATGATTAGCATATTAATTTAGAATGTAGGTTCAGACTTCCCAGGATTGAAGTTCAGTTGTGCCTCTAATTCTATGAACTTGCGTAGGTTACCCAAACTCCCTGTGCTTCAATTTCCTTATTTATAAAGTGAAAATAATATTACCACCATGGCTTAGTGTTCTTGCTCACAATCTTACCTGTATTGAGGTTTGTAAAATCCTTAGTAGAGAATATAGAAAATGTTTGATAAATTTGTCCACATAGCTAGTAAGGAGCAGCATTGCAATTTAAACCCTAACACCCCAGTTTCAAAGCCCATGCCCACCTCATCCTGGCCATGGGTAAGATGAGCAAGAGAAAAAAACAGGCAGCTCTGAATTCAAATCCAGTTCCCCATTAAAACCTGAGGGAGTTCTAAGAAGTTATTTGAACCTCTCTGAGTCTCATTTAATCATATGCATATAATCTATCTAAAAGTACTATTGAGACATAAGAAAATATGCAATGTGACTGGAATTAGAAGGCAAGATAAAACTCTTTGTCTCTTGCTCACTCCTGGTCACTTCCCTCAACGTTTCTTTTATAGGTGACTTTGGAACACAGATATACACATATGAAGAAAGTGAGAGGGAGACAGAGAATAAGTGCTGAATATAAATAGGATCACTGAAAATTGGAAATATCAGGAAAGTTCCCAGAAAAGAAGAAAAACTGAACTAAAGGTTGGTGAGTATATAGAGAGAAGGAAACAAACAGACATGGCTGGCACCAAGTCAAAGGTATAGGCTGGAAAGGGGATCAGTTGCTGGAGTTCACAATTTTATGTTCAAATTCAGTCTAACAGATTAGGAAGAATTTTTGAGCATCAAACTAGGGAGTTTGGAATTGATCCTATATGCAATGGAGATTAAAGTGTCTTCTATGGGGGATTATATAAATTCCATGAAAGATTCAGGAAGTTAGAGCTGGGAAATATCATCTGTTTTCAATCACATTTTTCATTATATAAATCATGACAGATATTATAATAGAAACAAGAAAGTCCAATTAATAAATAATTCCTATACATAGTTCTTTATTATTTACATAATCCTAATTAAATTTCTTAGAGCATCCATATTTTTGTAATGATTCTTTTTCACATATAACAACGGAATTATTTAACTTAAAAATTATATATGTAATAAAAGTTAATGCAATAATTAAAAGTTGACATTGTGAGAGGGAAAGGGACTTGATTGCTATTTATTATCAATTGTTGAACAGAAAGACAATGGAAGTAACAAGAGAAAAAGCTTAAGATAAATTCAAAAGAGAAGTGTCATTGTCCAGGAAGTTACTGTCTGGCAATACTTGGCTTGTAAAACTTTGGTAGAGCCCTGGGTACTCTGTCTGTCTCTGTGTCAAACAACATATGAACAGTCTTGTGATAATCCAAAGAGCCACACAAAAAGAGAGGGAGTATAAAACAGAAGAAGCTCAAAGGAAGCTCTAGCTTGATAAAGTAGAAATTTTATCTGGAAAAATGTGACTGAGGGGTATTCTAAAATAGGTTAAAGAATTAAAAGGTGAATATTTCTTTTGGCATTCTATTTTCTATATTTTGTGGGTTAATTATTAGATAACAAGACATATTCCTTCTGAGTTACTGAGCTACTTCAAAGCAAGGGCAATGCAAATACTTAAATAATATTCATTTTTTCAATTATTCAGATTTAGACTAATGGCTAGAATATAGTTAGCACTAAAAAAGTTTCTCTTAGTTAAGTAATTTTTGGGTAAATTTAGTTATAAAATTATTTGAAAAGATAATTGAGGGATCATCTCTTGATTTCTAGACCCATATGTCCAATGTTTTGATGGATGTCTCCCATTATAAATGCAAAGGAAACTTAAACTGAATCTATCCTTTATGGAAATTTATCAGCTTTTCCAACCTGTTCCCATTCCTGTGTTCTCTCAGCAAAGAGCACCACCCCATCCACCCAGAAAAATAACTCTCTTCCAGATCTCATACATTTAATCAGTCTCTAATTTCTACAAATTTTCTTCCTATAATATTTATCAAATCCATTCCTCCATTCCCACTACTGCTGCTGGAGTCATATGTCAAGCCTTCATTATTTCTTACCTAGCTTTCCCATAGCAGTTTCCTAACAGGTATCCCTTCACGCAGTAATGTCACTTCATACCTATTTTTTCATTTCTGCCAACGGGTTTTGTTTTCAAAATGCAATTCTGAATATGTCATTTCCTCTTAAAAATTATTTCACGATTACCCATTGCTTTCAGGATAAAATTTTAAATGATTAGCATAATGGGGCCTTGGCAATATGAACTTGGCTTCCCTCTCCATCTTCCATCTGACCTTTCCACACCCAAGGCTTCATTATACTGAATTACCAGAAATTCCTGAAGTTATCACGTTTCCTTAGCCTTTGGTACTCCTGAATATACTGTTTCCTTTGCCTGGAAGTCTCAACTAATTCCTACTCCATGCACATTTTTAACACACATTTACTATATTCACTATTTGAGATTCAGAGTTGTCCCCATTGTCTCAGAGAAATAATTACTCATATCCAAGATTAGATTACATTCTTCTCTTCTTTGCCTAAATAAGAACCTGGGATTAAATATCATAACCTTTAGTGTCCTTCACTGTACTGTGAGTTCCTTCAAGACGGGGTTTATCTACTTCAACTCTGTGTCCCAAAAGTTAACAGGGTACCTAACAGTAGTACAATTATTTATTGAATAAAAATACAGTAGAATAAAAATTAATAATATGTCTGATATAGCCCTTGTGGTTTAGAGTTAAGGAAATTAAACTAGAGCTGTTATTATGATTAGTTTGAATTAACTTAGCATTAGCCATTTTGAGAACTCAGCTCACACCATTGCTCAGTGATCTTTCTATTAAACCCTAGACAAATTCCAAGTAGCTCCTACTGTGTCATTGTTTATGAAAGGTAAGTACAGGCTGTCTTTGAGAGTTCTCACACCAGTATTCACTATCACCATGTATGTCACCATGTATGTCAGTGCTGGTTTACCTGTTATTTTTACATAATTCACTTAGGTTTTGCTCTAGAGAGTTGGAGTGCTGTACTAGTAGTGCTACAGTTTATATATTAAGAAGATCAAACAACAGGAAACAACCCTAATGAAGTAATCAGGGTATATATTCTAGGCTCGAACAATATATTTTTTTAAATTTCAGTGTACCATGTGTTTTAAACAATCTTTGAAACCAGTACATAAATTATATTCTCTTCTCTACTGACTTATTAATTCAAAGACAAAAAGATAAAAGCAAAAACAACTGGCATTCCCAGGATAATACAAGAGCTATCAATCTAGGTATATTCATGAAAGCAAAACACCAGTTGATTGAAATGTTATATTTCAAACAGATGGGATAACATCATATGAACATGTGTGTTGCAGTTTGTACAAACATTATATTCTAGCCAATTTGACCCTGAGACCACCATGCAATATTGGAAAAGAGAAATCATGTAAATCATTCCAAATAAAATAATTTTTATGTCTTGAAAATGTTCACCGAGACCTTAGAATTGACCAATCACTAGTTTAAAAGAGTGAGAGGAATAAAGATGGTGGAGGAGTAGGAGGAAGTGGAGTTCATCTCTCCACACAAATGTATCAAGAATACATCTATGAATGGAACAGTTCTCACAGAGCACAAGCTGAACACTAGCAAAGGACCTCAGACACCTAAAAGGACAAGAAAGATCCCCACATAACTGGGTAGGACAAAAGAAAGAAGGGATAAGGAAGAGGAGAGGAAGTGGGATGGGACCTGCACCCCTGGATGGGGGAACTGAAAGAGAGCTGAGGTTCCCGCATCTGGGGAAGCCCCCTCACTGGCAGGGAAATCAGTTGGGACAGAAAGGGAGCTTCCGGGGCTATCAGAGGAAAGTGCAGCAACCGGTCTGTAGCAGGCAGAACAGAGTGAGACCTACACATATTGTTGGCATCACACAACAACCCTGTGTGTCCCAGCCTGAAATGCCTGTCCACAACTGTGGACAGGGGTTGGGTGCTGGAACGTGGGGTTTGGAGAGCAAACCAGCATGAAGAAAGCTGTTGGCTGTGAGGAGACAGCCCAAGGGGGTGGAAGTGAGGAAATCCACAACCGGGAATGCTTGTGGTGAAAACTTGGACCACCATTGAAATGGAGCACCATTGCTAAGTGATGCACAAGGAGTGGGGCTACCATTGTAGCCTCTCTCCCCATGCTCCAGCCCCTGCCTCCCCAGGCACTAAGAAGGGTTCCCATGTGGTCTGGCTCTCTTGTGCCCAAGGCTGCTGGCAACCCCACATGCCCCATCCACACAGGGTATCCTGCAAACCCAGCAGCCACCACCTCCTCCTCCATGGTGGGCACTCATGTGACACCGGCTGCCACTACATCCACACCCCCTCCTCAACAGGGCAGACTCATGTGCTCTGGGGCAGTCTTAAGAGCAGACCCCTGTGGGTGGTTGAAATGCAGAGGTGTGGTTGAAACCACAGCTGAGCCCTAGGGGCCGTGCAACTAAGGAAGAAAAACTGAAATCTCTCCTTGCAGCTGTGCAAACCACAAACTGACACTTCCACAAGTGGCTTTGTAAACTTAACATCTACAGAACATATAACGGGCAACGAGTGTTCCCTCAGCCAAGGTACATCCAGTTTTAGCAGCTGTAGACTTTGTGGGCACATACACATGAGGGTTGGGCCAGGGCAGAGTCTGAGATGCCCCCATAGCACCTACAGTGGGTCCTGATCCATGATTACTGCAACCCTGGGACCTGATTTCAGTGGATCTACAGTGGTGGCCTGGTGAAAACAATATCTGAGAGACACAAGGACCAATTGCCAGCATACCCATGGTTAAGGTGGGGCTGAGAGCAGTGCCAACAGCACTGTAATCTGAGAGCTAGCACAATAGGTGAAAGGTGACACAACAGAGCACACCCACAGGTAAACAGATCCAGAGGAGGAATACTCAGTGACTTCCCTCCCAGTGAAAGTGCTCCAATCCCACCAACCTCACACCATAGATCAGAAACACAGCTAAGAAACAGATCTGAGGGACTCTACTCCAACAACTAAGGAGCAGATCCTACCTCTGACAAGACAGTGACCACCAGAGAGCAAAGGGGAGGCACTGCTCAATATCCCGTGTAGGCTTTTATCACCACAACTTTAGTCACATTTCGTATCAAAGGATAATGGCCAGCATACACCTAGGAAAGAGGTGACAGACATCTGTAGTTAAAAAATCCTCACACACAAAAAAATTAAAACCATGATGGCTACAAAGGGACGTTTCCACATAAAATAACCCTCCAAGATGATCTGAGGGTCTGGCATGAGGAGGAAGAACATTTAGCCTTGAAGGCCAGTGGGGCTTGAGTGCAGGAGTTCCACAGGGCTGGGGAAAACAGAGACTCCACTCTTCGAGGGTGCACACCAGGTCTCATGTGCACTGGGACCCAGCACAAAGTGATACCTCCGTAGGAACCTGGGCTGCACATACCTAGGGGTCTTGGAAAGCCTCCTGGGGAGGAAAAGTTTCAGTATAGCTCACCATGGAAGCAAGCACACTGGTAGCAGAAGCCCCAGGGAATATTGATTGGAGCAAACTCCCCAGGAGGTCTACATTTTGAAACCAGCACCCAACCCCACCTAAAAAACTGCAGGCTCCAGTGCTGGAAAGTCTCTGGCCAAACAACCAACGAGATAGGAACACAGTCCCAACCATCAGAAGACAAGCTGCCTAAAGTCATACTAAGCACACAGACATCCCAAAACACACCCTTGTCATGGCTCTACCCACCAGAGGGAAAAGACCCAGCTCCACACACTAAAGGTCAGGTACCATTTCCTCCCACCAGGAAGCCTGCACAAGTCCCTGGACCAACATCACTCACCAGGGGGCAGACACCAGAAGTGAGATGAAATATGAGCCTGCAGCCTGTGAAAAGGAGTATACAAACACAGAAATTTAGACAAAATGAGAAGAGAGAGAAATATGTTGCAAATGAATGGACAAGATAAAAACCCACAAGAACAACTAAATGAAGAAGAGATAGGCAATCTACCTGAAAAATAATTCAGAGAGGTGACAATAATGATGGTCCAAAATCTCAGAAACAGAATGGAGGTACAGATCAAAAGATACAAGAAACCTTTTATGAGTAGCTGGAAGATTTAAAGAACAAACAAACAGAGATGAACAATAAAATAACTGAAATGAAAAATATTCTAGAAGGAAACACTAGCAGAATAACTTATCCAGAAGAAGGAATAAGTGAGCTGGAAGACAGAGTGGTGGAAATCACTGCCACAGAATATAATAAAGAAAAAGGAATGAAAATAAATGAGGACAGTCTCAAATTATCTGAGACAACATTAAACGTGCCAACATTCACATTATAGGTGTCCTAGAAGGAGAAGAGAAAGACAAAGGGCCTGAGAAAGTATCTGAAGTTATCATAGCCAAAAGCTTTCCTAATGTGAGAAAGGAAACATTCACTCAAGTACAGGAAGTACAGAGTCCCATACAGGATGAAGCCAAAGAGGAACATGCCAAGACATATATTACTCAAACTGAAAAAATAATAAAGACAAGGAAAAATATTAAAAGCAACAAGGGAAAAGCAACAAATAGCATACAAGAGAATACCCATAAGGTTACCAGCTGATCTATTCAGCAGAAATTCTACAGACCAGGAGGGAGTGGCACAATATACTAAAAGTGATGAAAGTAAAGACCTTACAACCAAGAAAACTCTAATCAGTAAGGCTCGCATTCAGATTAGACAGATAAATCAAAGGCTTTACAGAAAAGCAAAAGCTAAGAGAATTCAGCATCACCAAACCAACTTTACAACAACTGCTAAAGGAACATCTCTAGGCAGGAAAGAGACCAACAACTTAAAACAACACTGTATATATATAGACTGCTATATCAAAACCTCATGGGAACAGCAAACTCCAAAACTACAATACATAAAAACACACACAAAAAAAGCACCCAAACATAACACTGAAGATGGTAATCAAACCATAAGAGAAGAGAACAAATGAGGAAGTGAAGAAAAAGGCCTACAAAAAAAACCCCCAAACAATTAAGAAAATGGCAATAGGAACATATATATTGACAATCACCTTAAATGTAAATAAATTAAATTCTTCAACCCAAAGACATGGACTGGCTGAATGGATACAAAAACAAAACCCATATATATGCTGTCTACAAGAGACCTACTTCATACCTATGGACACATACACACTGAAAGTAAGGAGATAGAAAAACATATTTCATGCAAATGGAAATAAAAGAAACCTGGAGCAGGAATACTCATATCAGAAAAAATAAAATTTAAAATAAAGACTGTTGGGCTTCCCTGGTGGTGCAGTGGTTGATAATCTGCCTGTCAATGCAGGGGACACGGGTTCGAGCCCTAGTCTGGGAAGATGCCACATGCCATGGAGCAACTAGGCCCATGAGCCACAACTACTGAGCCTGCACGTCTGCAGCCTGTGCTCTGCAACAAGAGTGGCCACGACAGTGAGAGGCCCACGCACTGTGATGAAGAGTGGCCACTGCTTGCCGCAACTAGAGAAAGCCCTTACACAGAAACAAAGACCCAACACAGTCAAAAATAAATAAGTAAATAAATTTATTAAAAATATAAAATAAAATAAAGACTGTTGCAAGAGACCAGGAAGGACACTACATAATGATCAAGTGATCAATCCAAGAAGAAGATATAACAATTTAAAATATATATGCAGCCTACATAGAAGCAAATCAATATATAGGGCAAATGCTAACAACCATAAAAGGGGAAATCAATAGTAACACAATAATAGTGGGGGACTTTAACACCCCACTTACACCAATGGACATATCATCCAGACAGAAAATTAATAAGGAAACAGAAGCCTTAAATCACACATGTGACCAGATAGACTTGATTGATATCTATAGGACATTTCATCCAAAAACAGCAGAATACACTTTCTTCTCAAGTGCACATGGAACATTCTACAGAATAGATCACATCTTGGGTCACAAATCAAGCCTCAGTAAATTTAAGAAAATTGAAATTGTATCAAGCATCTTTTCAACCACAATGCTATGAGATTAGAAATCAACTATAGGAAACCAAAAAAAAAAAAGCTGTAAAAAACACAAACACATGGAGTCTAAGCAATATGTTACTAAACAACCAATGGATCAAAGAAGAAGTCTAAAAATACCTAGAGAAAAATGTCAATGAAAACACAATGATCCAAAACCTATGGGACGTAGCAAAAGCAGTTCCAAGAAGGAAGTTATAGCAAAACAGTCTTACCTCAGGAAACAAGAAAAATCTCAAATAAACAACCTAACCTTAAAACCAAACCAACTAGAGGAAGAAGAACAAACAAAACCCAAAGCTAGTGGAAGGAAAGGAACTTAAAAACCAGAGCAAAAATAAATGAAATAGAAACGAAGAAAACAATAGCAAAGATCAGTGAAATTAGAAGCTGGTTCTTGAAAAGATAAAAAAAAAAATGACAAACCTTTAGCCAGACTCAAGAAAAAAAGGGAGAGGACTCAAATCAATAAAATTAGAAATGAAAAAGGAGAAGTTACAATGGACACCAAAGGATCACAGTAAATGTAACAAAATTAAAATCATATGAAGCGTCTTTTCTGACCATAACACTCTGAGATTGGAAATCATTACAGGAAACCAAAAAAAAGGACACCACAGACATGCAAATGATCATCAGAGACTACTATAAGCAACAATACAACAATAAAATGGACAACTTAGAAGAAGTGAACAAATTCCTAGAAAGGTACAACCTTCCAAGACTGAACCAGGAAGAAACAGAAAATATAAACAGACCAATCGCAAATACTAAAATTGAAATTGTGATATAAAAAACTACCAAAAAACAAAACTCCAGGACCAGATGGCTTCACAGGTGAATTCTATCAAACACTTAGAGAAGAGGTAACACCTATCCTTCTCAAACTCTTCCAAAAAAATTGCAAAGGAAGGGACACTCCCAAGATCATTCAACAACACAACCAACACCCTGGTACCTAAACCAGACAAAGATGTCACAAAAAAAGAATATTACAGGCCAATATCACTGATGAACATAAATGTGAAAATCCTCAACAAAATACCAGCAATCTTAATCTAACAACACATTATAAGAGTCATACCATGATGAAGTGGGATTTATCCCAGGGACAAAAGGATTTTTCAATATTCATAAATCAATCAATGTGATACACCATATTAGCAAACTGAAGAATAAAAACCATCTGATCATCCCAATAGATGCAGAAAAAGCTTTTGACAGGATTCAACACCCAATTATGATAAAAATTCTCCAGAAAGTGGGCATAGAAGGAACCTACCTCAACATAATAAAGGCCACATATGAAAAACCCACAGCAAACATCATTCCCCACAGTGAAAAACTGAAAGCATATCCTCTAAGATCAGGAACAAGACAAGGATGTCCACTCTCACCACTTTTATTCAACATAGTTTTGGAAGTCCTAACCATGACAATCAGAGTTGGAAAATAAATAAAATGAATCCAGATTGGAAAAAATAGGTAAAACTGTCACTGTTTGCAGATTACATGATACCATATGCAGAAAGTCCTAAACATGTTACCAGAAAACTACTAGAGCTAATCAATGAATTTGGTAAAGTTGCAGGATACAAAATTAGAACAAAAAATCTCTTGCATTCCTATCCACTAAAAAGAAAGATCAGAAAAGAAATTAAGGAAAGAATCCCATTTACCATCACACCAAACAGAATAAAATACCTAGAAATAAACCTACCTAAGGAGGCAAAAGACCTGTACTTTGAAAACTATAAGATACTGATGAAGGAAATAAAAGGTGACACAAACAGATGGAGCAGTATACCATGTTCTTGGATTGGAAGAATCAATATTGCCAAAATTACTATACTACCCAAAGTAATCTACAGATTTAATTCAATCTCTATCAAATTACCAATAGTAGTTTTCACAGAATTAGAACAAAATATTTTACAATTTGCATGGAGACACAAAAGACCCTGAAGAGCTAAGGCTATCCTGAGAAAGAAAAACGGAGATAGAGGAATCAGGCTCCCTGACTTCAGATTATACTACAAAGCTACAGTCATCAAAAGAGTACAGTACTTGCACAAGCACAGAGATATAGATCAATGAAACAGGAAAGCCCAGAGGAAAATCCCATGCACCTATGGTCAATTAATCTACAACAAAGAGGCAAGACTATACAATGGAGAAAAGACAGTATTTTCAATAAGCAGTGTAGGGAAAAATGGACAGCTACATGTAAAAGAATGAAATTAGAATTCTCCCTAACAACATACACAAAAATAAAGTAAAAATGGATTAAAGACCTAAATTTAAGACCGACACTATGAAACTCTTAGAAGAAAACATAGGCAGAACACTGTCTGAAATAAATTGCAGCAAGAAGTTTTTTGATCCACCTCCTAGAGTAATGAAAACAAAACCAAATATAAACAAATGGGACCTCATTAAACTTAAAAGCTTTTGCAAAGCAAAGGAAACCATAAGCAAAATTAAAAGACAACCCACAGAAAGGGAGAGAATATTTGCAATTGAAGCAACCAACATGGGATTAAACTCCAAAATATACAAATGGCACATGCAGCTCAATATCAAAAAAAAAAACAACCCAATCAAAAAGTGGGTGGAAGATCTAAATAGACATTTCTCCAAAGAAGACATTCAGATGTCCATGAAGCACATGAAAAGATGTTCAACATCACTCATTATTAGAGAAATGCAAATCAAAACTACAATGAGGTATGACCTCACACTGGTCAGAATGGCCTTCACCAAATAATCTACAAACAATACACACTGGAGAGGATGTGGAGAAAAGAGAACCCTCCTACACTCTTGGTAGGAACGTAAATTGGTACAGCCACTATGGAGAACAGTATGGAAGTTCCTTAAAAAACTAAAAATAGAGCTATTATATGATTCAGTAATCCCACTCCTGGACATATATCCAGAGAAAACCATAATTCAAAAAGATACATGCAAAAAGAAATGATACATGCACCCTAATGTCCACTGCAGCACTATTTACAATAGCCAGGTCATGGAAGCAACCTAAGTGTCCATTGACAGATGAATGGATAAAGAAGATGTGGTATATATACACAATGGAATATGACTCAGCCATAAAAAATAACAAAATAATTCCATTTGCAGCAACATGGATGGACCTAGAAATTGTCATACTGAGTTAAGTAAGTCAGACCAAGAAAGACAAATATCATATGATATCACTTATATGTGGAATCTTTAAAAAAGGTACCAAAAAACTTACTTATAAAGCACAAATACAGTCAGAGTTGTAGAAAACAAACTTATGGTTACCAAGGGGGGAAGGGGGGAGGCATAAATTGGGAAACTGGGATTGAAATATTCACAGTACTATATATAAAATAGAAAGCTAATAAAACTTACTGTATAGCACAGGAAACTCTACTCAGTACTCTTTTATGACCTACATGGGAAATGAATCTAAAAAAAAACAGTGGATATATGTATATGTATAACTGATTCACTTTGCTGTACAGCAGAAACTAATTCAACATTGTAAATCAACTATACTCCAATAAAGTTAATTAAAAATTAAAAAATAAAGCTATAAAGAAAATCAAGGAGGAGTCTCTAGATGTGTTTGCCAAACTCCATGAAGACTCT
Organism: Mesoplodon bidens; assembly: GCF_964165515.1. Classification (NCBI taxonomy): domain Eukaryota; kingdom Metazoa; phylum Chordata; class Mammalia; order Artiodactyla; family Ziphiidae; genus Mesoplodon; species Mesoplodon bidens. The sequence continues at coordinate 59,058,176 of NC_138169.1, read as the reverse complement.
ATTATACTACTACTTTTAGTAACTCCCCCTATTACCTTGACTTTATAAAGAATTTTATCATTTCTGTTTGGGAGCATTCCAGGTTGGTAGCCACCTCATGTTACTCAAGGTAATCAGCAGGATGTTACATGTCCTCCGTGGGAAAAATTTCATGCTATGGCATCTTATGAGGTTGTCCTTGACCCTCAGCTCAATGCATTTTAGAAAATGTAACTGTTGAGTGTTGGTGGACAAGTATAAGATCTATCTACCATTTTCACCTGAGTTTAACTGTGAGCCAAGATAATTTTAGACATTCATTTATTTATTCATTCAAAAAATAAATGTTTCTCACCTATTCATGCTATTATTCAGCAAATATCCATGGTCCATTCATGAGACAACAAAAGTTTTCAGTTAAGAGAGACAGAATAATAAGAAGTAACTAGCACAATGGAAAGTGTCTGGCTTTGGAGTCCTATGACCTGACCAATTTGATTCCTTGTTAGATCTGTAACCCTGATCAAGTTAATGCGTGGATCTTAAAACATTTTTGTTAAAATGTTTTTTAAAGGAATTTTGAAAGATTAAGTACCCAACTTGCATAATTCTAGGTTGATATCTAAAAACCTCATCTTAAATTTAAATCATTTTAAAGTATATAATTCTCAGCTTACTTTAAGTAATAATCATTTAAATAAAAATGTTACATTTTTTTATAAATATGTCCATTGGGATATAAAAGGCATAATAATTTGATACTCACTATTGTCCTTTTAAAAACTATATGCACAAGTTCTTTAATAGTGTAAAAAGTGTCCTTGTTCCTATTCTTCCTGGAAATTGTATAGTCATTACATTTTTTTTCCATAGAAGTTCATCCTAATGTACTATATCTTTATATTAAAAAATGATTCTATAATAATTTTACTTTTTTCATAGCAGTTGGTATCATCAAACATGTTATTAATACATGTGCAAATATGTGTGCCTTTTTATTTTTTGTCTTCCTTTCCAATTCCCCACCTTCTTCTAGATTTTAAGCCCCTAGAGAGCAGGGGTTCATTTTGTGTCCCAAGGACCTAAAATAAAGTCTGGCACATAATATAAAACAGGGCTGGCACGTAATAAATAAATATTTTTGAATAGATGAATGAATGAATGAATATTAGGAAGGGGGCATAGGGAGTTCTAGTGGGGAGGAATGGGTTTCAATTTAAATTCAGAGGTGAGAGAATACTTCCCAAAGGAGGTCACGTACATAATCTTAAAGATAAAAACCAAGTGTTTATTTGGGGGAAGAGAATTCCAGCAAAAGAAACAGCACCAGGAAAGACAATTCCGTGGGAAGGATCATGGTTGGAAAAGTTCAGAAAACTCACAGAAAGCCAGCATGAATGAAGCAGAATGACTAAATAGAAGGCAGAATAAGAAGAGAGAAAAGAACCAGATCTTAAATGGATAAAGAACTAATATGATGATGGTAAGGACAATGAGATGAAGAAAGAAGTTTTGTAGAATGCTTAATCTAGATGCAGTTTTAAGTTGTCTTTCCTTCTTTCTCTCATTTTGCAGACAAGAAAACTGACACAGAAAGTTTAAATGATTTTGTCAAGGTACTACAACAAACCAAGAGAAAAATGGGAAAAAATCTTAGTGACTAGACTCCCATCATATATTTCCTAGTCCACTGACAGACTGTCAAGTTCCAAAGGAACAGCAAAGACTTGCTAACATCTTATCTCTGTGTAATTAAATTATAGCATTCTACAAAGTGTTTCAGTTTAGTCCTTTCCATAAATATCATATTCTTTTGTAAGGGGAGTACTAATGAAGTAGTCTGATTTTATGCAGTATTGTAATATTTTAAAATAATTTGTAGTAGAAAGTTACTCTTTTCTTTCCACAATTTTCCTTTTCCATAACTGACAGTCTCTGCCTCTGGGCAAATACCACTGACATTCCAATGATGGTGATATATAATATTGTCAGATTTTTCATATAAGTAAATATGACATTTTAATACTAAATTATGTAAAACAAGAAGCAGTTGATTTTAAATTTAACTTTAAAATGAAATAGTAAATTAATGGAATATCTGAATAAAAAATAGAAATTTAAATAAAAAACATATGCATGAAAAATTAGTCCAAGTAAAATGAATTTGTTTTTTTAAAAATGATTGTATTTAATCTCTCACCACTACTTTTGCATGAACACTGAAGTTGCAACTGATCATTATTTACTGTATACATTTAATGAATATTTTATAAAGTTCAGGCAAGCACGACATTTACATAATATATGTTAAAGCTATGGCCAATAATAAAGGAAAAGTGTCTTTGTTATAAAATCCATCAGGTACTATCTGATGCTGTCTACAGCTTAGTATTAAGTAAGTACCCATTTCTATAGGCAAAAAAAAAAATCTTATTTGCCAACAATGGTCATCCACTAATAATTTTAGAAATCAAATAGACCAAGGCTGCATTTACCAAATACTCTTTATTTTCATCCCTAATTGCTTTTTATTAAGATTACAGAGGGTGACTCAACTTTTCTGATCTTTAAAAGCCTTCTGTACTTCTATGCACTCTGCAATTTTTTGTACCTATAAAGCCAGTGAAAGACAAACTGACATAAGGAGAAACATTTATGTGCATGGAGTGTGACAAGTCCCCTGTCACTATTTTTTTTTGGACCTTTTAATAATGGTCACAGAGTTGACCTGAAAAACAAAATACGCATCATTTCAGACATACTTTTAGCTGGAGAACTAATTTTTAAATCTATAAATTATATATAGATTTCCACCATGTAGATTGCTGAAACCTACAAAAATTTAATTTAGTTTCTTGTAATAATTCCTTGAGTTATTCAGTAAAAATTAAAAGATACTTTATTTAGAAAAAACTTAGAAGTGTCCTTCATGGGTATTAGTAAGGAAAGAGTAACAGTAAGACTGAAAATAAATCAACAGAAATAGACAAACTACTAGCTAATTTAAACAAATAAAAAATGGAGACAGCAAACAAAAAAATTATAAGGAGGAAATGATTACTGATACAATAGAAATTTAAAACATTATCAAATAAGTTTACGTACCTCTTTGAAAATAACATTGAAAACCTATGTGGATAAGTTCTCAGGATAATACAGTTTCCTAAAATTGTCCCTTGTAGAGTTAGAAAACTTAAACAGACAAATATACACAAAATAAATAGAGAAAAGTTTTCAAGGAAATACTTCTATTAAAAAGGCAAAAAGTCCAGCTGGTTTCAGAGGAGATTCTACCAAACATTTAAAGACCACATAGTTCCAATGCTTTATAAATTATTTCAGAGCATAGAAAATAAATAAAAATCTCCTAAATTATTTTATAATGGAAGCACAGGATTTACGTCTAATTCTGATAAAGATAACCCAGAAAGGAAAGCTGTAGGGAAATATTACTTATGGATAATAATTTGAAAATCTTAAATAATTTATTAGCATGTTCCAATAACTTAAAAAAAAAGACATCATAACCAAATAGATTTCAATATTGAAATGCAAGCTTGGTTTAATATTCAGATACCTATTTCTATAGACATAATAATAATTATTAATAAATTTATAAATTAATTACTAATAAATCACCATACTAATGGTTCTCAGCAGAAAAAGTTGATAATTATCTCCATTATACTGAAAACTTCTTTTAAATAATATGACTTTTATTCTTTTTTAAAGATTTCAAGAAAGCACAAATGAATGACTATATCATAAGGTAATGAAATAGGTAAATATATTACAATGTTAAAGCCAGAATCTTACTGTGAAAAACAAAAATGTTATTCCCACTAAGGTCAAGAAAAAAATAAAACGTGATCACTATCTGCATTATTATTTAATACTTTCATGAAGATTGTCCTCAATGAATATACACAAGATTAATTAGTTATGAAAATAAAAATTGGTAACCATTTCAATTTGTAGATGGATGTTAGAAACTCCTAAAATATCTTGATAATATAACTCAAATAATAAAATACTTTAGCAAGATAGAATATTTTAAATGTAACATATAAAAATCAATAGCCTTCATAAAAACAAATGATAGGTACCCTAATGGTTCACTTTGATACAGAGATTCTATGGCCCAATACCAGTATTTACCTGATTCATACACAAAATTCTATTTAAATCAAGGGGTCTAAGATACTTTATGAGATACAACAAATTCTTGTGCTTATTTCCCATCATCCCATTGCTTCCTGAAAATTTTTATTGCTGGCTAATATCCATGTCCTCCTGCTGAATTTAGCAATACAGTCTCTGAGACAAGCATTGCTACATGTACATTGGTAATGATTTTGACTGTGAGTGAAACTCTGAACACAATAAATCCATCTGTATATCATCCAGTGGTTCAGCACTTTGTAAAACATTTTTTAACTATTTCAAATACATATATACAAAAAGAATCTCCCATTGTTGAAAAACTACAACTTCTGGTAAGCCCTCCAAAATTCTGACTCTGTTGACTTAGCAGGTTTTCTGAAGTGTATGGAAAAGTTATCCTGGACTGAATGTGAAATTGCCCTTCTTCAAAATTTTCCAAAATGATTCTTGTTATCTTTTAAAGAACAGCAGAGACACAGCCAGGGTAACTTCTAGAATAATATTTGTGAAATTTATTTCTAGTACTATCTTGCCTTGCTTGTCTATATCTTTCCTGAATGTATTAAATATAAACTGGTCATGCTTCCAGGTGGGTTTTGTCAAGTTGATCGATTGAACTGGTTTAGAGTTAAGTGTTATGAACTTTGTCTACAACTCCTCAAGGTAATATTTTATTAAAAAATATATATATATGGACTTCCCTGGTGGTCCAGTGGTTAAGACTCCATGCTTCCACTACAAACAACTTTCAAAAGTTGTTTGTTTATCATATTATCTTTGCAAAGGGAAATAACTCTTAGATGTCCCATGAGGCATTCACTTTGTAAAACAGAAAATAAATTTTGCAAATCAGTCTTTCTAAAATAATCTTTTAAAGTTCTGGAACAAAGCTCAGCTGGCCCTCTCTTCTTTAGTTCTGTCTCAGTAGTAAGTCAGAGGCTTAGAGAATTGAAGGGCTTTTACAATTATACAGTAAGCAGCAGGTTTCCAATAAAGCACAAATTCCATCATCTAACTATATGTTGGGTTTCTTATAAATAAGTGTAATAGGTAAATCTTTGACTGATTCATTTATTACTGATACTAGGCCTGGGAATCTCAAATCTAGTATAAAATATATATCAGTTCTTAATATATATATATATTTTTTTTTCTTTAAGTTTCTTCCAAACTTCCTCAGCCTTCAAAATTATTTCCTAAATATATAGTAATTCACTTAGCCCATAATTATACACATTGTTTTCCAATTCTTCTTGGGAGCTTCCATGACTATCACATATTGGCACCTGGTAGATGAGGAGTTTAAATGTATTGATTGAAAGGTATGGCATTGCAACAGGCCCCATGGTGTACTAATTAGCACTCTGGACTCAATGGTATGATATTTGAGTGGAGATATGGAGTATTATTAACATCGTTAAAGAGAAGCAAACCTGGACAGTAGTTAAAAAAGTAAAAATAGATTGTATTCAGGGATTATTGCAATAGGAGAGAAAACTCAGTACACAATTGGGCTCAATTTCAAATACAGCAAGGACAATTAGGAATTTACAGTCAAGGAGCAAGGTGGGGGTGAGTGGATGGAAAAATTGCTAAAAGTGTAGAGTGGATTTATTTTTTGAATTTTATTTTATTTAGTTTTTATACAGCACGTTCTTATTAGTTATCCATTTTACACATATTAGTGTATATATGTCAGTCCCAATCTCCCAATTCATCACCCCACAACCACCCCCACCCTCACCACCCCTGCCACTTTCCCCCCATGGTTTGTTCTCTACATATGTGTCTCAATTTCTGCCCTGCAAACTGTTTCATCTGTACTGTTTTTCTAGGTTGCACATATGCGTTAATATATGATGCTTGTTTTTAAATTTCTGACTTATTTCACTGTGTATGACAGTCTCTAGATTCATCCACGTCACTACAAGTGACCCAGTTTCGTTCCTTTTTAGGGGTGAGTAATATTCCATTGTATATATGTACCACATCTTTATGCATTCATTTGTCAATGGGCTTTTAGGTGGCTTCCATCCTGGCTACTGCAAATAGTGCTGCAATGAAAATTGTGGTACATGACTCTTTTTGAATTATGGTTTTCTCTGGGTATATGCCAAATAGTGGGATTGCTGGGTCATATGATAATTCTATTTTTAGTTTTTTAAGGAACCTCCATACTATTCTCCATGGTGGCTGTATCAATTTACATTCCCACCAACAGTGCAAGAACATTCCCTTTTCTCCACACCCTCTACAGCATTTGTTGTTTGTAGATTTTCTGATGATGCCCATTCTAACTGGTGTCAGGTGGTACCTCATTGTAATTTTGGTTTGCATATCTCTAGTAATTAGTGATGCTGAGCAGCTTTTCATGTGCTTCCTAGTCATCACTATGTCTTCTTTGGAGAAATGTCTATTTAGGTCTTCCACCCATTTTTGGATTTTTTTTTTCTTAATACTGAGCTGCATTAGCTTTTGATATATTTTGGTGATTAATCTTTGGCTGTTGATTTATTTGCAAATGTTTTCTTCCATTCTGAGGGTAGTCTTTTCATGTTGTTTATGGTTTCCTTTGCTGTGCAAAAGCTTTTAAGTTTCATTAGGTCCCATTTGTTTATTTTTGGTTTTATTTCCATTACTCTAGGAGGCGGATCAAAAAAGATCTTGCTATGATTTATATCAAAGAGTGTTCTTCCTATGTTTTCCTCTAGGTGTTTTACAATGTCCGGCCTTACATTTAGTTCTTTCATCAGTTATGAGTTTATTTATTTGTTTGTTTGTTTGTTTTAATTTTTATTAGTTTTTTATTTTTTATTAGTTTCTGCTTTATAACAAAGTGAATCAGTCATACATATACATTATGAGTTTATTTTTGTGTATGGTGTTAGGGAGTTTTCTAATCTCATTCTTTTACATGTAGCTGTCCAGTTTTCCCAGCAAGACTTATTGAAGTGACTCTCTTTTCTCCACTGTATATCCTTGCATCCTTTGTCATAGATTAGTTGACCATAGGTGAGTGGGTTTACCTCTGGCCTTTCTATCCTGTTCCATTGATCTATATTTCTGTTTTTGTGCCAGTACCATATTGTGTTGATTACTGTAGCTTTGTAGCATAGTCTGAAGTCAGGGAGTTGGCTTCCTCCAGCTCCGTTTTTTTCCCCTCACACTGCTTTGGCTATTTGGGGTCCTTTGTGTCTCCATACAAATTTTAAAATATTTTCTTCTAGTTCTGTAAAAAATGCCATTGGTAATTTGATAGGGATTACATTAAATCTGTAGGCTGCTTCGGGTAGTATAGTCATTTTCACAGGATTGATTCTTCCAATCCAAGAACATGGTATATCTCTCCATCTGTTTGTATCATCTTTAATTTCTTTCATCAGTGTCTTATAGTTTTCTGCATACAGGTCTTTTTTCTCCCTAGGTAGGTTTATTCCTGAGTATTTTAAACTTTTTGTTTCTATGGGAAATAGGAGTGCTTCCTTAATTTCTCTTTCAGATTTTCATCATTAGTGTATAGGAATGTAAGAGGTTTCTGGGCATTAATTTTATATCCTACAACTTTACCAAATTCATTGATTAGCTCTAGTAGTTTTCTGGTGGCATCTATCTTTAGCATTCTCTATGTAAAATGTCATGTCAGCTACAAACAGTGACAGTTTTAATTCTTATTTTCCAGTTTGTATTACTTTTATTTCTTTTTCTTCTCTGATTGCCGTGGCTAGGACTTCCAAAACTATGTTGAATAACAGTGATGAGAGTGAACATCCTTGTCTTGTTTCTGATCTTAGAGGAAATGATTTCAGCTTTCACCATTGAGAATGATGTTTGCTGTGGGTTTGTTATATATGGCCTTTATTATTTTGAGGTAGGTTCCATCTATGCCCACTTTCTGGAGAGTTTTTATCATAAATAGGTGTTGAATTTTGTCAAAAGCTTTTTCTGCATCTATTGAGATGATCATATGGTTTTTCTTCTTCCATTTGTTACTGTGATGTATCACATTGATTGATTTACATATATTGAAAATCCTTGCATCCCCGGAATAAATCCCACTTGATCATGGTGTATGATCCTTTCAGTGTGTTGTTGGATTCTGTTTGTTGGTATTTTGTTGAGGATTTTTGCATCTATATTCATCAGTGATGTTGGTCTGTAATTTTTTTTTCTTTTGTAGTATCTTTGTCTGGTTTTGGTATCAGGGTGATGGTGGCCTCATAGAATGAGTTTGGGGGTGTTCCTTCCCCTGCAAGTCTTTGGAAGAGTTTGAGAAGGATGGGTGCTAACTCTTCTCTAAATGTTTGATAGAATTCACCTGTGATGTCATCTGGTCCTGGACTCTTGTTTGTTGGAAGATTTTTAATCACAGTTTCAATTTCATTACTTGTGATTGGTCTGTTCATATTTTCTATTTCTTCCTGATTCAGTCTTGGGAGGCTATATCTTTCTAAAAATTTGTCCATTTCTTCCAGGTTGTCTATTTTATTGGCATGAAGTGGCTTGTAGTCTCTTAGGATGCTTTGTATTTCTGTGGTGTCTCTTGGACTTCTCCTTTTTCATTTCATATTTTATTGATTTGAGTCCTCTGCCTCTTTTTCTTGATGAGTCTGGACAATGGTTTATGAATTTTGTTTATCTTCTCAAAGAACCAGCTTTTAGTTTTATTGAGCTTTGTTATTGTTTTCTTTGTTTCTATTTCATTTATTTCTGCTCTGATCTTTATGATTACTTTCCTTCTTCAAACTTTGGGTTTTGTTTGTTCTTCTGTCTCTAGTTCCTTTAGGTGTAAGTTTAGATTGTTTATTTGAGATTTTTCCTGTTTCTTTAGGTAGGCTTGTATAGCTATAAACTTCCCTCTTAGAACTTCTTTTGCTGCATCCCATAGGTTTTGGATCATCGTGTTTTCATTGTCATTTGTTTCTAGTTTTTTTTTTTTAATTTCCTCTTTGATTTCTTCAGTGATCTCTTGGTTATTTAGTAACGTATTGTTCAGCCTCCATGGGTTTGTGTATTTTTGCATTTTTTCCCCTGTAATTGATTTTTAATCTCATAGCATGGTGATCAGAAAAGATGCTTGATATGATTTCAATTTTCTTAAATTTACTGAGGCTTGATTTGTGACCCAAGATGTGATCTATCATGCAGAATGTTCCATGTGCACTTGAGAAGAAAATTTAATCTGCTGTTTTTAGATGGAATGTCCTATAAATATCAATTAAATCTATCTGGTCTATTGTGTCTTTTAAAGCTTGTGTTTCCTTTTTAATTTTCATAATGGATGATCTGTCCATTGGTGTAAGTGAGGTGTTAAAGTACCCCACTATTTTTGTGTTACTATCAATTTCCTCTTTAATAGCTGTTAGCAGTTGCCTTATGTATTGTGGTACTCCTATGTTGGGTGCACATATATTTCTAATTCTTATAACTTCTTCTTGGATTTATCCCTTGATCATTATGCAGTATCCTTCCTTGTCTCTTGTAACATTCTTTGTTTTAAAGTCTATTTTATCTGATATGAGTATTGCTACTACAGCTTTGTTTTGATTTCCATTTGCATGGAATATCATTTTCCATCTCCTCACTTTCAGTCTATATGTGTCCCTAGGTCTGAAGTGGGTCTCTTATAGACAGCATATATATGGGTCTTGTTTTTGTATCCATTCAGCCAGCTTGTGTGTTGGTTGGAGCATTTAATCCATTCACTTTAAAGGTCATTATTGATATGTATGTTCCTATGACCATTTTCTTAATTGTTTTGCATTTGTTTTTGTAGGTCCTTTTCTTTTCTCATTTTTCCCACTTAGAGAAGTTCCTTTAGCATTTGTTGTAGAGCTGGTTTGGTGGTGCTGAATTCTCTGAGCTTTTGTTTGTCTGTAAAGCTTTTGATTTCTCCATCAATTCTGAATGAGATCCTTGCTGGTAGAGTAACCTTGGTTGTACATTCTTCCCTTTCATCACTTTAAATATGTCATGCCACTCCCTTCTGGCTTGTAAAGTTTCTCCTGATAAATCAGCTGTTAACCTTATGGGAGTTCCCTTCTATGTTATTTGACATTTTTCCCTTGTTGCTTTCAATAATTTTTCTGTGTCTCTCATTTTTGCCAATTTGATTACTATGTGTCTCAATGTGTTTCTCCTTGAGTGTATCCTGTATGGGACTCTCTATGCTTCCTGGACTTGGGTGGCTTTTTCTTTTCCCATGTTAGGGAAGTTTTCAACTATAAGCTCTTCAAATATTTTCTCGGGTCCTTTCTCTCTCTCTTCTCCTTCTGGGACCCCTATAATGCGAATGTTGTTGCATTTAATGTTGTCCCAGAAGTCTCTTAGACTGCCTTCATTTCTTTTTATTCTTTTTTCTTTATTCTGTTCTGCAGCAGTGAGTTCCACCATTCTGTCTTCCAGGTCACTTATCCATTCTTCTGCCTCAGTTATTCTGCGATTGATTCCTTCTAGTGTAGTTTTCTTTTCAGTTATTGTATTGTTCATCTCTTTGTTTGTTCTTTAATTCTTCTAGGTCTTTGTTAAACATTTCTTGCATATTCTTGATCTTTGCCTCCATTCTTTTTCCAAGGTCCTGTATCATCTTCACTCTCATTATTCTGAATTCTTTTTCTCGAAGGTTGCCTATCTCCACTTCATTCAGCTGTTTTTCTGAGGTTTTGTCTTGTTCCTTCATCTGGTACATAGCCCTGTGCCTTTTCATCTTGTCTATCTTTCTGTGAATGTGGTTTTTCTTCCACAGGCTGCAGGATTGTAGTTCTTCTTTCTTCTGCTGTCTGCCCTCTGGTGGATGAGACTATCTAAGAAGCTTGTGCATGTTTTCTGATGGGAGGCACTGGTGGTGGGTATAGCTGGCTGTTGCTCTGTTGAGCAGAACTCAGTAAAACTCTAATCTGCTTGTCTGCTGCCAGGTGGGTCTGGGTTCCCTCCCTGTTGGTTATTTGGCCTGATATGACCCAACACTGAAGCCTACCCAGGCTCTTTGGTGGGGCTAATGGCAGACGCTGGGAGGGCTCATGCCAAGGATTACTTCCCAGAACTTCTGCTTCCCTTGTCCTTGCCCTCATGGTGAGAAACAGCCACCCCTCACCTCTGCAGGGGACCCTCCAAAACTAACAGATAGGTCTGGTTCAGTCTCCTGTGGGGTCACTACTCCTTCCCCTGGGTCCTGATGTGCACACTACTTTGTGTGTGCCCTCCAAGAGTGGAGTCTCTGTTTCCACCAGACCTGTCAAAGTCCTGCAATCAATCTCGCTGGACTTCAAAGTCTGATTTTCTAGGAATTCCTGCTCCCATTGCTGGACCCCCAGTTTGGGAAGCCTGATGTGGGGCTCAGAACCTTCACTCCAGTGGATGGACTTCTGTGGTATAAGTGTTCTCCAGTTTTCGAGTCACCCACCCAGCAATTATGGGGTTTTATTTTATTGTGATTGTTCCCCTCCCACCATCTCATTGTGACTTCTCCTTTGTCTCTGGATGTGGGCTGTCTTTTTAGGTGAGTTCCAGTGTCTTCTCTTCCTTCCCATTTTTTCAGCAATTAGTTGTCTAGCATGGATTCTGGTTAAACATACTTAATAGTATTCTTGCTGAAGGCAGACTAAGATAATTAGATATCACCTGGAGGATGATGTTGGAGAATGATGAATTTGATCAGATATGAAGTGTGGGGCATTCCCTCTAAACTGACTTAGAAAAATTCTTACTAACACTAGGCAATGCAGAGAAACATACGGAACCCTAAAAGTCAAGGCCTAGTTTATAGGAGGGGTCAGAAGAACTTGACTAAATGTTAGTCAAGGAAAGTCTGTGTTGGTATGATATTAAAATGAAGGAGAAGCTGAAGGCCATTCTAAGCCTTGGGATAATATATGGAAAGTACTTCAGTAAGTCTGACTAGACAGAGTAGCTGTTTGGACAGTGGTGTAAATTGAGGCTGACAAGGTATGATGGGTAACATGAAAGACAATGTACACTATCATGTTGTGTTAACAACTATGATTTTTATCCTAATAGTTGATGACATATGCATGATGTTTTTTTCAAATGATAATTCTAGTATCATTGTAAAAGTTCTAATGCAAGAGAAAGAAAAGAGCTACAGAGAAATCAGTTTTGAGTCTATTGCAAGAGATTTTCAAGAGACTCCTAAGATTTTGAACTAGAGTAACATGATAAAGAATCTAAACATATTTGAATGATATTTTGGCAGTAAAAATAAAAATTCATGGAACTTAAGAGAGGTAAAATGTCCAAAGATATCTTCAAGATTTTGGCCTAAATAATTGACTATCATATAATAGATGCTGAGGCTCTTAATCATGTTAATGAATAGGTGCATATCTCTTTGCTTTGAGTGAGGTATTGTGGGTCTCTTCATTTTTGTTTTAAATGAACCTGAGATATATTTCAAATTTAGTTGATTGACTAACAAGTCCAATTGTTCATTATGAGGCCAGGCCTATGACCTTTGTTATCTACTTGAGAGTAAACCAGCAAGGGACTAAGAGATAGAGGAGACCGTTCTTTTAAAATTCATGAAAAATATTTTCCAAATTCTCGATATCCACTTGATAAACATGTTGCTTTCAGTTTGTTTACCTGAAATAGCCTTAGTCTTAAGCTATCTATAAGGAATATTGACTTTCACTTCAAAAATTTCCCCTAAGCTGTCAAATTAAGTAATACTTTCATATGGACTTCCTTTGTTAATGCAAAAACAGGAGGTAAATACTGTCAAAGTGTAAACAAATTTTCTTTTACTGTGTCAGATTCTATTTCTTTGCATTTGTCAGCTAGTGCCTTGTACAGGTTTGTTGAATTTAATGGCATCTTCCCTGCTCTGAACATTTTCTAAAGCACGTACACTGTTAAAAAGAATCAGAGCCAGAGAGTAAAGTAGTAAAAACACATTTATTCAGGAACTAGGAGTAAAGAGACTTCATTATAAACTGAGCTTAATTCCAAATACAAGGAAAAGTGGGATTTTATAGGCAAAGGAGGGGGAAATGAGAGGAGGCATTGGTGGATAAAAAATAATTAAGAAGAAACATCAAGGGTAGGAGAATTCTTGCTAAGCAGACTTAAAAGATTTCTTACTGAAGCCAAGCCAAGGTTTTAGATAACAACGGTAGGGGAATTTCTCTACACTGACTTAGCAGGAGTCTTGCTACTAATGGCCTGTACAGGCCTAGAAAGGACAAGGGCCAATGTCAAGGCCTAGCTGAAAAGAGGACTTAGAGAAACCTGACTAAAGTTGGTCAAAGAGAGAGTCTTTATCAACACACACACACACACACACACATATGCAAACACACACACAAGAAAAAGGAAGAGAAGAACTATTATATACCAATTTTTTTCTGAGTTTGTTGCTTTGCTTCAGAGTTTTCTTTGTCTCCTAATAATGGACATTTACATGGGGAAATTCTACAACAGAAACATTAAAAATGTTTTACAAAATTATAGTTTTGAAAAGAATGTAGAAAATTTAGAGTAGTCACCAAAAAAAGTAATACAAATTAATAGTGTTATAAATAATATGAATTAGACAAAATAAAAGTGACAAATAATTTTAGCTGTGAAAAACTAAGGATAAAACCTCATGTAATCATGTACCTTCATAACTAATAGAGACCTCTGAGAGGATTTCTTTATTATAAAGATGAGGAAGTTAAGTCACAGAAAATGTACAGGAACATCTCTTAGTGAAAAAATCTTCCCTGCTAATACCAACTGTTTAACCAGAAGGAGGATCCTACAGCAAGTTTACATTCCTATTATGTAAAGAGCCTCCTTATTTTTACTTCAAGGCAATTTTTATTGAAATGCACTTAAAATTTGGACAAATTTATTCCAGAGAAATATCTGGGATTATTTTTTTCCTCTAGATATATTGTTTTCCCTCTAGAACTTTATCTTGCTATCATTTTGTTGTTTATGTTTTATAATTAAATTAGTCACTGAGAAATAAATTACTTACTAGAACCTATTAGAATACTAATATTACATTGGTTAATAATTTATTGATGAACTGGTGAATTTTTGTTAAATTTAATTTACTTGCTTTTCAGCAATGTAGCCATCAATTCCCTGATTACCATAACCCGACTGAAACAGGAGGGAAGGGGGCAGGGCACAGCCCTTGAAAGAATGACATAGCCCGAGGACATGACATAAACTGATTAGAACAAAATGGGTCCAAGATGCTGGACAAGTTGACTTCCACTAGACCTTGAGCCTAAGTATACACTCACTGTAACACATCAGGAAGCTAAATGACACACCCACAGGTGCCATGACATTTCCAAGACAGACCATAAGTATCAAAACGTGGGCAGTAGCTCAATTCCTGAAATAGCTGGAATACTCCTCCCACTCATTAGCCTATGAAATTACCCACCCCTATAAAAACTGCCACTATACCCTGGTGCCTTTTTCACATTCTGAGAGGGCCCCCACTCTGTCTGTGGAGTGTGATTCTTCCAAGGTTGCTCTGGCCTTCTGAGATGGTCTACACTCTGTCTGTGGAATAAATAAATCCACTTCTTACCTATCACTTTGTCTCTCACTGAATTCTTTCTGGATGAGACATCAAGAACCTGAGATTCATTAAGTCCTGAAACCAGATGTGTGATCTCAGTTGGAAAACTGTAGGTTTTGGCTGGGTTCAAGTTCCAGCCTCATGAATTCAAGTCCCAATCAGGGTTTTGACCAGGTTTGAGTCCAGGCCATGTGGGTTCAAGCCCTAATCTGGGTTTAGCCTCAGTTTGAGTCCCATCACACGAGTTCAAGTCCCAACACAAGTGTTCAAGCCCAAATGAAGGTGCATGTTTTCAGCTATTGTTGAGTAGAGGCCTCATTTCTCCTTTAGCCAAAACAGACACTCTAAATAGTTCACAAATATTATTGATACCTATGGACAATAAGAAATATATTTTACTCTAGATACATTGCACACATACAGTAGGTAGGCTACCACAATAAAAGTTTCAAGATACAATATTTGTCCTTACTTCTTGCCATGCATTCTTGTATTTTCCATTATATTCTGTTTCTTTATGATAAATGATGATGGAATACATTAAGTTGATTTCAGGATCCACTAATGGGTATTTACCTGCACTTGAAAAACTGTACTCTGGAAAATATATCTGATGCAGTTGTATGCTTATTTGGTCATTTGCTCACTTTACAGTCTCTAAACTTTTTATTGCAGAATTATTTTAGAATATTAAGGGTGCATTTGGAAAGGATGTTAGATATAGATATAAATGTAGATACAATTTTGTTCACCATAGTGAGGTAATTAAGATCCAAAGAATCAAAATATTGTCAGAGCCTCCAGACATGTTTCATTCTTCTTATCCAGTTTTCTTTCTATCATAATACACTGCAGGAACATTGCACTTAAGAACATATTTTATCCCTCAGTTAAAGCAGAAAAGATGTCTTTAAAAGTGCTTTACTCATTCAAGGAGGCACTTTAAAGTATCAGTGGAAAATTTCCAAGTAGATTCTGCCATAGCATTTTTTGTCATGAAACACACTGGCACTGAAAACATAACAAGCATTATTTTGTGGTAGAGGAAAACATGGCTTTTGGATCCCTCATGGTTGTCTGCTTTCCTAGATTGTGAGATACTTTGACTACACATCATCACTTACTCTTTTTACTCCCTCAATCTAAATATCTCTTACCCTCACACCCAATAGGTGAGTTTTTCTAGTTCCTATTTTACTCATTACTCAATTTTAATGCAAGGCCCTATTGTATATATAAACTGTTATCCTACACAAATTATCTTGTATCCCTTCTTGAAAATACACCAGGATTTGCTTAAAAGCTATTGATGAAATGAATAAAATGCACTCATTTAAAAATATCCCATAATTCAGCAAGGCCTCTTTATTAATGAAAATCAGTAAGATTTAATTATAGGCAATCTGTATGTTGTTAGTCAAGAAGTACTTCCTCAAAGATTATGTTTCTAAAGAGAAAATAATCACTTTGTAAACTTTTAAAGGCAGTTTGCTGCACCCCTTTCTTGTTTTTCTAAATCAATTTTCTAAGTATCTTGATATTGGAATGTTGATAACTTTGCATGACCAACTAAGAGTTACAGAAAAGAATCTCTGGGCAATAGCTCTGAATCCTTTATCTTGTTGGAAAACTCAACAGTATAATATATCATTTATGAATTCATAAATTCACTATACTGTTTATTATTTTCATAATTGTTTAAGCTTTACATGAATTGGCATTTAAAAAACTTAATTTTGCTATCCAGCTTCTCATGTCTAATGGCTTGAATAGGGCAATATATAAGAATAAATTAAAAATGCCTTCTTCAAGAGGAAGAAATAATAAGACTGTGATAATAACTCCTTTAGATAATCATGAGACACACCCATCACACAAGATTAACTAATTGGAAGGGGTGGGGGAGAAACAAGATGGCAGAAGTGTAAGACGTGGAGATCACCTTCCTGCCAACAAATACATCAGAAATACATCTACATGTGGAACAACTCCTACAGAACTCATACTGAACACTGGTGGAAGACCTCAGACATCTCAAAAGACAAGAAACTTCCCACATACATTGGTAGGGCAAAAGAAAAAAGAAAAAAACAGGGACAAAAGAATAGGGACAGGACCTGCACCAGTGGGAGGGAGCTGTGAAGGAGGAAACGTTTCCACACACTAGGAAGGCCCTTAACCAGCAGAGACTGTGGGTGGCGAAGGGGGGAAGCTTCAGAGCCACAGAGAAGAGCACAGCAACAGGGATGCAGATGGCAGAGCAGAGAGATTCGAACACAGAAGATCAGTGCCGACCAGCACTCATCAGACCAAGAGGCTTGTCTGCTCAGCCGCCAGGATGGATGGGGGCTGGGAGCTGAGGATTGGGCTTCAGAGGTCGGATCGCAGGGGAAGGACTTGTTTTAGCTGTGTGAACACAGCCTGAAGGGGGTTAGTGCACCACAGCTAGCCAGGAGGAAGTCTGGGAAAATGTCTGAGCTGCCAAAGAGGCAAGAGAGTTCTTCTTGCCTCTTTGTTTCCTGGTGCGCCAGGAGAGGAGATTAAGAGTGCAGCTTAAGGGATCTCCAGAGGTGGGCGCAAGCCACGGCTATCAGCGCAGACCACAGAGATGGGCACGAGATGTTAAGGTTGCTGCTGCAGCCACCAAGAAGCCCGTCTACAAGCACAGGTCACTATCCACACCTCCCTTCCAGGGATCCTGTACAGCCCGCCAATGCCAGGGTCTCGTGATCCAGGGACGACTTCCCCAGGAGACACACAGCACACCTCAGACTGTTGCAATATCACACCGGGCTATTCCACCACGGGCTCACCCCACACTCCGTATCCCTTGGGCCTGAGTGAGACAGAACCCCCAAATCAACTGCTCCTTTAGCCCCATCCTCTCTGAAAGAAGAACAAATGCCCTCAGGTGACCTACATGCAGAGGCGTGGCCAAACCCAAAGCTGAACCCAAGGAGCTGTGCAAACAAAGAAGAGAAAGGGAAAATTATCCCAGAAGCCTCAGAAGCAATGGATTAAATCTTCACAATCAACTGGACGTACACTGCATCTCTGGAATACATGAATAGACAATGAATCATCTAAAATGGAGGAGGTGGACTTGGGAGCAATGATATCTATATATTTTTCCCTTTTTCTCTTTTTGTGAGTGTGTATGTGTATGCTTCTGTCTGTGATTTTGTCTGTATAGCTTTGCTATTAGAATTTCTCTTAGGCTTCTGTCTGTCCATTTTGATTTTTGTTATTTTTTTGGTATAGTTTTTAGCGCTTGTTATAATTGGTAGATTTGTGTTTTGGTTTGGTTACCCTCTACTTTCTTTCTTTTTTAAAATTTATTTTTGAAAAATATTTTTAATAATTATTTTTTATTAAAATAATTTTATTATATTATATTTTATCTTCTTCTTTCTTACTTACTTTTTTTCTCCATTTTATTTTGAGCCACGTGGATGACAAGCTCTTGGTGCTCCAGCCAGGCGTCAGGGTTGTGCCTCTGAGGTGGGACAGCCAAGTTCAGGACATTGGTCTAGAAGAGAACTCCCAGTTCTGTGTAATATCAAACAGTGAAAATCTCCCAGAGATGTCCATCTGAACCCCAACACCCAGCTCCACTCAAAGACCAGCAAGCTACAGTGCAGGACACCCTATGCCAAACAACTAGCAAGACAGGAACACAACCCAATCCATTATTGACAGGGTGCCTAAAATAATAATAAGCCCACAGACATCCCAAAACACACCTCCAAAAGTGGACCTGTCCACCAGAAAGACAACATCCAGCCTCATCCACAACAACACAGGCACTGCTCCCCTAAACCAGGAAGCCTAAACAATCCACTGAACCAACCTTAGCCACTGGAGGCAGACAATAAAAACAACGGGACCTACGAACCTGCAGCCTGCAAAAAGGAAACCCCAAACACAGTAAGATAAGCAAAATGAGAAGACAGAGAAACACATAGCAGATGAAAGAGCAAGATAAAATTCCACCAGACTTAACAAATGAAGAGGAAATAGGCAGTCTACCTGAAAAAGAATTCAGAATAATGATAGTAAAGATGATACAAAATCCTGCAAATAGAATGGAGAAAATACATGAAACATTTAACAAGGACCTAGAAGAAATAAAGAGCAAATAAGCAATGAAGAACAACACAATAAATGAAATTAAAATACTCTAGAAGGGATCAACAGCAGAATAATGGAGGCAGAATAACAGATAAGTGACCTGAAAGATAAAATAGTGGAAATAACTACAGTAGAGCAGAATAAAGAAAAAAGAACTCAGGACAGTCTCAGGGAACTCTGGGACAACATAAAACACACCAACATTCAAATTATAGGGGTCCCAGAAGAAGAAGATTAAAAGAAAGGGACTGGGAAAATATTTGAGGAGATTGTAGTTGGAAAGTTCCCTAGTATGGGAAAGGAAATAGTTAATCAAGTCCAGGAAGCACAGAGAGTCCCATACAGGATAAATCCAAGGAGAAACATGCCAAGACACATATTAATCAAACTATCAAAATTTAAGTACAAAGAACAAATATTAAAAGCAGCAAGGGAAAAACAACAAATAACACACAAGGGTATCCCCATAATGTTAACAGCTAAACTTTCAGCAGAAACTCTGCAAGACAGAAGGGAGTGGCAAGAGATATTTAAAGTGATGAAGGGGGAAAATCTAAAACCAAGATTACTCTATGCAGCAAGGATCTCATTCAGGTTTGACAAAGAAATTAAAACCTTACAAACAAACAAAAGCTAAAAGAACTCAGCACCACCGAATCAGCTTTACAACAAATGCTAAAGGAACTTCTCTAGGCAGGACACACAAGAGAAGGAAAAGACCTACAATAACAAGCCCCAAAACAATTAAGAAAATGGTAATAGGAACATGCCTATAAATAATTACCTTAAATGCAAATAGATTTAATGATCCGACCAAAAGACATAGACTGGCTGAATGGATACAAAAACAAGACTCATATATATGCTGTCTAAAAGAGAGCCACTTCTTACCTAGGGACACATATAGATGGAAAGTGAGGCAATGGAAAAAGATACTCCATGTCAGTGGAAATCAAAAGAAAGCTGGAGTAGCAATTCTCATATCAGACAAAATAGACTTAAAAACAAGACTACTACAAGAAACAAAGAAGGACACTACATAATGATCACGGGATCAATCCAAGAAGAAGGTGTAACAACTGTAAATATTTATGCACTGAAAGTAGGAGCACCTCAAAACATAAGGCAATTACTAACAGCCATAAAAGGGGAAATCAACAGTAACACAATCAGAGTAGGGCACTTGAACAACACACTTTCACCAATGGAAAGATCATCAAAAATGAAAATAAAGTAGGAAACACAAGGTTTAAATGATACATTAAACAAGATGGACTTAATTGATATTTATAGGACATTCCATCCAAAAACAACAAAATACACTTTCTTCTCAAGTGGTCATGGAACATTTTCCAGTATAGATCATATCTTGGTTAAAAATCAAGCCTTAGTAAATTTAAGAAAATTGACACTGTATCAAGTATCTTATCCAACCACAACTCTATGAGACTAGATATCAATTACAGGAAAAAAACTGTAAAAAATACAAGCACATGGAGGCTAAACAATACACTATTTAATAACCAACAGATCACTGAAGAAATCCAACAGGAAATAAAAAAATACCTAGGAACAAAAGATAATGAAACACGATGACCGAAAAACTATGGGATGCAGCAAAAGCAATTCGAAGAGGGAAGGTTATAGCAATACAATCCTACTGCAAGAAACAAGAAACATCTCAAATAAACAACCTAAATTTACACCTAAAGCAATTAGAGAAAGAAGAACAAGAAAACCCCAAAGTTAGCAAAGGGAAAGAAATCATAAAGATCAGATCAAAAGTAAATGAAAAAAGAAATGAAGGAAATGATAGTAAAGATCAATAAAACTAAAAGCTGGTTCTTTGAGAAGATAAAATGAATTGATAAACTATTAGTCAGACTTATCAAGAAAAATAAGGAGAAGACTAAAATCAACAGAATTAGAAATGAAAAGGAGAAGTAACAACTGACACTGCAGAAATACAAAGGATCATGAGAGAGATTACTACAAGAAATACTATGCCAATAAAGTAGACAATGTGGAAGAAATGGACAAATTCTTAGACATGCACAACCTTCTGAAACTGAACCAGGAAGAAATAGAAAATACAAACAGACCAATCACAAGCACTGAAGTTGAAACTGTGATTAAAAATGTTCCAACAAACAAAAGCCCAGGACCAGATGTCTTCACAGGCGAATTCTATCAAATATTTAGGGAAGAGTTAACACCTATCCTTCTCAAACTCTTCCAAAATATAGCAGAGGGAGGAACACTCCCAAACTCATTCTACAAGGCAACCATCACCTTGATACCAAAACCAGACAAAGATGTCACAAAGAAAGAAGACTACAGGCCAAGATCACGGATGAACATAGGTACAAAAATCCTCAACAAAATACTAGCAAACAGAATCCAACAGCACATTAAAAGGACCATAAACCATGATGAAGTGTGGTTTATCGTTGGAATGCAAGGATTCTTCAATATATGCAAATCAATCAATGCAATACACCATATTAACAAACGGAAGAAGAAAAAAACATACAATCATCTCAAAAGATGCAGAGAAAGCTCTTGACAAAATTCAACACCGATTTATGATAAAATCCCTGCAGAAAGCAGGCATAGAGAGAATTTTCCTCAACATAATAAAGGCCATATATGACAAATCCACAGCCAACATCATCCTCAATGGTGAAAAATTGAAACCATTTCCACTAAGATCAGGAAAAAGACAAGGTTGCCCACTCTCACCACTATTATTAAACATAGTTTTGGAAGCTTTATCCACAGCAAACAGAGAGAAAAAGAAATAAAAGGAATCCAAATCAGAAGAGAAGAAGTAAAGTTGTCACTGTTTGCAGATTATATGATACTATACATAGAAAATCCTAAAGATGCTACCAGAAAACTACTAGAGCTAATCAATGAATTTGGTAAAGTAGCAGGATACAAAATTAAAGTACAGAAACCTCTGAGATTCCTACATACTAATGATGAGAAATCTGAAATAGAAATTAAGAAAACACTCCCATTTACCATTGCAACAAAAAGAATAAAATATCTAGGAATAAACCTACCAAAGGAGACAAAAGACCTGTATGCAGAAAATTATAAGACACTGATGAAAGAAATTAAAGATGATACAAATAGATGGAGAGATGTACCATGTTCTTGGATTGGGAGAATCAACATTGTGAAAATGATTGTACTACCCAAAGCAATCTACAGATTCAATGCAATCCCTATCAAATTACCAGTGGCATTTTTCACAGAACTAGATCAAAAAATTTCACAATTAGTATGGAAATGCAAAAGACCCTGAATAACCAAAGCAATCTTGAGAAAGAAAAATGGAGCTGGAGGAATCAGGCTCCCTGATTTCAGACTATACTACAAAGCTACAGTAATCAAGACAGTATGGTACTGGCACAAAAACAGAAAGATAGATCAATGGAACAGGATTGAAAGCCCAGAGTTAAACGCACGGACATATGGTCACCTTATCTTTGATAAAGGAGGCAGGAATGTACAGTGGAGAAAGGACAGTCTCTTCAATAAGTGGTGCTGGGAAAACTGGATAGGGACATGTAAAAGTATGAGATTAGAACACTCCCTAACACCATACACAAAAATAAACTCAAAATGGATTAAAGATCTAAATGTAAGTTCAGACACTATCAAACTCTTAGAGAAAAACATAGACAGAACACTCTATGGCGTAAATCACAGCAAGATCCTTTTTCACCCACCTCCTAGAGAAATGGAAATAGAAAGAAAAAATAAACAAATGGGACCTAATGAAACTTAAAAACTTTTGCACAGCAAAGGAAACCATAAATGAAAACAAAGACAACCCTCTGAATGGGAGAAAATATTTGCAAATGCAGTAACTGACAAAGGATTAATCTCCAAAATTTACAAGCAGCTCATGCAGCTCAATGTCAAAAAAACAAACAACCCAATCCAAAAATGGGCAGAAGACCTAAATAGACATTTCTCCAAAGAAGATATACAGATTGTCAACACATGAAAGAATGCTCAACATCTTTAATCATTAGAGAAATGCAAATCGAAGCTACAATGAGATATCATCTCACACCAGTCAGAATGGCCATCATAAAAAAATCTACAAACAATAAATGCTGGAGAGGTTGTGAAGGAAGGGGAACCCTCTTGCACTGTTCGTGGGAATGTAAATTGATACAGTCTCTATGGCTAACAGTATGGAGGTTCCTAAAAAACCTAAAAATAGCACTACCATACGACCCAGCAATCTCACCACTGGGCATATACCCTGAGAAAACCATAACTCAAAAATAGTCATGTACCAAAATGTTCATTGTAGCTCTATTTATAATAGCCAGGACATGGAAGCAACCTAAGTGTCCACCAACAGATGAATGGATGTAGAAGATGTGGCACATATATACAATGGAATATTACTCAGCCATAAAAAGAAACAAAATTGAGTTATTTGTAGTGAGGTGGATGGATGTAGAGTCTGTCATACAGAGTGCAGTAAGTCAGAAAGGGAAAAACAAATACCATATGCTAACACATATATATGGAATCTAAAATAAAATAAAATAAAATAAAAAAGGTCTTGAACAACCTGGGGCAAGAATGGAATAAAGACACAGACCTAGTAGAGAATGGACTTGAGGATACGGGGAGGGGGAAGGGGTAAGCTGGGACAAAGTGAGAGAGTTGCATGGACATATATTCACTACCAAACGTAAAATAGATAGCTAGTGGGAAGCATCTGCATAGCACAGGGAGATCCGCTGGGTGCTTTGTGACCACCTGTAGGGGTGGGATAGGGAGGGTGGGAGGGAGGGCTTCACAAGAGTGCAGAGATATGGGAACATATGTATATATGAAACTGATTCACTTTGTTATAACGCAGAAATGAACACGCCATTGTAAAACAATTATACTTTGATAAAGATGTTTAAAAAAATAATAATGAAGGCAAACATGTGAGCATAGAAAGCCAGATGACTTCATTTGACAAATTAATACAGATAGAAACATGATATAGTCTCAAATAGCTTGCTCTGAATAAGACTTTTGATACTGGATAGAAAATTCTGAACCTTGAAGGATTTGTGTTCCTTCTCAGTCACAAAGTGAGACAGGAAGTGGGCAGGGTACAACCTTTAAAAGAATGACATAATAGTTGGTGACATGACATTAACTGGTTAGAACAAACTAGGTTCAATATGGCAGACCACTGACTTCCAGTAGACTTTGAGCCTCATTATACACTCATTTTAATGCATCAGCATGCTAAATAACATACCCACAGGTGCCATAACAGTTCCAAAGCCAACCAAGAACCCACACTTGGTGGCCTGTCCCATGGTCTCTCCTGAGACCACTTCTTTTTTCCTGCAACAACTTTTCTGGCACCCAATGTGGGGTCTCAAAGGGCATAATCTTGATCTGTGTATTGGACTATGGCTTCCCTCTGTGGAGGGTGGCTGGGACACGTCCTGAGCTGTGTAGAGTTAAGTAGCCCCTTAGGTGGCAGCTTATGCTGCCTTGCAGGATCTGGCAGGGACCAGTTATCTGGCTGTGAAGGAGCCCACTCAGCTGAAGTCTTTTCTCCCTTCAATCTTTCTAATTCTCCTACCATTCTGTCTCTTTGGACTTGAAAAGATCCACTGAGACAACTACTGGACATCCAAATTAAGACCACGGGGCAAGTAATTGGCAACTTTGCTGGGTGACTTACCCTTCTGTGGCTCCTTGAGCCCAATTCCCCCTCTCTACTCTTTCTTAATCCCAGTGTGGTTTGGAGATGTTGGAACTGTGTTGGGGGTCCAAATTGGGGGACTCTGTGAGTCCTCTAAATTTTCAGCCTGGCCCTCCCCAAGTGCTCTTGGGCCTCATTGCATCCCTGAGTGGATGTTGTAGGTGAGCACTTCCCTCAAGAGGGTCACGGTCCCTTGCTCCCACCCCCCAGGAATTGTTGTGGCTGTACACTTGAAGCAGAAGGCAAGAGATAGATGGGCTCCAGGCTAAACATTTACAACTGGCCTCCTGTTCACACTTCCTGGGGCAAGAAGAAATGGGTTCCAGGCAAGACATTCATTACCATTTCCCTGTTTACATTTCCTGAAGCAAGAGACAAACAGGTTTCAGGTCTACATATTTATGACTGGACTCCTGTCTATATTTTGAGATCTGTACCTCGATATAAAAACCAGCAACAGAAATAGGGTAAATAACTGGACATTGGACAGAGTAGGATTAAACCCTGTTAGAAGGTCAAGAGGTCTTTTGTTTCCCATCCTTGGGGCAAAGGAAACATTGCCACATGCACAGAAAGTCTCCTTGGGGGTCAAAAAGGAGGGGGCACCACCCAATAATACGTGATGCTAAGGCCATCCAATAGGCCTCTGGGATGTAGTCCATCTTGAAAAAATAGTTGGGCACGTATGTTGGGGAGGGTCCTAAGACAGGTCAGGTGTGGAAAAAAACAGATCATTGGCCAGAGGTAAACAAAGACCTGGAAAAATTGTCCTATATAAATGACTTAACCACCTCTTTACTGAACTCCTCATTAGGGAGGATGCCCACACCCTTTCTCTCTGGATGTGTATCTCTGCCTTGCTTCTATCTTAACTAAACAAACTGTTTCTCTCTGTGTTCTCCCACTTGTCATTGTGCTACGTCTCTAATAATAAACATTGTACCTGCCTTTAGCATTTTGCCTCTGTGAGAAATGCATTTTTCACTGGGGGCAAGAGCCAGGGCATGTGGTGGCTAGGATTCTTTGTTTTCATCCAGGCTACCCAGGTTCAATTCCTGGGCAGGAAATTAAGATCTCGCTTCACACCACAACCTACTGCTGCCTTTCCAAGATCACAACTTCCTAGTCCCACTCAGTCATCCTCCTTATTTCAACCCCCATTTCAACTGTGATACTAAGCCAGGTTGTGCTCCCTGTTAAGGGTCACTTCTCGTGGGGAGCCCAGACACCCCTGAGCAGAAGTTGTGAGTGAGCACTTCCCTCATAGGGGTCACTGGTGGACTTTATCAAACCCTGAATGGAGGTAGTAGACAAGCACCTTTCTCAGTAGGCTTATGAATCACTGGCCTAGGAAGCATCATGGCTGCGCACCTTCTTGCCAACTCCTCTCTATTCTAACAAGTGTCATGGCTGCACACCTTCCCTCCTGCCCTGGATTTCTCTTATATCCTCCACCTCTCCTTACTTCTTGGACTGTCTATTGATACTTGAACCTCCTTGCCAGCTTTGCCAACAGGATGTGTGTTGCCTCTTTTACTTCTGTGGAGAGGTAACCCTCTTAAATATTACAAGGACCATATCCTGAGAGCTTTTGCCTTGTATTGTTATCACTGCTTTGTGGTGCTCCAGCCTTACCCTTCAGGTCTATTTATTTCTCTTTCTTTTGTTTTAGTGATAAAGTTAATCCGTTTAGTTTGCTCAGGGCCTGGGTCTCCTTCCTCCCTCTGAAGGATTTAGGCCCTGGGACTCCGGTTGCTTTTTCTCCCACTGGCTCTTGTTCCCTTCCTTGATTAATCCAAGAGGCCTCCTCAGGCTCACTGACCAGGCAGATTTCGGGGGCTCACTGTTGACACTGGGAGAGCGAATGCCAGGACGAATAACTACCATTTGGCCAGGATCCATCAGACCCCCATTTTATCAAGATACAGATTTTTTTTTTTAAATGGGGACAACTACAAGCATCGTGAAGGACTCCCTCCTTGGATGCATATTAGCTAATTGGGGAAAATTTAGACGGGATGGTTTAAGAAAAAAAGAAATTAATTTTCTTTTTCAATACTGCATGACCCCAATACAAACTAGAGGACCAAGAGATCTGGCCAGAAAATGGGTCATTGAATTACAATACCATCTTGCAGCTGGGCTTATTTTGTAAAAGGAAACATAAATGAGGGGAAGTCCTATACATCCAAATATTCATAACCTTTTTCCAAAATCCATGTCTAAAGAATTCCTGCCAGGTGTGCCTGGCTCACATCCCTTCAAAGTGCTTCTTCCCCAAAAGGAGCCTGATATTTTAGGTGATCCCCTTATGAGTACACCTCCCCAAGGTCCACAACTGGGAACTGTTACCTCTCCCAATTCTGAGGGGGGGGGACAGTCTTCTGGACTGTTTACCCTTGACACCCCATCTGGGGAGCTGGAGACCACAGACCCTCATAAATCAGCTCATGGATTTGGCCTTTGGAGTATTTAACAATAGAGATAAGTTTGAAGAGGCAAAAAGAATTCAAGGACAACAGCAAAAAGCACAGTTACTGGTGGCATTCCTAAACCCTGCACCACCTCAGGTTTACATTCCTTTGTGAAGATCCATAGTGAGGACAAGTTCCAGGAAGCCTAAATCAGAACCACTGTCTTGCCAAGAAAACATCTGTTTTAAGTGTGACCAAGATGGCCACTGGAAGGTCAAATTCTCCCTGTATGGGAAAAGTCCACGGGGATCCGCACAATGTACAAACAAGAGGGCTATTGGAAGTGAGACTGCTCCCAGTCCCAAAGGGGACTCAGGGCCCCCAAACCAGTGATGTCTGAGAGGACTGGAGATTGATGGGGCCTGAGATTCTCCCTGGCTTCCAAAGGACACCTGGTCCTTTCTGTGGACGAACCTTGGATAACCCTTGATGTGGTAAGTAGGAAAGTTATTTTCTTATTAGATATGGGGATTGCCTACTCTGTGCTGACTGATTTCCCTGGACCCTTGTCCTCCCCATGTTGTATAATAACGGGGATTAATGGAAAGCCCAAAACCAAGCTGGAAACCTTCATGGAGAAGGCACACACCAAGAAAAATAATTGCTCTTTGCTGGAGGAGTCTACCTCAGTTACAAGCTAGATGAGGTCTCCATTCCACCCCATCTAGGTTTTTAAACTCTGGGCTGTTAAACAGATTCACAGTGCCAGAACTAAAGGCCACTTTCTTCTGCATTCCCCTGCACCCAGAATCCCAATATCTCTTTTTCTTTGAATGGACAAATCCAGACACTGTAATACCATGAATGCCTCCACTCTGTGGGCTTATAAAATTCAAGCTGAGAGTGCCTACATTATAGGAAAGGAATGGACAGAAAAAATGTCTAAAAATTGTCCAGCTACCTTTAGAAATGGAGATCATATGAGACTGTATGAAAGCCTCCTCAGATCAAAGGCTGGACTGAGGGAAATAATTTAAAATTTTCTTAAACCAAGGGAGGACCCACAAAAGAGTTTGTAAATAGGTTACCAAAATGGGAGGCCACCAGTCTGACTAAACTAACCATACTTGATAACAATTTTATCAAGAGGAGGCCTTCTCTTCTAAGCTAAATGAGGGAAAGTAAAACATTCCAACATAGGTAAATGATAATGTCAGTCCTTCAACATCATTGAGGTAGCCACCAAATTCTTCTTCAAAAAAAAATAAAATTAAATTAAACTGTCCTTGTTTTACAAATCTAGTCTTAACAGGACCAGAGGTGTGGCTCTAGAAATAATTCAAAGCCCACAAATCCTGTTACCACTCCCAAAACCTTCCCTATTTATCTTAAGAGGCCTATAAGTATTAAACAAAGAGGGAACAAAGTCATCCTAAGAAGAACTTGCCTTTCTCCTCCCATGCCTTTGAAATGCAAATGTTTACCTGGTTTTCTCCAGGAACACTTATCTCTGCCATCTTTAAAAAATACAAATTAAAATTAATAATAATAATAATAATAATAATAATAATAAAATACTAATTTTGAAACAGGGGGTAAGCAATTTAGAACTTGTCAAGGACAAATAAGGACCTTAAGTGTCTTCCCTATAAATATTAGTAAAAACTATATTTAGCCATCTAGACAGGTGACCGTGACTTTTATATAAATACTTATAAATATGAAGGAAACCAGTCAGAGTGAATTTCAGGTTCATGTGATCTAGTAAACATTCAGTGTTAAATTAATATCTGGTATTACCTTAAGCGTGTTGGTTTGATTAACATAGACGTCTTTAGAGGCATCAATGTTAAGTATAATACTTCTGTTGTACCTAGTATTACTAGAGGTCAAATAAGGCCTTTTTAATATATATGTGTTGAAATTTGTCAGCAAGAAAAATAAATTGGTATGATGAAATTTTTATAAGTGAATTAAATACAAATGAGATAAGAGCTTTTGGATGAAATTTTTAGGAATAATTATATTTAATAAATGTCTACTTAAGAATAATCTCTCCAGGTATTTGGAAATTTACTTGAAATTTAGAGTTGTTCTAAATTAAGTGATGGATGTTTATTAAATAGCTAGGTCATTCCCAAATAAAATAAGATAATGAGTCTTCAATTACTAAACAGAGAAACTAAAGGTATTTAGGACTATTGATAAATATGTTTGTTACCACTCTGAGATATTCTCTATAACATAGCACATGGTTTTTAGAAATCATTGGTATTTATGTTTACCAATCTACAGAGTACTGGTGTAGAAGACAGTTTATGATCACTTAAGAAAAGTAGGATGTGTGTTTTGGACAAAAGAAGGTATGAGGAAGGGCATTACATTCTCTTAAAGGAAAATATTTTTGCCCTACAGCTGGTTGCTTCTAAATGGAAGAAACGGGCACAGTGATATAGATACAAAAATTTGTAAAAGGTTTGTGGAAAATGAAAAGGGAACTTAGCTGGGTAAATTGATTTTGTTGGGAGTGGGCTGAGGCAAAACTTGGATTCAGTCTCTGTGAAGAAAACAAAATTTTCTTGGAATGCTGCTTTTGATAAAACATTGTGTGTGTTTCTGTGCCTTTAAGTGATCTGGATTTCCTTTTGGGATATGCGGGCCTCTCACTGTTGTGGCCTCTCCAGTTGCAGAGCACAGGCTCTGGACACACAGGCTCCAGACGCACAGGCTCAGCGGCCATGGCTCAGTGGCCATGACTCAGCGGCCATGGCTCATGGGCCCAGCCGCTCTGCGGCATGCAGGATCTTCCCAGACCGGGGCATGAACCCGTGTCCCCTGCATTGGCAGGCAGACTCCAAACCACTGTGCCACCAGGGAAGACCTCCTTTTGGTATCTCTTGTAACTTTGGTTAAGAAATGAGTATTGTCTCACAGTGACCTATGATCTTATTTGACCAAATGTTTTAAAGTTTTTGACAAAATTCCCAAATATCAATTTTTAATTAAAGTTCTTTTGACTTCCAATTAACTTTGGGATGCTGTAGAGAGCTCCTGAGGCATCTCAGAGAGATATTTAACTAGTATTATTTGGCATGTTAAATTATATGGAGAGCACTATCACATGAGTGATAAACTTACTTAAGATATACCAGGTAGATGAATGTTATTAATATAGATATTCTAAACATTATATAAAGTTTCTGGAATTTGGATATGTCCTGGTATAATGCTAAAGTCCTAGTTGTTATCTTAAAATGTTGTATGGCACAGCAGTAACCAAGCTTCTTTATCAATAACATATAATCAGATATTTAACTGTGAACTTTAAGTCTTTTGTCATTTATAGACAGTTATTTTTGTACTGAAGCTGTTAAAAAAGTGCTTCATTTTCAAGAAGAGTCATAGGAAATCTACAGAAGCAGTTACAACAGTTCCCCATCGAGATGATGGTTATGTGAGGACTCCAGCCCATACCATCTTAAAACCAGTAGCCATCTTGCCCCTGGGGCCCCTAGATCAAGCATCCAGAGATTTTTACTCTCTGACAGAGAGGGCTGGTGCTCTTACTCAGCTTTGAAGCAGCTACAGAAAACAGACCATCACCCTCTGCTTCCCATAAGATTATGGGAGTAAAATCTCAGTGGGGAATGAGACAGGAAGGGGGCAGGGCACATCATTTAAAAGAATGACATAGCGGTTGAGGACATGACATTCACTGGTTAGAACCAACTAGGTTCAAGATGGCAGATGATTGAATTCCAGTAGACCTTAGCCTCATTATATGTTCATTGTAATACATCAGCACACTAAATGACACACCCACAGGTGTGATGACAGTTCCAAAGCTGAACATAAAAGGTCAACAAAGTGGGTAGTGACCCAATTCCTGGAAATCTGTGCCCTTTCCCCAAAATAGTGGAATAATCCTCCCATTCATTAGCCTAGGAAATTAGCCAACCTATAAAAACTGATCAACCCATATTTCAGGGTCTCTCTCCTTCTGAGATGACCTATACTCTCTCTATGGTGTGTGGGTAGCCCTGAAAAAACCTTCTTTCACTTTACCATGGCTCACTCTTGAATTCTTTCCTGCACAAAGCCAAGAACCTACACTTGGCAGCTGTCCCAGGGACTTGCCTGAGAACGGGAATGTGACCATCTTCTCACACTTCACTTTCTTTCCTGCAACAAAAGCATCATAATTTTAATTAAGTTCTATATGTACTTGATGATTATCTCTCACTGTCCTCAAAGACTGTTGTTATTGCCTCCTTTCTCTTCATGCTTATAGATCTTTATCATATATATATATATATCATATTAAAATTTATCAATTATATAATATTATATGTGTATATGTTTGTATTTTTATTACTCTAGGAGGTGGATTTAAAAAGATCTTTCTGTGATTTATGTCAGAGAGCATTCTCCTATGTTTTCCTCTAAGAGTTTTATAGTATCTGACCTTACATTTAGGTCTTTAATCCATTTTTACTTTATTTTTGTGTATCATGTTAGAGAACATTCTAATTTCATTATTTTACATGTAGCTGTCCAATTTTCCCAGCACCACTTACTGAAGAGACTGTCTTTTCTCCATTGTATATTCTTGCCTCCTTTGTCATAGATTAGGTGACCATAAGTGAGTGGGTTTATCTCTGGACTTTCTATCTTGTTCCATTGATCTATATTTCTATTTTTGTGCCAGTACCATAATGTTTTGATGAATGTAGCTTTGTAGTATACTCTGAAGTCAGGGAGCAATCTCAAGATTGCTTTTTCTATTCAGCATCTTTTGTGTTTCCATGCAAATTGTAAAATATTTTGTTCAATTTTTTGAAAAATGCTATTGGTAATTTGATAGGGATTGCATTGAATCTGTAGATTACTTTTGGTATTATAGTCATTTTGACAAGGTTGATTCTTCCAATCCAAGAACATGGTATATCTCTCCATCTGTTTGTGTCATCTTTGATTTATTTCATCAGTATCTTATAGTTTTCTGCATACAGCCCATTTGCCTCCTTAGGTAGGTTGATTCCTAAGTAGGTTTATTCCTAGGTATTTCATTCTTTTTGATATGATGGCAAATGACAGAGAAAGACAAATATCATGGGTTATGGCTTATATATGGAATCTAAAAAAAATGGTACAAATGAATCTATTTACAAAACAGAAATAGAGCCACAGATGTAGAAAACAAACTTATGGTTACCAAGGGGGAAAGGGGGGAAGGGATAAATTGGGAGATTGGGATTGGCATATACACACTACTATATATAATATAGATAACTAATAAGAACCTACTGTATAGCACAGGTAAATCTAGTCAATACTCTGTAATGACCAATATGGGAATATAATCTAAAATAGAGTGTATATATGTATAACTTAATCACTTTGCTGTATAGAAGTTAACACAACATTGTAAATCAACTATATTCCAATAAAAACTAATAAAAAAATACATGTAGTGTGATGTCAGATACCACACTAAACACAGGATGTATAGAGATAAACACAGAATTTGTGCCTTCAAAGCATTCCCAGTTGGGTGGGGAAGATAAGTGAGCAAACAAGACCATGATCATACAATGAGTTTATGAAATAAAAATAGCACAAGGTTCTGAGGAAGGACAAGGTAGGTGTATATCTCACTTGATCAGAAGGGGCAGGGAATATCTGTAGAGCAGATGCTCTCTGCACTGAGTTTTGAAGGGTGCATAAGAGTTAGGCAAGTGAAGAGGAGAGAAGAATAGATATTCCTCTAAGAACAAAAAATACAGGCATGAAGAAAGACAACACAACATGTGACTGAGATGGGGTATTTGAGGAACCAAAAGTCCTAAGGAGGAAATAAATGACACAGTGTGCAGAGTGGCAAAAGGAAGCAAAAATTTGTCAGGGACGATATCTTTAAAGATCTTGTAAGACTGGCCAAGGGTTTAGATATCTACGGTCATGTACTCTTTTCTGAGGTAAAAATGAATATTACTGACAGCCTGCTTAAGATATACATTTAGATAGCACCAAGGCAGACAAAAGTAAGCATGCTCCAACTTCAACTAATTACTGATTATCCCTAGTAGACCTTCTTCCTGTCTTCTTATTCTAAGCCACTCTCATTTCCAATTTGGACTAGCTCTCCCAATTGGTTTCTACACAGAATCCAGAAATATCTTTAAAAACTCAAATTTGCATTGTGTAACAGTTCCCAATGTTGTCCATTATGTTTAGGATGGAGAATAAATTCTAAGCATACAGTGAACACTCATGGTCTTGTTACTGTTGTTTACACACTTGCCATCCTCCACTCTTTTCTGGGCTTCAAACACATCCATCTTCTTTCAAAGTCACAAACCAGCCAAGCCATTTTCTGCCTTAAGATATTTATACACATATTTTAACTCTGAATGCTCTTTACTTCTCCACCCTCCACCTTTGTTTCATTATCTCATACTATGATCAAATTTCAGCCTAAACATTGCTTCCTCAAGAGAGTCCTCTTTGCCTACCCAAAATAAAGTAAGACCTTCTTTCATGTATTCTCTCAGGACCTTGAATATTTTCTTAATATCATTTATTTCTATGCAATTAAACAATTATGTAGTTAACTATCTTTTTAATTACAGTGTCATGATGGTAGGAATACCAGACATATGATTCAGAAGTACTTCCCCAGACCTTAGCAGAATGCCAGGTATATAGTAGATGCTTAGTAAATATTTGTTGAATAAAAAATGGATGAACAAATACATTTCTAGAAAGGCAGTATCAATTTTTAGATGCTGCTACAGTTAACTTTAGGGTCATAGAGAGCAATAGTTAATCAAATGTATGCTAGTGGTCTTTAGTAGAAATTCCTTATATATGTTAATGGCTATTTCTTAACCTGAAATGGTTATCAGAGGAAAATTTCTTTGAAAAATAAAGGCACTATACTAATGCCTATTATTATTTCTTCTGCTTTCTGTTCATACTCTTTCTCCTCTTCTACTTCTTCCACTCTTTTCAATATTGTAAGCAGCTGAACCTGAGTTGGTAACAGTATTAATTAATTAACAAATATTTGTTAGGCAGCTATGATGTTTCAGGCATTGTACAAGGCACAGGAATCAATGATGCACAAAAATAAGTAGGAATCTATTCTGATTTGAGCTTTCCTGCCTAATTCTATTTCATCATCTCTAAGAGCTGATCATACCTCTATAAAGGTATGATTTTGTTTTAGATCCAATTGCCCCCCGCCTTTTTCTTCATTGCATTAAGATGATGAGGTCATTATGTAAATACAGAACGCAATTTGATTAAACTGGCCTTATGGACCTATTCAATTGTTTGGGTTGCTTTTCCTGCAAAAAGAAAACAGCTTTAAAAACTCATACATTTATTTAGCACATTATTTAGTACATTTAAACAGTATTCACAGTGCCCTAAGATTCATATGACCAACAAGTTTCCAACTGTGCTTACTTTCCAGCTGTCCCATTTTCAAAGAACACATACTTTCTGTGAACGATTTTCCTCTTTTAGTGTTCAAACCTTTAATTTCACTTACAAGCCATGAATACTGCATAATACACTCCCCTGAAAGATTTATATTCTACGTGAGCAATTGGTTAGGACTGTAACAAGCTCTAAAGAAAAAGAATGAAATGATATATATAGAGTTATATATAGAGTTAAGTCTTCCTGAATAGTTTGAAAAGCTTGAAAAAACAAGGGCCTCATTTAGGTGGCAAAGTACATTAACAATGTAGACAGGTTGTGTATGGATAGCACCATGCCCAGTGACTGTTATTGTACCACAGTGCATAAGCATGAAAAAATATCAATGTGATTAGACCACCAAAGGACAAATGTACCATATTAAGTATACATTTCTCAGTATCTCTGGTAGAATACAATGTTCCTAAGTTAAGGATTTTAGAGAAATAATGGGCTTGAATTACACTGAAATGGCCTGTTCAGTGTCTAAGATATGCACTAACAGAGTCACTCCTTTGTGCCACTAGAAAATCCCTGTTAGGACTTCCCTGATGGTGCAGTGGTTAAGAATCTGCCTGCCAATGCAGGGGACATGAGTTCAATCCCTGGTCCAGGAAGATCTCACATGCTGTGGAACAACTAAGCCTGTGCACAACAACTACTGAGTCTGCACTCTAGAGCCCACGAGCCACAACTAGTGAGCCTGCATGCCAAAACTACTGAAGCCCTTGCGCCTTAGAGCCCTCATGCAACTACTGAACACACGTGCTGCAACTACTGAAGGCCGCATGCCTAGAGCCCATGCTCTGCAACAAGAGAAGACACCTCAATAAGAGAAGCCACTGCAAATGAGAAGCTCACACAACGAAAATGAAGAGTAACCCCCATTGACTGCAACTAGAGAACGCCCACATCCAGCAATGAAGACCCAACACAGCCAAAAAAGAAAAAGACAAAAATAAAATCCATGTTAAAATGTGAATGCTCAGGGGAGAGGTAATTCCCAGAACCATTAGGAGTCATTTATACATTAGCATAGATTAATGTATTTGATTATTCTATTGAGCAAACCACAAAGCTATGGTCTACAGAGAAACTATGAATAGGTAGCATGAGATTTGGAGAAGGGGGAGTATTACTACAAGGTAGAATAAGTGCTACAGTATAATTCTTGAAGAAAAGCAAGGTGTTGTATAATGAAATTGAAGAATTGCATTTCTTAGTGACTCTGGAATGACAAACATGGTAGAATAGGAAGGAAATTCATATAAAATCAGATCAGAAATTGAATTCTGCTTTCATGCTGGCACCATATTTTCTTTCCTGGCTCATGCCATATCACTCTCTTGTTTGCTGTGCTCCAGCCACACTAGTCTTCCTTAAATCTGACAAGAAAGCTCTTATCTGGCTTTCAGTTTTTGCCAATGTGCTATTGTTTACCTTGGGTATCTTCCCTCTACTCTTTACATAATAAGTTCCTTTTCATCATTTAGGTCTCAGCTTGTTTGCATATCACCTTCTCAGAGAAGTCTTCTTTTACCACCTTACCTAAATTAATTGCCCAAAACAAATGCAAACACAAGCATGTGTATGTGTAGTATACAGATGTATTATCAAAGTCAACACGTGGTTTGTTCTCTTAATAATATTTATCAAATTCTGCATTAAAAAATTGTTTTATTTTTGTTTGTCTCCCCATGTGGGATAAAGGCTCCATGATGGTAGAAACCATGTCTGTCTTATTCACTGTATTTCACACAGAACCTAGCATAATGTATGGTTAACAACAAATGTTCAAAATACTTGTTTATTAAAAGAAGGTATGAATGATTTTGGTGTCCTCTTCTTTGCTCTATTTAAATTATATTCCATGATCACATAATTTCAGATCCCTTAGCCCTCTCTTTTTTGAGGTAGTAAGCAAGCACCACCCAGGTTAAATTAAAAACTTTGCCCGTTCTGAAACTGCTTTGGAGCAGCTGAACGCAACCATGCAGCTTGGTCTCACTTTAAATGTATTACCATGGATCTCAAATGTTCTTTGAATGATGCCTGGCAAACACATTTAGGACATAGATTACTCATTCACTCCTCTAAAACCACCAACTTCTCCCATCTTCATACTCTCCCTGAAGACCTTGCTTGCTATCTTACTGAGAAAAACTGAAGCAATCTGGAGTTAAATTTACAAAGACTTCCATCCAGAAGATACTTCCAAAGCTACCCACAACTCTGCACCCATATTTGGTCTTCCTACTAATTTTATTACTTATGTGAACTTTTCATGCTCCTATATAAGCCAGTACTGTACTTTCTATTGAGTAGATTACATCTCCCTTTCTTGCTCAAGAATCTTGCTCAAACATATTTTCTCTTTTAAAGAGCATTTCCTATCATAAAAAGCATGCTGCTATTTCTTGCATCCTAAATATTAAAACAAATCAAATCATTTTTGATCCTACTTCTTCCACCAGTCCCTGCCTCATTTTCTCACTGTCTCTGCTGGAAAACTACTCAAAAAGTTGCTTGTGATACCACTTCTACTTCCCCTTCTCCTACGTTCTTCAATTAACTCTAACCAGGTTTTTAATTCCATCGCTCCACTGAAATTGCTTTTATCAAAGTTATCTTGAATCTATAGTGTCTAATCCAATGGACAATTTTCATTCTATCAATTTTGATCTACCAGCAGCGTTTTATATTTTCTACCACTCTCAGATTTTCACTTGGCACTCAGGATACCACAGTCTCAATGTTTTCTTCTAATCTCTATAACAGCTTCTCTGAGTCTTGGCCTGGCTCTTCCTTTTCTCCTGGATATTATTGTGCCACTAAGACTCAGTGCTTAGTCCTCTTATTGTCTCTGTCCACATTCTCTTCCTTGGTGATTCCCTTCAGAGTCATGATTTTGAGTGTCATTTATATGTTACAGCTCCTGAATTCCAGAAATGTATATCTAACTTTTACTCAACTTTTCCATTTGGATGTCTAAAAGACAACCCAAATTATCCTGTCCAAACTGATATCTGGTTCTTTCCACAACATCTTTCCTTCTATCACCTTTCTCATCTTTATGACGATCCCATTCTTTCAAGAGCTTTCGCCTAAAACTTTTGAATCTTCCCTGATTCCTCTCTCTTAACACACAACATGCCCTCTGGAAATCCTGTTGGCTTTACTCACTAAGTATATCCAAAATATGCTTACTTCTCACTACTTCTACTGCTACTATCTTGATGTGAGCCATCAGAATCTCCAAGCTGGATTACTACTCTGGCTTCTTAGAGGTATCCCTGCTTCTACTCTTACCCAACCCTCCAGTCTATTTTCAGCACAGCAGACAGAGTGATCTTTAAAAAACTAGATTATGTCACTTTGTTCAAAACCCTGCAGTAGTTCCCTATTTTACTCAAAGTAAAAGCTAATATACTGACAAAGGCTTATAATGTACTTAGGAATAACACCTCTTGCCCCTCTGACTTTGTTTCTTTCCATTTCTTACCATACACCCTCATTCTTCTGATTTCAACCATACTAAACTCCTTGTTGTTTCTGAAACATGCAAGATGGTTTCTCACCTTGGCCTGTTTGCAAATGATTTTGCACTTGAGCACTTGGGTACTCAGAGGGATAACCTCATTACCTTCTTCAAGTCTTTCCTTCAGGTTCAGATGCCCCTTCTCAATCAGGCTTATTCTGAGCACAACCAGAAATCCTGATTACATTCACTCTCTTCTATCTATTTTTCTCATAGCATATGTTACCTTCTTATTTATTATACAGTTACATCTGTCTCCTTTAGCTAGAACACAGACCGTGTTTTGGTCACTGAAGTTTCCCAAGAATCTAGATTAGTGCATGGTCCATAGCAGATGATCAATAAATTGAATAAGTGAATGTCTAAAGCACTTACTGGTCCTTCAAATGAATAAATTAGCATAAAATGCTGACTTTGTCTCACCTATAAAAATGAGGTGATGGCACTATTTTCATAATTGTTCTGTGAGCTAATGTAGATATAACGGATTCACACTCTGCTCAAGACAAAATGAATATTATGATTTCATTAGTAGAAGTCAGTTGAACTGAAAGATAAAAATGGTAACAAGGAAAACTCTCAGAAAAGACCACAAATATTTTTTCCTCTTTTTTTAAGGCCCAGGTAATCCATCCAGAAAAGATGTCAAAATCACCAGAATGACAATTTATTAACTTACAATGATGTTAGTGTTCCTGTAACTGGAATTACTCAAAGCACTTATGATTATGATCATTTTTTTCCCTGTGGCTAAACTACATAAAGGAGAAAAAAATCATAATTACAAATTCATGATTCAATTTACCATGTGAAGTCTCTAACAAAAAACTGGATATGAGCAGCACGTCATCTCCATAATGGCTGTCTTGCTTTTGGGGTATCAAATTAGTCCAAAGGGAGTTAATAGAATTGAAAGTTTAATGATATTAAGCTAAGAACGTGGGCCACATCCATCAGGACTGCACTGTCTTGTGCTGAATTCTACACTACCTAGTTTTTAGCTCCAAAATAGACTATGAATTAGATCATTCCTGAAAATAATTGAAATAACACTTGCTGTTTTATCAGCATTTTTGGTAAGTCAATCTCCTCCTGAATGAGATATTCATTGTTTATATATGCTAATATAATCTTATTTCTGCTAAGGTCTGTGGGTTCAGGGTAACTCCAACTTCTTCAGGTTGCTTTGACTACCAACATTCTGGCTCCTGTCCATTCATTCTTTAATAAATAATTACTAATCACCAAATCTGTGCTGGGTACTGTTCTTAAAGCTGGACCTCAGCTGTGAACAAAACAAAGACTCTGCATTCATGAAGATTACATTTCGTTGGAGTAGAGAGACAATGCAAACTTACCAATAAATATGTAATAATGTCAGGAGGTTTATTTGAGGACACATTATATTTGTGTGTAATCAAATATATTTACTTGATTTGCAATCACTTCTATGTATAGTCAGGTTCTTGCTAGTTCATTTGATATGGCTTCCAGAAATACTCCTACCTCTTTAAGGAAAAAAAAAAAAGATAAAGTTTTTGAATACAAAATTGGGAAAAATTTTGAATACAAAATGGAAAGAACCACTGCAACTGAACAGCCCTGAAGCTTCAGCTTCATTAATGTCACAGTCTACTGTCCTCTGAGGTACCTCTGCCTCTTTCCAAGTCACTCCTGATGTTAAGGACAATGTGAGGGAAATGAAGTAAAAGTGAAAGGAGACAGTAGTCCGAACAAAGGTAGGTTACTTTGAAAACTTCTACAGAACTATTTGATCTTATACTCATTTTGTTTGGGAAACTCCCTATAAAACTTTCAAGAGATTAAAAAAAAAGAAAGAAAGTTTACATCAGTATCAACATAGTAGCACAGCAGTTCTGGAGTATACTGTCTGTTTTAGTCTTGCAGTGTGTGTTTGTGTATAAGGTTGCAAAGAGAATTGTCTTCCTATAGTCATCCAAATTAATATTATTATTGATTCATTGATTCTTTAATATTATTATTGATTATTGATCCAAATTAATATTATTATTGATTCACAATCAATATTATTATTGATTTATTATTATTTATACAACTAAAGGCCAGTCTTCCTGCCTCACAGGTGGAACTCTAATGAATCTCATTTTAAATACCATGTGATTCCCAGTTGTGTGACCCAGGGAAGCTGCTTAGATTCCTACCTCTGATTTATTGAACTCAATTTCTTCACTTGAAAAATTGAAATAATTGTTCCTACCACATAAGGCTGCTATAAGGATTAGTGGAGATAACATATGTAAATTGTTGGCATAGAACCTAGCATACTGTAAATGTCCCTTAAATCTAAGTACTGTTAGTACTTAAATAAATCTTAGTATTAAGTATTACCATTGGAGGAGGTCATCAAGATGACTGCTGGTTGACCCATGAGCTGCACTAGGGCAATCAGAGGCTCCTTGCCCTCTTCCCTGTTTCTTAAATGTATGTTCAACCCACTGTTCTCAAAACTGGAGTTATTCCAAGGACACAAACTTGAGAGAGCAGTGTATTGTTGAGACCATATGGATGATATATGATACTGAACACAGATAAGGACCTTTATATAAACTTCTAAAATACTAGCAGGTGGGTGTAGAGATCTACTTATACTGGAGATGTCCAAGACAAGCCTCATATATAAGTTATTTTGCTTATTAAAACCATCATCAACAATCTGGAGTGGTCTGCTTATTTCTTTGGTCTCTCCTTACCTTCCATGTACTGGGACCAGTTTGCAAACCAAGAACAGGTGAGCCAACAAAGAGACCAATGAAATGAGTCCTGGGAATGAAGCATCAATGAGGGAAATCTCAAGCTGGCCAACAATATCTATGTGAGAAGGGTTGGCCCATATGTTGGATACTTATGGACCATCATGTGAGTATGGCAACACCATAAAATTGCCAGCTTGTCTAATGCACTTGCTTAAGAAACTGCATAGAGGAGACAGCATCAATAAAGAGAAAAAAATGGCATCCACAGTGGGTTAGCCTCTACTTTGGGCAGTTCAGCTCTCCACCGATGCCCTACTAGAGTTGAAAACTCAAGTTGCAAAGTTAAAAGAAGAAATAGGGTTAGAGAAAGACATGCAGTTATTCACTACTCTACTACATTTGGGGTTAATAGAAAAGGTGGCAGAGCTGAATAATAAATTGAAGACCTTAATATGCAATTTTGCAAAGTTAGGAGGGCACACACTGTGAAGGATTAAGCTCCAAACCCTGGTGACAAGGCCTGATGGAGACATTACGAGGCGGTATCAATGGAAAATGAGGAGAGCTAAGGGGAGGAGGTTATGGTAATTGACAATGAAACAAAAAAACACCCCATGTCATCTTACACCTAATACAAAAGTAAATTTTAAATAATAATTAGCTTAGATTTTGAATAATAGAGAACTATACCTCAAACTCCTACATAAAAAAAAAAATGAAATCTTTCTCTGTTCCTTGAAGATGTAAATCTTATCATGTCTTTGAAGTGTAAACACCCCAGAAGGTTGAAGAAAAAAGGGGAGAAAAAAAGGCTTTTTAAACTACAGACTGCTCCAAGACCCCCAGAACACAGACCTAGGCTTGTGGGTGGCATCAGCCCCACCCTCCCTCCCCATCCTCACAGCCAGCCAAGCTGGGATCCAGCCCTGCACACCAACATGATGGAAGTCACCACATGAGACAGGTTTTAGCAGCTAACAAGTGCAGGGGCCAGCCCCATGTACAAACTCACTCAAATTAGTTAGCCTGCAACAACAGAAGGGCTCATGAAGCCTACAAAAGGAATACCTCAGAGCAGATGACTGCAGCTGAACCCCATAGGTAATATCCTATATGAGGCCACTTCTCCAAGATTGGGAAACATAAAAAACCTACATAATACATAGAAATAAATGCAGGGCATTAGGCAAAATGAGGAGAGAGAGAAATGTGTTCCAAATGAGGGAACAATACAAAACCCCAGAAGAAGAAATAAGTGAAATGAAGATAAGCAATATACCTGATAAAGAGTTCTCGTAATGATCATAAAGATAATCAATGCATTCAGGATAAGAATGATAAAAACAGTGAGAATTTCAACAAAGAGTTAGAAAATATAAAGAAGATCCAAACAGAGCTGAATAACACAACAACTAAAATTAAAAACACACTAGTACTCCAATAAAGATGTTAAAAAAATACATAAGAAAAAAAACACTAGAAGGAATCAACAATAGATAAGATATTACAGAGGAATAGGTCAGCAAACTGGAAAACAGAATAGTGGAAATTATCCAAGCTGAACGAGGAAAAAAAAACAGATTTTAAAAAATGAGGGTAGTTTCAAAAGACTCTGGGGTATTAAGCTCATTAACATTCACATTACAGGGGTTCCAGAAGGAGACATGAGAGAGAAAGGGGGCAGGGAAATTACCTGAAGAAGAAATAGCTGAAAACTTCTCTAACCAGAAAAAGGAAACAGAC
The DNA here is from genome assembly GCF_964165515.1 of Mesoplodon bidens. Lineage (NCBI taxonomy): Eukaryota > Metazoa > Chordata > Mammalia > Artiodactyla > Ziphiidae > Mesoplodon > Mesoplodon bidens. The sequence continues at coordinate 59,015,695 of NC_138169.1, read as the reverse complement.
ACTCAGGTCCAGAAAGCACAAAGAGTCCCAAACAGGATGAACCCAGAGGTCCACACCAAGACACATTATACTCAAAATGGAAGAAAAAAAAAAAAAAAAAAAGATAAAGAATCTTAAAAACAGAAAGAGAAGAGCACATAGTTACATCCAAGGAAACTTTCATAAGACAATCAAATTACTGTTATGCAGAGATTTCACAGCACAGAAGGGAGTGGCATGATATATCAAAGTGATGAAAAAACCTACAACTAAGAATACTCTGCCTGGTATGGTTATCATTCATAGTTGAAAGAGAGACAGCTTTAAAGACAAGCAAAAGCTGAGTTCAGCACCATTAAATCAGCTTTACAAGAAATGATAATGGAACTTCCTTAAGAGGAAAAGAAAGGCCACAACTAGAAATATAAAAATTACAACAGAAAAAAGAATCTCACTGGTAAAAGCAAACATATGGTAAATGTAGTACATAAACCAGTTATAAAGCCAGAAGAAAGGTTAAAGTACAAGAGTAGTAAAATAATCTATATCCACAATAAATTGTTGAGATAAACAAAACAAAAAGATGTAAATTATGATATCAAACACATTAAATGTGGAGAAGGGAGTAAAAAATGCAAGGTTGTTAGAATGCTTTCAAACTTTAGAGATCACCAACATAAAATAATCACATTTACATAAGTTATTATATATGAACCTCAGGGTAACCAACAACCAAAAATCTATAACAGATACACACAAACAAAAGAGAAAGGATTCCAAGCATGAAAATATAGTCACCAAATTAAAAGGGAAGAGAGGATAAAAAGAAGAAAAGAACAAAAAAACACACAAAAGATCACAAAAACAATGAACAAAATGGCAATAAGTACATTATTATTAATAATTTAAATATAAGAGCTTTGATCAAAAGACAGTGACTGAATGGATATAAAAATAAGAGTCATATGTAAGCTGCCAATAAGAGACTCACTTCAGATCTAAAGACACACAGACTGAAAGTGAGGGGATGAAGAAAGGTATTCCATGCAAATGGAAATAACAGAGAGCTGAGGTAGCAAAATATATATCAGGCAAAATAGACTTTAAAACAAAGACCGTAACAGGAGACAAAGAAGAACATCACATAAAGGGATCAATCCAACAAGAAGATATAACAATTGTAAATATAATGCAACCAACATAAGAGGACCTAAATACATCAAGCAAATATTAACAAATATAAACCAGAAATTGATAGTAACACAATAGTTGTAGGGAATTTAAGTCCCCCACTTACATCAATGGACAGACCATCCACACAGGTAATCAATAAGAAGCACTGGCCTTAAATGTCATGTTAGGGTGAAAATAAGAGATATATGCAGGATATTTCATCCAAAACCCAGCAGAATAGACATTCTTCTCACATGCACATGAAACATTATCTGAGATAGATATATGATAGGCACAAAACAAGTCTAAGTTAAAAGATTAAAATCACATCAAGCAACTTTCTGACGATGGTATGAGACTAGAAATAAACTTCAAGAAAAAAAAAACCCTGCAAAATCACAAACATGTATAGGCTAACATGTTAACAAACAAACTGTGGGTCACTGAAGAAATCAAAGACGAAATCAAAAAAATACCTGGAGACATGAAAATGAGAACACTGATCTAAAATACGTGGGTCATAGCAAAAGCAATTCTAAGAGGGAAGTTTAAAGTGATATAGGCCTACCTTGGGAAACAAGAACTATCTCAAATAGACAATCTAACCTAACACATAAATGAACTAGAAAAATAAGAACAAACAAAACCAAAAGTTAGTGGAAGGAAAGAAATCATAGAAATCAGGGTGGAAATAAATGAAATGGAGACTTGAAAAAATTAAATAGATCAATAAAAATAAGAGGAGGTTCTTTGAAAAGGTAAAATTGAAATAAACCTTTAGCCATAGAGAACAAAAAAGAGAAGGCAAAAAAATAAAATAAAATAAAATCATAAATGAAAGAGGGAAAGTTATAATTAACACCACAGAAAAACAAATATGAGATTACTATGAACAGTTATATGCCAATAAAATGGACAACCTAGAAGAAATGGATAAATTCCTAGGAATGTACAATTTCCAAAGACTGAATCATTAACACCACAGAAAAACAAATATGAGATTGCTATGAACAATTATATGCCAATAACATGGACAACCTAGAAGAAATGGATAAATTCCTAGGAATGTACAATTTTCAAAGGCTGAATCAGGAAGAAATAGAAAATATGAACAGACCAACTATCAGTAATGACTAGGATCAATAATAATAATAATAACAATAATAATAAAAACCTCCTAAAATCTGAGTAGATGATTCTAGGACCAGACAGGTTCACAGGTGAATTCTAACAAACAATTAAAGAAGAATTAAATCCATTCTTCTCAACTATTCCAAAAATCGAAAAAGAAGGAACACTTCTGAACTCATTCTACAAGGCCAGCATCATCTTCATATGAAAAGCAAAGACACCATACACACACACACACACACACACACATACAGACCAACATCCATGATGAACATAGATCAGAAATCCTCAAGAAAATATCAGCAAATCAAATTTAACAATACCTAGAATGATCCTATACCATAATCATTTGGGATTTACTCCAAGGATGCAAGGATAGTTCAATATCTGAAGACCAATCAATGTGATACACCACTCAACAAATTGAAGATTAAAAATCATATGATCAGCTCAATGGCTGCAGAAAAAGCTTTTGACAAAATTCAACGTCATTTACTATAAAAACTGTCAACAATATGTGTACAGAGGTAACATATCTCAACATAATAAAGTCTACACATGATAGACCATTTTTAACATCATACTGGTGAAAATTTGAAAGCTTTTCCTCTAAGATGAGGAACAAGACCAGGATGTCCAAACTTGTCACATTTTTTCAACATGATATTTGTACCCTTGGTCACAGCAATCATGCAAGAAAAAGAAATAAAATGAATCTAATTTGAAAAGAAAATGACATGCTTCTATATAGAAATTCCTAAAGATGCCACCAAAAAAAAAAAAAAACTGTAAGGACTGAAAAATGATTTCAGTCACATTGCTGGATACAAAATTAATATACAGAAATCTGTTGCATTTCTGTACACTAACAACAAAATATCAGAAAGATACTTTAGGGAAAAAATCAAAGTATGATTACATCAAAAATATTAAAATACTTAGGAATAAAGCTAACCAAGATTTACTGTACTCAGAAAACTATAAGACATTGATGAAAGAAATTCAAGATGACAATGGAAAGATACACAATCTTCATGGATTGGAAGAATTATATTGTTAAAATGGCCACATTGGCTGGAGTGGGAGACTCTTCCTGCAGTGGTGTGGGTTTGAGGAAGTGGCTCACGGGGGTGAGGCATTTACGTGCGTGCCTTCCTCACTCTCATTGGCTGAGGTAACAGACCTTGGAGCCAGATTTGCTGCATTTGTGCCCCAGCCCCAACATTTAAGTATTCTATGGCTTTGGGCGACTCAGGTAGCATGAATCTCATTAGCACAGAAGAACAGCTTCAGTGAAAACACATTGCAGAGCAGTGGGGGAAGCCAGATTCCATGATGGCAGCAGCAGGGTTTGTGGCAAGAATCACAGATAGCAGACAACCCCGTGCAGTCTCGGCTTCCTTCAGGTTGTAGACCCTCAGGCTTAGGAGCTGTTTCAAGCACACACCTTGAGAGAGTAAGGTGTTCATGAGACCATCTGTACCGAATCCATGATTGAACCCAGTGAAGACCCCTACATAAACATTTAAGATTCTGGCAGCATATGTAGAGACCTAATATTTTACCCACCAGCTGCTGGAGACAGCCTCATAGACAAATTTCTACCACGTCAGTCTGTTCTAGCTGAAGAGCTATTGTATAACCTCATAATATGACTTCATAATGGAGACTGCCACATTCACTGCTGTGTGGCTGAGAGGGTACTTGTGCTCTGGCCAGGTGTCAGGCCTGAGACTCTGAGGTGGGAGAGTCGAGTTCAGGACCTTGGACCACCAGAAACCTCCTGGCCCAAATAATATCAATCAGTGAGAGCTCTCTAGAGATCTCCACCTCAACAATAAGACCCAGCTCCACTCAACGACCAGCAAGCTACAGTGCTGGCACCCTATGCCAAACAACTAGAAAGACAAGAACACAACCCCATCCATTAGCAGAAGGCTGCCTAAAATCATAATAAGTTCACAGACACCCAAAACACATCACCGGACATGGTACTGCCCACCAGGAAAACAAGATCCAGCTTCATTCACCAGAAAAGAGGCATGAGTCCCCTCCACCAGGAAGCCTAAACAACCACTGAAACAACTTTACCCACTGGGAGCAGATGCCAAAAACAATGGGAACTACCAACGTGCAGCCTGTGAAAAGGAGACCCAAAACACAGTAAGTTAAGAAAAATAAGAAGACAGAGAAATATGCAGTAGATGAAGGAGTAAGGTAAAAACCCACCAGACCAAACAAATGAAGAGGAAATAGGCAGTTTACCTGAAAAGAGTTCAGACTAAGGATAGTAAAGGTGACCTCAAATCTTGGAAATAGAATAGAGAAAATACAAGAAACATGCAACAAAAACCTAGAAGAACCAAAGAGCAAACAAACGATGATGAACAACACATTAAATGAAAAAAAAATTCTCTAGAAGGAATCAATAGCAGAATAACTGAGGCAAAAGAACGGATAAGTGGCCTGGAAGATAAAATAGTGGAAATAAGTACTGCAGAGCAGATTAAAGAATAAAGAATGAAAATAATTGAGGACTGTCTCAGAGACCACTGGGACAACATTAAACACTTCAACATTCAAATTATAGGCGCCTCAGAAGACGAAGAGAAAAAGAAAGGGACTAAGAAAATATTTGAGGAGATTATAGTTGAAAACTTCCCTAATACAGGAAAGGAAAGACTCAAGTCCAGGAAGTGCAGAAACTCCCATACAGGATAAATCCAAAGGGAAATATGCCAAGACATATTAATCAAACTATCAAAAATTAAATACAAAGAATGAATATTAAAAGGAGCAAGGGAAAAGCAACATATAGATACAAGGGAATTCCCATAAGGTTAACAGCTGATCTTTCAGCAGAAACTATGCAAGCCAGAAGGAACTGGCAGGACATATTTAAAGTGATGAAAGGGAAAAATCTACAACAAAGATTACTCTACACAGCAAGGATCTCATTCAGATTCAATGCAGATATTAAAACCTTTAGAGACAAGAAAAATAAGAGAATTCAGCACCACCAAACCAGCTAAAGGAAATTATCTAGGCAGGAAACACAAGAGAAAGAAAAGAACTATTATAACAAACCCAAAATAATTAAGAAAATAGTAACAAGAACATACATATCGATAATTACCTTAGATATAAATGAATTAAATTCTCCAGCAAAAGACAGAGACTGGCCAAAAGGATACAATAACAAGACCCATATATATGCTGTCTACATGAGACCCACTTTAGATCTAGGAACAAATACACACTGAAAGTGTGGAGATGGAAAAAGATATTCCATGCAAATGGAAATCAAAAGAAAGCTGGAGTAGTAATTCTCATATCAGAAAAAATAGACATTAGGGCTTCCCTGGTGGTGCAGTGGTTGAGAGTCTGCCTGCTGATGCAGGGGACATGGGTTCGTGCCCCAGTCCAGGAGGATCCCACATGCTGCAGAGCAGCTGGGCACATGAGCCATGGCCACTGAGCCTGCACGTCCGGAGCCACGTGCTCCGCAATGGGAGAGGTCACAACAGCGAGAGGCCCACGTACAGCAAAAAAAAAAAAAAAAAAGACATCAAATAAAGACTATTACAAGAGACAAAGAGGACACTACATAATGATGAAGGGATCAATCCAAGAAGAAGATATAACAATTGTAAATATTTATGCAGCCAACATAGGAGCACCTCAATACATAAGGCAAATGCTAACAACCATAAAAAGGGAAGTCAACAGTAAAAAATAATAGTGGAGGATTCTAACACCCCACTTTGACCAATGGACAGATCATCCAAAATGAAAACAAATAAGGAAACACAAGCTTTAAATGATACATTAAACAAGATGGGATTAATTGATATTTATAGGACATTCCATCCAAAAACAACAGAATACAATTGCTTCTCAAGTGCTCATGGAATATTCTCCAGGATAGATCATATCATGGGTAACAAATCAAGCCGTGGTAAGTTTAAGAAAATTGAAATCATATCAAGTATCTTTTCTGACCACAATGCTATTAGACTAGATATTAATAACAGGAAAAAAATTTGTAAAAAATACAAACACATAGAGGGTAAGCAATACACTACTTAATAACCAAGATATCACTGAAGAAATCAAAAAGAAAATTTAAAAAGTACCTAGAAACAAATGACAATGAAAACAAAAACCTATGGGATGCAGCAAAAGCAGTTCTAAGAGGGAAGTTTATCACAATACAATCCCACCCCAAGAAATAAGAAACATCTCAAATAAATGACATAACCTTACACCTAAAGCGATTAGAGAAAGAAGAACAAAAAAACCACAAAGTTAGTAGAAGGAAAGAAATCATAAAGATCAGATCAGAAATAAGTGAAAAAGAAATGACAGAAACAGTAGCAAAGATCAATAAAACTGGTTCTTGAGAAGATAAACATAATTGATAAACCATTATCCAGACTCATCAAGAAAAAAAAAGAAGAGTAAAATCAAAAAAATTAGAAATGAAAAAGGAGAAGTAACATGAACATTGCAGAAACACAAAGAATCATGAGAGATTACTACAAACAACTATATGCCAATAAAATGGAAAACCTGAAAGAAATGGACAAATTCTTTAAAAAATGAAACCTTCTGAGCAGAACCAGGAAGAAATAGAAAACATAAAAAGATCAACCACAAGAACTGAAATTGGAACTATAATTTAAAATCTTCCAAAGAACAAATGTCAAAGACCAGATGCCTTCACAGGTGAATTCTATCAAACATTTAGAGAAGAACTAACACCTATCCTTCTCAAACTCTTCCAAAATATAGCAGAGGGAAGAACACTCCCAAACTCATTCTATGAGGCCAGCATCACCCTGATACTAAAACCAGACAAAGATGCCACAAAAATAGAATACTACAGGCCAAGATAACTTATGAACATAGATGCAAAAATCCTCAACAAAATCCTAGCAAACAGAATCCAACAGCACATTAAAAGGATCATACACCATGATCAAGGGGGGTTTATCCAAGGAATGCAAGGTCTCATCAATATATGGAAATCAATCAATGTGATACACCATGTTAACATATTGAAGGATAAAACCATATGATCATCTCAATAGATGAAGAAAAAGCTTTTGACAGAATTCAATACCCATTTTTGATAAAAACTCTCCAGAAAGTTCGAGGCATCGAGGCAACTCACATCAACATAACAAAGGCCATATGTGACAAACTCACAGCCAACATCATTCTCAATGGTGAAAAATTGAAACCATTTCCAGTAAGATCAGGAACAAGACAAGATTGCCCACTCTCACCACTATTATTCAACAAAGTTTTGGAAGTTTAAGCCACAACAATCAGCAAGGAAAAATAAATAAAAGTAAGCCAAATTAGAAAAGAAGTAAAATTGTCACTGTTTTGGGATGAAATGATACTATATATAGAGAATCCTAAAGATGCTACCAGAAAACTACTGGAGCTAATCAATGAATTTGGTATAGTAGCAGGATACAAACTTAATGCACAGAAATCTCTGGCATTCCTATACACTAATGATGAAAAATCTGAAAGAGAAATTAAGGAAACACTCCCATTTACCATTTAAACAAAAAGAAAAAAAAAAAACCTAGGAATAAACTTACCTAAGGAGACAAAACACCTGTATGCAGAAAACTATAAGAAACCAATGAGAGAAATCAAAGATGATACAAACAGATGGAGACATATACCATGTTCTAGATTGGAAGAAACAACATTGTGAAACTGACTATATTACCAAAAGCAATATACAGATTCAATGTAACTCCTATCAAACTACCAATGTCATTCTTCATGGAACTAGAACCAAAAGAGAAATATAGATCAACGGAACAGGATAGAAAGCCCAGAAATAAACTCATGTATCTCAGGTCAATTAATCTATGACAAAGAATGTAAGAATATACAGTGGAGAAAAGACAGCCTCTTCAATTAGTGATGCTGGGAAAACTGGACAACTACATGCAAAAGAATGAAATTAGAACACTCCCTAACACCATATATAAAAATAAACTGAAAACGGATTAAAGACCTAAATGTAAGGCTAGACACTATAAAACTCTTAGAGGAAAACGTAGGCAGAACAGTCTATGACATAAATCACAGCAACATCCTTTTGACTCACCTCCTAAAGAAATCGAAATAAAAACAAAAATAAACAAATGGGACTTAATGAAACATAAAAGCTTTTGCACAGCAAAGGAAACCATAAATAACATGAAAAGACAACCCTCAGAATGCAAGAAAATACTTGCAAATGAAGCAACTGACAAAGGACTAATCTTCAAAATATACAAGCAGCTCATGCAGCTCAATATCAAAAGAAAAAACAACCCAATCCAAAAATGAGCAGAAGACCTAAATGGACATTTCTCCAAAGAAGATATACAGATTGCCAACAAACACATGAAAAGATGCTCAACATCACTAATCATTAGAGAAATGAAAATCAAAACTACAATGAAGTATCATCTCACACCGGTCAGAATGGCCAACATTAAAAAATCTACAAACAATAAATGCTGGAGAGGTTGTGGAGAAAACGGAACCCTATTGTTGGTGGGAATGTAAATTGATACAGCCACTATGGAGAACATTATGGAGGTTCCTTAAAAAACTAAAAATAGAACTACTATATGACATGCTATATGCCCAGTAGTGGGACCCAGTAGCAATCCCATTACTGGGCATATACCCTGAGAAAACAATAATTCAAAAATATTCATGTACCACAATATTCATTGCAGCACTATTTACAATAGTCAGGACATGGAAGCAACCTAAGTGTCCACTGACAGATGAATGGGTAAAGAAGATGTGGCACATATATACAATGGAATATTACTCAGCAATATAAAGAAGCAAAATTGAGTTTTTGCAGTAAGGTGGATGGACCTAGAGACTGTCTTACAGAGTGAAGTAATTCAGAAAGAGAAAGACAAATACCATATGTTAACACATATATATGGAAAAAAAAATGGTCTTAAAGAACCTAGGGGCTGGACAGGAATAAAGACACAGATGTAGAGAATGGACCTGAGGATATGGGGAGGGCAAATTGTAAGCTGGGATGAAGTAAGAGAGTGACATGGACATATATACACTACCAAATGTAAAATAGATAGCTAGTGAGAAGCAGATGCATGGGAGATAAGCTTGCTGCTTTATGCCCACCTAGAGGGGTGGGATAGGGAACATGGGAAGGAGACACAAGAGGGAAGAGAAATGAGAATATATGTATATGTATAGCTGATTCACTTTTTTATACAGCATAAATTAAAGCACCATTGTAAAGCAATTATACTCCAGTAAATATGTTAATATATATATAATATATATTATATAATATATATATATTATATATATATAATATATTATATATATATAATATATAATATATATATTATATATATAACTGTCTCAAAGTGAAATCCTATCATTTGTGCATTTAAGTATGTACATTTGTATCCTGAAAAAGGAAAAGAGAGTTATGATTGGATGTTGTACTAGTTTTCTATTGGTGCCATAAAAATTACATAAATATAGTGGTTTAAAATGTATATGAAATGTAAAACAATACTAATTTACATTTCTGGACGTCAGAGTCCTGATCCAGAACTCACTGGATTAAGATCAAGGTGTCAGCAGGGCTGCATTCCTTTCTGGAGGCTTTAGGAAAGAATCTGTTTCCTTGCTTTTTCCAGTTTCTTAAGGATGCCTACATTCATTGGCTTGTGGCTCTCTTCCTCTATCTTCATACCTAGCAGCATAGTATCTCTCTGGCCCTCCTTCTTTAGTCACATTATTTCTCTGACCCTCTTTGGCCACTTTTTCCACTTTAAAGACCTTTGTGATTACCTTGGCCCTCCTGGATAATATGAGATATTCTCTCTATTCTGAGGTCAAGTGATTAGCAAGGAAGGTTAAATCCATCTGCAAACTTAATTTCCCTTTGCCATGTGATATAGTATATTTATAGGTTCTGGGGTTAAGAGACATATCTTAGGAGAGCATGGTTCTGCCTACCAGAAACATTATAATGAATCATAATTTATACTGCAAGTAAAGAAATAAAATGGCTCAAAATACTCCCTCCCACACTGGCTTATTGATACACAAGTCCATGGAAGGGCTCACCTGGAAGGTGAAGCCAATTCCTTCTACTTTCTGACTCTTAAAGAGGCCCACAATCAGGCAGAAAGTCATATTGTGAAAATAATATCTAGGTATTTTAAAAACTAAACTTTGATATGGAATAATATCTTTTAAATTGTTCCTGAAATTCTGAAATTTCAGTCTTATTGCACACACACGTGCACACACACACACACAGCAGCAGCAGCAGTGGGAGGGGTGGGCTTCTTAATTCTCTTAATTTTGCCAGACATAAAACAGAACATTTTAAATTCCTCAATCCTATGTTAAATGATAAAGGGCAAATTGATAAAAGTTGAAAAAAAATAAGTACAGTGAGGATGTAATATAAAGAGAAAACAAAATTATAATGTTTAAAAGAAGTGAAATTAAACTTTTAAGTCTCCACATAAAATCCCAAATGACTTTATCATATAAGTACTATTTCTTACTCCATTTATATCCCCAAATCTTCTTACAATCAACTTTCTCACTTCTGTCTCTGTAATTTCTCCTTTAAAAGTTGTAAGAAATATTTAAAAATATCCAATCTAACAGCCTGTTTTATGTTTGAACTCTCTTTACAAGATTTCCTCTAACTACAACCTATATTTTCCTGTACCCATTTTCTTACAAGAAAATCCACCCTATCTTTTGACAGTGCCCTTTTCTTGCCTGTACTATTTTTTTCTTATATTTGAGCTAAAATATATTTTTTCTTCTCCTTTAATCAAACAATTTAGTTATTTGTCTTCCTAGCACTCCCTTACACCCACACTAAAAATGTGTAATTCTCAGATGGTGGAAGGGTAAGATGTGGAGATCACCTTCCTCCCCACAAATACATCAGAAATACATCTACATGTGGAACAACCCTTACAGAACACCTAATGAATGCTGGCAGAAGACCTCAGACTTCCCAAAAGGAAACAAACTCCCCACGTACATGAGTAGGACAAAATAAAAAAGAAAAAAAAAGAGAAAAAATAATAAGGATGGGACCTGCACTAGTGGGAGGGAGCTGTGAAGGAGTAAATGTTTCCACACACTGGGAAGCCCCTTCGCAGGCAGAGACTGTGGGTGGCACAGGGGGGAAGCTTCAGAGCCACGGAGGAGAGCACAGCAACAGGGGCATGGAGGGCAAAGCAGAGAGATTCCTGCACAGCAAATCTGTGCAGGCCAGCACTCACCAGCCCGAGAGGCTTGTCTGCTCATCTTCCGGGACGGGTGGGGGCTGGGAGCTGAGAATCGGGTTTCGGAGGTAGGATCCCAGGGAGAGGACTGGGATTGGCTTCGTGAACGCAGCCTGAAGGGGGCTACTGCGGCACAGCTAGCTGGGAGGGAGACCAGGAAAATGTATAGAGCTGCCGAGGAGACAAGAGACTTTTTCTTGCCTATTTGTTTTCTGGTGCGAGAGGAGAGGGGATTAAGAGTGCCACAAAAAGGAGCTCCAGAGACAGGTGTGAGCCATGGCTATCAACGTGAACCCCAGAGATGGGCATGAGACGCTAAGGCTGCAGCTGCAGCCACCAAGATGCCTGTGTGCAAGCACAGGTTGCTCTTCACACCTCCCCTCCAGGGAGCCTGTGCAGCCTGCCACTGCCAGGGACCCATGATCCAGGGACAACTTCCCCGGGAGAACACATGGCACGATTCAGGCTGGTGCAATGTCATGCCAACCTCTGTCGATGCAGACTAGCCCCACATTTGTACTGCATCCTCCCCCCGGCCTGAGTGATCCAGAGAGCCAGAATCAGCTTCTCCTTTAATGCTGTCCTCTCTGAGCAAAGAACAGACAGCCTCAGGTGACCTAAACGCAGAGGTGGGTCCAACCAAATCCAAAGCTGAACCCCAAGAACTGTGCGAACGAAGAAGGGAAAGGGAAATTTCTCCCAGCAGCCTCAGGAGCAGCGGATTAAATGTCCACAATCAACTTGATGTACTCTGCATCTGTGGAATATCTGAATACACAATGAATTATCCAAAATTGAGTAGGTGGACTTCGGGAGCAATGATATATATATATTTTTTTCATTTTTCTCTTTTTGTGAGTGTGTATGTGTAGGCTTCTATATGTGATTATGTCTGTATAGCTTAGCTTTTACCATTTGTCCTAGGGTTCTGTCTGCCTTTTATTTTTTTTATTACTTAAATTATTTTCTTAATAATTATTTTTTATTTTAATGACTATTTTATTTTACTTTACTTTATTTTATTTTATCTTCTTTCTTTCTATCTTCCTTTGCTCCCTTTTATTCTGAGCCATATGGAAGACACACTCTTGGTGCTCCAGCCAGGAGTCCAGGCTTGCCACTAAGGTGGGAGAGCAAATTTCAGGACACTGGTGCACAAGAGACCACCCAGATCCACATAATATCAAATGGCAAAAATCTTCCAGAGATCTCCATCTCAATGCCAAGACTCAAATCCACTCAACGGCCAGCAAGTTACAGTGCTGGGCACTCTATGCCAAACAACTAGCAAGACTGGAAGACAAACCTGACCATTAGCAGAGTCTGCCTAAAAATATAATAAGGCCACAGAAACCCCAAAACACCCCCAGACGTGGACCTGCCCACCAGAAGACAACATCCAGCCTCATCCACCAGAACACAAGCATTAGTCCCCTTCACCAGGAAGCCTACACAGCACACTGAAACAAACTTAGCCACTGGGGACAGACACCAAAAACAACAGAAACTATGAACCTGCAGTGTGCAAAACGGAGACCCCAAACAGAGTAAGTTAAGCAAAATGAGAAGACAGAGAAAAACACAGCAGATGAAGGAGCAAGGTAAAAACCCACCAGACCTAACAAATGAAGAGGAAATAGGCAGTCTACTTGAAAAAGAATTCCGAGCAATGATAGTAAAGATGATCCAAAATCTTGCAAATAGAATGGAGAAAATACAAGAAACATTTAACAAGGACCTAGAATAACTAAAGAGCAAACAAATAGTGATGAACAACACAATAAATGCAATTAAACATTCTCCAGAAGTGATCAATAGCAGAATAACTGAGGCAGAAGAACGGATAGTGACCTGGAAGATAAATGAGTGGAAATAACTACTGCAGAGAAGAATAAAGAAAAAATAATGAAAAGAACTGAGGACAGTTTCAGAGACTTCTGGGACATTAAACAAACCAACATTTGAAATATAGGGGTCCCAGAAGAAGAAGAGAAAAAGAAAGGGATTGAGAAAATATTTGAATAGATTGCAGTTGAAAAATTCCTTAATATGGAAAAGGAAATAGTTAATCAAGTCCAGGAAGCACAGAGAGTCCCATACGGATAAATCCAAGGAAAAACACGCCAAGACACATATTAAACAAACTATCAAAAATTAAATACAAAGAACAAATATTAAAAGCAGCAAGGGAAAAACAACAAATAACACACAAGGGAAACCCCATATGGTTAACAGCTGATCTTTCAGCAGAAACTCTGCAAGCCAGAAGGGACTGGCAGGACATACTTAAAGTGATGAAGGAGAAGAACGTACAACCAAGATTCCTCTACCCAGCAAGAATCTCATTCAGATTTGATGGAGAAATTAAAATCTTTACATACAAGCAAAAGCTAAGAGAATTCAACACCACCAAACCAGCTTTACAAGAAATGCTAAAGCAACTTCTCTAGGCAGGAAACACAAGAGCAGGAAAAGACCTACAATAATAAACCCAAAGCAATTAAGAAAATGGAAATAGGAACATACATATCAATAACTACCTTAAATGTAAACGGATTAAATGTTCCAACCAAAAGACATAGATTGGCAGAATGGATATAAAAACAAAACCCATATATATGCTGTCTACATGAGACCCACTTCAGACCTAGGGACACATACAAACTGAAAGTGAGGGGATGAAAAAAGATATTTCATGTAAATGAAAAGTAAAAGAAAGCTGGAGTAGTAATTCTCTTATCAGACAAACCAGACATTAAAACAAAGATGATTATAAGAGACAAAGAAGGGCACTACTTAATGATCAAGGGATCAATACAAGAAGAAGATATAACAATTGTAAATATTTATGCACCCAACATCAGAGCACTTCAATGCATAAGGCAAATACTAACAGTCATAAAAGGGGAAATCAACAGTAACACAAATATAGTAGGGGACTTTAACATCCGAGATTCACCAATGGACATATCATCCAAAATTAAAATAAATATGGAACACAAGCTTTAAGTGATACATTACACAAGATGGACTTAATTGATATTTATAGGACATTCCATACAAAAACAGAGAATACACATTATTCTCAAGTGCTAATGGAACATTCTTCAGGATAGATCATATCTTGGGTCAAAAATCAAGCCTTGGTAAATTTAAGAAAATTTAAATCTTATCAAGTATCTTTTCCAACCATAATGCTTTGAGACTAGATACCAATTACAGGAAAAATATCTGTAAGAATTACAAACACATGGTGGCTAAACAACACACTACTTAATAACCAAGAGATCACTAAAGAAATCAAAAAATAAATAAATAAATACCTAGAAACAAATGACAATGAAAACATGATGACACACAACCTAGGGGATGCAGCAAAAGCAGTTCTAAAATGGAAGTTTATAGCAATACAATACTACCTTAAGAAACAAGAATCATCTCAAATAAACAACCTAAACTTATACCTAAAGCAATTACAGAAGGAAGAACAATAAAAACCCCAAAGTGAGCAGAAGGAAAGAAATCATAAAGATCATATCAGAAAAAAGTGAAAAAGAAACGAGGGAAACAATAGCAAAGATCAATTAAACTAAAAGCTTGTTCTTCGAGAAGATAAACAAAATTGATGCACTGGTAGTCAGACTTATCAAGAAAAAAAGGAAAAATACTCAAATCAACATAATTAGAAATGAAAAAGGAGAAGTAAAAACTGACACTGCAGGAATACAAAGGATCATGAGAGATTACTGCAAGCAACTCTATGCCAATAAAATGGGCAACGTGGAAGAAATGGACAAATTATTAGAAATTCACAACCTTCCGAGTCTGAACCAGGAAGAAATAGAAAATATGAACAGGCAAATCACGAGCACTGAAATTGAAACTGTGATTAAAAATTTTCCAACAAACAAAAGCCCAGGAAAAGATGGCTTCATGGGCGAATTCTCTCAAATATTTAGAGAAGAGCTAACACCTATCTTTTTCAAACTCTTCCAAAATATAGCAGAGGGAGGAACATTCCCAAACTCATTCTAGAAGGCAACCATCATCCTGATACCAAAACCAGACAAAGATGTCACAAAGAAAGAAATCTACAGGCCAATATCACTGATGAGCAAAGATGCAACTATTCTCAACAAAATACTAGCAAACAAAATCCAACAGCACATTAAAAGGATCATATACTATGATCAAGTGGGGTTTATCCCAGGAATGCAAGGATTCTACAATATATGCAAATCAACCAACGTGATACACCATATTAACAAATTGGAGGAGAAAAATCATGTGATCATCTCAATAGATTCAGAGAAACCTTTTGACAAAAATCAACACGCATTTATGAAAAAAACTTCTAGAAAGTTGGCATAGAGGGAACTTTCTTCAACATAGTAAATGCCATATATGACAAATCCACAGCCAACATCGTTCTCAATGGTGAAAAACTGAAATCTTTTCCACTAAGATCAGGAAGAAAACAAGGTTGCCCACTCTCACTACTATTATTCAATATAGTTTTGGAAGTTTTAGTAATAGCAATCAGAGAAGAAAAAGAAATAAAAGGAATCCAAATCAGAAAAGAAGAAGTAAAGCTGTCACTGTTTGCAGATGACATGATACTATACATAGAAAATCCTAAAGAGGCTACCAGAAAACGACTAGAGCTAATCAATCAATTTGCTAAAGAAGCAGGATACAAAATTAATGCACAGAAATCTCTTGCATTCCTATACACTAATGATGGATAATCTGAAAGTAAATTTAAGAAAATTCTCCCATTTACCATTGTAACAAAAATAATATAATATGTAGGAATAAACCTACCTAAGGAGACAAAAGACCTGTATGCAGAAAATTATAAGACACTGATGAAAGAAATTAAAGATGGTACAAATAGATGGAGAGATATAACATGTTCTTGGATTGGAAGAATCAACATTTTGAAAATGACTGTACCATCCAAAGCAGTCTACAAATTCAATGAAATCCATATCAAACTACCACTGGCATTTTTCACAGAAGTAGAATAAAATATTTCACAATTTGTATTGAAACACAACAGACCCCAAATAGCCAAAGCAATCTTGAGAAAGAAAAACGGAGTTGGAGGAATCAGGCTCCCTGTATTCAGACTACTACAAAGCTACAGTAATCAAGACAGTATGTTATTGGCACAGAAACAGAAATATAGATCTATGGAACAGGATAGAAATCCCAGAGATAAACCCATGCACATATGGTCACCTTGTCCTTGATAAAGGAGGCAAAGGTATACAGTGGAGCAAAGACAGCCTCTTCAATAAGTGGTGCTCGGAGAACTGGACAGCTACATGTAAAACAATGGAATTAGAACACTCCCTAACAGCATACACAAAAATAAATTCAAAATGGATTAAAGACCTAAACGTAAGGCCAGACACCATCAAACTCTTAGAGGAAAACATAGGCAGAATACTCTATGACATAAATCACAGCAAGATTTTTTTTCACCCACCTCCTAGTGAAATGGAAATAAAAAGAAAAACAAACAAATGCGACCTAATGAAACTTAAAAGCTTTTGCACAACAAAGGAAACCATAAACAAGATGAAAAGGGAACCCTCAGAATGGGAGAAAATATTTACAAATGAAGCAACTGACAAAGGATTAATCTCCACAATTTACCAGCAGCTCATGAAGCTCAATATCAAAAAAACAAACAACCCAATCCAAAAAATGGGCAGAAGACCTAAATAGACATTTCTCCAAAGAAGATATAAAGATTGCCAACAAACACATGAAAGAATGCTAAACATCATTAATCATTAGAGAAATGTAAATCAAAACTACAATGAGATATCATTTTACACTGGTCAGAATGCCCTTCATCAAAAAATCTACAAACAGTAAATGCTGGAGAGGGTGTGGAATAAAGGGAACCCTCTTGCACAGTTGGTGGGAATGTAAATTGATACAGCCACTATGGAGAACAGTATAGCAATTCCTTAAAAACTAAAAATAGAACTACCATATGTCCCAGCAATCCCACTCCTGGGCATATACCCTGAAAAAACCATAATTCAAAAAGAGTCATGTACCACAATGTTCATTGCAGCTCTATTTAAATAGTCAGGATATGGCAGCAACCTAAGTGTCCATCAACAGATGAATGGATAAGGAAGATGTGGCCCATATATACAATGGAATAAAAAGCCATAAAAAGAAATGAAATTGAGCTATTTGTAATGAGGTGGATGGACCTAGAGTCTGTCATACAGAGTGAAGTAAGTCAGAAAGAGAAAAACAAGTACCCTATGCCAACATATATATATGGGATCTAAAAAAAAAAAAAATGGTCATGAAGAACCTAGGGACAAGATGGGAATAAAGATGGAGACCTACTAGAAACTGGACTTGAAGATATGGGGATGGGGGAAGGGTAAGCTGGGACAAAGTGAGAGAGTGACATGGTTATATATATACTACCAAACGTAAAATAGATAGCTAGTTGGAAGCAGCCACGTAGCCCAGGGAGATCAGCTCGGTCCTTTGTGACTACCTAGAGGGGTGGGATAGGGAGGGTGGGATAGAGGGAGATGCAAGAGATTTGAGGACATATGTATATGTATAACTGATTCACTTTGTAATAAAGCAGAAACTAACACACTATTGTAAGGCAATTATACTCCAATAAAGATGTTAAAAAAATAAAAAAAATAAAATGTGTAATTCTTGTTTACATGGAAGCACTAAAATTAATATAAGATAATTAGACACTCACTGCCTGCCCCTTCTCCAGGTTCAAAATCCTCAATTCCTTAATTATCCCTTCTATAACAAGGCTTCAAATCCATATATATCTCATGTCCCTCCCTGTATACATTACAGTCTATCAATATCTCAGAGTAGTGTCCCACAGCAATAAATGAAATATTTCACTTACAGCCTGACTGATAAGGAATATGGTGGACATAGAGTCTGTCATACAGAGTGAAGTAATTCAGAAAGAGAAAAACAAATACCATATGCTAACACATATATATGTAATCTAAAAAAAAAATCTGGTCATGAAGAACCTAGGGGCACAGTGGGAATAAAGATGCAGACCTAATAGAGAATGGACTTGAGGATACAGTGAGGGGGAAGGGTAATCAGGGACAAAGTGAGAGAGTGGCATGTACATATATACACTACCAAACATAAAATAGATAGCTAGTTGGAAGCAGCCACGTAGCACAGGGATATCTGCTTGGTGCTTTGTGATCACCTAGAGAGGTGGGATAGGGAGGGTGGGAGGGAGGGAGATGCAAGAGGGAAGAGATATGGGGATATATGTATATGTATAACTGATTCACTTTGTTATAAAGCAGAAATTAACTCACCATTGTAAAGCAATTATACTCCAATAAAGATGTTAAAACAACAAAAAAAGAATATGGTGGGTTCTTCCTTGTTCTAAGTAAATGCAGATATTCTTACCTTCACAACCTCTACCTGCTAGAGCCCAATAGACTTTAACTGGCTTTTGGATATATCTTACTTTGTTGACTCATATTGGGATTCTTATCATTAGAAAAATGTTCAGATATTTTATTATAACTAATACTTTGAGTTCAAATCTCCTATTCCTGTCCATAGGTTTTAAGGAGTGGGAAAAAAAGCACTCTCAGAAATTCACATCAATCTCCAATGTGTGTTGTCCTATTATAAATTGTCCATTTTTCAACCCTAAACCCTGTGAAGAATCTTTAGCACACCAATAATATCATATAAATTATTCACTATCTTTACCAGTCTTCCTTTATGAACATGTATTATTCTGTACCTTCTTGAAAATCATTAATAGAAATGGAAAACACATTGTGGCAAATGACAGGATATATAGCAAACTACTAGAAAATTTCCTACATACTGAAACACTCTAACTTTTATTATTGTGGATAAAGTAATTCAAATATTTACTCTTCTTTCTAATCATCTTTGGTTCTAGTTTATACTTCTCCATTTTATCAATAGAGATTGTAAGTTAAACACCTATCTGATGCCCATTTCCCTGCTCAGTGATGGTTCAAAATTCCATTCATTTATTTTGTAGAAACCTAAAATGCCATTACTCTAAAAAAGCAATTTACACTCCATTGCATATCTTGGTATTTTAGTCTCTTTACAAATGTGAGTTTTATATTTTGATTCTCAATACAATTCTCCTAAAAGAGAATAAGAAGTCAGGGAATTCTGATGGTTTGGCCATTCATCAGCATTACAGACTCTTTTTATCACTTTTTTTTTTCTGGATATATTGTCTTTTGAATCTTTTTTTAAATTAATTTTTATTGGAGTATATTGTTTTACAATGTTGAGATAGTTTTGACTGTACAGCAAAACAAATCTGTTATACATATACATATATCCCCTATTTTTTGAATTTCCTTCACATTTAGGTAACCACAGTGCATTAAGTAGAGTTCTCTGTGCTATACAGTATGTTTTCATTAGTTATCTATTTTATACATAGTATCCATAGTGTATATATGTCAATCCCAATCTCCCAATTCCTCCCACTCCCCTTCCCATCCTTGGTATCCATACATTTGTTCTCTACATCTGTGTCTCTATTTCTGCTTTGCAAATAAGATCATCTATACTATTTTTCCAGATTCCACATATATGTGTTAATGTAGGATTGTTTTTCTCTGTCTGACTTACTTCGCTCTGTATGACAGTCTCTAGGTCCATCCACATCTCTACAAATGACCCAATTTCATTCATTTTTATGGCTGAGTAACATTCCATTGTGCATATATACCACATCTTCTTTATCACTTCATCTGTCAATGGACACTTAGGTTGCTTCCATGGTCTGTCTATTGTAAATATTGCAGCTATGAACATTGGGGGAAATGTGTCATTTTGACTAATGGTTTTCTCTGGGATTATGCCCAGTAATGGGACTCCTGGGTCATATGGTAGCTCTATTTTTAGTTTTTTAAGGAACCTCTATACTGTTTTCCGTAGTGCCTGTATCAATTTACATTCCTACCAACAGTGCCTGAAGGTTCCCTTTTCTCCACACCCTCTCCAGCATTAGTTGTTTGTAGGTTTTTTTGATAATGATCTTTCTGACCAGTGTGAGGTGTTACCTCATTGTAATTTTGATTTACATTTCTCTAATAATTAGTGACGTTGATCATCTTTTCATCTGTTTGTTGGCCATCTGTATGTCTTCTTTGGAGAAATATCCATTTAAGCCTTCTGCCCATTTTTGATTGGGCTGTTTTTGTTTGTTTGTTTTTTGTATTGTTTTTTAATCCTGAGCTGCTTATATATTTTAGAGATTAATCCTTTGTCATTGCTTCATTTGCAAATATTTTCTCCCATTCCAAGGGTTGTTTTTTGTCTTGTTTATGGTTTCCTTTGTTGTGCAAAAGCTTTTAAGTTTAATTAGGTCCCATTTGTTTATTTTTATTTTTATTTTCCTTATTCTAGGAGGTGGGTCAAAAAAGACCTTGCTGTGATTTATGTCAAAGAGTGTTCTGCCTATGCTTTCCTCTAAGAGTTCTATAGTGTCTGGACTATGGCAAAGGAAGCAAAAATATACAATGGAGAAAAGACAGATCCTTCAATAAGTGGTGCTGGGAAAACTAGACAGTTACACGTAAAAGAATGAAATTAGAACACTCCCGAATACCATACACAAAAAACGAACTCAAAATGGATTAAAGACCTAAATGTAAGGATGGACTCATGTATCTTTTGAAAATCTTAACTTCTCTGAAGTTCGAAAGAAAAGAAATTAAAACCATTGAGTCTCCTGGTAAAATCTTCAATGTTCCCATGGGCAAAGTATTGTTTTTCTTTCAATTTCTACTCTTAAATTACTTTATAATTATCTGGGCTATCTCTGGTTTTGAAACTTCTCCTTAATTTGCCAAGTTCGACTGCTTGGCTCCATCTTCAGTGCAAACATCCTGTTCTGCCCCATGAATATCCCAATACTTCCTTCAGTTATGAGAGGATAGGAAATGCACACGTATACAGAAATTCATTAATTTCCCTCTTCCCACATCTTTCTCTATTCCCACAGTAGAGGGAAGTGTGAAAAGGAATTCTATATCAATAAGCTTCAGGCCTTTTAAAATCAGAAATGTTGATATGGTCTTCTCATCCTCATTAGTTGAATGTCTCTTGAAATCACTGGTTATTTTACAAGAGTTTGGTGGGAACACCTTGACTTAATAAAACTGTACTTCAGTATTTATCACCTTTTATTATTTTAGGTTCCCTACCTTCAGGTTAAAAATATGTGAGGGCAATGGTGATGTCTGTTTTGTTCACACTGTTCCCCAGAACAAAATACCGTTGACACTTGTGCTGACCACACCTCCATGCAATCAAAAATCCCTGTATAACTTTAGAGCTGGTCCTCCCGTATGTATCCTCAGTTCTGTATCCATGGATTCAACCAACCTCAGATGGTGTAATGCTGTAGTATGGATTCACTGAAAGAAATCTGCAGGTAAGTAGACCCTTGCTGTTCAAATCCATGTTGTTCAAGGGTCAACTGTATGTAGAATGTGCTCAGAATATTTTTAAATGAGTAAATGAAATCCATGATGATACATATGGGATACAAAATTAACATCACTAGCTCTGTCTGCCTGGCATAAAAATGTGGATCAAAGTGAAATTTTAGACAGCTAATAACTTCAGGATAGGTTTTGTTTGTTTGTTCATTTGTTTTGGCTTCTCAAACATTCCTTTATTCCAACATTCAGCCATAACATTGAATGTAATAGGAAAGGGAGGACAAGAGATAGGAAAAAGATACACATCTGTAAGTACCTGCCAATAGCACCTAAACAAGTGTGTGTGTGTGTGTGTGTGCACGTGTGTGTGTGTGCAGGTGCCAATCACCACAGCCTCCAGACTTAGCAGATAGTTTTCTACTTTTGGTGCCTAGAAGGGAGAGAAAAACTGAAGTATAAATTATGTGCTGGAAAAAATCAATCAGCAGCTGTGTGCCCTTGTCTTCTGCTCTAATGCTTAGCTCTGAAATACCAGTCTGTTCTCAGTGAATGGTGGAAAGGTAAATGGAAACCAGGTGTTCAAAGGTGACACATAGACTATAAATTAAAACTGTTGCTATGAAAGAGAGAAAAGAAAACTAAATCACCCATGGTGTACAAGTCTATAAGAAGAAAGGGGTAGAATCAGTGCTAGGTCTGGGAAAAATCCTTCTCACATAAATTCTCATGGACATGGAGAAGTGAATTCTGAGGATATGCATCCTGAGCCAGGTCTAAGTTATACTCTGGTTGTGCTAATCAAGCAATGAAGCTGATATTGCTGCCATCATTCACGGGAGTGGTGTTTGCCATGCTTTATCATCCAACTAGAAATTCAAATACCATGGCACAGACATCCTCATAATGATCACATTTGAATCAAGGATTTCATTGGATAGACTTGCTTGGCATAGTCTAGGTCACATGCCTGTAACCATGTTGCAAAGGAGGCTGGGAAAGTGAGTTGTTGCTTCTATCTCAATCATGGAAAGTAAGACTTAATAAATACTGGTCATCACGAACTTAACAATTGTCCACTATGTTACTTTTTCTTGTCTTTCAATAAATGTGGTTTCATGGAAGATTAAGCTGTCTATTATTTATATCTGAGTACTAATTTAAACTTGGACCAGATTTTGCAATTACATATTCACTCACATCAATTAAGAAACAACACCTAATCTTCAAGGTAAACCTCTTTACTTATTTGATTAGTCTTTAAAAAAACAACCAGTTAGCAAAATAAGAATGGCTTTTGGTGTTTACCAGACCTAGATTATTCTCCCAATCACCTCCTACAGGTTTATGAGTTTTGTAAAGTTTAATACCTATTTATATTTTTCATATTTAAATTGTCCATATTGATATATATGCAGTGTGTTATGTAACTGAAATGAGCTAAAACATCTGAAAGAATCGAGCAGAGTGCAAAAGGTAAACTGAATTTATTGACCACTTACATGACTGTCAGAATGCTAGAAAATGCATATACAAAGATGAATAAGTCATGCTCCATACTTTCAAATAACTGGGACTAAGAAAAATAATTAGAATGGAATAGCTAAAATGTTTTAATAGAACTATGTGCAGTGTTATAGAAGTATAGGAGAAGGCATAAAGTTTCTCAGTGAACAAATACAGGAAAGCTTCATAGGGAAGTGTGATGGTTAATTTTGTGTGACAGCTTGATTGGGCCATGGGGTGCCCAGACATTTGGTCGAACATTATTCTGGGTATATCTGTGAAGGTGTTTCTGGATGAGATTAACACTTGAATCAGTAGAGTGAGTAAAGCAGACTGCCCTTATTAATGTGGGTAGTACTAATCCACTGAACTGAGAACCTGAGTAGAATATAAAAGCTATGTAAGAGAAAACTTTGCCTGCTTGACTGATTGATCTGGGATTTTGGTCTTCTCCTGCCCTTGGACTGTAAATTACACCATCAGCTATCCTGGATCTCCAGTTTGCCAACTGAGGATCTTGGAATTTCTCAGTGTCCATAATTGTGTGATCCCATTCCTTAGAATAAATACAGCTCATATATTTCTGTTGAACAGTACTGCTATCAGCCCTGGATCTGTAGCATGGGCATGACCTGGTATCTAATAGAAATACAGAATCAGAATCTCAGGCTGAGACCTACTGACACAGATTGTGCACTTTAACAAGATCCCCAGGAGATTTGTATGTACAGAAAAGTTTATGAAGCATTACTTTAGCCCATTGCTCTAATAATACCCCCGCTTCTTCCTCCATCTGTAGAGGAAATGTCATTCCTGCAGCCCTCATTCCTAGAGAGCTGACATATTAGGGATTATCTGACTTCACAAAAGGAAAGCCTGGCATTCTGAATAACATGTTTCTGTAAGTCAGATTCATCTTTGGTATACACATAATGTTCAGTTATTAAAATGCCATACTCAGCAAACTTGGGGCACAGAACAACTTCATTTTGTTATCAGTTTTGAGAAGGAGGAAGAATGCATTGTTTCTTCCTATGCATACATTGTTTTTCGTCAGGCTGCGGCTAAAACCTGGGGTCCTTTCTGGGCCTTGGGTGCCCTTAGGCCTCCTGGAACTGGTGTTCACCCTATACTCTCTCAGTCTCTGTACCCATAGCTGTTAGCAGTGTTTTCCCTCCCCTTCCATTATGTTATCATCTCTGCTGATCATCCCCTCAGGCCCTGCTTTCTGCTTTCTCTCACGACAGCTAATTCTGTGCAAAAGTAATTGCAGAGTAAGGTGTTTGTGCTTGATAATAGCTTAATATTTTACCTCTCGCGTAGTTTTATTGCATTTTAATAGGGAGTTCCTGGAAATTACTTGGCTTATCTTAACTAGGGAGAATGAAGCAGAAGGGGTGGAATTTGGAGCACCATGCCAGGCCAATAGGAAAAGGTATTTTGATATTATTCTGTTTTCAATCTCAATAACCCATATTCATGAACATTGTAAAGATTTATACAATACAAAAACTATTTAGAAATTGTCATTATGTGAAATAAAATTGATCTAGACTAGAGGAAGATAGAGAAAATCATTTGAAAAAATTAAGTCATAGTTTAACTTTGTGCAAATATTGTTACCAGAAAAATATGAACAAATAGAGAACTGGAACTGGGTATTTTCTCCTTTTTTTTTTTTTTTTTTTTTTTACATTTGAGTAATTTAAAACATTTCCTTTTTAATTTTTTTTAGTAAAGTACAGCATAGATACAGAAATTATACAAAACAATAATTTATCACAAAGTAAATATTCAGATAATCTCTTGCAAGGTTAAGAAAGCATTTTCCAATAAATATAGCTTATCTTGGGTGTTTAATTTTGAATTTTATTTAAATGGAAATATGCAATGTCTGTTCTTTTATATCTAGCTTCTTTTACTCAAAATTATATTGCAAAAATTTAACTATGCTGTAGAGTGCTACAGTTTTCTACATTTCATAGCAAAACTAATGCACTGTATAAATGTACTCGAGTTTATTTGTATCATTTGTATCATTTGTAGCTCATACTGATGAACTCTGGGTTGTTTCTAGTTTAGGGACAGTATGAATAATGCTGCCATAAATATTTTCATTCCTGCCTTTCCTGCACATGTGTAACTGTACATGTGCATATACTTCTGTTTTTTTAAACATCTTTATTGGAATATAATTGCTTTACATTGTTGTGTTAGTTGCTGCTGTATAACAAAGTGAATCAGCTATACGTATACCTATAACCTCATATCCCCTCCCTCTTGTGTTTCCCTCCCACTCTCCCTATCCCACCCCTCTAGGTGGTCACAAATGTGCATATATTTCTGATGAGTAAAATTGCTTATAGCAAACTGCCAAAAATTTGGTAAAAATAATAACACTTATTTGTCCCTCACACACCTGTAGATTATTTGGAATGTCTTCCCTTCAGACTGGTATTTATCTTGCTTCTGAAAGCAGTGGGCGTCTCAGGAAATATTCTTATCATGGTGATGGAAGAATCAAAAGAGCACAAGCCCCACTGCACATGAATATTCCATGCGCCTGTTCATGTCATATTCATTAGCATTCCATTGCCCTAAGTAAGTCACATGGTCAAGCTTAAAGTCATAGAATGGGGACATATACTCCACCTTGTATAAGGCCATGGCAAGAGTGTAGATATACAATATTAGTACAGAGAAAAACTAGGACCAATAATTCAATTCAACACATAGGTTACACGTATGATAAGCTTTAGTAGACAGCCCCAAACGAGTTTTCTAAACTGGTTGCACCATTTTACACTCCACCTGTAATATATAAAAGTTCTCCATACTCCAAAAGTTCACCACTATTTGATGTTGCCAGTCTTTTAAATTTGTCAATTTGTTAGGAAAGCATTTGCATTATACTATAGTTTTGATTTACTTTTACTGATTATTAATAAGGTTGTGCAGCTTTAAATTTATTTATCAGCCATTTGAATGACCCCTTCATACAAACTCAATCTCTTGTGCTCACTTCATCAACACACATACTAAAATTGAACAATACAGAGAAGATTAGCATGGCCCCTGTATAAGATGTTATGCATATTTGTAAAGCACTGCACATTTTTTATCACATTACCTCCTCAATTCCTGGTGCCACTATCACTGCCTCCTAACCCCAAGAAAAGAAAGAGAAGGGAAGGAAAGGGAAGAGAAGGGAAACTACATCATACTTTTTCTGATACTGCTGCCTCCACCTGGGAATTATTTCCTTCCTTACCCTTCTCCAGTTCTCTCAGTGAGATGACTGTTAAGGTAGCTGAAGGTTTGTTACGTATTCTTCAACCTCCAACTACAACTAAACTTTGTTATACCTCCTTTGTACAGTCATTTAAGAACAAGGGTTACATCTTATTAAACTTAATACCCCTAGTACCTAGTATTATTTTAAATACATATTAGAAACTAAATAAATATTGTATAAATGGGTAATAAGTAAATGAAAGTTCATCTACAGTATCATGCTTTACACAAGTTGTGTGAAGTTGGGCAAATGATATAACGTTTCTGATCTTTAATTTCTCAACTGTAAATGGAAGTGAGAATAATTTTTATAGGCTTATTATGAGAATTGTGACATAATTAATGTAAAAATAGGTATTTTTACCATGCCAGTACAATTTCAATGCTCAATAAATTATAATAATAAATGTTATTACTTAAAAAAACGCTCAATTTTTTTTTACATCTTTATTGGAGTAAAATTTCTGTACAATAGTGTGTTAGTTTCTGCATTATAACAAAGTGAATCAGTTATATATATACATATGTTCCAATATCTCCTCCCTCTTGCGTCTCCCTCCCTCCTTCCCTCCCTATCCCACCCCTGTAGGTGGTCAGAGAGCACCGAGCTGATCTCCCTGTGCTATGCTGCTGTTTCCCACTAGCTATCTATTTTACGTTTGGTAGTGTATATATGTCCAGGCCACTCTCTCACTTTGTAAGAGCTTAACCTTCCCCCTCCCCATAGCCTCAAGTACATTCTCTAGTAAGTCTGTGTCCTTATTCCTGTCTTACCCTTAGTTATTTCATGATATTTATTTTTTCTTAAATTCCATATATATGTGTTAGCATATGGTATTTGTCTTTCTCTTTCTGACTTACTTCACTCTGTATGAAAGACTCTAGCTCTATCCACCTCATTACAAATAGCTCACTTTCATTTCTTTTTATGGCTGAGTAATATTCCAATGTATATATGTGCCATAATTTCTTTAACCATTCATAAGATGATGGACACTTAGGTTGTTTCCATCTCCCGGTTATTGTAAATAGAGCTGCAATGAACATTTTGGTACATGAGTCTTTTTGAATTATGGTTTTCTCAGGGTATATGCCCAGGAGTGGGATTGATGGGTCATATGGTAGTTCTATTTGTGGTTTTTAAAGGAACCTACATACTGTTCTCCATAGTGGCTGTACCAATTCACTTTCCCACCAGCAGTGCAAGAGTGTTCCCTTTTGTCCACACCCTCTCCAGCATTTATTGTTTCTAGATTTTTTTATGATGGCCATTCTGACTGGTGTGAGATTATAACTCATTGTAGTTTTGATTTGCATTTCTCTAATGATTAATGATGTTGAGCAATCTTTCATGTGTTTGTTGGCAGTCTGTATATCTTCTTTGGAGAAATGTCTATGTAGGTCTCTGCCCATTTTTTGGATTCAGTTGTTAGTTTTTATGCTATTGAGTTGCATGAGCTGCTTGTAAATTTTAGAGATTAATCCTTTGTCAGTTGCTTCATTAACAAATATTTTTTCCCATTCTGAGGGTTGTCTTTTCATCTTGTTTATGGTTTCCTTTGCTGTGCAAAAGTTTCAAAGTTTCATTAGGTGCCATTTGTTTATTTTTGTTTTTATTTCCATTTCTCTAGAAGGTGGGTTAAAAAGTAACTTGTTGTGTCGTAGAGTATTCTGCCTAAGTTTTCCTCTAAGAGTTTGATAGTTTCTGGCCTTACATTTAGGTCTTTAATCCATTTTGAGCTTATTTTTGTGTATGGAGTTAGGGAGTGACCTAATGTCATACTTACATGTACCTGCCCAGATTTCCTAGCACCACTTATTGAAGAGGCTGTCTTATATCCACTGTACATTCCTGCCTCCTTTATCAAAGATAAGCTGACCATATGTACATGGGTTTATCTCTGGGCTTTCTATCCTGTTCCATTGATCTATCTTTCTGTTTTTGTGCCAGTATCATACTGTCTTGATTACTGTAGCTTTGCAGTATAGTCTGAAGTCAGGGAGCCTGATTCCTCCAGCTCCGTTTTTCGTTCTCAAGATTGCTTTGGCTATTCGGGGTCTTTCATGTTTCCATACAAATTGTGAAATTTTTTGTTCTAGTTCTGTGAAAAATGCCAGTGGTAGTTTGATAGGGATTGCATTGAATCTGTAGATTGCTTTGGGTAGTAGAGTCATTTTCACAATGTTGATTCTTCCAATCCAAGAACATAGCATATCTCTCCATCTATTTGTATCATCTTTAATTCCTTTCATCAGTGTCTTATAATTTTCTGCCTACAGGTCTTTTGTCTCTTTAGGTTCGTTTATTCCTAGATATTTTATTCTTTTTGTTGCAATGGTAAATGGGAGTGTTTTCTTGATTACACTTTCAGATTTTTCATCATTAGTGTATAGGAATGCCAGAGAATTCTGTGCATTAATTTTGTATCCTGCTACTTTACCAAATTCATTGATTAGCACTAGGAGTTTTCTGGTTGCATCTTTAGGATTCTCTATGTATAGTATCATGTCATCTGCAAACAGTTACAGCTTTACTTCTGCTTTTCCGGTTTGGATTTCTTTTATTTACTTTTCTTCTCTGATTGCTGTGGCTAAAACTTCCCAAATGATGTTGAATAAGAGTGGTGAGATTGGGCAGCCTTGTCTTGTTCCTCAACGTAGTGGAAATGCTTTCAGTTTTTCACCATTGAGGATATGTTGGCTGTTGGTTTATCATATATGGCCTATTATGTTGAACAAAGTTCCCTCTATGCCTACTTTCTAGAGAGTTTTTATCATAAATGGGTGTTGAATGTTGTCGAAAGCTTTCTCTGCATCTATTGAGATGACCATATGGTTTTTCTCCTTCAATTTTTTAATATGGTGGATCACATTGATTGATTTGCATATATTGTAGTATCCTTGCATTCCTGCAATAAACCCCACTTGATCATGGTGTATTGTCCTTTTAATGTGCTGTTGGATTCTGTTTGCTAGTATTTTGTTGAGGATTTTTGCATCTATGTTCATCAGTGATATTGGCCTGTAGTTTTCTTTCTTTGTAAGCATGCTTGTCTGGTTTTGGTATCAGAGTGTTGTTGACCTCACATAATGAGTTTGGGAGTGTCCCTCCCTCTGCTATATTTTGGAAGAGCTTGAGAAGAATAGGTGTTAACTCTCCCCTAAATATTTGATCGAATTTGCCTGTGAAGCCTTCTGGTCCTTGGTTTTTCTTTGTTGGAAGATTTTTAATCAGAGTTTCAATTTCGGTGCTTGTGATTGGTCTGTTCACATTTTCTATTTCTTCCTGATTCAGTCTTGGCAGGTTGTGCATTTCTAAGAATTTGTCCATTTCTTCCAGTTTGTCCATTTTATTGGCATAGGATTTCTTGTAGTAATCTCTCATGATCTTTTGTATTTCTGCAGTGTCAGTTGTTACTTCTCCTTCTTCATTTCTAATTCTATTGATCTGAGTCTTCTCCCGTTTTTTCTTGATGTGTCTGACTAATGGTTTATCAATTTTGTTTGTCTTTTCAGAGAACCAGCTTTTAGCTTTATTGATCTTTGCTGTCATTTCCTTCATTTCTTTTTCATGTATTTCTGAACTGGTCTTTATGATTTCTATCCTTCTGCTAAATTTGGTGGGTTTTTTTTTTCTTCTTTCTCTAATTGCTTTAGGTGCAAGGTTAGGTTCTTTTTTCGAGATGTTTCCTGTTTCTTAAGTTAGGATTGTATTGCTATAAACTTCCCTCTTAAAACTGCTTTTGCTGCATCCCATAGGTTTTTTGTTGTCGTATCTCCATTGTCATTTGTTTCTAGATATTTTTTAATTTCCTCTTTGATTTCTTCAATGATCACTTCGTTATTAAGTAGTGTACTGTTAGCCTCCATGTGTTTCTATTTTTTTTACAGATCTTTTCCTGTAATTGATATCGAGTCTCATAGCATTTTGGTCGGAAAAGATACTTGAACAATTTCAATTTTCTTAAATTTTCCAAGGCTTGATTTTTTACCCATGATATGATCTATCCTAGAGAATGATCTATGAGAACTTGAGAAAAATGTGTATTCTGTTGTTTTTGGATGGAATGTCCTTTAAATATCAATTAAGTCCATCTTGTTTAATGTACCACTTAAAGCTTCTGTTTCCTTTTTTATTTTAATTTTGGATGATCTGTCCATTGGTGAAAGTTGGGTGTTAAATTCCCCTACTATGAATGTGTTACTGTCGATTTCCCATTTTATGGCTGTTAGTATTTGCCTTATGTATTGAGGTGCTCCTATGTTGGGTACATAAATATTTACAATTGTTATATCTTCTTATTGGATTGATCCCTTGATCATTATGTAGTGACATTCTTTGTCTCTTCTAATATCTTTCTTTTAAAGTCTACTTTGACTGATATGAGAATTGCTACTCCAGCTTTCTTTTGGTTTCCGTTTGCATGGAATATCTTTTCCATCCCCTTACTTTCAGTCTGTGTGTGTCTGTAGGTCTGAAGTGGGTCTTATTTAGACAGCATATATATGGGTCTTGTGTTTGTATTCATGCAGCCAGTCTGTGTCTTTTGATGTGAGCATTTAATCCATTTGCATTTAAGGTAATTATTGATATGCATTTTCCTATTCTCATTTTCTTAATTGTTTTGGGTTTGCTATTGTAGGTCTTTTCTTTCTCTTGTGTTTCTTCCCTACAGAAGATCCTTTAGCAATTGTTCTAAAGCTGGTTTTGTGGTGCTTAACTCTGTCAGCTTTTATTTGTCTCTAAATTTTTTAATTTCTCCATCAAATCTGAATGAGTTCCTTGCTGATTAGAATAATCTTGGTTGTAGGTTTTTCTCCTTCATCACTTTAAATATGTCCTGCCAGTCCCTTCTGGCTTGGAGAGTTTCTGCTGAAAGATCAGCTATTAACCTTATGGGGTTCCCTTGTGTGTTATTTGTTGTTTTTCTCTTGCTGCTTTTAATATGTTTTTTTTTATATATTTAATTTTTGATAGTTTGATTAATATGTGTCTTGGTATGTTTCTCCTTCGATTTATCTTGTATGGGACTCTCTGTTCTTCCTGGACTTGATTAACTATTTCCTTTCCCATATTAGGGAAGTTTTCAACTATAATCTCTTCAAATATTTTCTCATTCTCTTTCTTTTTCTCTTCATCTTCTGGAACCCCTATAATTTGAATGTTGTTGCATTTAATGTTGTCCCAGAGGTCTCTGAGACTGTCCTCAATTCTTTTCATTCTTTTTTCTTTATTCTTCTCTGCTGTAGTTATTTCCAATATTTTATCTTCCAGGTCACTTATCCATTCTTCTGCCTCAGTTATTCTGCTACTGGTCCCTTCTAGAGTATTTTTAATTTCATTTATTGTGCTGTTCATCATTGCTTGTTTCATCTTTAGTTCTTCTAGTTCCTTGTTAAATGTTTCTTACATTTTTTCTCTTCTATTTACAAGATTTTGGCTTATCTTTACTATTATTATTTTGAATTCTTTTTCAGGTAGACTGCCTATTTCCTCTTCATTTGTTACATCGGGGGTGTTTTTATCTTGCTCCTTCATCTGGTGTGTGTTTTTCTGTCTTCTCATTTTGCTTATCTTACTGTATTTGGGTTCTCCTTTTTGCAGGCTGCAGGTTCGTAGTTCCCGTTGTTTTTGGTGTCTGTCCACAGTGGCTAACGTTGGTTCAGTGGGTTGTGTAGGCTTCCTGGTGGAGGGGAGTAGGGCCTGTGTTCTGGTGGATGAGGCTGGATTTTGTCTTTCTGGTGGGCAGGTCCTCCTCTGGGGGTGTATTTTGATGTGTCTGTGGACTTATTATGATTTTAGGCAGCCTCTCTGCTAATGAGTGAGGTTGTGTTCCTGTCTTGCTAGTTTTTTGGCTTAGGGTGTTCAGCACTTTAGCTTGCTGGTCGTTGAGTGAAGCTGGGTGTTGCTGTTGAGATTGAGAGCTCTGGGAGATTTTCACCCTTTGATATTATGTGGAGCTGGGAAGTCTCTTGTGGACCAGTGTCCTGAAGTTGAATCTCCCACCTCAGAGACACAGCACTGACTCCTGGCTGTAGCACCAAGAGCCTTTCATCCACATGGCTGATAGGAACTCTGAGGCTCAGATGCTCTCCTCAGAAAGTTCAAGATTCAGATTCCAACTACAGCACAGACAGCAACCAATGGCAAGGTCCCTCAGTCTCTTGCTCACTTTTCATTGGAGAAGTCTGCCTCTTTCTGATTGATTTGTAGGAATTCTTTACATATTATATATATGAGCCTATTTTTTCCTGCTACATATACCTTGTTTCACACTATGACTTGATTTCTCTTCTCTTAGTAGTGTCTTTGATGAAACTTTCTTTTGTTTTAATGTAGTAGCAATTTTAATAAATGTATTTCAATTTGTCAATCTTTCACTTTATAGTTAGTGTGTTTATATTAGTTTTCAAGATACCTTACCAGTATACACCTTGGAGGTATTCTCCTATGAAATCTCTGAGAAACTTTGTTGTTTTGCTTTCCATATTTATATTTAAAACTGAACTAGAATTTATATTTTTTTATATTTTAAGGTAAAAGTCCAATCCGTTGGTTCAATATTTATATCTGATTCAGAGTACTATTTATTGAAAATATTTTCTTTTTACTACTGCTCTAAAATGACAATTCTATTATCTAAAAAAGTGTTCATTGGTGTATGTGTTCTCCATTCTGTCAGTTTATTTTTCAATCAATTTGCCAATATCATATTGTCTTAATTGCTGTGGATTAATAGTAAATCTCGATATATGGTAGAAGTTATTCTGTTTTGAGATTGTTGTAACTATTTTTGGCCTTTTTCATTTTCTTATTAATTTAGAATTAGTTGTGAATCTCCACCCTCTCTACAAATCTGTTTGGTTTGTTTTTATAAATCAATTAGAGGAATTTGACACCATTAAAATATTGACTCTTTCAATCTGTAAGTATGGCATTCACTTCTACTTGTTTATATCATCTTTAATTTTTCTCAAAATGTTTTCCAGTTTCCTATGTAGGAGTCTTGCAAAACTTCTTCAAGATTCATTTTTTGAGATTTGATATATGTGATGTTATGGTAATTGACACTATTAAATAATTTCATTTCTTATCTTTTGTTGCTCATATATAAAAATATAATTGATTATTTTCTATATTGACATTATTGCAAGAAAACTTACTAAATTCATTTATTGAATCTACTGATTTTTCTATAGAATAAATAGAAATTTTATTTATTTGAAATTTCTTTGAAATTTTCTACATACTCAAAATATATTTTCCATAAACAGTGACATTTTCCTCTTTTTTAAAACTTTTTTTTAACATCAGTCATATTTTTGCCCAGCTGCACAGCTTAGAATTACCAGTATAAAGTGAATAAAGGTATTTATAATGAGTATTTTTTTCTTGTATCCCAATCTGAGAGAGAGTGGTTTTAATATTTATTAATCATAATGTTTGCTTTGTTTAGATACCTGGTATTAAATAAAGCAAGCTGCTTTCTATGCCTAGCTTGTTAAGATTTTTTTGAGATTTTTAATAATTTTAAACATAAGTGAATACTTTTCTATGATTTTTTTGAGACAGTTGTAAATTCAATTGAATTTTAAGAAATAATACAGAGAAATCCCATGTTCCTTTACCCAGTTTCTCCAGTGATAGCATCTTGCAAACTATGGTACAATACCACAACCAGGATATTTATATCGATACAGTCAAGATACAAAACATTTCGATTTTCATAAGGATACTTCATGTTGCCTTATTATTTATTTATTTATTTATTTTTGGAGAACTTTGAGAGAACACATTTTATTCTCCAGAGATTTAAGCATATCATTAAAGTTTAATATATACAAATCAAGATAAGAGTAATTCCTTAATTACATCTAGTATGGATGACATAGGGAAGACTATATTTTGAGAGACCAGCTGTGAAAGGAAAATATTATATAAATTTTCCACAAGGGTGTAAATAATTTAGCATCCTATCCTGTGAGGTACTTGAAAAATTCTTAACTAAGTAAAGATATGAAGTAATTCTTTAGCAAATGAGTGGTATTCTGGGAAAGTATTTGAGTTATACCATGGATAAAAGTGAGCCACTCTTCTTTTTTAACACCTTTATTGGGGTGGGGTGGGGGGCATGTTGCCTTTTAAAGCCATAGGCCACTTCTTCTATAATACTTGGTGACTATTAAGCTATTAATCATATCTGCAATTTTGTCATTTGAAGAATATTGTATAAATGGAATCATATAATATTATGTAACCTTTTGTGATTACCTGGTTTGAGTTAGCATAATTCTATGGAGATTCATCCAGGCTGTTGCATGTTTCAACACTCCTTTTTTTTTAATTTTATTGTTGAGTGGTATTCCATGATATGGTTTTACCACAGGTTGCACAACCATTGAAGGATATTTGGGATGTTTCCTGTTTTAGCTATTATGAATAAAGCTACTATAAACAATTTGGAAACATTTTTAGTGTGTTTTTGTGTGAACCTAAGTCTTCATTTCTCTGCAATAAATGGCCAAGAGTGCAACTGCTGCTTTATATATTATATATAGGATATATGATCTATACATCCTACATATATATATATATATATATATATATATATATATGTGTATGTGTACACACACACACACACACACACACACATATATCTTTTTAAAAGA
The DNA here is from genome assembly GCF_964165515.1 of Mesoplodon bidens. Lineage (NCBI taxonomy): Eukaryota > Metazoa > Chordata > Mammalia > Artiodactyla > Ziphiidae > Mesoplodon > Mesoplodon bidens. Next base: position 58,980,099 of record NC_138169.1, on the reverse strand, counting down.
AACTACCAAACTGTTTTCCAGAGTGGCAATATCATTTTATGTATCCACCAGCAATGTGTGAGTGATCCCGTTTTTCTGCATACTTACCAGCGTTGTATTGTCACTGTTTTGTTTTCTTTTTAATGTTTAGCCATTTTGATACATATATAGTGATAGCTCATTGCGGGTTTAATTTACACTTACCTAAGGCTAATAATGTTGAACATGTTTTATGCACTTATTTGCTTTCTGAATATGGCTCCTGAAGTTCTTAGAAAGTTTGCCTCTTTCTGCCTTTCAGAATCTTCTTACTCTTGTTTCACATATAATGTCCATGATTTTATATTGTATGTAGCAGGAGGCATAGGGAAAAGTACATCTATTCCATCTTCCAAGAAACAGTAGTTTTGGTATAAATCAATCCTCTGTCACTAGATATTCTCATATTGTATCTATGGGTTCCAGAGTTTCTTTGTAGTCCTTTAGGAGTTGTCCATTGAGTGAGGGTGAAGAGCCAGTAGGATTCTGGGACTCCCATGATTGCCCTGACCATAACATGTCTTTTTATTTCTATGAAGAAATCTGTATTTAAACTCATTCAATCTTACAAAAGCTCTGGAAGGCAACCATTGTACAGATCATGGCCTTAGGATCATGAAACAATGTATCATGCATATGGTGAGTGGGGGCATGAAAGATAGAACAAGGTATGCCATCTTTCTTTGCTGAAGACGCTGTAGAGCAGAGGATATCTGTGTCTTCTACTTATCCCAAAACAATAATTGAGGCAGAGCCAAATGACTTGAGACATTCAGTATCAGTAGCTGTGACCTAATCTTACTGCTTCTCATATCTATTTGGCAAAAGACAGCCAGGCAATCAGGCTTTCCATGGATTCCTCTATCTTCTCATGCTGAAAGGAAAAGGTTAAAAGCCCTAACGTTGAAAGGATGTCCTGAAGTACTTTCTGTAGATGTACTTTGGGGAAGAACATTGATTTGGCTGCTATCTCGGCAAATGTTTGCCCAGGTCTACTCCCTAGAAGATGACTATTATTTCTTGTCAAAAGCCTCACTATCAGCTTGTGCTTACTCCAAGAAGCCATTGGTTGGAATAACATCTTCCAGTAGAGGCTCTCAGCACGTAAAAATCTCCAGTTGATTTCCTGCTGTTCCAAAAGAAACACTCCAGCTTGCACCACCTCACTGGGTCTGACATATGTGGCAAGGCTTCCTGAAATGCAAGGCAGTGCCATTCACTGGAAAATCTGCCTGTAGACCATTCAGAATGCATATGGTTGACAATCTTAGGGTCAGACTTCCCAGAACAGTGACATTGATCTTCTCCCTAGGGGTAGTAGAGAAATGCTTGTTAGTATAAACTACTCCACTAGAATCTGTTTATATGTCTAGGGGAAAGATTTCAATTGCTGTATACCTCAGATATCATCAGGGAGCACTTACCCCTTACAGACCTAAATAAAATTGACTAAATTCTCAACTTTACAGCATGGGGGAAAAATTAAAACTCTGCCTTATAAATCCCGTGAATTCCCCAGGATTTATTTTGTAATGGCACCTCTTTCTTCAGATATTATTTCCAGGTTGAGGGGGGGTGTTCTTCTTCACCCTGAATCATCTTAGAGGCTAATTTCAGCTAGTTTTCAAAATCTTTTTTACACCAAACAAGCATATATACCCAAAACTTATATAAAATTTCACTGAATGTTTAGGTTCAAGAGAAGGGACTATACAAGAATACAAGCAACTTCCTTTCTTTTTTCCGGCTCTCACAGTCTTCCTCTTTCCAAACTTTGTTTTATATCTTCTCACTTTGAAGACTGACCTTAGCTGAACTACAGCTCCTCTGAGTGTCTTCTGCTATCTACCTAATTACTTTTCAAATGCTTCTAATGTAACACTCTTTAAAATACTGTGTAATTGCCTGCTTATTTTTATATATTCCCCTACATAGAGATTATAAATTCTACGTGGGTAGAAATCAAATCTATATCTTTCAACATTGTAGATTCTGTGCCTAGGTGAGTGTGCAACACATATTACACACTCAAATGATGTTATTATTGATAAATACTCTGATTCATTACATTTGCATCAGTGCTGATTCATCCATGATTTAACTTCTTGTTCAAGAGAAAGTGTCCAGTACAATATACTCCAAAATGTTTCTGCTTTATACATACATACACACACACACACACGCACACACACACACACAATTAAGATAATTTATTTAAGTAATTCTTTGAGAAAGTTCTTATAAAGAGATTATTTGAACCTTTATTTTTTTTTTACCATTTTCCTGTTTTTAAATTGGATCAATGATTAATTTCTTAGAGGTGTATACTATCTCAGAGTTATATCTTCAATTTACTACATTTCAGATTTTAGGTAAACCATATAAAAGTATTCCACTATCTTAAGATTTTTAAAAAGTCTTCTAGTGAAAATTAAGCAATAAGCTTCTAATATTTTCTCTCAGTTACATATTGTAGTTTTTTTGTTTTTGTTTTTATTTTTGTGGTATGTGGGCCTCTCACTGTTGTGGTCTCTCCCATTGCAGAGCACAGGCTCCAGACACACAGGCTCAGTGACCATGGCTCATGGACCAAGCCACTCTGCAGCATGCGGGATCCTCCCAGACCAGGGCATGAACCCGTGTCCCCTGCATTGGTAGGTGGACTCTCAACCACTGCACCACCAGGAAAGCCCACATATTGTAGTTTTAAATTACCCCAATTTCATATTTACAACTAAAATATTTTAAAGTTATTAAAATACATATGTTTACTCTTTGAAAGCATTAAATCAATTACTCTGGGCAAATCATCCAGAACACATTAAGGTTTTTTAATTAATTAAAAACTTTATATTTTTATGATTATTGTAAACATACCCTACTGAATGCTCTATGATTTACTTGTTGGGAAGAAAGCATTCCCTCATGGGTAAATATAAATAGCAAAAGTGATTTTGTTTTAATATAATTTCATGGTTATGTTGGAAAATTTCTTTTTAAAACTTACAATATAGCATTCCTTGAGTTTGAATTGTGGTTTCTTTTTTTTAAAAGCACCATCATAAATGTTACTTTGGTTGATCGTTATAGAATTCCTATGTATTGATATAGCTTGTACTATACTGGTCTCAGCAGGCTCTTTTGGGACCTTTGAATTTAAATAAACAAATATGAAATCTAAAGATTCACATGTGATCCTCAGGTCACAGAGCACTTTTCAGAGTAACTATTTTTATTTCCCCATGAAACTGAAAAACAACCCTATGCATTTTCAAAATAAATTGCAAGCAATTCCACAAGATTTCTCTTTTCTGAGAGAAAGATCAGTAAAAGCACAAAGAACAATAGAGGAAAAAATAGAAATTGTGTCATTGCTTATGCACTGAATGCTGTTAGAATTGTTGTGTAGGGGAGCAAAAGCTGCTACTCCAAAACGTCTCTTTGGCAGAAGGAGTATTTTGAGCTGACAACAGTCAAGGCCCAAAACAAGCAGGAATAAATTTTGACTTTCCCCCAACTGCCTAAAAGAATGTAAATAAAGGACATATTCCAAGAAGGAAACTACTATCATAGCTAACTACAGCATGAACTAGATATACTAGAGATGGTGAAACCTAGCAAAGTCAGTTTGTTAAAATTCTTCTCCATGTTCCATTGTCTCTGCATGTCCCAGAAAATATTTGTTTACAAACATTTATTTTTCCATCTCCATGCAAGTTGCCTTCCTCCACATTGAAGTCCCAAACCACTACCTCAAATATCCTCTTTTGTTTGTACCTGTATTTAAGGTGAGGGTTTCAGCTACTTAGGTGAATTACTCAGTTTTCTTGGGTCTCTCCTATATATACATATTATTAAACCTCTGTTTGATTGTTTCATTCTAATCTATCTCATATCAATTTAATTTCTAGTCCAGCCAAAATAACCTGGAAGGGTCGTGGCAAATTTCTTCCTATCCTAAAGCTGGTAATTGCTAAAACCACAGTAGTTTAACTTCTCTGCAATTTTCACTTCCCACAACTTCATTTTTCTTGAGCATAGTCATAAGGAATAAATTTCCTTGAAGGTAGGCTATATGCCCTATAAATTTTTGGATTTTAACATCCCATTGCATGTATGTGTCTTCCACCATGATTGTATAAATTCCTTTAGAGTGGAGATCATGATTATTATGTGTGGGGGGGTCTGTGTGCATGCATGTGTCTCCATATCTCCAACAGCTAGAAAAAAATTGAATTTGGTGGAATTGAATTGAATAGTAGAATTGAATTTTTCTACTCTGCATTGAAAAAGTGCATCCTGTGTTTGATTATTATTATTTTCTACACCAAAAGATTCTGAAATTAATTAATTTTTTATTTGTGGTTCAAAATCAACAATATGAATAATTATTGTGCCAATATTCAATGTTGTTCTAAATGCTTTTGTAGTGGAGTGGTACTGTTTGTTCTTTACTTATAACATAGATGGTGGATAAAACAAAATAGAGATTGCAGCCATACTCCAGGAATTTGTGTTTCAGGCTCAGAAGTTCCAACCATGTTTCACAAATGACAGTGTATTCACTGTAAGTATTTGAACAGGCTGAAATACATAGGATGGGACTGTCATGAATGAGGAAATAAAAAACGTAATGAAATAAGACTCTCAGATCTCTCTGCAGAGCTTCAGACCAAAATATTCACTATTTTCACTTGAGTGAAACACAGACATGGCAAAGTTAACTTTTCCCAAATTGAACTTGTGGTTCTCCTCCTTTCTTTCTCTTCTCAATAAATGTTATAACTATCTGTCCATCTGCAAATGCCAGGAATCTGAGAGCTTCTTTGGCATCATCCTCCTTCCTTGTTCTCCATATATCACTAAATGCCATAGGTTCCACCTCTAAACATTTTGCAAATCTATAAGTTTCCCTCCAACCTACTGTCAGTATCATAGTATAGGCCATCAATATTTCTCACCTAGATTACTATATATCTACTTAATCTTTCTAGTTTTCCACCTTAAAATTCATTTACCACATTTCAGCCAGAGTTAGTATCCCCAAATAACATTACAATAGAGTCCAAATTTTTAAAAAACAATAATCATACTTAACACTTATTAAACATTTACTATACACAAGGCACTATACTGGATGCCTTCTATGCTTTATCTCTTTGAATACTCTGACCAATTTCATGAGTTAAATACCAATATTATTAAAACATTTTAAAATGAGTACTATATATTTTAGAGACATAAAGTAAATTTCCTAAAATCAGAAAGCTGGTAGTGGTAGAGCCAGGATTTAAACTCAGCCAGTCTGACTTCAGATGCCTCACTCAAAAATATGATTCAATTTAATATATTAATAAGAAAGTTTAATATATCTCTTAAATTTTACTTTTCTTTCCTGAACTCTAAGATTTAGCCACACTGAAATTATCTACGTTCTTTTTTTGTTCCATCATCTTTATAATATCTGAGATTCTGATTTCAGTTTTCCTTTTTCTTTACTTTTTTGTAACTCCTACTCAGTTTAGGTGCTGTTTCTTACAGGAATCATTCCTTAACTTTCCAAGAATATATCGGAAGTAAGATTGAAATGACACAAAATACCTTTTCCAATCACAATGGAATGAAACCAATAGCAAAAGGAGAGGAAAACTGAAATATTTACAAATATATGGAAATTAAAAAACCAAAGGGTGAAAGAAGAAATCAGATGTTAAATTAGAAAATATTTAGAGATTAATGAACATGAAAACACAACATTCCAAAACTTATGGAATGGAGCAATAACATTAAAAGGGAAATTTATAACTCTAAATGCATACATTAAAAAGAAATATCCCAAATTAACAAACTAACTTTAAACCCTAAGTAACTAGAAAAAGAACAAGCTAAACCCAGAATGAGTAGAAAGAAGGAAACAATAAGAAGAAATAATAAATAATTAGAAGAGCAGTAAATAAAATAGAGAATAAAAAACTGTAGAGAAAATTAATGACACAAAGTGTTGATTTTTCAAAACAATGAATAAAATTGACAATGGCTCTAATAGCTAGGTTGACTAAGAAAAAGAGTTTAATCAAATAACTAAAATCTGAAATTAAAGTAGGAACATTACTACCAACCTTACAGAAATGAAAAGAATAATAAGATAACTTTATACAAATAAATTAATTTATAGCATTACCAAACAACCTACAAAAAATATTAATTGAAAATGGATCAGTGACCTAAAGACCAGATTATAAAAGTCTTAGAAGAAAACATAAGGTTAGATATTCATGATCTTGAATTTGGTAATAGATCCTAAGCTATGATACCAAAAGCATGAGCAACAATAAAAAAACAAATAAATTGGACTTGATAAAATTAAGGATTTTTTATTCATCAAAGGCTACCATTAATAAAGCAAAAAAAATCACCTACAGAATAGAAGAAAATATTCACAAAATATATATCTTGTAACTAACTGTTTATATTCCAGAATATGCAATGAACTTATATAAGTTAATAACAAGTAAACAAAGTAAAATGTTTTATAGTTTTCAGTGTACAACATTATCTCCTTAGCTAAGTTTATTCTGAAATACGTATGTATATATGTATTATTTATGTATTCAATTATTTATTTATATCAGCATGGACTCAGGGATGCTTATTTTATTCCTTGAGTTATAATCCAAAACTTTCATTATATATCTAGTTGCTCTGAAGTATTTACTTTTGATCCTATTGTAAATGAAATCATTTTCTTACTTTGTTTTTCAGATTGTTCATTGTTAGTATACAGAAATACAACTGATGTTTGTGTGTTGATTTTGAATTGTTCAACTTTGCTGAATTTGTTTAGAAGTTCTAAGTGTGTGTGTGTGTGTGTGTGTGTGTGTTGTGGAATCTTTAGAGTTTTCTACATATAAAACCATATTGTCTGCAAACAGAGATAATTTTACTCCTTTTCCAATTTGTATGCCGTTTTTTTCTTGCCTTTTTGCTCTGGCTAGAACTTCCACTACTACATTAAATAAAAATGTTAAAGCAGGTGTCCTTGTCTTGTTTCTGATATTAGAGGAATAGCTTTTAGCCTTTCACTTTTGATTATAATGTTAAGATGCAAATTTGCAGTGCATGATTAGAAAGAACTGATACATTTGTTCCATGGTTTGTTCCCTAGGTAATATGACTAAGGGACCTCAAATCATGAAATTCTTCTGATGAAGAAGAAACCCACCTGACTTCGCTTTAAGCAGAAACTCCTTTCTTCTATTTCCCTGGGTTACATCCTATGTACTCTATGTAATCTATGTGCTGTAATTAAGTACAGTACATGATTCTCTTGATTAGTAACCTAATTAAAAATTATTCTTCGTTATGAAATCTAAAAATTAATCATAACATTTATGTTGAATATATTTAAATGTAAACTTTTTCTTGCATTATTCTCAGAAGATGCATATAAGACCCAGGTTAGGATCGACAATGAGCCCGCTTATTGGGATAACTTGGACACTGCTGATAAGGTAGGTATCTTCTTTAGATCTTTTCAATCTCTGACGTCAGTTTATGCTTTAACCTCAAATTCTTTCACCACAGAGTAGAAGATGAATTTACTCAAACAGAAGAGCAAATTTTTAATAGCAATCAGGAATTAAATAAGAATTAGCAAAAAAACATGACTCCTTGTCACTCTGAATATTTCAACATTCCCTTAATGTTTTAAATATAAAAGTAAAGGTATTGATGTAATATTGCCAATGAGATCATAAAATTAGTAAAATAGTTTATTATTCTCCCTCAGATTTGCACAAAACTCTGTCCTAGACCCTAATGTGATGATAATTTTTATTAGAAACATTTAGTTGAATATATATCTTCATTATATTATTTTCCTTTGTAAACAGAAATTTTAAATTTTTTTAAAAAATGGCTAAAACTTCCAAAACTATGTTGAATAATAGTGGGCAACCTTGTTTTGTTCCTGATCTTAGTGGAAATGGTTTCAGTTTTTAACCATTGAGAATGATGTTGACTGTGGGTTTGTCATATATGGTCTTTATTATGTTGAGGAAAGTTCCCTCTATGCCTACTTTCTGGGAGGTTTTTAGCATAAATTGGTGTTGAATTTTGTCAAGAGATTCTTCTGCACCTATTGAGATGATCATGTAGTTTTTCTCCTTCAATTTGTTAATATGGTGTATCACATTGATTGATTTGTGTGTATTGAAGAATCCTTGCATTCCTGGGATAAACCCCACTTGATCATGGTGTACGATCCTTTTAATGTGCTGTTGGATTCTGTTTGCTAGTATTTTGTTAAGGATTTTGGCATATATATTCATCAGTGATATTGACCTGTAGTTTTCTTTCTTTGTGACATCTTTGGTATATAGAGTGAAGTAAGTAAGAAAGAGAAAAATAAATACCACATGCTAACACATATATACAGATTCTAAAAAAAAAATATGGTGATGAAGAACATAAGGGCAGGACAGGAATAAAGATGAAGACATAGAGAATGGACTTGAGGACATGAGGAGGACAAGTGTAAGTTGGGATGAAGTGAGAGAGTGGCATGGACATATATACACTATAAAATGTAAAATAGATAGTTAGTGGGAAGCAGCCACATAGCACAGGGAGATCAGCTCGGTGCTTTGTGACCACCTAGAGTGGTGAGATAGGGAGTGTGGGAGGGAGATGCAAGAGGGAGGAGATATGGGGATATATGTAGATGTATAGGTGATTCACTATGTTATAAAGCAAAAACTAACACACCATTGTAAAGCAATTATACTCCAATAAAGATGTTAAAAAAATGTTTTATTGGGCTTCCCTGGTGGTGCAGTGGTTGAGAGTCTGCCTGCCGATGCAGGGGCAGCGGGTTCATGCCCCAGTCTGGGAGGATCCCACATGCCGAGGAGCGGCTAAGCCCATGAGCCATGGCCACTGAGCTTGTGCATCTGGATCCTGGTCTCAGCAATGGGAGAAGCCGCAACTGTGAGAGGCCCATTTACCACAAAAAAAAAAAAAAGTTTTATTATCTCATCTATTTGATGAAACTATTTTAAAAATAGCTGCATTAATTGGAATATTGGTACTATACAAGCCACTGGAAAGAGCTGGTTTTTTTCTATATTTATGAGATATATTAAGACTATTTAAAAGCCATATATAAACAAAATCATTTGTTTCCAGGGACATTTGGATATGGGGGAAAAATGTTGAAGTGATTGTGAATATTTAGAATAAAAAATATTTCAATTATTTAAAAAAAAAGCTGTGTTATCCAAGAGAAAGTACACTTTTGGTGCTAATACAATCATGAATACTGAGATGTTTCTCCTCCCCACAAGAGTAGGCTTGGCCATGTCACTGCTTAGGTCAATGATTTTTAAGCAAATGAGTCAACCTGTTAGTTCTGGGTCACAGTCTGAAGAGACACTAATGGTGCTTCTGCTAATTCCCAAAGAGAAAAGCATAAGGCAGGTAGCTCTTGGTCCCAGAAGAATGAAGAAGTATGAGAAGCAGTCCTAAATCCAACTCAAAGATTGGAGCAAAACCCAGATGACTCACAGCCTGAAACAGATCTGCTCCATCAACCTCATAGACTTGTGAACTAGAAAAATCATCAACACTAGTTGCTTCAATCTCCTGAATTTGAGGTGGTTTGTTACACAGCAATTGATATAGCATATTGATTGATATAGCATATTAAAGGATCATTTATGAGTTTGATATAGCTAGAGATGAAGAATACTACCCATTTGTGGGTGAAATGGTGAATGTTAAGAGATAAATCTGCATATACACACTCAAGTGTTTTTGTTCTGGGTGAAATGTTCTTGTCTTGTCACAGAAAGAATTCTGAGACAAGACAGGAAGGTTAAGAAAGCAAAGTGAGAATTTAAGTGATAGTACACTCTTGAGATGAGATCAGGCAGTTTCAGGTGAATAGCTGCCCTGAGTGTTATTGGCAAGCCTGTTATGTGGGGTGTACAAAAGAAGGGATGGAATATTCATTGGGGAGGGAGGGGTTTGGGGTTGTATTCCCTGATTTTTATCCCAGTGTCACCTCCCCAAGGGATGGAAGGATTTTTGTCCTTCTTTCACTTTGATCAAAAGTGTCATGAGTTTGGTACATGATGGGTACATCTTATCTGCAAGGCTAATTTTATTGTAATGAGAGCATAAAGAACAACAGGTTACATTTGGACCCTGGAGATTCCTGCCTTTTCCCACCTTTCTTTGTCTGCCTCCAGGACATTTATCACCCTTTCGTACCATCTGGCCCATGCACCCCTTTCTCTGCTCATATCTAGCTACCTGCTTGCTGTAACACTTTCTAACTCTAAGATTATATGCTTTGGAAACAATAAGAAACTTTCAAATACACAATTTAAAAAATAAAATTATTACACCTGTATACCATTAAATATTTTTCTAACCTAGTTTCAACTGCAGCCAAACATAATTAGGAATATATCAGGCTTAAAAATGGTGACTTGTTGGCTTCCAAACCATTATTAAACAAACACCCACATGCAAGAGGTAATCTATACAGTAGATTTAACAAAGCTTATTTCCCTGTAGGAGATAGGAGAGAACACCATTAAAATACTTTTAATGATATTGCCTTGTTTTCTGTTGGTGTTGTTACTATTCAACATTAATTGAAATTTTATCCTTAAAACAAATCCAAGAAGTAGATAGGAAAATTACTATTACTGTTACCTCCTAGAATTTGAGTAAAATGTTGTACAGAAATGAAGTGACTGTCCTCTTAGAGGCAATATTTTTGTTAAGAATTTATTTTTTTTTACCTATGATAAACTTTAATTTATAATTTAGACTCAGTAAGAGATTAACAACTACCAATAAAACAGTACAAATTTTAAAATATAGTGTAATAAAAGTTATGTGAATGTTTGACCTATGTTTGACCACTTCTGACCACTACCTATGTTTGACCACTTCTGTTGATCAGGAACTGTTGTTCTGGAAGCAGACAAGTAGAGCATTTAGAAAACATTAATTAGTAGAAAGTTTTCTTGCAATGAGCTGAAATTTTCCTCTCTATAGTTTCCATCTATTGGTTTCAGATCTATGCTTTCAAAAAAGTTATATTACTCATTTTATAAATGGAAACTTAAGGCTCATGTAGGTTACATAACTTTATCTCAGGCCACGCAGCAAGTGACTAGAATCCATCTCCACTCCCATTCAAGCTCTTTCTTATTTCACTTCTTTAAGGGAATCCCTTAGTGTGTATGAAGTACTATCTTAAGTCAAGAAAATGCATAATACAACAAAATTGAGCTTCTGTTCTCAAAGTGCTTAAAGTTTGGGACAGTGGGAGAACACAAAATTAAAAATTGTACCAATTGTGATAAGGAGTAAGGTAGAAGTATGAAAATTGTGGCCATGGGTTATCTCTGATACCTAAGTTATCTTTTGTCCTGGCCTAAATACAAAAAAAAGTATATATCAATATATATAGATATAGATATAGATATAGATATAGATATAGAGAGATATATATAGAGATATATATATATATATATAATATACATATATATAAAATATGTAATATAAATCAAAATAGAAGAAAGTTTTTGAAAAAATAATTTGTCAGTGTATTTAAGTGAAACTCTAACAAAATAAATATAATAAATTCAATTTAATTACAAAGGTATTTAATCCTCAGCCTTATTAGAAATAATAAAAATAATTCAAGTACTCTAGATTCTACTTTTTTGATGTATTAATATATCCACTCACTGAAACTTCCTACACCTGGGCATGGCCCCCAACATCTGACAACTGCTTGGATTAAGACATTTTGGAGCAATATGAAATATAATTTAAATTTGCTATTTAGTTTAGCTCTTAACCAACTCTGAAGTCAACGCAAGTCCTTTAACCAATCTGGTATGAAGGAGGTCTAGAGATTTCTGCTGTCTTTCTAATAATCCCCTCAGTGTCCTACTCACTGCTGCCTACACAACACCAGACTCTAATACAGGTTTCCTATTACTGTTAGCACAAGTTTCTGTGCCCAATGCACAATGAGGCCAAAAAAACTGAAACATTAGAGTTTGGAGCAGAGAAAGATTTATTGTAGGGCCATGCTAAGATACAGGTGGCTATTACTCTGAAAACCCCAGCTCCCGAGGCTTTGGGGAAGATGGCGGAAGAGTAAGACGTGGAGATCACCTTCCTCCCCACAGATACACCAGAAATACATATACACGTGGAACAACTCCTACACAACACCTACTGAATGCTGGCAGAAGACCTCAGACCTCACAAAAGGCAAGAAAGTCCCCACGTACCTGGGTAGGGCAAAAGAAAAAAAAATAAACAGAGACAAAATAATCGAGATGGGACCTGCACCAGTGGGAGGGAGCTGTGAAGGAGGAAAGGTTTCCACACACTAGGAAGCCCCTTCACGGGTGGAGACTGTGGGTGGCGGAGGGGGAAGCTTTGGAGGCACAGGGGAGAGCACAGCAACAGGGGTGCGGAGGGCAAAGAGGAGAGATTCCCACACAGAGGATCAGTGCCGACTGGCACTCACAAGCCCGACAGGCTTGTCTGCTCACCCGCCGCAGCATGCAGGGCTGGGAGCTGAGGCTCGGGCTTTGGTCGGAGTGCAGGGAGAGGACTGGGGTTGGCAGCATAAACACAACCTGCAGGGGGTTACTGCACCATGGCTAGCTGGGAGGGAGTCCGGGGAAAAGTCTGGACCCGCCAAAGAGGCAAGATAATTTTTCTTCCCTCTTTGTTTCCTGGTGGGCGAGGAGAGGGGATTAAGAGCACTGCTTAAAGGAGCTCCAGAGATGAATGCGAAACACGGCTAAAAGCGCGGACACCAGAGACGGGCATGAGATGCTAAGGCTGCTGTTGCCACCACCAAGAAGCCTGTGTGCAAGCACAGGTCACTATCCACAACCCCTCCCGGGAGCCTGTGCAGCCCACCACTGCCAGGGTGCCAGGATCCAGGGACAATTTCCCCGGGAGAATGCACGGCGCGCCGAAGGATGGTGCAACGTCCCACTGGCCTCTGCCTCTGCAGGCTTGCTCCACATCGGCACCCCTCCCTCCCCACAGCCTAAGTGAGCCAGAGTCCCAGAGCAGATGCTCCTTTAACCCTGTCCTGTCTGAGAGAAGAACAGATGCACTCCGGCGACCTACATGCAGAGGCAGGGCCAAATCCAAAGCTGAGCCCCGGGAGCTGTGTGAACAAAGAAGAGAAAGGGAAATCTCTCCCAGCAGCCTCATAAGCAGCAGATTAAAACTCCACAATCAACTTCATGTACCCTGCATCTGTGGAATACATGACTACACAATGAGTCATCCCAAATTGAGGAGGTGGACTTTGAGAGCAAGATTTATTATTTTTTCCCCTTTTCCTCTTTCTGTGAGTGTGTATGTGTACGCTTCTGTGTGAGATTTTGTCTGTATACCTTTGCTTCCATCATTTGTCATAGGGTTCTATTGGTCAGGTTTTTTTTTCTTTTTCGTAAAAAAAATTTTTTTTCTTAATAATTATTTTTTATTTTAATAACTTTATTTTATTTTATTTGATCTTCTTTCTTTCTTACCTTCCTTCCTTCCTTCCCTCCCTCTCTCCCTCCCTCTTTCTTTCTTTCTTTCTTTCTTTCTACATTTTCTCCCTTTTATTCTGAGACAAGTGGATGAAAGAATCTTAGTTCTGCAGCCGGGAATCAGTGCTGTGCCTCTGAGGTGGGAGAGCCAACTTCAGAACACTGGTCCACAAGAGACCTCCCAGCTCCACATAATATCAAATGGCGAAAATCTCACAGAGATCTCCATCTCAACACCAGCACCCAGCTTCACTCAACGACCAGCAAGTTACAGTGCTGGACACCCTATGCCAAACAACTAGCAAGACAGGAACACAACACCACCCATTAACAGAGAGGCTGCCTGAAATCATAATAAGGCCACAGAAACCCCAAAACACAATGCTAGATGTGGACCTGCCCACCAGAAATACAAGATCCAGACTCATCCACCAGAACACAGGCACTAGTCCCCTCCACGAGGAAGCCTACACAACCCACTGAACCAACTTTAGCCACTGGGGACAGACACCAAAAACAACAGGAAAAACAAACCTGTAGCCTGCAAAAAGGACACCTCAAAGACAGTAAGATAAGCAAAATGAGAAGGCAGGGAAACACACAGCAGATGAAGGAGCAAGATAAAAATCCACCAGACTTAACAAATGAAGCGGAAATAGGCAGTCTACCTGAAAAGAATTCAGAATAATGATAGTAAAGATGATACAAAACCTAGGAAATAGAACTCAGAAAATGCAAGAAATATTTAACAAGGACATAGAAGAACTAAAGATGAAACAAGCAATGATGAGCAACAAAATAAATGAAATTAAAAACACTCTAGATGTGATCAATAGCAAAATAACTGAGGTAGAAGAACGGAGAAGTGTCCTGGAAGATAAAATAGTGGAAATAACTACTGCAGAGCAGAATAAAGAAAAAGGAATGAAAAGAACTGAGGACAGTCTCAGAGACCTCTGGGGCAACATTAAACACATGAACATTCGAATTATAGGGGTCCAAAAGAATAAGAGATAAAGAAAGGGACTGAGAAAATATTTGAAGAGATTATAGTTGCAAACTTCTGTAATATGGGAAAGGAAATAGTTTATCAAGTCCAGGAAGCACAGAAAGTCCCATACAGGATAAATCCAAGGAGAAATACGCCAAGACACATATTAATCAAACTATCAAAAATTAAATACAAAGAAAACATTAAAAGCAGCAAGGAAAAAAAATCAAATAACACAAGGGAATCCCCATAAGGTTAACAGCTGATCTTTCAGCAGAAACTCTGAAAGCCAGAAGAGACTGGCAGGACATATTTAAAGTGATGAAGGAGAAAAACCTACAAACAAGATTACTCTACCCAGCAAGGATTTCATTCAGATTTGATGGAGAAATTAAAACATTTACAGAGAAGCAAAACCTGAGAGAGTTCAGCACCATCAAACCAGCTTTACAACAAATGCTAAAGGAAGTTCTGTAGGCAAGATACACAAGAGAAGGAAAGGACCAACAATAGCAAACCCAAAACAATTAAGAAAATGGGAATACGAACATACATATTGATAATTACCTTAAATGGAAATGGACTAAATGCTCCCACCAAAAGACACAGACTGGCTGAATGGATACAAAAACAAGACCCATATATATGCTGTCTATAAGAGATGAACTTCAGACCTAGAGACATATACAGACTGAAAGTAAGGGGACGGAAAAAGATATTCCATGCAAATGGAAACCAAAAGAAAGCTGGAGTAGCAATTCTTATATCAGATGAAATACATTTTAAAATAAAGACTATAGGAAGAGACAAAGAAGGATACTACATAATGATCAAGGGATTGATCCAAGAAGAAGATATAAGAATTGTAAATATTTATGCACCCAACATAGGAGCACCTCAATACATAAGGCAAATACTAACTGCCATAAAAGGGGTAAACAACAGTAACACATTCATAGTAGGGGACTTTAACACCCCACTTTCACCAATGGACAGATCATCCAAAATGAAAATAAATAAGGAAACACAAGCTTTAAATGATACATTAAACAAGATGGGCTTAATTGATATTTAAAGGACATTCCATCCAAAAACAACAGAATACTCATTTTTCTCATGTACTCATGGAACATTCCCCAGGATAGATCATATCTTGGGTCACAAATCAAGCCTTGGTAAATTTAAGAAAATTGAAACTGTATCAAGTATTTTTTCCAACTACAATGCTATGAGACTAGATATCAAATACAGGAAAAGATATGTAAAAAATACAAACACATGGAGGTTAAACAATACATTACTTAAAAACGAAGTGATCACTGAAGAAATCAAAGAGGAAATAAAAAAAAATGCCTAGAAACAAATGACAATGGAGACACGATGACCCAAAATCTATGAGATGCAGAAAAGCAGTTCTAAGAAGGAAGTTTATAGCAATACAATGCTACACTAAGAAACAGGAAACAACACGAATAAACAACCTAACCTTGCAAATAAATCAATTAGAGAAAGAAGAATAGAAAAACCCCATAGTTAGCAGAAGGAAAGAAATCATAAAAATCAGATGAGAAATAAATGAAAAAGAAATGAAGGAAATGAGAGCAAAGATCAGTCAAACTAAATGTTGTTTTTTGAGAAGATAAACAAAATTGATAAAACATTAGCCAGACACATCAAGAAAAAAAGGGAGAAGACTCAAGTGAATAGAATTAGAAACCAAAAAGGAGAAGTAATAACTGCCAACATCATCCTCAATGGTGAAAAACAAAGTATTTCCACTAAGGTCAGGAACAAGACAAGGCTACCCAGTCTCACCACTCTTATTCAACATAGTTTCGGAAGTTTTAGCCACAGCAATCAGAGAAGAAAAGGAAATAAAAGGTATCCATATCGGAAAAGAAGACGTAAAGCTGTCCTTATTTGCAAATGACATGATACGATACATAGAGAATCCTAAAGATGCTATCAGAAACCTACGAGAGCTAATCAATGAATTTGGTAAAGTAGCAGGATACAAAACTAATGCACAGAAATCTCTGTCATTCCTATACACTAATGATGAAAAAATCTGAAAGTGTAATCAAGAAAACACTTCCATGTACCATTGCAACAAAAAGAATAAAATATCTAGGAATAAACCTACATAAGGAGACAAAAGAACTGTATGAAGAAAAGTATAGGACACTGATGAAAGAAATTAAAGATGATACAAATAGATGGAGAGATATACCATGTTCTTGGATTGGAAGAATCAACATTGTGAAAATGACTCTACTACCCAAAGCAATCTACAGATTCAATACAATCCCTATCAAACTACCACTGGCATTTTTCACAGAAGTAGAACAAAAATTTCACAATTTGTATGGAAACACGAAAGACCCCAATTAACAAAAGCAACCTTGAGAACAAAAAATGGAGCTGGAGGAATCAGGCTCCCTGACTTCAGACTATACTACAAAGCTACAGCAATCAAGAAAGTATGGTACTGGCACAAAAACTGAAAGATAGATCAATGGAACAGGATAGAAAGCCCAGATATAATCCCACGCACTTATGGTCACCTTATCTTTGATAAAGGGGGCAGGAATGTACAATGGATAAAGGACAACCTCTTAAATAAGTGGTGCTGCGAAAACTGGACAGGTACATGTATAAGTATGAGATTAGATCACTCCCTAACACCATAGACAACAATAAGCTCAAAATGGATTAAAGACCTAAATGTAAGGCTAGAAACTGTCAAACTCTTAGAGGAAAACATAGGCAGAACACTCTATGACATAAATCACAGCAAGATCCTTTTTGACCCACTTTCTAGAGAAATGGAAATAAAAATAAAAATGAACAAATGGGACCTAATGAAACTTCCAAGCTTTTTCACTGCAAAGGAATCCATAAAAAAGACCAAAAGACAACCCTCAGAATGGGAGAAAATATTTGCAAATGAAGCAACTGACAAAGGATTAATCTCCGAAATTTACATGCAGCTCAATAACAAAAAAACAAACAACCCAATCCAAAAAATGGGCAAAAGACCTAAATAGGCATTTCTCCAAAAAGATATGCAGACTGTCAACAAACACATGAAAGAATGCTCAGCATCATTAATCATTAGAGAAATGCAAATCAAAACTACAATGAGATATAATCTCACACCGGTCAGAATGGCCATCATCAAAAAATCTGGAAACAATAAATCCTGGAGAGGGTGTGGAGAAAGGGGAGCACTCTTACACTGCTGGTGGGAATGTGAATTGGTACAGCCACTATGGACAACAATATGGAAGTTCCTCTAAAAACTACAAATAGAACTACCATATGACCCAGCAATCCCACAACTGGGCATATATCCTGAGAACATCATAATTCAAAAAGAGTCATGTACCAAAATGTCCATTGCAGCTCTATTTACAATAGCCAGGAGATGGAAACAACCTAAGTGTCCATCATTGGGTGAATGGATAAAGAAGATGTGGCACATAGATACAGTGGAATATTACTCAGCCCTAAATAGCCTGAAGTTGAGCTATTTGTAATGAGGTGGATGGACCTAGAGTCTGTCATACAGAGTGAAGTAAGTCAGAAAGAGAAAGACAAATATTGTATGCTAACACATATATATGGAATTTAAGAAAAAAAATGTCATGAAAAACCTTGGGGTAAGACAGGAATAAAGACACAGACCTACCAGGGAATGGACTTGAGGATATGAGGAGGGGGAAGGATAAGCTGTGACAAAGCGAGATAGTGCATAGACATATATACACTACCAAACGTAAAATAGATAGCTAGTGGGAAGTAGCCGCATGGCACAGGGAGATCAGCTCGGTGCTTTGTGACCACCTAGAGGAGTTGAATATGGAAGGTTGTAGGGAGGGAGATGCAAGAGGGAAGAGATATGGGAACATATGTATATGTAAAACTGATTCACTGTTATAAAGCAGAAAGTAACACACCATTTTAAAGCAATTATACTCCAATAAAGATGTAAAAAAAAAAAAAAAAAAAAACAGCTCCTCAATGGCTTTCAGCAAAGCATTTTTAAAAGTCAGATGAGGTGGGGGTGTCTCAAGGTGTGTTATCAGCCCATGCATAATTCTCTTATTGGCTAATTGTGAGGTAACAGGGCGGTGTCACAGGGGTTTACATTATCAGTACTTAGGCTTCAGGAAGCCTGGGGCTATGTGCTCATGGTCATCAAGTAGTTAACATCTTCCATTAAGTGGGGGGTTTTCACATCTGTAAAACAACTCAGGAATGTGCATCAAATACTTTTATCTACGAACTTCAAAGTAGAGCTTCAAAGGAAAGCAGAGGATATGGGGGACGGACCTGTCCCAGGAAGGCCCCATAGCGTCCAGCTCAGTTACATTACTGTAGTCTTAATATGTATATTCCTTTTATGTGTCCCTCAAATATTATCATGCATGTATCACCTAATCCCTCTAGAAGTAAGACATATTTTAAGAAACTACTTTAACTCTAGAAATAAGTTTATATCTTAAGGGCTTGCCATATAGTCAGAAATTATTAAAGAAAAAACTAAAAGAAAATTTTAAAAATATAGCCAAAGATTTAAGGGCAAACTAATATTATCAGTATTGGCATTAAGAGGATCAACAAAGGTCAATCCAGCTCTAAATATGAGAAGAGAGAGCAGGCTTGCAACCAGAATTATATCCTGAATTTATATAGCTTGATCATAGATTTTTATCTTGGGAAAATGGACAAATGCTATGGTGGCTCATTGCATTTTGTCTGAGACACTTGAAAACAATTTACTATTAACATTACTGCAAACAAGGTGGACAGGAATCCTGATTTTCTAAGGACATTCCTAGTTGGTACTGTAAGAGAAGAAGAGATTTTTCCTTTACCCTTTTATGCTCTTCTAGCTGGTCTAAGACTTAAATTGATATGAGACAGATTAACAAGAGAAAATAAACAAAAGTTTAATAACATGTGTACATGGAAGAGACCCAGAAAAACTGAGTAACTCACCAAAATAGCTGAAATTCTCACATTAAATACCATCTTCAGTTAAGACAGAAGAGGATGTTGGGGGTAGTGGTTGGGACTTTGAAGAGAGAAAGCCAATTTAAATGGAGATGAGGAAACGAATGTTGTAAACAAATGTTTGCTGCACCCTGCAGACAGTGGGACACAGAGAAGAATTCTAACAAACTTTACTATGTTCCCTTCGCTGTCTACCACACCTAGTTCACACTATAGTTGTCTATGGTGATAGCTCCCTTCTTGGAATAGGTCCTCTATCTACATTCTTTAGGCAGTTAGGGAGAAGGTCAAAATTTATTCCTGAGTCTTTTAGGCCTTGATTATTTTTAGCTAGAAATAATCTGCATGCCACAGAAATATTTTGGGGTGGCAAATTTTGTTCCCTATAGTAGCAGGTATAGCTCAATTAATATTTGTTAATTTTTTTTAGCACTGCTTTTCACTCAAAGGTGCTCTGTTTGTATGATAACTCATATAGTCATCCAAACTACAAAGTTATAGACACCTTCTCTGATAAGGTGGATCTGAAACATGAATATACAACCAACTGTGATTTAAATATACAAGCCAGGAAAGCAAATACTATACAAAATAACACCATAAATCAGAAATCAAACCAAGAAACAATTCTTAATAGCCAAAGCAAATGTTAAAAAAAATCCATAGAATAAAGCTTCTATAATTTTATTAAAGTTTCTCATAACAGTGGAGATTCTCAGGATTTCTTTCTCAGTCTATTTGATATTAGAGTCAGATATTATATGCTGGTTACTGTTTTTATTCAGTTTACAACTTTTAGAACCAAAATTTCAGAAGAAATGGGTTTCTGGGCTTCTCTGGTGGTGCAGTGGTTGAGAATCTGCCTGCCAATGCAGAGGACATGGGTTCGATCCCTGGTCCGGGAAAATCTCACATGCCTCAGAGCAACTAAGCCTGTTCACCACAACTACTGAGCCTGTGCCCTAGAGCCTATGAGCCACAACTACTGAGCCCAAGTGCCTCAACTACTGAAGCACACATGCCTAGAGCCCGTGCTCCACAATGAGAGAAGCCACTGCAATGCTCGACGCAACTAGAGAAAGCCCTCACACAGCAACAGAGACCTAACACAGCCAAAAATAAATAAATAAAAATAATAAATAACTTTAAAAAAACTGATTTCTGGAAACATATTTTTATAGTAAAATAAACTGAAACCTATAATTTAGGGACAAGAGAAAATTATTTTAAAATACAAGGTGAAACAAAAATATTTTAGAAGTACAATTCTGGGATCATTTGACATAAAAGCAAGCATTTCTATAGATAGGTACTATAATTATACCATAAATAACTTTATTAATCTGTCAAGAAATTATAATTTAGACTTTTATGAAAGGCAAAAATGTAATAAAAATACTTATACAAGATGATAACTTTTAAAGGATATTTTAAGGGTAAATTTCTATTGACTCAGTAAAAATAATGGTTAGACCATAAATTGTATAAAAATATATAAAAGTTATGAAGGCCAATCCAATATCTTAGTAATTCAGTGTGGGTGAAACTATGTGAGATTATATGTCTGTAAATCTGTGTGTATATATGTATCAATAGCTCACATTTTCAACATAATTAATTTGGCATCCATAGATTTACAATACTGGATTAATTGTTCTATAGGAATACAAAAATATAAAATCAAAAATCAAAATATAAAATATAATTTGTGGCATTGAAGACATTACATATTTAAGAAAGAATCTAGACTCAAAACTGAAGAAAGACATCCCAGATTTAATTGCCATGTCTTTAATTATATCACCTCTTTAGTTTTCTCTTTTAAACAGTGTTCCTTATCTAATACTGTTTTAATATTTAATTACTCACCAGTGTTATATGTAGAAAATTAAGATTTATATTTATCATTTATATTTTTAGCTAAAACTTGGCAATTTCAAAGCTAAACTTGCCAAATTAAAAGAAAAAGATTTTATTTATACTTAGCACAAACTAAATAAAATGACTCCCAAGGCACTCTAAAGTATGCTATTAGTAGAAATAGTAGAAAAACAGAATGTCATTTAATGACCTCATTATTTAAAACATATCCTTCAGTACTCCATTTTTGTGATGGACAATACCAGAACCTTGCTTCCTGTGATTACCATTGTTCCACTGCACAAACAATACTTTCGCTGAGAATAGTCCTTAGTAGAAACTCTACCATCACTTCATAAATGTTTCTGTTAAATATCCATGTAAATTACTATAATTGTCAATATTTAAAATGAAAAGGGGCTCTAGAAGTCTAATATTTTAGTTCTCTTTGTTTACAAATAGGGACACCCAAGCTCAGAAGGGGTTAGTTGTTTATTCAAGGTCATGTGGCTTCTAAATGCCAGTGCCAGAGTGATCTTAGTGCTATGCCTGTTTGTCATTCCTGAAATTTACAGTGACTTTACTACATTATGTCTTCTAAAAGCCGTCTCTGTGAATAGTGCTAGACTATTCATGACAGGTAATGCTTGCTAGTTGGGTATTACTTTTTTGACAATGTCAATGATATTTTGATTAAAAGAGTCTTAGTTGAAAACCGCTGGTACAGAAAACTGGTAAGAATGATGGACCAAAAACTCAAGATGGTGAAACCAAGGAAGAATCTGAAGAAA
Source organism: Mesoplodon bidens (assembly GCF_964165515.1). Lineage (NCBI taxonomy): Eukaryota > Metazoa > Chordata > Mammalia > Artiodactyla > Ziphiidae > Mesoplodon > Mesoplodon bidens. The sequence goes on along the minus strand of NC_138169.1, from coordinate 58,957,825 downwards.
AAGAATGCCATCATTGCAGAGTTTTTTTACGACCATCTTTTTCTCTTTCTTTATATCTTTTATACTATTTTGCACAAAAGATTTATCTTCCCTAATTCTAAATATCAGGGGGATTTTTTTTTGCCATTTTCCTTTGAGTTACATTATCAATATATCAGTCCACTGGAAAAAATTTAAATGGTATATATGAATAGCAATATTACATCTCTTTGACATCTATATGAATGATCAAATTAGCAAGAACAATATGAGTCAGCCAATACCACTTGCTGTAATTTTTATTTTATTTTTTATTTTATTGAAATGCATTTGATATAAAATATTATGTCAGTTTCAGGTATATGACTTAGTAATTTGATATTTGCATACATTATGTAGTGATCATCACAGTAGGTGCAGTAACCATCTGCCCCATACATATTATTGACCATATTACATATTAATGATGTATATTACATCCTCATAACTTATTTATTTTATAACTGGAGGTTTGTACCTCCTAATTGCCAATATCCATTTAACACACTTCCATTTTGTCCAGCCCCTCCCCTCTGAAACCACTCATTTGTTTTCTGTATCTGTGAGTCTGTTTTTGTTTTGTTTTGTTTGTTTTGTTTTGTTTCCAATTTCATATACAAGTCTGAGCACGCAGTATTTGTCTTTCTCAGTCTGAGTTATATCGCTTAGCATAATAAACCTAGATCCATCCACCTCTCAAATGGCAAAATTTAATTATTTTTCATGGCTGAGTAATATTTGTGTGTGTGTGTGTGTGTGTGTGTGTGTACCACATCTTTATCTACTCATCTATCAACGAATGGACTTTAGGTTATTTTCATATCTTGACTATTATAGTTACCCTACCAAGAACTTTGGTGTGCATATATCTTTTCAAATTAATGTTTTTGTTTTCTTCAGGAAAATGCTCAGAAATGAAATTCCTGGAACATATGAGAGTTCTATTTTGTGTGTGTGTGTGTGTGTGTTACACGGACCTCTCACTGTTGTAGCCTCTCCCATTGTGGAACACTGGTTCTGGATGTGCAGGCCCAGTGGCCATGGCTCACAGGCCCAGCCACTCCACGGCATGTGGGATCTTCACAGACCGGGGCACGAACCTGTGTCCCCTGCATTGGCAGGCGGACTCTTAACCACTGCACCACCAGGTAAGCCCGAGAGTTCTATTTTTAATTTTTTGAGGACCTCTATATTATTGTCCATAGTGGCTACACCAATTTACAATCTCACCAAAAGTGTACAAGGGTTCCCTTTACTCTACATCATTGATAACACTTGTTATTTGTTACCTTTCTGATGATAGTCAAGAGATAGTCACTCTGACAGATTTGAGGTGGTATCTCATTACGGTTTTAAATTGCATTCTCTGATGATTAACAATACTTAGCAACTTTTCTTATGTCTGTTAGCTATCTGTATGATGTTGGAAAAATTTCTAATCAGGTTTTCTGCCCATATTTTAATTTGGGTTTTTTTTTTTTTTGGTGTTAAGTTGTATGACTTTTTTGCATATTTTGGATATTAACCCCATATCAGATATATAATTTTCAAATATCACAAATGATTCAGTAGGCTGCTTTTTAATTTTTTTGATAGTTTCCTTTGTTATACAAAAGCTTTTTAGTTTGATTTAATTCCATTTCTTTATTTGTGCTTTTGTTGCCCTTGTAGGAGGAGACATATCCAAAAAAGAAATTGGTAAGATTGATGTCAAAGAACATACTTCTTATGTGATCCTCTAGAATTTTATGATTTCAGATATTACATTTAAGTCTTTAATCCATTTGACTTATTTAGTATGTAGCCATCCAGTTTTTCCAATACCATTTATTGAAGAGGCCATCTTTTCCCCAGTATATACTCTTGCCTTCTTTGTCATAGATTAATAGATGATATAAGTGTGGGATTATTTCTGGGTTCTCTATTCATTCCATTGATCTGTGTGTCTTTTTTTGTGCCAATACCATACTGTTTTGATTACCATACCTTTGTAGTATAATTTGAAATCAGGAAGTGTGATGCTTTAAGCTTTGTTCTTCTTTCTCAAGAATTCTTTGATAATTTGGAGTCTTTGTTTTTATACAAATTTAGAGTCTTTTGTTCAAGTTCTGTCTGGAAAAATGCCTTTGGTATTTTGATAAGGATTGTATTGAATCTAGACATTGTCTTTGGGAGTATGGTCATTTTAACAGTACTAATTCTTTCAATCCTTGAGCAAGGCATATATTTTTACTTATTGGTGTCATCTTCAATTTTTTCATCAATGTCTTTTTAGAGTAGAGGTTTTTCATCTCTTTGGTTAGATTTATTCCTAGGTATTTTATTCTTTTTGATGCAATTGTAAATGGAATAGTTTTCTTAATTTCTCTTTCCAATAGTTTATTATTAGTGTATAGAAATGCAGCAGATTTCTGCACTGAGTTCATTTATTAGTTTACTAATAACTTTATTGAATTCATTTATTAACTTAATAATCTCTCAGTTTTTATTTGATATTTCTATATACAGTATAATTTACAAACACTGACAATTTTATTTCTTCCTTTCCAGTGTTTATTTAAGGTTTTTTAAAACTTTTATTTATTTATTGTGTGTGTGTGTGTGTGTGTGTGTGTGTGTGTGTTTGCGGTACACGGGCCTCTCACTGTTGTGGCCTCTCCTGTTGTGGAGCACAGGCTCCGGATACACAGGCCCAGCAGCCATGGCTCACGGGCCCAGCCGCTCCACAGCATGTGGGATCTTCGCGGACCAAGGCACGAACCTGCGTCCCCTGCATCGGCAGGTGGACTCTCAACCACTCCGCCACCAGGGAAGACCTATTTATGTTTTTATACAGCAGGTTCTTAGTAGTTATCTATTTTATACATGTTAGTGTATATATGTCACTCCCAATATCCCAATTCATCCCACCACCACCCCACATACCCCTGCTTTACCACACTGGTGTCCATACATTTGTTCTCTACATCTGTGTCTCTATTTCTGACTTGCAAACTGGTTCATCTGCACCATTTTTCTAGATTCCACATATATGCAATAATATATATCTCTTTTTCTCTTTCTGACTTATTTCACTCTACATGACAGTCTCTAGGTCCATCCATGTCTCTACAAATGACCCAATTTCGTTCCTTTTTATGGCTAAGTAATATTCCATTGTATATATGTGCCACACCTTCTTTATCCATTCATCTGTCAATGGGCATTTAGTTTGCTTCCATGACCTGGCTATTGTAAATAGTGCTGCAATGAACATCGGGATGCATGTGTCTTTTTTTTTTTTTTTTTTTTTTTTTTTTTTGCTGTACGCGGGCCTCTCACTGCTGTGGCCTCTCCCATTGCGGAGCACAGGCTCCGGACACACAGGCTCCACGGCCATGGCTCGCGGGCCCAGCCGCTGCGCGGCATGTGGGATCTTCCGGGATAGGGGCACGAACCCGTGTCCCCTGCATCGGCAGGCGGACTCTCAACCACTGCGCCACCAGGGAAGCCCTCATGTGTCTTTTTGAATTATGGTTTTCTCTGGGTATATATCCAGTAGTGGTATTGCTGGGTCATATGGTAATTCTATTTTTTGTTTTTTAAGGATGCTCCATATTGTTCTCCATAGTGGCTGTATCAATTTACATTCCCAACAACAGTGCAAGAGGGTTCCCTTTTCTCCACACCTTTTCCAGCATTTATTGTTTATAGATTTTCTGATGATACCCATTCTAACCGGTGTGAAGTGATACCTCATTTTAGTTTTGATTTGCATTTCGCTAGTAATTAGTGATGTTGAGCAGCTTTTCATGTGCCTCTTGGTCATCTGTATGTCTTCTTTGGAGAAATATCTATTTAGGTTTTTTGCCCATTTTTTGATTGGATTTTTTTAAATATTGAGTTGAATGAGCTGTTTATATATTTTGAAGATTAATCCTTTGTCCATTGATTCACTTGCAAATATTTTCTCCAATTCTGAGAGCTGTATTTTCATCTTGTTTGTAGTTTCCTTTGTTTGCAAAAGCTTTTAAGTTTCATTAGGTCCCATTTATTTATTTTTATTTTCATTACTTGAGGAGGTGGATCAAAAAAGATCTTGCTGTGATTTATATCACAGAGTTTTCTTCTTATGTTTTCCTCTAAGAATTTTATAGTGCCCAGTTTTACATTTAGGTCTTTAAACTATTTTGAGTTTATTTTTGTGTATGGTGGTAGGGAGTGTTCTAATATCATTCTTTGACAATTAGCTGTACATGTAGCACCACTTATTCAAGAGACTGTCTTTTGTCCATTGTATATCCCTACATACTTTGCCATAGATTAGTTGACCATGTGTGTGTGGGTTTATCACTGGATTTTATATCCTGTTCCATTGAGCTATATTTCATTTTTTGTGCCAGTACCCTATTGTCTTGATTACTGTAACTTTGTACTATAGTCTGAAGTCAGGGAATCTGATTCCTCCAGCTGTGTTTTTTTTTTTTTTTTTTTTTTTTTTTTTTTTTCCTGCAAGATTGAATTGGCTATTTGGGGTCTTTAGTATCTCCATAAAAATTTTAAGATTTTTTGTTCTAGTTCTGTAAAAAACACCATTGGTAATTTGATTCTGATGACATTGAATCTGTAGATTTTTTTTGGTAGTATAGTGATTTTTACAATATTGATTGTGCTAATCCAAGAACATGGTATATCTCTCCATCTTTTTGTGTCATCTTTGTTTTCTTTCATCAGTGTCTTATAGTTTTCTGAGTACAGGTCTTTTACTTCCTTAGGTGGGTTTATTCCTAGGTATTTTATTCGTTTTGTTGCAATGGTGATTGGGATTGTTTCCTTAATTTTTCTACTGACCTTTCCTTGTTAGTGTATAGGACTGCAAGAGATTTCTGTTCATTAATTAAGCAACTTAACCAAATTCATTAATTAGCTCTAGTAGTTTTCTGATGGCATCTTCAGGATATCTATGTATAGTATCATGTCATCTGCAAATGGTGACAGTTTTACTTCTTCTTTTCCAATTTGTATTCCTTTTATTTGTTTTTCTTCTCTGATTGACATGGCTAGGACTTCCAAAACTATGTTGAATAATAGTGGCAAGAGTGGACATCCTTCTTTTGCTCATGATCTTACAGGAAATTCTTTCAGTTTTTCACCATTGAGAATGATGTTGGTTGTGGGCTTGTCACATATGGCCTTTATTACATTGAGGCAGGTTCCCTGTATTTCCACTTTCTGTAGAGTTTTTTTTGTTTTATCATAAATGGTGTTGAATTTTGTCAAAAGCTTTTTCTGCATCTACTGAGATGATCATATGGTTTTTCTTCTTCAATTTGTTAATATGGTGTATCACATTGATTGATTTGCATATATTGAAGAATCCTTGCATCCCTGGGATAAATCTCACTTAATCATGGTGTATGGTCTTTTAAATGTGTTGTTGGATTGTATTTGCTAGTATTTTATTGAGGATATTTGCATCTATATTCATCAGTGATATTGGACTGTAATTTTCTTTTTTTGCAGTATCTTTGTCTGGTTTTGGTATCAGGGGGATTGTGACCTTGTAGAATGAATTTGGGAGTGTACCTTCCTCTGCAATTTTTTGGAAGAGTTTGAGAAGGATGGATGTTAACTCTTCTCTAAGTGTTTGATAGAATTCCCTTGTGAAGCCATCTGGTCCTGGACTTTTGTTTGTTGGAAGATTTATAATCACAGTTTCAATTTCAGTGCTTGTGATTGGTCTGTTCATATTTTCTATTTCTTCCTGGTTCCATCTTTGAAGGTTATATATTTCTAAGAATTTGCCCATTTCTTCCATGTTTCCATTTTATTGGCATAGATTTGCTTGTATTAGTCTCTTATGATGCTTTGTATTTCTGCAGTGTCCATAGTAACTTCTCTTGTTTCATTTTTATTTTTATTGATTTAGCTCTCCCTCTTTTTCTTTATGAGTCTGGCTAAGGGTTTATGAATTTTGTTTGTCTTCTCAACGAAATAGCTTTTAGGTTTATTGATCTTTGCTATTGTTTTCTTTGTTTCTATTTCATTTATTTCTGCTTTGATCTTTGTGATTTTTTTCCTTCTACTAACTTTGGGTTTTGTTTGTTCTTCTTTCTCTAGTTCCTTTAGGTGTAAGATTAGATATTTTATCTAAGATTTGCTTTTTTCTTGAGGTAGGATTGTATCGCTATAAATTCCCTGTCTTAGAACTGCTTTTGCTGCATTCCATATGTTTTTGATCATTGCATTTTCATTGTCATTTGTCTCTAGGTGTTTTTTGATTTCCTCTTTGATTTCTTCAGTGATCTCTTGGCTACTTAGCAGCGTATTGTTTAGCCTCCATGTGTCTATGCTTTTTACATTTCTTCCCCGTAATTTATTTCTAATCTCATCGTTCTGTGGTTGGAAAAAAAATGCTTGATATGATTTCAATTTTCTTAAATTTACTGAGGCTTGATTTGTGACCCAAGATGTGATCTATCGTGCAGAATGTTCTGTGTGCATTTGAGAAGAAGGTGTAATCTCCTGTTTTCAGATGGAATGTCCTATAAATATCAATGAAATCTGTCTGGTGTACTGTGTCATTTAAACCTTGTGTTTCCTTATTAATTTTCTGTCTGTGTGATCTGTCCATTGGTGTAAGTGAGGTGTTAAAAACGCTCACTATTATTGTGTCACTGTCAATTTCCTCTTTTATATTGCTACCATTTGCCTTATGTATTGAGGTGCTCTTATGCTGAATGCATATATATTTATAATTGTATGCCTTATTCTTGGATTGATCCCTTGATCATTATGTAGTGTCCTTCCTTGTCTGTTGCAGCATTCTATATTTTAAAATCTATTTTGTGTGATATGAGTATTGCTAATCCAGCTTTTTTTTAATGTCCATTTGCATGGAATATCTTTTCCCACCCCATCCTTTTCAGTGTGTATGTGTCCCTGGGTTTGAAGTGTGTCTCTTGTAGACAGCATATATATATATATGTGTCTTGTTTATCCCTCCATTCAGTGAGCCTGTGTCTTTAGTTTGGAGCATTGAATCCATTCACATTTAAGGTAATTATTGATATATATATTCTTATGAACATTTTCTTAATTCTTTTGTTTTTTTTTTGTCTTGTTTTGTTTTGTTTTGTTTTGTTTTTTTGCTGTACGCAGGCCTCTCACTATTGTGGCCTCTCCCATTGTGGAGCACAGTCTCTGGATGCACAGGCTCAGTGGCCATGGCTCATGGGCCCAGCCGCTCCGCAGCATGTGGGATCCTCCCGGACTGGAGCACGAACCTGTGTCCCCTGCATTGGCAGGCGGACTCTCAACCACTGCGCCACCAGGGAAGCCCTTGGGTTTATTTTTGTAGGTCCTTTTCTTCTCTTGTGTTTCCTGCCTAGAGAAGCTCCTTTAGCATTTGTTGTAAAGTTGGTTTGGTGGTGCTGAATTTTCTAAGCTTTTGCTTGTCTGTAAAGCTTTTGATTTCTTTGTGAAATCTGAATGAGATTCTTGCTGGGTACAGCAATCTTGGTTGTAGGTTCTTCCCTTCCTTCACTTTAAATATACCATGCCTCTCCCTTCTGGCTTGTAGATTTTCTGCTGAGAAATCAGCTGTTATCCTTATAGTAGTTCCCTTTTATGTCATTTGTGATTTTTCCTTTGCTGCTTTCAATCATTTTTCTTTGTCTTTATTTTTTGTCAATTTGATTACTATGTGTCTCAGCATGTTTCTTCTTGGGTTTACCCTGCCTGGCACTCTGCACGTCCAGGACCTGGGGGGCTATTTCCTTTCCCATGTTAGGGAAGTTTAAACTATAATCTTTTCAAATATTTTCTCAGGTCCTTTCTCTCTCTCTTCTCCTTCTGGGACCCCTATAATGTGAATGTTGGTGTGTTTAATGTTGTCTCAGGAGTCTCTCATGCTGTCTTCATTTCTTTTCATTCTTTTTTCTTTATTCTGTTCCACAGCAGTGAATTCTACCATTCTGTCTTCCAGGTCACTTATCTGTTCTTCTACCTCAGTTATTCTGTTGTTGATTCCTTCTAATGTATTTTTCCTTTCAGTTATTGTGTTGTTCATCTCAGTTTCTTTGTTCTTTAGGTCTTTGTTAAACATTTCATGCATCTTCTTGATCTTTGCCTCTATTATTTTTCTGAGGTCCTGGATCATCTTCACTATCATTATTCTAAATTCTTTTCCTGGAAGGTCGCCTACCTCCACTTCATTTAGTTGTTTTTCTGAGGTTTTATCTTGTTCTGTCATTTGAGACATTTTCCTCTGCCTTTATTTTGTCTATCTTTCTGTGAGTGTGGTTTTTGTTCCACAGGCTGCAGGATTGTAATTCTTCTTGTTTCTGCTGTCTGCCCTTGGTGGATGAGGCTATTGACATGGTTTGTGTAAGCTTCCTGACGGGAGGGTGTGGTGGTGGGTAGAGCTGGGTGTTGCTCTGCTGGGCAGAGATAAGTAAAACTTTATTCCACTTGTCTGCTGTTAGGTGGGGCTGAGTTCCCTTCCTTTTGGTTGTTTGGCCTCTGGTGACCCAGCACTGAAGCCTACAGGCCCTTTGTTGGGTCTAATGGTGGACTCTGGAAGGGCTCACACTAAAGAGTACTTCCCAGAACTCCTGCTGCCAGTGTCCTTGTGCCCACAGTGTGCCACAGCTGCACTCCTCCTGCACAGGAGGCCCTCCAACACTAGCAGATAGGTCTGTTTTAGTCTTGTATGGGGTCACTGCTCCTTCCCCCTGGGTCCTGATGCCCAGACTACTTTTTGTGTCCCCTCCAAGAGTGGAGTCTCTGTTTTCCCTAGTCCTGTTGAAGTCCTGCAATCAAATCCTGCTAGGCTTAAAACTCTGATTCTCTGTGAATTCCCTCTCCCATTGCCAGACCCCTATGTTGGGATGCCTGATTTTGGGCTCAGAACCTTCACTCCACTGGGTGGGCTTCTGTGGTATATATATATTTTTTCCAGTTTGTGAGTCACCCACCCAGCAGTTAAGGGATTTTATTTTATTGTGATTGTGTCCATCCTACTGTCTCATTTTGGCTTCTCCTCTGTCTTTGGATGTGGGGTATATTTTTTGGTGAGTTCCAGTGTCTTCCTGTTGACGATTGTTCAGCAGTTAGTTGTGATTCTGGTGCTCTCACAAGGGGGAGTGAGTACATGTCCTTCTACTCTGTCATCTTGAACAAATCCCCTAAGAGTTCTTTTTTATGTAGACAAATTTTAAAATCTTTATTGTATTTGTTACAATATTGTTTGTGTTTTATGTTTTCCTTTTTTGGCTGTGAGGAATGTGGGATCTCAGCTCCCCAACCAGGGATGAAACCCACACCCCTACATTAGAAGATGAAGTTTTAACCACTGAACCACCAGGGAAGTCCCCATTCCTTTCCAGTTTGGATTCATTTTATTTATTTTTATTTTCTGATTGCTGTGGTTAGGACTTGTAATACTATGTTGAATACAAATGACTAGAAATGGGAATCCTTCTATCATTCCTGATTGTAGAAAAAGTGCTTTCAGCTTTTCACCATCAGTTACTCCCTTTATGTTTGTTAATATTTGCTTTGTCTATTTAGGTGTTCATATGTTGTATGCATATACACTTAAAATTGTTATATCTTCTTGTTGGATTTATCCCTTTATCATAGTGTAACCGACTTCTTTGTCTTGTACAGTCTTTGTTTTAAGTCTATTTTGTCTGATGTAAGCATTGCTATCCCAGATTTCTTTTCATTTCCATTTCCATGAAATACCCTTTCTCATACTCTCACTTTCAATCTGCGATGTGTCTAAATCTGAAATGTGTCTCTTGCAAGCAATATATATATCTTGTTTTGTATCTGTTCAACAACTCTGTCTTTTGAATGGAGCTTTTAGTCCTTTCACATTTAAAGGAATTATTGATAAATATGTATTTATTGCTATTTTGTTAATTGTGTTCTGGTTGTTTTTGCAGTTTTTTTTTGTTTTTTTTTTTTTTTTTTTTTTTGTGGTACACGGGCCTCTCACTGCTGTGGCCTCTCCCATTGCGGAGTACAGGCTCCGGACGTGCAGGCCCAGTGGCCATGGCTCATGGGACCAGCTGCTCTGTGGCCCGTGGGATCCTCCAGGACTAGGGCATGAACCTGTGTCCCCTGCATCAGCAGGTGGACTCCCAACCACTGCATCACCAGGGAAGCCCTTGAAGTTCTTTTTTATCCTTTTTTTCTTTTTCTCTCTTCCATTGTGATTTGATTACTATCTTTAATGTTATGTTCAGATTTTTATCTCTTTTTTGTTTTTTATTATAGGTGTTTTGTTTGTGATTGTCATGAGGTTTATGTATAAATCATATGTCTTATATATGATTAAGTTAATGATCTCTTAAGTTTGAATGCATTCTAAATACCCTACATTTTTACACTCACCCTGACATTTAATATTTTAATATCATCTTTACCTATTTTTGCTACCTGTATCCCTTAACTTCTTATTATGCATATAGATGATCTTACTATGTTTAACCTTCCTATAAGCTTTAAAATTGGATGTTCTACTACCTTTACTGTATGTTTGCCTTTACCAGTGAAAATTTTCCTTTTATAATTTTCATATTTCTAGTCATGGTCTTTTCTTTTCCACTCTAATTGGAAATCTATTTAACATTTCTTGAAAAGTCAGTTTAGTGGTACTGAACTCTTTTAGCTTTTGCTTTTCTGTAAAAGTATTTGTAACTCTTTTAAGTCTAAATAATAACATTGATGGTTAGAGTATTCTTGTTTGTAAATTTTTTCCTTCCATCATTTTAAATATGTTGCCACACCCTTTTGGTCTGCAAATTTTCTGCTGAAAAGTCAGCTAGCACTTTTATGGGAGTTCCCTTGGACATAACTAGGTGCTTTTCTCTTGCTGTTTTTAATATTCTCTCTTTATCTTTAATTTTTGCCATTTTAATTTTAATGTGTCTTACTGTGAACCTTTGGGGTTTCAACTTTTTTTTCATACACTCTGTGATTTCTGGGTTTAGACGTTTCTTTTTTTTCCTAGATTAGGAATTTTTCAGCTTTCATTTCTTCAAGTAAATTCTCTGCCTCTTTCTTCTCCTTCTGGTACCCATATAATGTGAATGTTAGCATGCTTGATGTTGCACCAAAAGTCTCTTAAAATATCCTCATATTTAAAAATTCTCTCTCTCTCTCTCTCTTTCTTTCTTTTTTTTTGTTTGTTTAACTTGGGTGATTTCTACCCAAGAATAAAAGCCACACAGACCTCTGTCTTCCAGTTCCCTGATCTATTTCTCTGTATCATCTAATCTACTGTTGATTCCTCCTAGTGTATTTCTTATTTCATTTATTGTACTTTTCAGTTCTGTTTGGTTCTTCTTTATGTTAGCTAATAATAGTTTGTTGAAATTCTCACTGTGTTCATCCATTCTTCTCTTGAGTTTGTTGACCATCTTTATGGTCATTACCTTGAACTCTTCCTCAGGTAAATTGCTTATCTCCAGTTCATTTATTTATTTTTCTGAGGTTATGTCTTGCTCCTCTATTTGGGATATATTCCTCTGTCTCCTCATTTTAGCTAATTCTCTATGTTTATTTCTATGTGTTAAGTGGGCAAGTTTCATTTTCTTATCTTGGAAAAGTGGTTTTATATAGGAGACATCCTATGGGGCAAAACAGCATGCTCTCCTCAGGTCACCAGAACTATATGTTCTAGAGGTGCACCCATGTGGTCCACATGTGCCCTTCTGTTGTGGTATGGCTGACAACTATAGGTACCCTGGTAATTGGGTCTAGCTCCTGGCCTGATCAGCTATGAGGCTGTGCCTTGTGTATTGACTCTGGAACAGAACAGGCTTCCCTTGTGGTTGGTTGCATGGCCCAAGGTGTGTGGGACTCATGTCAACCTGATGGTCCTCATACCACTATCTTCATGGCCTGAAGCGTCTTGGGACTGGTGTTGGCTTACTGGATAGTGGGGTCAGGTCCATGTCACTAATAGGCTAGAGGGAGGATTCCAAAATGGCATTTGCCAGTGCCAGCTTTATCACAGTAAAACAAGCACCCAAAAATGGTCCAGTTTGTTCAGCTCCAGAAGGCATAACCCTTTCCTCATGCCTCTCTGGGAGGTTGTTTACAATAAGTAAGTGAGTCTGACCCAGATTCCTTTCAAACTACTGCATCTGCATTGGAACTTGGAGTGTGTGAGATTTTGTGTGCACCCTTTAAGGGCAGAGTCTCTGTTTCCTATAGCTCTTCAGCTATAGGTCGTAACTCTACCCCATCTCCTACTCCTCCTACCCATCTTGTTGTGATTCCTTCTTTGTCTTTCATTATAGAAAATATTTCTGCCAATCTTCAGGTTGTTCTCATAAGTGGTTGTTCTGTAAATAGTTTAATTTTAGGGTGTCTATGGGAGAAGGTGAACACAGGGTCTTCCTATTCTGCCATTTTGAACACTTCACTTCTGTAATTCTTTTCTAGCTATATCATGAAGGAGGAACGCAGTTAAGGATAATTACACAATAAAAGTGAATGATACATTTTAGCATATGACCTGTATTTTTCTCACATCTGACATAAATGGGATATGCAGAATTAGACAAAATATTCACCATCTCTGTGATTCACTTTCTTCCCATTTTTAAAATAGAGAGCTTAGATTAAATGTTATTTAAATATTTTCTGCTCTATTATATTATTCTCAAAACTATTTCATTCATTCCACAGTAAATTATAAAGTTTTGAACACTGATTATGCTCTCTCACCTGTGCTACTAGCTATGACAGATTCAAACAAATTTGAAAAATGTTTCCTGCCTTTTAGAAATTTGCAGTTTAGGCAGTGGAGGCAAGATGTACATGGCTTATTAAGAGAAAGTGTCACTAATGTGCCATAAAAGTAGTTCTCAATTAACTTAAAGAATAAAAATCAACTATTTTTGCTAAGACAAAATGATAACTAGAGAAGCATAATGCAGGAGGACTTCTCCCAACAAACTGTTAATTTCACTGAGGAGGTATATTTAGACCCATAAGTTCCAATATCTGAGTCTCTGAAAAGAAAAACAACTGGGCAATGTTTCTCATGATAGACATTCTTGGAATAGGACATTTTGATGCTAAACTTTGATTTGTATAATTTTTCTTCTGGAATATAACAATATCATGATGTTAAAACATTTTTTCTATGTTCTTTTGTGGGGAATAGTCAAAAGGTGAGAAAGATTCTGAGTGTGTTTGGAACATCTTGTATATACAGATAGTTAAGAAGGGTCAAGATAGGAATCAGAGGAAAGGAAATGGAAAACTGAGTTCTTGAAACTTAATCAATCCTTAAAGAAAAAAGCCTGCTGTTTCTTACTAGATCATATTTCTACACTTTAAAGACCATTTTTGCAGGTTGGGAACATATATGATAATAAGGGATAAAAACTTTAATCAGAAATTGACTTGAATTTGATTGGAATGATCTATGATTCCTGAGTATGATAACCATAATGCAGTAGAAAATCAATTGTGAAATACCAGTAGTCCTTATATACTATATAGCTAATATATGAAAATTTAAATAGGTCAGTTGGTCTCCTTTACAAGATTGAAAATCCTTTAAGTGAGTGAATACATTCTGTCCTTTTATGTGACTGTCTATGTCTAGTTATTTTTTGTTAGGTATATTGTAGGTGTTTCTTAATAACATAGCTTTTTCAATCAACTGGAAAAAAAAGAAATCCAGTTTTTTCCTTTTTGTTCAAAATTCCTGGTCTTTATTTTCTATTCAACCTGTTCTTATACCTAAGAATCTTCAAAGGCCCTGGAAAATGAGTGTGTTTCATTTTACTTGAAATTCAGGAACAGATGGAGTTACAAATCAATTCTCCATTAGAAATCAATTTTGCAATTAGGGAGCAGAGCTGCTGAAATTCTCTCATTCAAGAAATTTGGGTTATTCTTTGGACCAACTACTGGCATGCTAATTTTGACTTCAGTGACCAACTGAAGACAGACTGTGACCAAAAGACTTTTCGAAATTACATTACCCCAGAGCTATTAAGTGCTTTCTTCTAATCAATAGAATTTGATGAGGAGCCATTTAATACAGATACTTTGGAGACTAAATTTATCTGTATTGCTAAACATGCTCTGGTTTTTAAACTCTTTTTAATGCAAATGAAAATAACACCTAAGTCAGAGATTACTGAAAGATATAGGGGGTCTATGTTAGAATGACAGTTTGAAACTAAATGATGAGTCCATCCACTAGGCTAACAAGTGTTTTTAGTATCACTAAGAAATCAAAAGACATGTTTTTCCTACCAGGCTCCTAAGTCAAAAATTTTGAACCCTGCTTTCAACTTTGTAGCAAAGCTGTTTGACTCCCAAAGGCTCTTCAGATAAACATACTTTCACTAAATATAATACTTCTGTGAGATACTCTGACAACCCTGGGTTTTCCAAGCTTATTATCCAAAAATATTCTCTCATCCTGAATTAATTCATGTTTCAAATGAAAGCTGAAATAGCTTAACTAATGGAAGCTCAAAATACATTTTTATCAGTAATATTTTAGTGACTCATAAACTGAGTCCTCAAAGGATAAAAATAGTTTTAAAAATCATTTTAAATAAGTTTCCCACTCTCTTTGTTATTTTTTTTCCTACTATAATTCAAGAAAGCCCATTTGTATTAAAATGCAAAGTGATATTTTCCTTTTCCTATATAGATATATAGATATAGACACAGATATAGATAAGTATGAGAAGGAGATTTATTATAGTAATTGGCTCACACAGTTATGGAGGCCAAGAAAACTGACAATCTGCTGTCTGCAAGCTGGAGAATCAGGAAAGCCTATGGTATAAGTTAAAGTCCAAAGCCTTGAGAACTGGGAGACGTGATGATGTAAATCCTGATCTAAGTCCAAAAGCCCAAGAACCAAAGGGTCCAATGTCTGAAGGCAGGAGAAGATGGATGTCTCAGACCAAGTAGAAAGCAAACTCACCCCTTTTCCACCTTTTTGTCTTATCTGGACCCTCAAGGAGTTGAACTATGCCCACCCAGACTGGGCCATTTGTTTTATTTAGTTTACCAATTCAAATACTAATGTCTCCCAGAAACACCTTCAAAGATATACCCAGAATTAATGTCATACCAGGTATCTGGGCATCCCTTAGCCCAGTCAATTTGAAACATAAAATTAGCCATTAGAAATACCATTTGGGGAGACTCTTATACTAATTGTTATCAAAATATCAGATGATTCCATTTTAGTAGATGTGCTAGTTAAGGAAGAATTATACCTTCTTTCACTCTCTGACCCTGGTGAGACCATAGGAAATGTAGCCTAAAGAGCAATCCAACTGGTGTCTCCAGGGAGATACTTATAAAATTTAACTGTGGGGTCAAGTCACTCACGGGGTCCCACATCTTCACAATAGACTGTGAAAATGCCACAAATGTTGTCTTGACTTGGTCATAGGTGCTATGTCTGCTCCTACATTGATCTTGTAGATAAGAGAAACAGGTAACAATTGAGAGTCAGTTAGCATAGGTCAGAGGTGGAGTTGGGGTAGTAGTAGAGTAAGTTTGAGTCTTGAATAGCTTCATCTAGGTCTTGATGAGAACTCTCAATATGCCTGTAATTGTATCAGGGATTCAGCATTTCTGTATTAAACTTGAGTTGATATGTCCAGCAATAAATTGGCCAACCTTACTATTCAGAAATTTCCAAAACTCCATTTCTGGAGTAACTGGTAACAACTTTAATAATATTTCTAACCAAACATTTATTCATCTTTGAGAGAAGAAAAACAGCGTAGAATTTGAGTCAATTCAAGAAAAACTGAAATTCCTAAATTGTTTTTATAGTAGAGGATTGGAATAAATACAGAATTATAATAAATATAATTATAATTGTGCTAGTATATAATATATAATAAATAAATAAATAATATATATATTATTATATTATTATAATATATATTTTATATATTTAATAATAAATAATAATAATAATAATAATAAATATAATATATAATAAATAAATAGCTGGGTATATAGTGACTATAGCATTTACGCTTTCAATTTTTTTATTCTTTTATGTATAAACGTTATAAACCAAATAAATTTTAAAATGATTCCCAAAACTATATTACCTGTTCATCCCATGAGTAACCATAACATGGTACCACATCTGGAATACAACAAATCAGACTCTCTAAGATGCACTGAGAAATTTCAAAAGCATAAATAATAAACAAAAAACCCAACCAACAGGTAATCTTAAATGGTAAAAAAACTTTAGAGAAAAGGTGATTAAAAATATGCAAATTATAACATTTTGCAAAAATACGCAAATTATACCATGTTGAATAACACAAATATTTTCCTCCTATCCTGAGGCAATGATGAGCAATATTTTCTCTGAAAAATAAACATGCTAGTCAACATATATGCTGGTAATAGCAAACTGTAAATAATTTTGATGAATGTGTGCTAGCCTATACCATTGCTATAGGATATGGTAAGAAAATATAGTTGGGAAATATGATTACAGTCTATTAATGTTATACAGCTGATGTTAACCTTCAGCTTGGACTAATGATCACTTATGAGTACTACTGAAAATGTTGGCAACAACTCAAATAATTTGCTTCATATGTTCTGAACTGTAGATGCCTTCTAGGAATTTTGTCCATTTAAGTTTGTTCATGATGTTAAGTAATATAGACTTCCATGACAATTCTTAAATTTCTTTCTGAGGTGATCCTCAGAACAGTGAACTTTCATGAAGATTCTGTGTCCTTGTAAATCTACAGAAGAGCAAAGCTTGAACAGGGCTTTAGACATTCCAATTAATCTATAGAAAAGAACTTTCTGATTACTTTTATTTGTATCATTCATTTTTTAAAAATATCCTTTTATTTCATTACCTGTTTGGTAGAGTATATAGTCTAATTCATTTTTTGTTGGAAATTTACTTTGGCTAAATTTACTTTAGTGAAGAGGAACTAGCTGATGGCTTCATCAAGGGCATTATTATTATCCATAATAATTTCCCTAGTCATTATTACAGAAACTTATGTAGGCATTAGATAAATGGCTCAGTTATATTTCATAGGCTGTAATGTCTTCAGCAGGCTATAGATTCCCTTTGCAACAAGTAAATCTCTAAGCAAAGTTCATAGTGCAAGTAAAATATGAACTTATATTAATGTAACAGGTTTTTTTCACATGAATTAATCTTAAATAGAGGGCAGTGACCTAAGTCTAACAAATTACAGGTCCCTAAAACCTATTAGGAGAATAACAACAATCTGTCTTGAGCATTCAACTCTGTTTGATTCAAAATAGAATGAACACCTCTTAACATGTAAATCCCAGAGAGTAGACTGATATATAAAAAATTTCAATAGGTCACAAAGCTGTCATTTTTAATTTAGTATTTGTTTAGGATTTAGAGTAAAATCCACAACTGTTCAATTGTAAGGTTTAAGAGCAATGGTGTAATTCTTGTCATACTTAACATGTCATTCATAAATATATATAGATGTGTGTGTGTTTATTTATTTTCATCCTTTAAACCAAAAATTGGGTTTACTTTAAATTTTTTTTTAGTCTTATGAAAGTATGATATTTGTTGTCTTAAAGTTACTATGTCCTAATATTGACAAATTTTCTACAGTTTTTAACCCTAGCAATTAAAAAGTCAAACAGCAAGACCCCAAGTTATCCTGTAAACAATAAAATAACTGATTTATTTAGCAAATTTTGATTAAGAGTCTATGATGCTTACACATGAAACTGGACACAAGGAAGTGGCTGAGTAAAGCAGAGATCGACTCTGGACTGGACACAAGGATGGGGCTGAGCAAAGCAGAGATCAACTTCCCTCATGGACTGATCTCATAGAGAAGATAGATGAAAAACTACAAACTAAACTAAACTAGACTAAATGAACAACTGCAACTGTACAAAGGTAACCTGCCCTAATGTGGAGGGTTGAGGTTAGTGAAGGCTGTAATTTCCATGAGTTTGAGTTTATGAAGCAGATGGGAGGGAAAATAAAAACTATTCCAGGCATGGGAATTGGCATGTGGGGATGCCTGTATCAGGGAAGAGGATGGTAGGTGTGCAAATTAAGAGATGTCCAGTACTTCTCAGGGAGCATGTTGGGGGTTATGTGGAGAGATGGGACTAAAGATTCAGTCTGATTATAATAACCTGACTAACCAGGTTAATCATTCTGAATTTAATTCTAGCAGTAAGCAGAAGTAGTTGATGAAGAGTAAAAATATCAGAGTTGTATTTTTAAGTACTCACCTTGGAGTAGTATAGAGAACTATAAGGAGACAGAATAAATTGTAGGAACATCATTAAGTGGCCTTTACAGAATTCCAGGCAAAGGATGATAGCCTTCTTTGGGTTGATGAAGAGAAGTGGCACACTACAAGAGTCATTTCAGATATAGAAATAAGATTTGGGGAAATATTCTAGAGTTACATATCTGGAATTATTGTTAGCATCTAGTCATGGTCTGACATTTTAGTATTTTTCATTGTCAAATTAGATATTGTTATTTTGTAAAACTATTTTATTATAAAATTTTTTCCTTAATTTTCATGAAAAGCACTCATTATTTATTTAGCTACTGTAAATATGGACTGTCTTATGTTAATTCACTCGGCTTGCTAATATTTCTATGCTAATTGAAATGAAAATTCATGTGTAGACCCTGGAAGCCTAAATACTTCAGTCAAATAATATTCTATGTTTTTTTCAACATTACAGATACAGACTCTCAGCTCTATATAGGCCAATAAATGAGAATTGCTGGAGTGCTCTTGCAAAATTACATTAAAAAACAGAAACATAGATCTAAGTTTATAAAGCTGCAAAATTTCCAAATTGCCACTCTTAAAATAAAGACTTTATAAGAAACTCCTTTTTATAAACCTTCTTCTTTTTTTTTTTTTTTTTTTTTTTTTTGCCATGTAAAAATAGTCTCTGGCTCCAAAGTCTGTGACACAATACCTCACTCTGTTTGTGTTACCTGTTACAGTAGGAACCCTTAACCAGCCTTCTCTTTAACTCACTCATCTTGTTAACCAGTGGACTCTACTCTCTTTCTAAATCTTATGATTGATGCTGACATCCAGATTACTCTCTACTTCATCTGCACTTCAGCTCTCCCCAATATGCTTATCATAAGAATTGGTGATATTGTCTCCTCAATAAGTTTATCCCCGTTTTACATAATTTTGTAATTATATAATGTAAGTATGTCACATGAACTGATAAAATATTGTGAGAAGAGAGTCAACATTTAAACTAATTTGAAAGTTTCAAAATGGTATGCTAATGATGAGTCTCAGCTCTTATACCTCTCAAGTTGTCTCTGAAATAGGGGTGGGCAAGATGGTTGAAAATTTGGCATTAAAAATATACAATTCTGAACTCATAAAGTCACAAGAATCTTAAATTCTTGCTCCACTTTAAAGATATCAAAGCTTCAAAGTATGCATTATGCATTACGGATGTTTTACGCAAAAATATAACTCCATTTGGCAGACTTATTTTTAAAAATGGGTGTGTTGGCTCATCATCAAAGATTGAAAGATAAATATGTATTTGTATGTTTAAAATGAATATAAAAATTTAATGTATGTATCATTTAAAATTATTCCATGTTTTAACTGATGCCAATTAACCAGCATGGGGCCAGATCAGATATTTTATGGTCCTTAAAAGTCCCTGGCCACAGGACAACCCAGACACCAAATATTCTTTGAATGAATCAGCAGTAAACATTTTGTCCTCTAGATTTTTACTCCCTGGGCTAGAATCTGGTTTCTCTGATTTACAACAATCTCCACTTGACTTCTTGCCAAACAAACTCCTAACCAGATTGCTCACATCTCCTCTCTTAGCTGTCTTCTGTGACACCAGGATTCCACTGTAATTCATGACACATATCAGAATCAAACTTTTCACCTCTGCCTCATACTGTCTCAGTAGTGAGAAGTTGTGTACCTCTGAACTGTTTGGTTATTTTTCCTCTGCTAGGTACCGAGAGAGTAATAATCAAGATAGCACCATGTGCAGGCAAACTTTTATCCAAGAGCCTGTTCTCTGTTGATGGTGCGTTTCCTTGGAATAATTAAAATAGGCAATTTGACCACAGATGCATTTCTCTTGTTAATCATAAGGTCATTAGCCTTAATAAGATCAATCTGATTAGATTTACCATGTCTCAAACCAATGAAATGGAGCAGAGAGGAAATCAAGTTTCAGTACATGTTTCATTTATCTCTAACCTTCATCTTATGCCACAAAACCTGAATAGTCTGTGCAGGTTATAAGTGCCTATCATGATGCCTAAATGATCAAAAATTCAACAGATCAAAGAAATGCAAATTAAAATCAAAATGAGACATTACATCACACTTTTGAGAATGGCTATCATAAAAAGACCACAAATAACAAGTCCTGGCAAGGATTTTGAGAAAAGGGAACCCTCGTACACTGTTGGTGGGGATGTAACTTCATGCAACCACTATGGAAAACAGTATGCAGGTTTCTCAAAAAACTAAATTTAGAATTACCATATGACCCAGCAAATCTACTCCTGGGTATTTAGCTGAAAAAAAATGAATTCAAAAAGATACATGTACACCAATGTTCATAGTAGCATCATTTACAATTGCCAAGATATGGAAGCAGCCTAAGTGTCTATCAACAGATGAATGTATAAAGAAGATGTGGTGTATATATATATATATATATATATATATATATATATATATATAAGAATATTACTCAGTCATAAAAAAGAATAAAATTTTCCCATTTGCAATAACATAGATGAACTTGGAGGGTACTAGGCTAAGTGAAATATGTTAGACAGAGAAAGAGAAATATTGTAAGATACCACTTATATGTGGAATCTAAAAAAAACAAAACAAAACTGGTGAACATAACAAGAAACAGGCTTACAGGTAAAGAGAAAAAAAGCTAGTGGTTACCAGTAGGGAGATGGAAGGGGGAAAGGGCACAACTGGGGGAGGGAGCTAAGAGGTACAAACTACTATGTATAAAATAAATAAGCTAAAATGATACATTATACAACACAGGGAATATAGCCAATATTTTATAATAACTATAAATGAAATATAACCTTTAAAAATTGTAAATCACTGTTTACACATGAAAATTATATAATGTTGTACATCAACTATACCTTAATAAAAAAAGAGATGCTAAAAAAATTCAGCAGAATTACAGCAAAAGCGGGA
Source organism: Mesoplodon bidens (assembly GCF_964165515.1). Taxonomy (NCBI): domain Eukaryota; kingdom Metazoa; phylum Chordata; class Mammalia; order Artiodactyla; family Ziphiidae; genus Mesoplodon; species Mesoplodon bidens. Next base: position 58,936,556 of record NC_138169.1, on the reverse strand, counting down.
CACATAGAGAAATAACCAAAACTTATTTAATGGTCTGCTCTTATTCCTGGGATATTGAGCCAGGGTTGGCTGGATTACTGGGGATGCGACCTATTTCTTTTAATCATTATTGTCCTCTAACAGGAATGTGGGGTGTGGGTATATCTCTCCCATATATCAAGGAGTGCATTAAAAACCATAAACAAACCTTATACAAGTTATATGAATTATCCAAAATAAGCAAATCCATAGAGACAGAAAGTTGATCAGTGGTTGCCAAGATATAGGGGAAGCAGGGATAAGGCATAACTGCTAATGGTTTTGAAATTTCTTTATGCAGTGATGAAAATGTTTTGGACTTAGTGGCAATGGTTGCACAACTTTGTAAATATACTAAAAAAAGCCCTGAATTGTATATTTTAAAATGCTGAGTTTTACGGTGTAATAATTAAATCTCAGTTGAATAAACAAAAATTTAAAACCATGGTAGTGGAACAAAATTTGCCATCCCAAAATGTGTCTCTTGGCATGAGAATTAATTTAAGCTAATTACATTTTAAGAAACAAAGATTCCTCAGCTGCCTAAAGAAGCTAGATAAAGTGCCTTTTCCCAAAATAGAGTTATAACCAGAGATATCTGCAAAAATATTACCTAGGTGTGGTGGGAGTAACTAAAGATCAGGGTCCTCTCTGTGTTTCATTGTCTCCGTATGGCCCAGGAAACTTCTTTTTCCATCTCCGTGTGAATTTCCCTCCTCCCGTTGGAAATTTCAAATCACTACTGCCAACATTCTCTTTTGTCTTTAGCTGAAGATGGTATTTAAGGTGAGTGTTTCAGCCATTTGGTGGGTTACTCAGTTTTCCTGGCTCTGTCCCATGTATACATGTTATTAAACCCGTGTTTGATTTTCTTTTGTTAATCTGTCTCAGGTCAATTTAGTTTTTAGGCCAGCCAGAAGAACCTAGAAAGGTAGAAAAAAATTTCTTCCTCCCCAAGAACATCATAAGGAGCAGGCTAAACCAGACCAATTACTTCAGAACATCTGGGACATAGACTCAGGCATATAACCAGAGAATAGTAATCTTAGCCTCTGCTCTTGCATTGACCTGCTCTTTCACGTGGGAAAACCATGAAATCATAAAAAGTGAGAAGTGCAAAGATTTTGTGACCCTTGTGTTCAAGCCTTAACCTGAGAGTACCCTCTTTAAAATTTAACCGGAAAAAGTTTTGGGGTAACTTCAGCACCAAAGAAATGTTAGTTTGTAATCAAGCCACTGTTCTTTATGTGCAATCATGGTCAATGCCATCATGGCCAACTGACCTCCTGCTTTCACATCAACCTGTATCTTCCTGTATTTGTTTTCCTATTAATCTATCTATCAACCACTTGTATATGAATCCTTACACACTCTATCTTCTACCCTTTTGCATGCACTTTGGGTTTCAGCAGCAGTCATTTTTGGCTGAATTAGGAATAGTAGAACTGAACAATTTCAATCTGTGGATAAAACTCTTCTGGTCTCTATTTTGAAACAGCTTGAACTATCATACTCTACTATTTTTCCAATAATTTGACCACTGCTTATCTGACTTCCTCAGAAATGTGTTAAGATATGACATCCTGTGACCTACATTAGCCTCTTCATATCTAACATGGAGACAATAGTCTGACCTCATGGCTTCCTGGAGCTCCACGTATAATAGGTTGCCTGATGTCAAATGCTTTGATATGCCCAATAACATCTGTATTATTAAGCAAAATAATTCCTATTTCTTTCTCACTTATTGTGACTTAAATCTGCTATACAGAGAAGGGAAAATAATATGTTGTAGATGGTGTGAGAAGTGATGAATGTAAATGAATTATATTTTTGAAAGAATAAAGTTTAGGAGAATGACAACATCTTTACGTTAATTAAGATAATAGAAACAGGGAAGGATAGACTTCACTTATATCTGACAAAGGCAAAGTTCTCTCCCCCAAAAGCATCTGTATTACAATTTTACACTAAATGGAATAAAATAATGAAAAAATGTATTTATAAAACAGTTTAGATGTATTATGTACCTAGTTCATGAAAGTATTCAGAATACAACCTGCATTTAAGCTATTGTTCTACACTTACTAGTACACTTTTGGTATATTACTAAGTCATTCCTGTCTAGTCAATGTAAATTCTCAAACATTTCTGCATGATTCTAATAGCAGGGCAGGAAAGAGTGGGGGTAATTCCATTATAATGAAAACTGTTTGCACAATCCTTAGCAACATTTCAATTGGCAGTGTTGCCAGTAATTACGACAATTCCTGAGCAATGGTTTTGCTAAGAGTGGATTTGAGATAATATGATTTTTATATTTATTCACTAAAATTGAAAACTCACTATCAGTATTAGAAAAAAAAGCATGTAGAGAGTTTTATATCAGTCTTTTAATTTTTTATAAATTTATTTATTTAAATTTATTTATTATTTTTGGCTATGTTGGGCCTTCATTGCTGCTCACCAGCTTTCTCTAGTTGCAGTGAGCAAGAGTTACTCTTCATTGTGGTGAGTGGGCTTCTCATTGCGGTGGCTTCTCTTGTTGAGGAGCATGGGCTCCAGGCACGCGGACGTCAGTAGTTGTGGCTCATGGGCTCTAGAGCACAGGCTCAGTAGTTGTGGTGCACGGGCTTAGTTGCTCAGCGGCATGTGGGATCTTCCCGGGCCAGGGCTCAAACCCATGTCCCCTGCAGTGGCAGGCAGATACTTGACCATTGTGCCACCAGGGAAGCCCTATATCAGTCTTTTAAAACCAAAGAAAGTGACAACAATTATTTCTCCTTCCTCCTATGAGCCAGTTCTGCTCTAAAAAGACCTTTTTGATAGAACATGGAGAAAGCACTGACTCATGGGATGGACAGGAGATCAAGGACCTAATAATGTACTGAGAAATTCAGTTAAAAGACTATATGATTACATACATATCTCATTAAAATTAAAAAAAATAAAAGAACAATGAAAATTCAAAATATATTTAGCTTCAAATAGTAAGAGATTGCTGAAAAACTAAAAACTGATCAAGCCTATATAACACAGAACTTGTAAGAGAGTCTGCATCTTGGATAAGAAAGAACATGCTTCATAAGAGGGATCATGTGCTAGACTAAATATCATGTATTTATATGGTTTATTTTGAAAGTTGATAACCTCTAGAAATTTTATTTACTACATATTTTTAAAATGTATAATACCACTGTTATTGATTTTTGTCTTTACTCCTCTACAAGACTTTTTTCTTGTGACTTAAGAAATATCAGGAATGTAAAGCATGTAGTTTGAAAGGAAAGCCTTTTCAGGAAATTTGTGACCCTTTCTTTTCAAGTCTAGAGTGATAGAATTCCTTTTGGAAGAAAAGGAAAGCATGATGTCTGTGTTCAGCCTGGAACAGTGTAGCTGGAAGGACTCTAGATATTATCTGGTCTGTATTGTTATTCTTTAGCACTTTATTTTTTAAATACCACTATTTCTGACACTTCTTTTAAACTTTTATTTATAGAGACAATAATTAAAATATTTTTATATACAGCACTGGGAATCACAACTAAATTTGGAAGTATTTGATGCTTTAGGGGAGGCTCTCTGGGAATATCCCAAGCCTTTAAAGTTGTTTACAAAGATAGCAAGGCCTTTCCATGGCACATCTTGGTGATTCCATAAGAAGCAAATGGTCTTAACCAAATGTGGGACCCCTGATGTCTTTTTAAACATTCTTGTCCCTGATAGGCCAGAATCAGAGGGCTATGGTAGTCAAACTAGCACTGGCTCCTCTACAAATGCCTCCCATACTTTGATAATGTCCCCTCATATTTCCAAAGTACCCACTGTGTCTGTGTATATCATCCACTTTTAGATAACACTTAGATGACTCACTATTCCATAAAATATCTTCTCCTTTTAATCACTGATTCTTGGACTCTCTTTGTCATGAATCAATATCATAATAAAGAATAAGTCTTTTGGTAATTATATATGATGTATCATAGCTTACAGATAAACATGATAAACTGTTAGCATATGTCTATTTTCTCCCTTTCAAACCATATTAAAATTATATTGAAAGACTAAAACTTGATATTGAAAGACTATAACTATACTCACAAATACAAAGAGGATAAAGATGAGATTGCAACATATTTTTGGAAGAAACAAAGTGAACGGAAAACTACAAACTAGGTGTCTGCAGAGAAACACAATGAAAAATAATGCAATTTACTCTGAGGGTTCCTGGAAAACCTGAGAAGTGGAGCTATAATGTACTGAAAAAAAGTGGGAGCATAAAACTATAAGGAAAAGAAAGGGATGATAAAAAATGCAGGATAGAGTTTACCACAGGAAAAAGAGCCTTGTTCTCAGGGAGAGATATATAGGAAATGTCAATAGTATGAGTAATATTTTATTTCTTAAGCTGGGTGGTGGCCTTTATTATCTCATACATTATTGATGCAATATATATGTATAACATGTATATATACATATATAATTTTGTATTTAATAAAATTGTAAGAACTCTTTTATTAACTAAAAGAGGATGAGGCTTGAGGTTAATTTAGAGGAACTGGCTGAAAATTTATGTAAAAGTATAAAGTATTGGGAGGAGTATGATAGGAAACTTGTATTTTTTGGTATCAGCCTTGAAATATGATTCAGGTTTTTACGTCTTGTACATGAATTGTTTTAATTAAAAAAATACTTAGAACTGCTAAGAAATGCTTCTCTATCATGTAGATATAAGTGAGAAGCAGATATTTATTCTTTCCTTCTTGTGTATACATAGGCCAAACCCTAAGAAAACTTCTTTTTGGGAACACATTGGAATGCAGCTCAACTAGGATGGAGATTCTGTTGATTTTTCCTTTTTTATTCAACCAAATTGATTCTGCAAATGTTCTCTCCACTGGGGTATACAGTTTTCAGGCTACTAAATCCAAAGCCCCATGTCATTTCTGTCCCTCTGCATGTCCTTTTTTTCAGTTTCTTTACCACCCTTCAGTCAAAGAATGCCACATCATCTGGTATTCTCCTCCCTACCCCTATACTTTCTGAAGCAGGGAGATGTGTGTAGTTCTTTTTGGCCTGAAAGCCATGGTCTATATCACAGAGCATCTAATTAGTGTTCCTAGTTTTGAGTATTGCTGCAGCAATCTCTATTTTAATTTCTCCCCAGCTGTGCAACTGGCTGGAACACAGATAGGAAGTAGAGCTGTGGGAAATCAGAATTAAAAAGTAAGTGGAAATACCAATGCAGCTTTAACAATAGCAGAGTTGCTCTGAGAGTTCTAAGCTCCCAAAGTGGGCAGGATTCTCTGAACTTCTCATTTCCTTTCTTATGCTTTTGGGTATAACTGTATCTTGAGGTGAAATGGAGAGGAAAGTGAAGGGCTAGAGGGTAACTTGGGAGAAGTGTTCTCCTATCAGAATGTTTTAAGTACTTTAGGTTTGTTCCAGCTGATTGAGCGATACCCGAAATAAAGTATTTTTCTCTTGATTTTTCTCTTATTAAGATGACCACATAATTTATCATCCAAATCAGACATTTTTCAGGATATAAAGGATGTGTTAATAAACAATCAAGACAAGTCAAGTATAATCCAGGACTCCTTGGGCAAACTGGAATATTCCTTAATTTGCATTCTGCCCAGGCCCATTAGCTAGAGCACATATACACTTCCTGTACTTGTATTTTCTGTCCTGACTTACATTCTCATTCTCCTATCTGATGCAGCTCATTCTTAGACTTATAATTCAATAATAAGAGGCCTGTTTGTCATGGCCTTAAACCTGCCACGCTGGTAATTTACACTAAATGGCAAACCCTTCCATGCTCCTGTTGACTTCAGACTATCATTGAGGAAGATCAGATATCAAAGATTAATTTACCTGAGTGTAAATTCATAATAGCCAAACCTCCTCTAACCAAGTTCTCTATTGCTTTTGAACATATGAACATGTCAGGCTATTGAGTGTGTGTCTATAATATATATATATATATATATATATTTGTAAAATACCTGGAGGAGTTATTTAGTTCAGGAATTTAGTTATAGGACAAAAACCAAAAACATGGTAAAATTAATAGCACCTCTAGGAAAAGGACTACATACATTTTATTCTTCTGTTTACTTAGGTACATTTTATATATGGCTATTATGAACATTGGACAGAGGTGTTCTGTATTAATCCTCAGTTCTTCTGCATTTCACTGTCCTGATCCAGTTCAAGCTATACTTCATCCACATGATACTGACTCTCTTTTGTATGTCTAACTACTTTGCCTGCCTCATGTTTACTACGCTGGAATAGTGTCAGTGTTGCTGATTCAGACCTCACTCTCGGTACAGAAAATCCTTCATTTTTATACCTGTGCCTTTTAAATTTCCTACTAAGTCCAATCTTCTTTAGTGGTTTCTAAGGAGCTTCTTCCCTCTAACATGCTGTGCACATTGAGTCATGAAATGTCACAGGGAGTAACAAACGTCAATACAGGAAATACAAAACAAATTCCATTTTCTTAATGTGTTCAGCCATGGGAAATGAAAGATTCACTTATTGAATTGTAAAGAATCAACTGATCACAACATTCACAGTTTGACTGGGATTCCACAAATGGATTAATCAATCCAGCTGTCAACCTTGTTTTCATGACAAAGGAATTCAGTTTGCTCTCATTTGTCTTCTTTCCAAGTGGAACTACTTAGTGATTCACTGTCTATGCAACTCATTCCAGTTAACTTGCCTTTAAGAATATTCTTGTGTGCTCCTGCAGGGTCAGTTTCCTCTATATCCACATGTCTAAATTATATTCCTAGGTCAAGAACTAATACAAATCTAGCTCTTCCATGAATCACCCTCTGATCTGTTCAGCTGGAAATTCTGTAGTGTCTCCTTATATTCATAGTTATATTTTTCATATTAAAATATAAGAGAGTGAGAAGGCTGAGAGATCCCTTCTCTTCCTTGACCCATGTCATTTCCGGTCTTGCCAAACAAAGAAAGTCTATAACAAAGATGGAAAAAAAAAAAAAGAAAGGCTGTCTTCTTTTGTGCTTCTAACAGCTTAGGTCAGGAAATTTAAGGGTATTAAGGGATAGTCAGGGTTCATTTGAACAGGCATTTTTTTTTTTAATCTTTGGATCTTTACTGACTGACTGATTCCTCTTTCATTTGCATCTTTTTTGAACTGGCAGAGTACTTTATCTTAAACCTTCTGCAGCAAGAATTATATTTTTGAGATTTTAGGTCAATATTAGCCTTGGTCATTCCAGTTCCTAGTTGTTTCACAACGCCCTTAATGAGAACAAAGTTGACAAAATTCAGTTTGAAGAGCTTCTTAACTGTTTAACAAGAATAGTCAGTTCTATCCCTAAAATAATATCCCCTAAATTAATAATATCCCCTAAAATTAATAATTTTATTAATAATAGGTAATAATATTCACATATTAGCAAATAACAAAATAACTAGTTTTTAACCAATGGAATCTCTCTGAAGTGTAATTATACTACACATGATTAAGTAGAGCATTTAAACAATCTACCTTATAAATTAGTTTAATAACTGATAGGAAATGTTAGACTCACTGAATTTTAAAAGAGAGTAGAAGAATTCCTGAACACAAGAATTTTACTGAGTGTTTAATAGAGTTGTAACAGACTTACTGGAAAGATGGGATATAGAAAGATATTGGCTACATTAGGGACTTTCAAAGTGGGTCCTAGACCAGCAGTATCAGTATCACCTGGGAATTAGTTAGAAGTGCCAATTCTGGGGCCCAGCAATCTGTGTGAAGAAGCTGTCTGGGTAATGTTAATTCATGCTAGAGTTTCCAAACCACTGGTCTATATTAGGAGTTTGCTAAAAGCTTGACTTTTTGATACTAATGTCATAATGGCTTACAAGTTTTTACCCCTTTAGATAAAATTTCTATATTTTTTCATAATGTCCATATATCATGCTCAGTTTATTTAATTTTATATTTGAAAAACTTTAGTTTTTTTTTTAAGGCTAATGTGTGATTACATAAAATGCGTGTCCAAAATATACATAGCATTTAACATTTGCTTCTGTATGATTTTTTAAAAAGAACTAAGAGTTAAATAAAAACATTTCCAAATCAGTGCTTCTTTGTCTACAACAAACCCATTTATCTGATATCCCCTTATCTGTGTTTTCTCATGCAAATATTTCAAATGGTATAACGAGCATAATATCTGTCAAAAAATATTTTGACAAACTTTTTATTTGTTGATAAACTGATTTGTTCTTACTGTCAGATATACTCTGTGTAGCTTGCTCATCTTATAAACACAATCTTATAAGCACTCATCTTATAAGCACAAGTCTGAAAATAAAATAAAATGTATGCTTTAAATAAATAAATAAATAAATAAAATACCAGAAGTTAAGAAAGATCACACTTAATACAAAATAATCACAGAAATAAACCTAATTAAATATAACATTATAACTGCCTGATTGAAATAAACATGTTTATTCTGTCAGGGGAAACACTTAACAACAAAATCCATGTTTACTCACGTAGGTTTTGTAGTGTTGTTGCCAAAACTCGGCCTCTGTTCACCAGTGCTGTATAGAAACATGGAGATAGAGCTTCGGGTGAAGTAGAAAAGAGTAATTTTTATTGCTTTGCCAGGCAAAGGGGGCCACAGTGTGCTAATGCCCTCAGGACTGAGTGACCCACCCTGGAGTGGGTAGTGAGGAATTTTATAGTGTTCAAGGAGCAGGGTGCAATTCTCAGATTGGCTGGCATCAAGGTGAAGTTTTAATCATCATCAAACTTTTGGTTTCAACTGGTCTAGTGTCTATGTGCTTGTGGTCAGCAGTTTTCATCTGGTGGGGATCTGCTTCCTGTAAAAACAACTTAGGAATATGTGTCAGGCCTTTATCTACATCTTTCAGGGAACTGGGAGTTCAGTGATTCTGCAATGTGACAGAATTATAGTCCAAATTGTTACCAGTTCCCGAGCCCAGCAGCTATTCTTTGTTTCTACATCTTCACATTTCCTAATCATTAACACTTAAGCCAGCATTTTACTTCAAAAGACAAGGTCACAGGGGCTTGTACACAGTTTCAGTGTCAAAAACATATGCCCATTTCACACAGTGTTATTGCCCAAATTCTCAGAGGTATGATCAGCCTGCAGTGTTTTAATGGAAGGAATATTTCCTAGTCTTCTTTGACTCTTCAAAGAAGAATTATGACCTAAATGAGTGTTATACTTATATCCCAACATTTTCTCTCCCATGGAACAAGAAAAGAAGTTAAAAAAACAAAACCAAAAATAAACAAACAAAGAAAACTAGATTCACTCATTGGCCATGTATGTTTGTAGAATAGGATTACCCTTTGCAGAATATCTATTAGGGAATTGATATCAATGAGCAGTTTAAGTTAATGTTAAAGGGTCAGTGACATAAATGTACCTATAAAATACCTAATCTAAACAAGTGTTAAAGTCATCAGATGGAAAAAATTACATTTGAGAAAAAACAATTTTAGATAGTAATCTACCACATTCAATAATATAACTATTAAGGAAAATGTTGTGAAATGCTATTTTATAAACAAAAGAGAACAACACACAAACACTAATGCTTGCGTTTTAGTAGTATGAAATAATTAAAATAATCACTCTCAAAACTCCTTTAATTATTGTAATTGCCTTCTCACCTCTCCTAAAAAGGCTTAACGGAGAGAGACTTTCCAGAGTGATATAATCTCTCTCCTAGGATGATTGAAAATCTTGGCTCTTTTAAATTATATATTTTCATGGAAATATGTGTGATCCAGTAATGCATCCTTTGAGTGTTTGAGCTGAAAGGATTCCTAGCATCTCAGAAACTCAGAGTAGAGCCCCCAAAGTGGTGACTTGTGGCATACCTTCTCCTGTCCATATAGGGTTTGTTTGTTTGAAGAGCTAATGTTAAACAACACCAACAAAAAACCTGTTTTGAATATTTTTTCAGTCTTAATATCAGGAGATTTCTCACAAAAATCCAGAATTCTGGCCCTCCCTATCCTACCATGTGACCATAGTACATTGAGGCTGAATGGAGTCTGCCTCATTGAGATGTGTACTTGTTCTTCAAATCACAAGTGCCCACTTGGCCAACACCCTTTCCTCAGACTCAGCGATCACCTGCCCTGTTCTATGCATAGCCCAGAGATTAGGGGATATAGTTGCAAATAAAAGGGAAACAAATCTCTAACCTTAGTAAGCTTACATTGTAGTAGAGGAAACAGACATATATAAACAACCAAACTCAATGGTCTGTTAGATGAAATGGAAACTATGGAGAAAAAAACAGCTTGGAGTGTGTGTGTGTGTGTGTGTGTGTGTGTGTGTGTGTGTGTATGTGTGTTAGGAGGGGATGATTAATAGGGCAGTCAGAGAAGGTCTTTCTGGAAGGTAACATTTGAATAAAGCCCTGAAAAAGATGAGGGGGTGTGCCACGTGGACATTTGCAGGCAGAATGACTAGGTAGTACTACAGCCTTGACACAAGAGTTTGACCAGCATATTTGAGGCACAGAGAAGAGGCCAGCATGTCTCGAGTGGGATGAGCAAGAAGAATATAATAAGACATATGACCAGACATGTAATGGATGAGGGACAGTCTGCATAAGGACTTGTGACCCATTGTCAAGACACTGTCATTTCCACTGAATGACATGGAGAGCCAATAGCCAGTTCTGAGCAAGGAAGGGACCTGATCTGGCTTTCATTTAAGAGGCTCACTCTGAACATTGTGTTGATAACAGACCTGGGAGGAAGGAACAAATGTAAGAGGAAGAAGAGCAGCTGGGAGGCTACTGCAATAAAATAAGTCAGAGGAGGTGGTGACTTGCACCAAATTGGTATCAGTGGTAAAAGAAATTTGTTTGATTATGGATATATCTTGAAGGCAGAACTGACAAAATTTGCTAATAGATTTAATGTGAGGTACAGAAAAACAAAGAGAGAAAAGTCAAGGATGACTCCATAATATAGAACCAAAGCAACAGGAAGTTAAAGTGACAGTTAACTAAGAAGAAGAAGACTACATGAGCAGTGACATCCAATTGAATATTAAGTATACTAGAAGGCAATTCACTGGATTCCTAGGCAGAGAGTTCAGATGCTGAGAGTCCATCTTTCCTCTACTGTCCCAATGTTGGGACTCATATATAGAAGTTGAGACCTCACAGCATTATCCAGTCTGTGCACCAGAGAAAAGGAGTTCATATGCCAAGCCATATCAAGAAGTTGTTACATAATTAATTGTTACTTCTAGGGATTGTTTCTACTTTGAAAAAGGCAAATGGTAAACCAGTGCAAGTATTTGATATATGCATTATTTTGTTAACTTGAGCAATTCAGTTAATATCTCTAAAAAGACATCTAAGTAGTTACATTTAAAATGATGCTTCAAGGATTTGAGTACCAGTAAGAAAAGTGCTTATTTTTTTATAAACTGATAAATGGAAATGAGAAAAATAAAAGTACCTATCACAATAATCCCAGTTCTGACACCAACTAGTTGTGTAACTTTGACATGTTTCTTAACCTCTCAGGTTCTTAATTTCTCTTCTCTTTAGTTTCTTAGTCCCTCTTTCACAAGGTTGTTCTAAAAATTAAGTGAAAAAATATGTATATAGTCACAGAATAACACCTGACTAATAATAATACAGTAGTATCACTGTATTGTAATGTTTAGTAATGTTAGTCCTTAATTCTATCTAAATGTGTTAGATATTAGTGGTATTTTAAAGCAAATAATAAAATATTACATTTGTCTAACACTTTTTCCCCATAGGAAATTCATTCACAAAAATCCTGTTTGTTAGGAAGGGTAGAGATCCTCATCACCTGTTCTGAAAATGAAGAAACTGGGCCTGAGAGGACTATTACTTACTCAAGGTTACATAATGAGTTGGTGGCAGAGTTTCTGTTCTTTCAAAGAGACCCGATTTCCCATGGAAGATCCTGCAATGTGGGACTGCGGTGTTCTGAGACTATTGTTCTTCAAGTTCTGATTATTTATTGGTAATTGATATGGCCAACATTGTAAATGGGTAAGTAAGTAACAAGAACAATGACTTCAAGGAAAGTATTTTTAGAAAAATTTGTTTACATGCCTTATTCTGGTTTTACTTGTATTGTTTTAAGGAATTCATTACCCTTTGTTAATAAATCACTTCATATTATATCTATGAGCAGCAAACACTGAAAGCTTCATCCCTTGTAGGAAACATACTTGCCTGTAAACAGAAACTTTTGATTCTTTAACTCAGAAAAAATAAGTAATTCTAGTGGGGGAGGAGAGGTCATTGAGAATGGCTTTTAGTGTCCCTTAAATCACACCAGGTTGACAGTTTCCTATCCTAAGGAAACCGTACAGCCAGTCTATATTCTTTCATAACAGAAGCTTTTGGTTCTCACCATACAAATCTGCTTAAAAAAATGATATACAACCATTGCTCATTTCTCTTTTGCTTCTGTAGTCTCAGTCTAGTTATATACCCTTCCCCACATTCAAGATCAAACTTTTCCTTTTCTCCCTTAGATGTGGTTTAAAACTCCCCTTATGCTGAATAATATCTGTAAGCCAAATATATATATGTTAGCAGCCTGAGTGTCAAGCCTGATGGAATTAATGCAATTTTCCAAGATAAAACTAGGAATAAATGGGACCTGGTTTACACTATCAGAGGGTTGCATTCAAAGTCTTAGGATAGTGGGATTTTGTACAATGAAATAAATGGCATTGCTGCTCTAAGAGTCAACAAATTGACCAATGCACAAGAATTACTGTCAGATGAAGTTAATTTCAAATCATCATCCTTCCACTCACTGCATGTGACCTTGGTCAAAGTATGTAATATTATTCCTGAGCTTCATTTCCCTAACCTGTACCTTTCAATATTGTTGTATTAAAGAAAAAAGCTCATGAAAGAGCCATATAAACTGTAAAGAACTTTGTATAAAGTGTGATTCTTCATTTCCTTAACAAATGTTTGTGGAGGTTCTAATAAGTTCAAGACAAAGGCAACTTACCAGGTAGCCCACATTGCAGTAGAGAGTGTAGAACAAGGATATATATATATCCCTATATATTCTATTAGGTCAGTTTTTTATTTTATCTCTTTCAAGCAAATCAGAAGTAGTCTATTATGTGTGTTACTATCAACTTTTTATCAGAGTAGTTCAATATTTCTCTTGGTCTTTTTGCCTAAATATAAATAGAATATTTTTCATTATTGTAGTATCATCCTTCAGTTGATAATGCTAAATTCTAACACTGGAGTGGACAGTTGGCTATTTGTGGAAACAAAATCATCTCCTAAAGTGTGCTTTAAGGTTGAAAATTTGTTATCTTGTGAGGTCTTCTTTTAACAACTTTGAAGGCGCTGGGAGCAGGGAGAAAGGGCTTGCAAATTTCAGAAATACCTACCAAGTGTGTTAATCTTTCCTGAATCCTGAAAGCTAGGTAAAAAGGACCTACTTTATAGTGCCATTTTTTAATTCCCCATCTAGAGATCTCATGAAATACATGAGTTCACACTTATTCAGTCTCATTTCAAATATCTCTGGGACTGGCATTTCTACCAAAAGACCTTCTGCATGTGTTCTTAAAAGTCCCTTGTTTTTACTTTCCTTAATTGTTCTTCTCCCATTATTGTGTCCCCTCAGTCACACTCAATGCATTATCTCTCTTCTCATTTATAGCTTTCAAATATCACATTTCAAACATCTATTGTGTCAAGTGGAGCACAGCTACTTTTTCCTCTTTTTCTCACATCAGTCATGTTACCTCTGTGCTAAATACTGAACTCTTGGAATACCTCAGTGACCCATATTTGAACACCTTTCCATTTTTCTACTCTGTGCCTGATGCTGAGGTTTTGTTAACACAAGGCAATTTTCTACAACCATTGGAGTCATCTGTTAGAGGTAGAAAACTCTTCAGGCCTGGGCCTTGTCTTACATTTGTCGCTCAAATAACCATGGCCAATCCTTTGCTTCTTGAAGGGTTTTGTTTATCCTATTACTTCCTAAAATAGTCACAATTACTATTTCCTGCGTTCTTGATCTGATAAGTTTGGGTTAGCTTTTATTTGTCCCTTATGTTTTTTTCTCTGTTGTTCCCAAATTTGTGTATCTGCCTGAGATAGTCCATCTTTGTCTTATGAACTCTCTTTCCTATTCAATCTAGATTTGAGAAAATTGAATCCAACACTGAGATATGTAGAGCAGGAAGCTTTGTGGTTAGTTGATAACTAAATCAGCTTTGCAGATTGTTTTGATGTTCTCCAGAGCACATTTCCCACTTATCTTCTTTTTCTCTCTGACATACCTCTCAATCCATGTGTGCCAGACTGCTTGCCACAATATTGCTAGGAGAGTCAGGCTCTTATCATCCCCTTTGTCAGCTTCTCTGATATACCTCTAAAGTTCAAGTAACATAAAACATAATTTGAGGATCACTCTGATAATAGTACTCTCCACCTAGGTGGACATGTTTTCAAGGACTTTTGCTAACAAAATTGATGGCCAAATTTTTCAGTAATAAAACATTGAAATTAGGGTTTGTTATTTTGGTTTCCACGAAGATGGAAAAAAAATGATATGAGGGAAATAGCTAGTAATTTTTAGTGGCAAATCACTTTAGAACCAAACATAAGACATTTTTTACACATTATATCATTTAATCTACATGTTGGTGGTATTAGAGAGGCATTGATTTTCCATATTGCAGATGAAGAAACAGATGGAGAGAGAAATGAAAAACTTGTGCAGCAAATTAAAAGTTATGTTTATGGGGCTCTTAAGTCACGGTCTCTTCATTATATCACCTGTACTCTGTCCTTGATATGGAGTTGGAGTGGCAAAACTGCTGCATGTAATGGAAGAACATATACTTAGGTGTGTAACTGATGTTCTAAGTGTGATAGTTCATAAAAGATGGAGATCACAAAGTGGTGAGGAGTCAGGAAAAGTGTGTGGGAGGTTAGAAAAGTTTGTAATGTCTCTGATTTTTCACTTCAGTAGTCTAAAACTTCTGAAAATGGTCTATATTTATGAGTTCCCTAAAACTAAAAAAATATCCCCTTGTACTTTTTGTATTGCTTCGAATTCTTAAAAGGAAACTTCCTAATATTGTTCAGTGTAACTGGAAATGTGTCTTCTATTTTTTTTATGACAAAATCTGGTTGGGAAATGGAAGTTTATACACATCCTGACAACTTCGTAAGTTAAATGAGAATGCACCTGATAGTGTGACTTTTAAAGTATCTTCATTTATTAGTTATTCAGAACATGCTATTGTCTAATATTATATATCAGAGACGCTTGTGTGAAGGCTATCATGTTGAACACACTCGACAAGTCTTCTGCCTTCTTGGATCTTAGAGTCCAGGAGTGTACCACAGACAATTTCAGTAACACTGTTTATTATGTGTTATGATAAGCTAGCCCAAAGCATTATGGCACTTAACTAGCCCTGAGACATTAGTATACACTGAAATCTAAAAGACTTTCAGGCAGCAGACTTCTGCAAAAAAGAATGAGAGAAATGGGTGTTTGCACTAGGGTTGATGTAAGGGATTCCATTAGTATAATACATTTCCCACCTGAGCAGGGTTCTCATTTATTCATCCCTGGTCCACTCTACTGTCTTGTGAAGCAGTTCAGAATTACCTCAACATCTGTTATGCTGTCTTTATTGAGGCTTTAAAACCCACATCTGGATATCCCCCATCTAGATTTTCCACCTCCCTTAAAAGGATCAGCAGGGCTTCGAGCTAAGGTGGAGGAAAGGAGTGTCACTTGTCCCAGATATTCCTTTATTTAATTATTCTGACAAACAGCCCCTGGTCCACTGTTTTTCTATATGCTAGTGACTTAGTGTTTAAAAACTACTAAGACTACACTAGGAAGCCTTCCGATAATCTGTTTTATTTGTTTTGTTTTGTTTCACCTTTAATCTCCTAGAAAATTTAAGGTACTGTTTTCATTATTTTGTTTTCTAATGGTATTTATATATTTAAGAAAAAAATCTGGGATTATAATTGTATTTTGAGCTGGGGGGAAGAATGGGGAAATTGCCTACCATCATAAAGAGCAAATTTTTAATTTTAAAATATTGATTCAATAGAGATTGTTTTAGAAAAAAATTGCTTTAAATTTCTAAATACACTGGGCACCAAAGTACATTTTTAAAATAATAAAGCTGATATGTTAGATGGGAAATACATTAGTATCTATGCTTTTTTATTAACTACTGAAACTTATGATTTATATGAACTATTATCTTCCCCATTGAATCCACTTTCAGGCATCTCACAAACAACACTATGACAGTAGCTAACTTTGATAGTTTTAAAACTCAGTTTTCCTCATTATCTTACCTTTACCCATTATCTTTATATTTTTACTGGCTTTTTAACCTCATGCTAT
Organism: Mesoplodon bidens; assembly: GCF_964165515.1. Taxonomy (NCBI): domain Eukaryota; kingdom Metazoa; phylum Chordata; class Mammalia; order Artiodactyla; family Ziphiidae; genus Mesoplodon; species Mesoplodon bidens. The sequence goes on along the minus strand of NC_138169.1, from coordinate 58,920,079 downwards.
TAACCTGTTTTTTGGAATATTTACAGTTGAATATGTAATTTTTAAATTATTACATTTTAAATACCTAGATGAAAATTATCTTAAAATCACCAAATTAGTATTTTAAAACTTTTATGTTATTGAGGAACTAACTGAGTCTGAAAGTGGAATGAAGCACAGTTACATTTGTATAACCAAATTATTTGGTAAAGCAGTTACTGCAGAAAGTTGAAATAATTTGGGGCAAACAATAATTGTTCTGTATTCAAAAAATTAATATATTGGTATACAAGGTTGCAAAATAATTTTTTAAAAGAGAGAGATTGGCTGATTTGAGGACAAAAATTTTACTGATTTTACTTGTGTAGACATGTTCTCTAAAAGTTTAAATTTTCAAAAGTTTTTCCTACAAATTTTATTAAAAATTGACCAATTAAAATGTATTCTTTTTTTTTTTAATAAATTTATTTATTTATTTATTTATTTTTGGCTGTGTTGGGTCTTCGTTTCTATGCGAGGGCTTTCTCTAGTTGCGGCGAGCGGGGGCCACTCCTCATCGCGATGCGCGGGCCTCTCACCATCTCGGCGTTTCTTGCTGCGGAGCACAGGCTCCAGACGCGCAGGCTGAGCAGTTGTGGCTCACGGGCCCAGTCACTCCGCGGCATGTGGGATCTTCCCAGACCAGGGCTCGAACCCGTGTCCCCTGCATTGGCAGGCAGACTCTCAACCACTGCGCCACCAGGGAAGCCCTAAAATGTATTCTTATATGTCTTCAAAAATCCTGTACTGTTAGAAGCTTTCTTATTATCACTGTTCCAGAACACGGACATTCTCTGAGGACCAAGTATAAAAATGTATTTACTTGAAATGACATTTATCCATTCAAACAGCAACAATTTAATTGAAATTTCCATCTACCCAAAATCTACTAGGCAATATAAACATTAAACACAGTTTAAGCCTTGATGTTGACTCTCATAAATGTTTAAAATCTACTTCATAAAACAAATCTAACTCACTTAAATAATAACATGATAAAGATAGAACTGCTAATTTTTGAGACTCATAAGTGATGAAAATATATAAAACAGAACAATTATTAATAAGGGCTGGGCCCATTAGGCATATATGCATAAGAGAAGAAAGAATGGGGGCAAGGCCAATATGGCAGAGTAGGAAGATACTGAGCTCACCTCCTCCTATAGGCACACCAAAATTACAACTATTTACAGAGAAACTATTGAGAAGAAAGACTAGAAGACTGCAGAAAATGTCTCTACAACTAAACAAATAAGGAACCATGATAAGATGAGTAGTAGTAGAGTAGAGATACTGTCAAGACCCATACCAGCAGATGGGTGATCCACAGACAGGATTATTACAAGTGCAGAGGTTTTCCCTAGCAACAAGTTTTCCAAGCCCCACAGAGCTCCCAAGCCCAGAGGTCCTGCACCAAGAAGACAAGCCCCCTGAATGTTTGCCTTTGAAGGCCAGTGGGGCTTACGTTTAGAAGAGCCAGAGGGTTGTGGGAAATAGAGAATCTACTCTTAAAGGGGACATACAAAATCTCACATCCTCTGGGACCCAAGGAAAAAGCAATATTTTGAGAGAAGCCTGGGTCAGCCTTACCTGCTGATCTTGGAGAGCCTCCCAGAGAGGAAGGAGGCAAATGAACCTCACCATTGGGACATAGACACTGGAGACAACAGTTCTGGGTAGTTTCTTCTACCATGAAGACACTGGTCCTGGCAAGCAACATTTTGGAATCTTCTCTATCGCTTATTAGCACCATGATGTGGGCAGGCCTGTTGGCACCAGTACTGGGACACATTGGGCCAAGAAACTAGACAAGTGGAGACACAGCCCCACCAACAACAGGCTGACTGTCTTAAGACTTCTTCAGCCAGGAGCTGCCTTGGAACCTGACCTTTTCCACCAGAGGGTCAATGACCCAACCCCCCACACCAGTGTGCCAGCTCTATCCCTGAGGTACCCAGAGCCCAGAAGCCGGAGACCTCAGGACATGGCTTGGCCCACAAGTGAGCAAGCACTAACCCCTAGACCAACCTCACCTACCAGTGGAGAAGCATCAGCTCCAGGACTGGCAGGGCCCCAGTCCTGTCCACCATTGAACCAACACACCAACTTCAGGACCCTCAGGGACCAGCAACCAGAGACCTCCAGGTACCAGGACCACCCACTAATGAGTGGACTCTAGCCCCAGGAACAACTTGTCCTTGGCCCTGTTCATTAGAGGGCCAACACCAACTCCAGGAACCCCAAGCCCTTCAGCTAAAGATCACAGGACATGGTGTTGCCTACCAATAGGCCAGCACTAGGCTCAGGACATGGCCTAACCCACCAGTGGTAGACACCAGTCCCAGGATCACTGTAGCCCTGTAGCTTGCTATGTCAGGGTGCAGCCCACATAGCAGCAGGCAGGCACTAGCCCCAGGACCCCAAGGGCCACAGCCCCACACAACTGTAGCCTGACACCAGTAGTAAGACACTTTGGACACCTCAGACAGCTGCCCTAGGATCCAGCCCTACTCGCCACTGGGCAAATACCAGGTTTGAGCCACTCTGGACCACACAGCCAGCTGTGTCAGGAACCATCCCTGCCCTCTAACAGGCCAATGTTAGATCCAGGATACCCAACACCTGTAACCACCCAACTCTGAACATAGCTACACCCAGAAGTGGGTCAATACTAGCCCTGGGACATCCCAGGGCCCACTGACTAACAACCAGCAGTCTCCACACAAGACAAGGACTGGCAACCAATGACTGGAGGCCAGCAACACCTACCAGGTAATCCAGAGTGGTCAACCCACCACAAAGCAAAGGCTCACACAACCAACACAGGTGTACCACTAGAGAATATAGCTCTGATGACCAGAAGATAATACACAGCTGAGATGCATAGGATGTCTTCTATAAAAGGCCGATTCTCAAAGGTTGGGTAATGTAACCAACCTACCAAATACATTGCAATAAAAACAGCAAATTCAGTAAAATTAGGTGACAGAGAAATGTATTAAAAATAAAGGAACAAGATAAAACCCAAGAATAACTAAGTGAAATAGGTAAAGGAAATCAATTCAATAAAGATTTCAATGTAATGAATGTAAAACTGTTCAAAGATCTCAGGAGAAGAATAAATGAACAGAGTTAGAAGTAAGACATTTTTAACAAAGGGTTAGAAAGTATAAAGTAAAACCAGAGATAAAAATTACAATAACTGAAATACAAAATGCACAAGAAGGAATTTACAATAGATTAGTTGATACAGAGGAATGGATGAGAGAGTTGGAAGACAGAGTAGTGTAAATCACTGAAGCAGAACAGAAAAAGAAAAAAAAGTTAAAAGAAATGAAAAGGAAAATAAAAAGAAAAGCTTAAAAAATTTAGGGACACCATCAATGGCACTAACATTCACATTATAGAGGTCCCAGTAGGAGAAGAGAGAGAAAGGGGCAACAAACATATTTGAAGACATAATATCTGAAAACTTCCCTAACATGGGATAGGAAACAGACAATTCCAAACAAACGATTCCAGCAAGTACAGAGATTCTCCAAAAGAATCAACTCAAAGAGGAACACACTAAGATACATTGAAAGTAAAATGGTAAAAACTAAAATCAAAGAGAGAATATTAAAAGCTACAAGGGAAAAGCAACACATTTCCTGCAAGGGAACTCCAATAAGCTATCAGCTGATTTTTGAGAAGAAACTCTGCAGGCCAGAAGAGAGTGGCACAATGTAGCTAAAGTGATGAGAGGAAAAAACTTACAACCAATAATCTCTTCCCAGCAAGGCTTTCATTCAGACTTGATAAAGAGATCAAATTTTTATAGACAAGAAAAAGCTAAAAGAGTTCAGCACCACAGAACCAAATTTATAAAAAATGCTAAAGGGGCTTCTTTAAGCAAAAAAAAAAAAAAATTACAGAAGAAAAAGCTGATGGGTAAAGGCAAATATACAGTAAAGATAATAAATCAACAATGTATAAAGCTAATAGAAAGGTTAAGTCAAAAGTAGTATAATTATCTGTTTCTGTAATAAGTAGTTAAGGGATATGCAAAACAAAAAGATGTAAAATATGATGTCAAGACCAGGACCAGGAAGTGTGGGTGAGGAGGAAGTAAAAATAAAGGGAGGGTTGTTAAAATGAATTTGAACTTAAGAGATCAGCAATTTAAAATAATCATATATAGAGAGAGAGAAAGATTGCTATATATAAGCATAGTAGTAACCAGAAACTATAACCAATAATAGATACACCAACAAACAAGAAAAAGGAATTCAAACATAACACTAAAGGCAGTCATCAAATCACAAGGGAAGACAGCAAAAAAGAAAGGAACAACAAAAACAACAAAAAAAAAACCCTACAAAAAAACCCAAAACAATTAACAAAATGGCATGTGTATAATTATTAATAGTTACTTTAAATGTAAATGGACTTAATGTTCCAATCAAAAGACATAGAGGGCTTCCCTGGTGGCAGAGTGGTTGAGAGTCCGCCTGCCGATTCAGGTGACACGGGTTAGTGCCCCGGTCCAGGAAGATCCCACATGCCGCAGAGTGGCTGGGCCCGTGAGCCATGGCCACTGAGCCTGCACGTCCGGAGCCTGTGCTCTGCAATGGAAGAGGCCATAACGGTGAGAGGCCCATGTACTGCAAAAGAAAAAAAAAAAAAAAAGACATTGAATGAGCACAAAACAAAACCAAAATATATGCTACGTACAAAAGACTCATTTCAGATCTAAACAAACATGTAGACTTAAAATGAGAGGATGGAAAAATGTATTCCACGCAAATGGAAATGAAAAAAAAATTGTGTTAGTAATACTTAAAACAGACAAAATAGACTTAAAAACAAAGTCTCTAACAGGAGACAAAGAAGAACATTACATAATGATTAAGGAATCAATCAATCAAGAAGAGATAACAGTTTTAAATATATATGCAACCAACATAGGCACATCTAAATACACAAAACAAATATTACAGACATAAAGGGTGAAATTGACAGTAACACAATAACATTAGGGTACTTTAACACCCCACTTAATAAGTGGACATATCATCCAAACAAAAAATCAATAAGAAACACTGGCCTTAAACAACACATTGTCCAAAATCTTAAATTACCAACCTAAGTTTATATCTACAAGAACAAGAAGAACAAACAAAACCAAAAGTTAGTAGAGTAAGAGAAATCAGAAATATCAGAGCAGAAATAAATGAAATACAGTTTCAAACAACAGTACAAAAGATTAGTGAAACTAAGCTATTACTTTTTGAATACATAAAAAAATGATAAATCTTTAACAAGGTTCACCAAGAAAAAAAGAGAGGAGGGTCCAAATCAATAAAATGAGAGATGAAAAAGAAGTGACAACAGGAACCATAGAAATGAAAAGGACCATAAGATATTACTAGGAATCATTATAGGCCAATAAAATATAAAAACCTTAAGGAAATGAATACATTTCTAGAAATGTAAAATCTCTTCAGACTGAACCGAGGAGGATTTAAAAATATGAGAAGACCAATTACCAATAATGAAATTGAGTCAATAATAAGTCAACTCCCCCCACACCCCCACCCAACAGAAACCAAAAGCCCAGGAGCAGATGGCTTCACAGCTGAATTCTACCAAATATTTAGAGAGGAGTTAACACCTATCCTTCTTACACTATTACAACAAAACAAAACAATACAAAACAGAAATTGCAGAGGGAGGAATGCTTTTGAACTCATTCTACAAGGCTAGAGTTTCCCTGATACCAAAACCAAACAAACATCACACACACAAATTTATAGGCAAGTATCCCTGATGAACATAGATGTGAAAATCCTCAACAAAATGTTAGCAAATGAATTTAACAATACTTTAAAAATAGCATGCATCCTGATCAAGTGGGATTTATCCCAGGGATGCAAGAGTGTTTCATTAAGAATATGTATACAGTAAGGGCCCTATATATGAATGAGTTCCATTCTGAGAGTACATTCATAAGTCCAGTTTGTTTGTAAATCCAACAAAGTTAGCCTAGATACCTACCTAACGCAATTGACTATATAGTACTGTACTGTAATAGTTTTATAGTATTTTCACACAAATAAAGATAAAAACAAACAAAAAATAAAGAAAACTTTTAATCTTACAGTACAGTAACTTGAAAAGTACAGTAGTACAGTACAATATCTGGCATACAGGAGCTGGCATTGGGTGAATAGACAAGAGAGTTACTGACTGGAGGAGGGAGAAGAGGTGGGAGATGGTAGAGCAGAAGGATCATCAGCAATAGGAGACGGAGGGCAAGCTGCAATTTCACTCACACCTGATGTTGATGGAACTCACATTCACAGCTTTGAAAGTTCACAACTTGCAGGTTCATATGTAGGGGACTTACTGTAATATGATCATCTCAAAAGAGGCAAAAACAGCTTTTGACAAAAGTGAAAATTGTATTCGCTAATTTATTTAGAGCACGTGATAGGATACTACTATAAATAAAGAAAAATGATATATGATATATATGAAATACAGTAAAAAAAAACCTCATTATCACACAGAGTAATTCATATTTCTATTGGACAAATGGAAAAAAAATAAATTACTATTTGGTTTCCCCCCCAAGTAAAAACCAAATCATCTTGCTTTGTAATACTTAGAATAATTTGTCTCCAGAAAATCCAAAAAATTTTCAGTTGTATTGAGTAGCCAGCACTGCCTCACAACACAAATAACTGATGCCCATAGAAGATAATGGTTCGTCCTCCATAATTTCAGAATTATAGTGACAAAAGTTCTTTCCTTCATTAAATTCTATCCAGGTTCCCTGAACCTTTCAAATACTTCTCAACTTTCTGACTTTGGTTTCTGTCTTTTCATAGTCCAGTTTTATCAAGAATCCTGCTACATTGGTTTAGCTTGAACTCTCCACCCTCCTACCTCATCACCCTTAATATATAATCAGGGTCCTCAACCTCCACTACCCCCAGGTGATGTCTGATCACCCTGGTCTCCCTTCAGTAAGAATGCTTCTAGGTAGGTTTAACCAGAATCCCCCCCACCACTCTTTCGATTTACTGTTATTTTCCAGCCACCAATCCCCACCCTGCACATTGGCTATAAATTCCCAATTGTCCATGCTATATTTGAAATTGAGCCTGGTTCTATACGGAGGTCCTTTCTCCCTTGTTACAACAATCCTTAATAAAATCTGTTTTTATCACTTTATTATCCAGCTCTGTTTTTTCTTTACCAACAACCAGACAGAAATTAGAGTGTTCCTGACTTATAAAGTACTGGTATATATTATGCTCCAGCTTAGATACAGCTTCCTGAGTGGTTGCCCTAATCCCAGCTTGTCTCTTCCAATATATCCATCATTCATTTATTTACCTAACTAAGCTTTCTTAAGCATTATATTCCTTATGCTTCTCTTTGGCCTCCAAGGTCCAATGGATACCCATTTGCATTCACATCAAGTCTATACTCATCTGTCTGATTTTAACACCCTATGCAATCTGATACTATGCTACATATCCCAATTTATGTCCCATGAATCCTGAATATTCACTCTATATTCTAATGGGGTCACATGTCTCATGGCTTGATCATATAAATTGTCTCCTTTCACCACTGTGCCCCACACTTACACTTTTTCCACATAGTAGAGAATTTAGTGATTATCAGCTGTGACCCTTTTACTCAGCAGATAAGAAATCAGGTCCCAGAAAAATTGTAAAGACATCATTTTCTCATAAGGAATTGAAATGCAGCTGGGTCAGAAAATTCAGTCTTCCAATCTCTTTTACATTGTGTGGGAAGCTGCCCTTCTCCTTTAGTGACCTGATTTACACAAGCTCTTCAGAGTCAGTGCCATTTTTCTTTTTTATTTCTTTTAATTTTTCTTCTACTTTTACTGAGATATAATTGATATACAGTACTGTGTAAGTTTAAGGTGTACAGCATAATGATTTGACATACATACATCATGAAATGATTATCACGAGTTTAGTAAATATCCTTCATCTCATATATATACAAAATTAAGAAATAGAAAAAAACTTTCTTGTAATGAGAACTCTTAGAATTTACTCACTTAACAACTTTCAAATACAACATACAGCTATGTGAATTATATTTATCATGTTGTATGTTACATTCCCAGTATTTATTTATCTTATAACTGGAAGTTTTTACCTTTTAACTGCCCTCATTTAATTTCCTCTCTTCCAATCCTCACTTCTGGTAAACACAAATCTGATCTCTTTTTCTATGAGTTTATTTGATTGTTTTAGAGATATAATTGCCCTATGACACTATGTTATTTCATGTTACACAAAATAATGATTCAACATTTCCATACATTTCAAAAGGATAAGTCTAGTTGAGATATGTCACCATACAAAGTTATTACATAGTTATTGAAAATATTATCCACACTGTATATTTCACACCCCCGACTCACTTATTTTGTGACTGGAACTTTGTACCTCTTACTCTACCTCACTTCTTTGTTTCCAGCCTCCACCTCTTCCCTTCTGGCAACCACTTGTTTTTTCTCTGTATCTGTAACTCTGTTTCTGTTTAATTATGTTTATTCATTTGTTTTGTCTTTTAGATTTCACATATAAGTAAAATCATACAGTATATGCCTTTCTCTGTCTGACTTATTTTACTTAGCATAATACCCTCTAAGTCTATCCATGTTGTGGCAAATGTCAAGATTTCAATTATTTTTTATGGCTGAGTAATATTGTTTTATATCTATATATATCTCACATCTTCTTTACCCATTCATCTATCAATGGGTACATAGGTTCCCTCCATATCTTGGTTATTGTAAATAGTGCTGTAATGAACATAGGCATGAATATATCTTTTCAAATTAGTGTCTTTGTTTTATCTGAATAACTATCAAGAAGTGGAATTGCTGAGTCACATGGTGGATCTATTTTTAATTTTTAAAGGAACCTCCAATAATGTTCTCTATAGTAGCTTCACCAGTTTACATTCCCACCAACAGGGCATGAGGATTCCTTTTGGTCCACATCTTTGCCAACATTTGTTGTTTGTTGTATTTTTCATAATAGGGGTTCTGAAGGTGTGAAGTGATATCTCATTGTGGTTTTGATTTGCATTTTCCTGTTTATTAGTGTTGTTAAGCCACTTTTCATGTACCTGTTAGCCATTTGTAAGTCTTCTTTGTAAAAATGCCCTTTCAGATCTTCTGCCCAGTTTTTAACTGGTTTGTTGTTGTTGTTGCTGTTGAGTTGTATGAATGCTTTGTGTATTTTGGATTTTAACCATTATTGGATTTGTTGTTTGCAAATTTCTTCTTTCACTCATTGGGAGACCTTTTTCTTTTGTTAATAGTTTCCTTCATTGTGCAAAAGCTTTTTAGTTTGATGTAGTCCCATTTGTTTGCTTTTGCTTTTTTTCCCTCTTTCTCAAGGAGACATATCCACAAAAAATATTGCAGAGATTGATGTCAAAGAGCACACTCCCTATGTCCCCTTTTATTTAAGTATTTAATCTATGTTGATTTTATTTTTGTGCATGGTGTGAAAGAATAGTCCAGTTTGATTCTTCTACATGTAGCTGTCCAGTTTCTCCAAGATCATTTACTGAAGAGGCTATATTTTCCCCATTATATATTATTGCCTCCTTTGTCATAGATTAATTGCTCACACACGTGTGGGTTCAATTATGTGCTCTCTATTCTGTTCCATTGATCTATGTGTCTGTTTTTGTGACAGTACTATACTGTTTTGATTACTGTAGTTCTGTAGTATGTTTTGAAATCAGGGAGCATAATACCTCCAGCTTTGTTTTTCTTTCTCAAGTTTGCTTTGGCTATCTTTTATTTTTTCATACGAATTTTAGAATTCTTTGTTCTAGTTCTGTAAAAAAATGCATTTGGTATTTTTGATAGGGATGCCATTGAATCTGTTGATTGACTTAGGTAGTATGGTCATTTTAACAATATTAATTTTTCCAATCCACGAACATAGTATATCTTTCCATCTGTTTGTGCCACCTTCAATTTCTTTCATCAGTGTCTAAGAGCTTTGCAAGTACAGGTTTTTCGCCTCCTTAGTTAGATTTATTCCTAGGTATTTTATTCTTTTTGATGCAGTTGTAAATGGGATTGATTTCTTAATTTCTATTTCTTATAGTTTGTTGTTATCTACAGAAACACAACAGATTTCTGTATACTAATTTTTTATTCTACAATTTTCCTAAAATCATTGATGATTTCTAGTAGATTTTTAGTGGCATCTATAGGATTTTCTATGTATAGTATCATGTCATACCCAAACAGTGACAGTTATACTTGTTCCATTCCAATTTACTTTGCTTTTCTTTCTTTTTCTTGTCTAAATCCTGTAGTTAGGAGAGCCAATACTATGTTTACAAAAACTGGGGGGACAGTATCCTTGTGTTGTTCCTGAACTTAGAGGAAATGTTTTCAGCTTTACACCATTGAGCACAATGTTAGCTGTGGGCTTATCATGTATGACACATTATGTTGAGACATGTTCCCTCTGTATCAACCTTGTTAAAAGTTTTTAAACAACACAGTTAAGTTGCTTCTTTCATGATGCATTCTTGTAGGTTTTATCAGAAGGAAAGTAGCTCCCAATATGAGTGACCTCCAGGATAAACAGGAAGCCAGCTGTGACAATATTTTTTGGTGGATTTCTATTACCAGAGACTGTCATGAAACTTTAAGGCTCTGAGGAAGTACATGTCAAACAGATGGGGAAAAAGGCAAACAGACTTCACTGGGAAAGAAATTTGATGCATCCAAAGACAATAAGATTCAGACTTCATTTCTTCTTAGAAAAAGACAAATAATTGAAGGTAGAGAACATTAGATTTTTCTCTAATTGATGCAAATTTTAGTGATATATATGGTTACATAAAAGTTAAATGAGGCCTGGCCTTACATGTGCAGGAATGAGTAAATAACAATATAAAAGCTTTATCCATTTATTGTAGAGATTTGATCTCCTTTTCCTTTTGTTTCAATTCTCCAGCCTTCAAACTTCACTCTCCATAAAGTGTATATCATCAAGGAAATGGTAACATTACTTTAAACATTTAGCTTAAGCTAAGTAATTAACCAAATGATAATATAATTATCTACTGGGCTCTGATCCAGGTACCATCCCTAGTGCTTTGGAGTATACAAGGCTGAACAGGCCTTATCTCAGGTAGTTTAGAACCTACTGATGGGAATGAGAGCAAAGCACATGAATTACAATAGAAAGAAAGAATTATAAGTGCCAAAATCTGGAAGTTGTTAAGTACTGAGCATGTTTGGCAAGAGGGAATACAACTAGAAGAGAGCTGTTAAAAACCATTTTCATAAAATCTTTAAAATAGATACATATACTTGCAGTGGTACAAAGCTCCACATCTCAAGGAAAAAAAAAAGTGGCAAACCAATACTCTTTCCCAAAACTGATCCAGACTAGTCAACTTTACACCCTAATTCCTGTCCCTATTGGTCAGTCCAAAATACTTGCCCCACCTCTGATTGCAGCTTTCATACCTACCCCTTTTAGATTTTATTCTTTCATATATACCATATTTCCAGTTACCTATGGATAACTCCTTTTAGTGCAAACATATATGAGACAAAATGGCCCTTAAGTTACTCACTTTCTTAATTAACTTCTTTCTGTTATTACTTCTGTTGTTGTTTGCCAGGCTCCAGAGCTACAAAATCTGGAGACATATTTTGTTTAATTTTTCCTTTCTTGGCTAGGCAGTGTGGCATGATGTGTATCTGATTTTCTAACTACTGGATAATTGAAAAATTATCTACCAATTCCTGTAGATTTTATCTAATTGATAAAACCTACAGGAATACACCTTGAAATAAGGCAATTCTAAGAATTTCACCATACTATTTAGTATATCTATATTTTGATTTTTTTAAATATCCAAAGTGGGAGATGATAACATAGACCACAGAGGTAGGGCATGTGCAAAAACCCAACCTATTGCCTAGTATCATTGATTGAACCATCAATAGCATTTTCCCACTTCCTGTCTCTCTTACACCCAAACTAGTGAGCATCAAGTTTTTCTTCATATTTCTCTTCTCCCCAATACTTTGTATCATGACCTTTCATTTAAGTATTTCACCTTCTATTTCTTCTCCTATGGAAAAATCAGGGTTACTGCAAAAGCCTTCAAGAATTTCTCCCTGCCTTCAACCTCTCTTCTCTCCATTACTCCTACTATTGCCAGACCAATCCTGGCAATAAACTGGGCTGCATGTTGCTTTCCTCCTTTCTCTTGAGTTCTTGGTTTACTGTCACATCAAGTCCAAAATCTTGTTGTCATGGGTAAATAACCTGACCTCGCTCAACAACAGGAACATGTCACCCCTTTACATGAGCTATACTCATGTCTCTTTCTGTAACATAATTTCCCATCTTAAGTATATATCCAGTCCCACATCACATGTCCTGCACTTTCTCTCTAACCCCACACTTCATCTCCACCTTGCACATCCAACCAATGCCCAGTCTTTTGTCCCCCACAGGGCTCAGGAAACTTCAGTAATGACTTACTATTTGAACAGAATTGTCACTCTCCCTTCCCCTGGGAAACCTGCCCAGATACATTCTCTTGTGAGTTCCCCTAATATGTGCTCCTGGCTACTATTTTGTGTGTTGATTTGCTTCTTTCATACTAAGAAGATAAATTTGGTGCAGAGATGTGGTTGTAGTGAGTGTAGTAACCAGTATAGACAATGTTATGTGTGTTGTACCAGGAAACAGTTGAAAGGCTGGTCTGGCTATTGTGCTAGCCCATTCATACGATGTAATACCACTAGTTGAATGCAATGGAGAGCTGGTTCTGTCCCTAAGTTTCCAAATACCTGCTCAAAATTCTTACTCTGATAATCAAGAAACTGGGATAGGAGACTAATCAAAACTTATTTTTTGGGCCTCCCTGGTGGCGCAGTGGTTGAGAGTCCGCCTGCCGATGCAGGGGATACGGGTTCGTGCCCCGGTCTGGGAGGATCCCATATGCCGCGGAGCGGCTGGGCCCGTGAGCCATGGCCGCTGTGCCTGCGCGTCCGGAGCCTGTGCTCCGCAACGGGAGAGGCCACAGCAGTGAGAGGCCCGCATACCGCAAAAAAAAAAAAAAAAAAGAAAGAAAACTTATTTCTTTATTTTCAGAATTAAGAGAATTTTTACACTATTTCATTATAAATTTCATTATAAGAAAGCATATAAAAGGGAACTGATTAAGCTGCAGCATTGTACTCAGAATTGCTTGGAAGATATTGGAAACGTTTATGTTTACAGCATTTTACTGTGCGCCCATTCCATATATATTTTGTTACTTACGGATAACAAATAGAATCTCATAATGTCCCTGAATAATTAACCAAGAACTTTTATTTATAGCAGGATGCAAATGGAGATGTTCATATTCAAGATACACAGAACACAAAGCACAGGGATCTTTAATTCATGGATGAATGAAGATGGAAGCAGCATGTTGAACATAGCATTTTTCCTTGAAAAGTGATTTCCGTATTTTATGTTATTAAGTTGATACATAGCTGCAGATCTGCTCAATTCTCTGGGCTCCACCAACCTCCAGTGCATCTTTCAGTAACACACACACATATATATACTATGAAAGAATTGGTATGGATAAGGTCATCTAAGAGGAAGCATCCTCTGTATTCTTTGGGATAACTTAATTATACCTGTTTTATTGGTGGCAAGATTCTCCTATTTGGAGAAAAAAGCTTAATAATTTTCTGATTGAGCTTATTTAAGAAATGCTCTCACACATATTTACTGCAGCTCAAAGAGGATTTCTGTGCCTTCAGGGAAATGTCGCATTCTGCAGGATTTGTACCAGAGATAATAGGCTTAATTTGTATTTTAAAAATTTATCAAAACATTTTCACTTCTCTTTGCTCATTTGATATTTTCTACAGCTTTGTAAGACAGGTTAAGTGTGTGTCCTAATTTCTCTTTGACAAACAGGACATTGAGGTGCTGAGGGGTTAATTTGTTAGAAGATACACCCTAAGTGAGTAATAGACCTAGAAGCTGTATACTATGTCTTCCAGATTCTGTGCTTTCAGATTATATAGACAACTTTTGAACATAAATGCAAAGATTTGTACCCTTACATGCATGTGCAAAGCAAAATCAGCCAAGGAGCTTGGTAAAACACTGTGATGCTAGAACCTTATACCTGGAGACTACAATTCAGGTCAGATGTGAGGCCTACTGTATCTATTTTTAAAATGACATATATGTGACTTTGAGTTTGGTTAACCAGCATTATTGGATATTCACTCATCCATTCATCCAGTGTTATTCTTTGTGAATTTCACCTTTATGTACTTTACCTGTCTTCCTAACAGGTTGTTGGGATCTTTAAAAAATTTTAGTCTTATGTCTATGGTGTAGGTATTGTTGAAATAATCAAATTTACTGTTCTTTTCTTTTGTTTCACATATAAAGAAACTTCTCCAGGCTAAATTTAAAAAAAATCCAAATTCAAAATCAAAAAATATTTTGTTTCTTACAACAAAATTGAATCCATATCTAGAAGAGAATTTGTAAATGGACAATAAACATAAAAGATGTTCAATATAGCTCATAAATAAATACAGATTAAAGAAACAAGATACTATTTTAACCCTAAAATCTATAAAAGACAGAAAACTTTGATGGTAAATGGTATTGGTAAGAATTAAGGGAAACAGGCACTTTTGTACAATGCTGGTGTTATTGGTACAATATCTTTAGTGGTGAAATTGGCAGTATTTCTCAAAAGTAAATATATATATTCTCTTTGATCTAGCAGTACTACTTCCCAGGTATACATAAATTTGTGAAATGTGGATGGCTAAAAATATGCACTGTTGCATTGTTTGTATTAGGAATAAAAGGAGGATATCTAGATGCCTGTTCATTGACAACTATTTAAATAAAATATAGTATATGCATAAAAGGAATTATTATGCAACCAGGGAAAATAATAATCAATACTTGTGTATGCTTAAATGGAACAATTCCAAGTTATATTAAATATATTATATTCAAGGTATATTAAGGTTCTTAAGGCTTAATTAAGATTTAAAGTAAAAATTAGGTATATTATGTTCCTATTTTAGTATAAAGAGGTGTATAAAGGTGAAATGTATGTCTCTGGCTGTGTATACATAGACTGTTTCTGTAAGGATAAAGAAAAAATTAACTCATGCATTTGGGAAAAAAAAACTAGAAGTTTGAGGTGGAAAGAAAACTAAATTAATTTTATATACTTGTACCATTTAAACATTTTGCAATGTGCATTTATTATTTTTCAATAAACACTAGATGATTAAAAATAAGTTTAATGTTTAAAATAATAATTGACAATTAGGCTGACTGAACAGTAAATTGTAAAATATGTCTTTTCCAGTTCAGTTTGCACTTTTATTATGACTTAAACCATATACAACTGATTCAACAAATCTATTTATATTTTTTGCAAGATTTGATATATTTCTATGATGATTCTATCATTTCTATATGAAAAAGTAATTAAAAGTTTGGGAAATATCAGTTAGCTATTTCAATCCATGCTTCTCTAGTCGATCTATGTCAACTGTAGGATTCTGATTGAGGCATAGCATTTTCAAACTCAAAGAATGTCAGAAGTATGAGGGACCTCAGACATTTTATAATCTAACTTTGTTTTGGAGATGAAGAAACTGGGTCCAGTAGGATTTTTTTCTCCCATGTTAGTTTGCTTCACTCACATGGTAAAATTTACGATTGAGTTAAAGTAAAATTTAGTATTTAATAAATTGAAATAGTGAGGGTCAGAGAATATTAATTATTCAAACCAGCTCTACATTAGCTGGCTATCTACCCTTGGATAAGTTTTCTTTTCTCTCTTGGCTCATTCTTACAGCTTTGAAATGATTGTCTGAATTCAGTGATACTGTTTGCATTTGTCATACTGACTGAAAAATCTTTAAGAGATTCACCAACTAACTCAGGACCTTATTAACTTTATTACTTTCTCTGGACTTGTAAGCACCTCAGTTTTCCAGAATTTCTGGATCTATGTAAATGCTGTCATCCTTTAAATGTCAAACCATGTTAAATCAAATTGACATTTATTTTGACATTTACTCTGATCAGGTTTTGTTTTTTGTTTGTTTGTTTGTTTCACAATATGGTCCTGTGTTGTTTTTGTATTTTTTAGTATGGCTTGTTCCACAGCTAGAGTCTAAGTTTTATATTTCCCATTGCAAGTGTCTAATTAACCTTTGTGTTTTTAGCAAGAGGTTCAGAGTAATAGTGAATGAAAACAGATATTTCAGAGTAAAATAAGTGTTTCATATCACAAGTCAAGCCAAATATTGAATTTTCAGTTGCCAACCAATTTAGTTTAGGTGGGATGCAACATAAAAACTGATACAGCAATGTCTCCCAGATTGGGATATTGGCACATTGGGGAGGGAGTTACTGTCCTCCTCTACAAAGAGAGGATGGAAGAGTCAACAGAATGTAGAAATGGACCCGTGACTCAGCAATTAATATATCTCTGTTTATGCCTCTTAGGGAGACATATCTAAGAATACCCCAATATATCTCTGGGTTAGGGAGTATTTATGTTAATAACTTCCTCCATTCACAAGGATAAAGTAAAACTCTAGTTTGTTTTCATATTTTTCAGGAGAAATTTAGTTAGTTCCTCTAGGTTTTAATGTTTGGAGTGTACAAATTTAGATTTCTTTTCCTAAAATTAGGTCATTAGAAGTATATAATCTATAAATAATCACCAAGAGTTCATGAGTAAATTTGCTTTGTAACATATCTCCCCTAATATCTCTTAAATCAAATCTTCTGTGATTAAAGATCAACACTTTGAGCAGTTTAAAACATTCGGATTTCATAATGGTTTGTTTAGACCTCACATGGCTCTTCTATCTGCAAAGCCTATAAATATACTTTTAGAAAATTTCTACCCAAACTACTTAGTCTCCTAATTTATCTACTTTTGACCTTTTATGTTGCTATTGTTATGTGTTCACTTCATTGTTTTAAATTACATAATAATTTTACTCTTTTCCTGCAGGCAGAATTCACAGACATGTGGGAATAGTACATGTCAGGTGGTGAGGGATTCACCATCTGGTACTCTGTCACTGGCCATCAGTCATTCCAGGAGGCTGCCAAGTTTAAAGAGCTCATTTTTCAGGTCAGCCACACTTATGATATCCTCCTGGTCCTGGTGGATAACAAAATTGATCTGACAGACTTTCATCAAGTGAGTGTAAATTTTACCTGTTAGTGTCTGTCTTTTCCTCTGAGAATACATAGTATCAAGTATGGCTGCTTTCTGAGGTTTATATTGAGAATTATGAGAAATAAATATTGCACACAAGTTTTCTAAGAAGTCTTTGAAGAACTGTGATAGATTTTGTTAGTCACCACAATATACCTTATTCCACATACTACTTTTAAGTGTCCTAATCACTCCCCCAACAAGAGGCAGAGTCTGTTTCTCCCATCCTCTTGGATCTGGGCTGGCCCTATGATTTGTTTTGAGCAGCAGAGTGTAGTAGAACTGATGCTCTATAACTTTTGAGGCTGAGCCTTAAGAGTTAAGTGAGAACAGTTTACGAGATCTCTGGGACAATATCAAGTGCAATAATATTCACATTACTGGGGTCCCAGATGGAGAAGAGAGAGAGAAAAAGCCTGAGAAAATCTTTGAAGACTTAGAAGCTGAAAACTTCCTTAACCTGGGAAAGGAAACAGTCACCCAAGTCCAGGAAATGCAGAGTCCCATACAGTATTAACCTAAAGAGGAACACACACTCATTATAATCAAAATGACAAAAATTAAAGATAAAGAGAGAATATCAAAAGCAGCACAGGAAAAGCAACAAATAGCATTCAAGGGAGTTCCCATAAGACTATTGGCTCTTTTCTCGGCAGAAACTCTGCAGGCCAGAAGGGCGTGTCATGACATATTTAAAGTGATGCAAGGGAAAAACCTACAACCAAGAATACCCTACCCAGCAAAGATTCCATTCAGATTTCATGAGTAATCAAAAGCTTTACAGACAAGCAAAAGCTAAAAGTATTCAGCACCACCAAGACAGCTTTACATCAAATGTTAAAGAAACTTCTTTAGGTTAAAAAGAAAAGTCCACAGTGAAAAACAAGAATGTTATGAAATGAAAAAATCTCATCAGTAAAGGCAAACAAGCAATAAAGGTAGGAACTCATCCACACACAAAGCTAGTAGGGAGGTTTAAAGACAAAAGTATTAAAATAATCTATTTCCACGGTTAAGGGCTAAACAAAACAATTAGATATAAATATAATATCAAGAACAGTAATCATAGGGGAGGAGAGTACAAATAGAGGGTTTTTAAAATGCATTTAAAAGTAAGACATCAGTAACTTAATTATGTGTATATATAGACTGCTATACAAAAATCTCATAGTAACTGCAAACCAAAAATCTATAATAGATATACACACAAAAAATAAAAAGAATCCAACACAACACTAAAAATAGTCATCAAATCACAAGAGAAGGGGACAAACTAAGAAAGGGGGAAAAAGGCCTACAAAACAAATCCAAAACAATTAACAAAATGGCAATAAGAACATACATATTGATAATTACCTTAAATGTAAATGGATTAGATGCCCCATCCAAAAGGCAGAGATTGCATGAATGGTTATAAAAACAAGACCCGTATATATGTTGTCCACAAGACACTGACTTCAAATCTAGAGACACATTCAAATTGAAAATGAGGGGATGGAAAAAGATATTACATGCAAATAGAAATTTTAAAAAGCCAGAGTAACAGTACTTATATCAGAAAAAAAAAACAGTAGATCTTAAAATGAAGACTGTTACAAGACAAAGAGAAATGCTACATAGTGATCAAAGGATCAATCCAAGCAGAAGACATAACAATTGTAAATATATATTCACCCAACATAGGGGCACCTCAGTATACAAGGCAAATGTTAAGAGACATAAAAGGGGAAATTCACAATAACACAGTAATAGTGGGAGACATTAACACTCCACTTTTATCAATGGACAGATCATCCATACAGAAAATGAATAATGAAACACAGGCTTTAAATGACACATTAGACCAAATAGACTTAATTGATATTTATAGAGCATTCCACCCAAAAGCAGCAGAATACACATTCTTCTCATGTACACGTGGAACATTCTCCCTGATAGACCACATGCTGGGCCACAGAAAAAGCCTTGATATTTTAAGAAAATTGAAATCATATCAAGAATCTTTTTTTTTTAACCAGAGTGTTATAAGAGTAGAAATCAACTGCAAGGAAAAAACTGCAAAAAACACAAACTCATAGAGGCTAAACAATATGCTACTAAACAACCAATTAATCATTGAAGAAATCAAAGAGGAAATAAAAAAAATACTTAGAGAGAAATAAAAAGGTAAGCACAACAACCAAAACCTATTGAATGCAGCAAAAACACTACACCAAGAGGGAAGTAGTTAGCAATACAAGCTTACCTCAGAAAACAAGAAAATATCAAGTAAACAACCGAATTTTACACCTAAAGCAACTAGAGAAAAAAGAACAAACAAACCCATTATTAGTAGAAAGAAAGAAATCATAAAGAACGGAGGAGAAATAAATAAAATAGAGACTGAAAAAGCAACAGAAAAGATCAATGGAACTAAGAGCTGGTTCTTTGAGAAGATAAACAAAATTTAGCCAGACTCATCAAGAAAAAAAGGAGAGGGCCCAAAACAATAACATCAGAAATGAAAAAGGGACAGTTACAACAGATACCACAGAAATACAAAAGATCATAAAAGACTACTCTGAATTACTACATACCAATATAATGGACAATCCAGAAGAAATGGACAAATTCTTAGAAATGTGCAATCTCCCAAGACTGAAAGAGGAAGAAATGGAAAATATGAGCAGACCAATTACCAGTATGAAATTGAATCAGTAATTTTAAAACTCCCAACCAACAAAAGTTCCAGACCTTAAATGTAAATGGATTAGTTTTGGCTTCACAGGTGAATTCTACCAAATATTTTGAAAAGACTTAACACCTACTCAAACTCTTCCAAAAAACTGAAGAGGAAGGAACACTTCCAAATTCATTCTATGAAGTCAGCATAACTCTGATACCAAAACCAGACAAAGACATCACACAAAAAAAGAAAATTACAGGCCAATATCACTGATGAAACTAGATGCAAAAATCCTCAACAAAATACTAACAAACTGAGTCCAGCAATACATTAAAAGGATCATACACCATGATCAAGTGGGATTTATCCTAGGAATTTTCCAATATCCACAAATCAATCAGTATGATACACCACATTAAAAAACTTGAAGAATGAAAACCATGTAATCACTTCAATAGATGCAGAAAAAGCTTTTGATAAAATTCAACATCCATTTATGATGAATACTCTCCAGACAGTGGGCATAGAGGGAATCTACCTCAACATAATAAAGGTTATATATGACAAATTCACAGCTAACATCATACTCAATGGTGAAAAGCTGAAAGCTTTACCTCTAAGATCAGGAACAAGACAAGGATGTCCACTCTGACTACTTTTACTCAACATAGTATTGGAAGTTCTACCCACAGCAATCAGAGAAGAAAAAGAAAAACAAAATAATCCAAATTGGAAAGAAATAAGTAATACTGGCACTGTTGGCAGATGACATGATACTATATATAGAAAATCCTAAAGAGGCCACTAGAAAAATACTAGAGCTCATCAATGAATTCAGTAAATTTGCAGGATACAAAATTAATATACAGAAACTGGTTGCATTTCTGTATTGTAACAACAAACTAACAGAAAGAGAAATTAAGGAAACAATCCCATTTACCATCACATCAAAAAGAATAAAGTACCTAGGAAAAAAACCCACCTAAGGAGGCAAAACACCTATACTCAAAAAAACTGTAATACACTGATACCACTGAAAGAAATTGAAGATGACACAACAGATGGAAAGATATAATGTGTTCTTGGCTCAAAAAATCAATATGGTTAAAATAACTGTATTACCGTGGCAATCTACAGATTCGAGGCAATCCCTATCAAAATACCAAAGATATTCTTCATGGAATCAGAAATAATAATTTTATAATTTGTATGGAAACCCAAAGCCCCAAATAGCCAAAACATCTTGAGAAAGGAGAACAGAGCTGAAGGAATTACACTCCCTGACCTCAGACTATGCTACAAATACACAGTAATTAAAACAGTATGGTACTGACACAAAAACAGACACATAGATAAAATCAATGGAACAGGTTAGACAGCCCAGAAATAAACCCATGCACTTATGGTCAATCTATGACAAAGGAGGCAAGAATATATAGTTGAAAAAGAACAGTCTCTTCAGTAAATGGTGTTGGGAAAACTGGACAGCTACATGTAAAAGAATTAAATTAGAAGTTTATCTAATGCATACAAAAATAAACTCAAAATGGATTAAAAACTCAAATTAAGA
The DNA here is from genome assembly GCF_964165515.1 of Mesoplodon bidens. NCBI lineage: Eukaryota > Metazoa > Chordata > Mammalia > Artiodactyla > Ziphiidae > Mesoplodon > Mesoplodon bidens. Next base: position 58,898,498 of record NC_138169.1, on the reverse strand, counting down.
CTGAACATATAAAACTACTAGAACAAAACATATGCAGAACACTCTGACATAAATCAAAGCAATATTTTTTTGATCTTTCTTCTAAAGTAAAGGAAATAAAAGCAAAGATAAACAAATGGGACCTAATTAAACTTAACCTCTTTCCCACAGAAAAGGAAACTATCAACAAAATGAAAAAACAACAACCTATGAATGAGAGAAAAAATTTGCAAATGTTATGAATTATAAGGGATTAATATCCAACATATATAAACAGCTCATACAACTCAATATCAAAAAAACCCAGCAACTTGTTTAAAGAATGGACAGAAGAACTGAATAGACATTTTTCAAAAGAGAAAATGCTGATGATTAACAGGCATATGAAAAGATGCTTGACATCACTAATCATTGGGAAAATACAAATCTAAACCACAATGACATATGACCTCACACCTACCAGAATGACTATCATCAAAAAGACCACAAATAACAAATGTTGGCAAGATTTTGGAGGAAAGGGAATCCTCGTGCACTGTTTTTGGGAATGTAAGTTGGTGCAGGCACTGTAGAAAATAGTATGGAGGTTTCTCAGAAAACTGAAAATAGAACTAGCATATGAGCCAGCAATTCCACTTCTGTGTATCTATCCAAAAAAAAAAAAAGAATACTAATTTGAAAAGATACATGCACCCCAATGTTCATAGCAGCATTATTTACAATTGCCAAGATATGGAAGCAACCTAAGTTGTTCATCAACAGATGAATGGATAAAGAAGATGTGGTATATATATATATACACAATGGAATACTACTTAGCCATAGAAAAGAACAAAATTGTGCCATTTGCAGCAACATTGATGAACCTGGAGGACATTATGACAAGTGATGACAGAGAAAGAGAAATACTATATCACTTATATATGGAATCTAAAAATACAAAAAACTCATGAATACAGCAAAAAAGCAGACTCACAGATATAGCAAACAAAGTTCTGGTTACCAGTGGGGTGAGAAGGGAGGGGAACTATTGGGGCAGCAGGAGCTACAAGCTATTCTGTGTAAGGTAAGCTTCAAGAATGCATTGAACAACATGGGGAATATAGCCAATATTTTGTAATAACTGTAAATCGAGTGTAAGCTGTGAATATTGAAAAAAAATAAAAAAAACAAAGTTATTCAGGTTCTGCCTTTGCCACTTGAAATTCTTGTTCTTGAGGTCCAGACACTATGTAATGAGGACCAATCTAAATATTGGAGAGAGCCATGAGGACAAAGCAACATCCAGCCTCACATCTGTCCCTGCCAAGGCACCACACCGGTGGGCAAAGCCATTCTGCATGTTCTAGTACCAGCTGCCATTTGACTGCAATCTCATAAGATATCCTAGTCAATCCATAAGGGTCATTAAAATCTCCCAGCTGAGGCGTGTCTAGATTTCTGACACACGGAATCATGGACAAATAAAATTGAATTATTTAAAACACCATGGTTAGGAGTGATTTTTCATGCAGCAATGGATAATCAAATAGGACCCTTCCTACTTTCCAGAATCAGAACAACTGTTTCTCAAGTTGAATAAGAAATGACTCCTATATACCATCAATCTGCTTCAATCTCCTCTGCTGCATCACTGTGATCCTCACAGTCTCACAATTTCTCCAAACAAACAAAATTGATAATCCAGAAACCATGCTTGGTTTAAACTGTGATCCATTATTAGATTTCATGTAGTTCATTATAGTTTATTCTCATCTGATCAGACTATCAGATGGACAAACTATGATTACCTTGTCTCTGAGATCTCTGCAATGTAACAATACTTAAGTTGTCCTTATACTCCTTACGAGACTAAAAGACAAAAACCTAATTCAGGGATAAGGCAAATCATCTCAAAATTCCATCGCTGTTATTTGTACAAAGTTGCATTACTGAGATGTTGCATACAAATCAAATTTTTCTAAATCAAGTTCTCTAAATCAAGTAGTTTATAATTTGAGATGCTACATCTTTATTTGCACTGACCTTAAATTTGACTGGATTTTAATAATTTATGTTATTCCAGCTAATGACTTATTTTAGACTGCTCAAACTACCCTGTTAATAAAACCTTTTGCTAAAGTAAGAATCTTCACTAAAACAAATAGTTTTCTTCTATGTTAAGTGTTTTATACATTTTAACTTTCGTATCTAATGCATTTTAAGTTTTCTTAAAGTGAAATGATCTCATATAAAAGCCAATGTTTATAAATTTATGCTTAACACAGAAACATATCCCTATGATTTAGTGCAATGCATTTTTGTATATTTCACTTAAAATTAAAGCATCTTAAAGTGGCAGCTAACTATTTTTCAGGAGTTATACCATTTATTTTCCTCTGCACCTGTTCTGCTGCCTTGCTTTTTTTTCCCCTTTCTACCATGTTTAATTAGATATGGTTACATTATTATGGGTTAGGAATTCAAGTTTATCTCAGCAGCTAAATATGAATCTATTCTCAGATACTTGACAGAGAGGAAGAAGAGAGGTATAGATCTAGTGGTAAACCCTTCAGATACTCCTCTGAAAAGTGGGGACAGTGTAGTTTTTTTAGGACTTCTGGAAAGTGGCATAAGAGAGCATCCTGAGATGTGTGTGACCGTCAGTGATCACATGACCACCCTTGTTTCACTTCTCAGAATTCCTAGAAAACATAAACATTTATTTGGATGCCAGTCAAGAGAACTGTAAGTAACTCTGAGAAAGCTAGTGAATTTGAGAATATTAGGGAAACTTCTTCAGATAGAAGTTAATCAGATTATCTCTAGAATGATTGCTCTCCATGACTCCAATGCTGGCGGACATGTGCTTTCCTCTCACCCTCCTGTCCCTGCTTCTGCTTTCTGCTCAAAAGTGGTCCTCTGCATCTCACAAAGGAATATTCAACAAGACCCCTATCTTTGCCTGAGTAATTTCACATTAGCAGCGATGTGAATCACAAGCATTATAAATGCCACTGAAAGAAATAACAAAAAATACATTAAGCTGAGTAATTTAGTGGATTTGACAAACTTTTCCTTTTAGATAAAAGCAAGATAGTCACAGAAAGTGCCAAAAACATGAAAACTCAAATTACTATCTTTTAAAAACTGCTCATGTACCAACCTCTCAAATAATGAAGTGTTGATATGCAAATTTGGCTTCTGGTTGGGTGTTTGTGATGGAAATAATTATTCCTGTAATTGTACCATGTTTTTTATTTTCTTTTCAAAATGCTTTCAATTCACACTTTATTTTAATCATATAACTGCCCTGTGTAGTTGTAAGGCAAGCATTTGATGGATGAGGATATTTGAGAAGTGAATATATTGATAGAAATTGAGGTAAATTATTGTTGTTAGTGACAAAATTAAGACTAAAACCCAGATCATATGTAATCCTTTTATTACATCAATATTTAAAGTTAGGTCACTGTTTCATTTTTGTTTGTTTTGGTTTTTTTGGTTTTGTTTTTTTCATCTAAAGCAAAAGCAAAAACAAAAATGTTGACACCTGAGTCATCTATAACTCAAAGGAGTTTTGTGAAGATTTCAAGAGTAATACTGTTAAACTCTCAAAGGTATGGAAGGAAATCATGCTGATGTTTTGTTCAGTGCTGAGAGGCAGAGAAGTAGGATTCTCATTTGGCAGCTCTTCTTCCTCCTGCCTACACTGAAAGGTATTGAAAGGAAAGAAGGCTGCTGATGAAAGCTGTTTCTTATCACGTTTGTTTAGTATAGGTGTCTGCATTCTTAATGCATTTTGGTGAACCACAAGTCCCTTTCTTCCAAGAAAAATAAACAAGTTTTAGTGCCTGATTTTTTAAAATTATCATTCATCTCTTTGAGCTAAAATATTGTATTTAAAGTCTAGTATTTTATCTGTGAACAATATTCATTCTGACACTGATGATGCTGATGATGCATTTACTATTTGCAAGGCTCTGTGCCAGGCACTTAACACACATCATTGTATTTATTCCTTACCAGAAGCTCATGAGTAGGCTCTTTTATGATACCTATTTACCTATGAGTCCACTGAGCTTTAATACTTTCAGTAGGGCTTCTCTGGTGGCGCGGTGGTTGAGAGTCCACCTGCCGATGCAGGAGACACGGGTTTGTGTCCCGGTCCGGGAAGATCCCACATGCCGTGGAGCGGTTGGGCCCGTGAGCCATGGTCACTGAGCCTGCACATCCGGAGCCTGTGCTCCACAATGGGAGAGGCCACAACAGTGAGAGGCCCGCATACTGCAAAAAAAAAAAAATAATAATAACATAAAATACTTTCAGTAACTTGCTCAAGGTCACACAGCTAGTTAGAGTTGAGAGACAATATCCACTGTGTTCTCATTTGAAATATCACTATGTTAGACTGTTGGCCTGTAAGCCATTATTATTTTCATGATTTTTTTTTAAATATCAGCTTCTGGACCTTAGCATACTTCTCAGAGAATGGAACATAATCAATTGTATTTCATTGGCAAGATGGATCACAAAGGATCAGAATGATAACTCTTTGGATGTGGAGTGAGGAGCTCCAGTACCTGGACAAATGAGTAATAGCCAGAATTTGGGGGAAGAGTGTGAGGGAAAATAAAAGAAAGAAAATGAGTTTCAAAACTACTCAAAGATAGTATTTTCTAATCAGTTGAACAAATTTGTCCAGATTCCATCTAGACTACTCTAAAGCCTTTTTAAAATTCCCAGACATTAAGTCTCTCAGCTTCCACTGGCTTTGTCCATATTTACAATATCTTCAACTGTCATACTGGAGAGTAAAAGGAGATAATTCCTGTTTTGTTTTTTTGTTTGTTTCTTTCTGGAAAATCCTAACCAACTGTGCAAAGTAAAAATGGTGCTATGAATGGAATGAATTTCAGAGATTTGGGAACTGGATTAGAAAAGTCTTACATCAGTAACAAACTGTTTTATCCTGAAGATAGACCGAGACAAATCCTTCAGGGCTGCCAGTCTAATTGCAGCTTAATACTCAGCTTGAGGTCTTGAAACTCTGCTTTCCACAGCCTGAATGCTGCTTGGGATCCTGAAATACTCTTTGTTTATTAATCAGTGAGCTATCTAATGAAAGTAGTTCTATTACTTTATTGAGAGGGGCATATGAAGGCTGTGGGAATCAGGGATTTTTGTACTAAGAAAAATACCTTCTATTTAGAGTTATATCAAGCACCTACTTATCTTTCCAGAGTGGTGGCAGCTTCAGAGTATAGTAAAGAAATGAGTAAAACTTAAAATCTCTTGCACAACAAAGGAAACCATAAATAAGATGAAAAGACAACCCACAGAATGGTAGAAAATATTTGTAAATGAAGCAACTGACAAAGGATTAATCTCCAAAATATACAAGCAACTCATACAGTGCAATATCAAAAAAAAACACAACAAAACAAAACAAAACAAAAACAAAAACAACACAATCAAAAAATGGGCAGAAGACCTAAATAGACATTTCTCCAAAGAAGACATACAGATGGCAAACAAACACATGAAAAGATGCTGAGCATCATTAATTATTAGAGAAATGCAAATCAAAACTACAATAAGGTATCACCTCACACTAGTCAGAATGACCATCATCAAAAAATCTTCAAACAATAAATGCTAGAGAAGGTGTGGAGAAAAGGGAACCCTCATACACTGTTGGTGGGAATGTAAATTGATACAGAGAGTATGGAAAACAGTATGGAGGTTCCTTAGAAAACTAAAAATAGAGCTACCATATGACCCAACACTTCCACTATTGGGCATATACCCAGAGAAAACTGTAATTCAAAAAAACACATGCACACCATTGTTCATGGCAGCACTATTTACAATAGCCAGGGCAAGGAAGCAACCTAAATGTCCTACATACATGTGAAGGGAAATTATTTAAGTCATTTGAGCAGAGCTGTAGCATGAATACATTTTTCATTTTCAGGCTAGGTATTGGGGTGGGGCAAGAATGGAAACAGGGAGACCAGTTAAGAGATTTAGCCATCAGGATGAGGAATGATGGTAACTTTAGTGAAAAGAGTAACACTAACTATTCACAGATTCCATACTCATGAAGCACACAGACAGGATGACAGGTGACAAACTACAGTAGAGATTTGGAGACCTTCCATGTATGGATGAGCTATACTACATCCTTCAGTGGCACCTGAGGTCATCATTGTATTATCACATTATACAGTGTGTGTCCATCATGGACTCCTAAGACAAGGTTAAGAAATATATTTGGTAAATATATTTTAGAAAGTAAAAAAATATATTGTATAAATAGTCCTTGAGTTTCAGTCTTTACTGAGACACTGCTGTGTTCTTGGAAAAATCAGTGGTAGACACAAGATGGACACCCAGATTCCCCTTCAAAGAAGTACTTCCTGAATAGCACAAAGGTAGGCGTTATAATCAGTAGACATCTTCCAGCCATCAAATACTTCAGGATCAGCCTCAGCTACACAAAGTCTCCTTACCTGAGGTCATAGCCTTCCTGGGGGAAACTCATTTCCAGTGTGGTGTGGGCATAAATGTCCAGTCATTGCAGCCCAATGTGGGTCACTGGGAAAAGCAAATCTTGCTCCAGATCCCTTCACTGGTTTGGCAAGAACTTTGTCAGTCTTGCCTTGAGGGTCAACCTTTCCCTCTTCCTAATCCAGTTTCCTTCTCCTTCCTTTCATGAGTGTTGATCCCTAATAAATATCATGTACTCTAAAATGTGTCTCAGTGTCTGCTTCTATAAAATGGAGATATTAATACCTATTTCATAGGTTATGAGGTGGGGTAGATGAGATTATGTCAGTAGATTATCTAGCATAGATAGTGTTTGGCACAAATTAGGAACTCAATAAATATTAGGTACTACCATCCTCATCCCTCACCTGAATTGTTGCAATAGTCTTTGGTTATTATCATGTTCTGATCTGTTATTTTGCAAGTTATAAACTAGCAAACCAAAAGTATAAGAATTTGGTGAAAAGAAATAATTAATCCTGACTTAAGGCTCAGGGAACTTTGTGATGACCAGTGCAGAGATATCAACGCATGGATTTTGCAAAATCAATTTTGTAATTATTTTTTCTAATTTTCAGCTGTGAAACATACAGTAACAATTTTGAAGTAACTGAATTCTGAAAAATAGATCTCTGTATAAATCATTGTTTTCTTCCTTTAGTTCATTAATTAAGTAAACCTGCATAATCTGAAGATATACGAGCAAGCCAAAAAAATATTGAGCATTCCAGAAAAGTTAAGCTAATTTTTCCATGTACAAACAAACTCACTATGGATGAGACCTGTAATTCTCAAAGTGTGGTGCACAAACCAGAAGAATCAGTATCACCTGGAAACTTTGTTAAAAACAAATTATCAAGTCCCAGCATAGTCCTACTAAACCAGAAAACCTGGGGATAGGCACAACAATCTATTTTAACAAATTCTCTGGGTGGTTCTGAACCATGCTAAAGTTAGGGAATCACTGGGCTAGAATATAGATGAATGGACATAAACGGTAATTTTATCCTTTAGGTCCTGTAAGAAAGCCTAGATACTACAAATAGTTCAAAGGTCTTGAACAAAATATTTGAGACCTAGAAGAAAAAAAAAGTAAATAAACAAACACCCTTACATGTGCACACACATATTTAAAATATAAAAATATTTTTTAAAATAAAATTAATTAGTGCTTATATAAAAACAGTGAAAAAATATTATAGATTAAATCAATGTGTTATAAAAATCTAAATTGCTCTGTATATACTGTGCAACTCCCACTAAATGGATTTTTATTTGTCAGTTTTTTGTTTCGTTGGAGTAGAGATTGTATCTGCTCAGTTTGAATTAACATAACTTCTTGCTTCCCTTCCTTATTTAAATATTATACTGTATTGTTTGTTTTTCATGGATCATTGACTACATTTATCAAATTGATAAGTCAGTGAAAGCTTATAGAAATGAGCTTGCTTCTTCTTAGGGAAAAGAGGGGGAAAAACGCTGTATGTAGAATATTGCTAGTTCCTTGAAATGAAACCCAAGGTTACAAAATTGCTCAGAATAGATCTCTTATGATTTTTCAAGCCAATCATTTAAAACAGCTGCACAAAAGGAAATAAATACTGAAGTAAAGTTTTAAATTTTATATTATTCTATCCAAGATTTCAGCTTTCCATGTGTTTTCCTAGGTATCCTGACCAACCCAAACTCTGACATTTGTGAGAACTTTCTTCAATTATCGGTTAGGTTTCTGGCTATTCCCAATAAATCAGTGTGTGTGTGTGTGTGTGTGCACGCACATACACACACACACAGTTATGTATATAGGTACAGGTATCTTAAAGACCAAGGTAATCCTATAAATCCAAAATAATGATCTAGGTCAAATTACAAATACTGTGAAAGAGGAAAACTTGCTATTTGCACTTTGGAAACCTTTAAACTTTATCTCACCACATGTTTAAGAAACTACATAATCCATCCTGTTTTAAAACTTTCATATTTCAAAATATGAAATAATTATAGAGGCAAAGGAGGTTGTGAACAAATGTGTAAAAAGCCCCATGCACCCTTCCCATAGCATCCCCAATATTAACAAATTATAAAACTGTAAAATGATATCAAAAATGAAAAAAAATGACATTGGTTCAATTCATAGAGCTTATTAAACTTCACTAGTTATACACATGCTCATTCATGTATGTGTGTATAATTACATGCAGTTCTATTACATATATAGCTTGCATACACCACCACAATCAAGATATTCAACTGTACCATTACCATAAGATTCCCTCATGTTGCTCCTTACAGCTACATCCACCCCCTATCTATCCCAATCCCTACCTCCTAGAAACCACTAGTCCATAGTACAGTCTCCACCTTTACAATTATTTTACTTTTTGATTTTTTACTTTTTGATTTATTATGTACGTGAAATCATCTAGTATGTATCCTTTGGAGGCTGGCTTTTTTCATTCAACATTATATCCTGAGGTACATCAACTTTTTATGTTTATCAATAATGTGTTTCTTTTTATTACTGAATAGTATTCAATTTGGATAGTACCATAGTTTGTTTATCCATTCACCATTTATGATGACATGGGCAATTACCGGTTTTCAGTTATCATGATTAAAGCTTCTATGAACATTCATATAAAAGTTCCTACATGAACTCGTCTATAATTCATTGGGATAGATGCACAAGAGTGAAATTGTTGGGTCTTATAAGTCAATTTTTAGTTTTGAAAGGAAGCAACCAAGTATTCTCCAGGGTGGCTGTACACTTTTACATTCTCACCCCTGTCAACTTTAGAAGTTATCACTATTTTTCATTTTAGATATTCTGCTGGGTATATAATGATATCTCACTATGGTTTTAGTTTGCATTTATCCAATAACTAATGATATAGGACATTTTTTCCTGCCTTTATTGGCCACCACTATAGCCTCTTAAGTGAAATATTTGTGTACGTCCTTTGTCCATTTTATAGTTGGATTATTATTTTTTAATATTGTTTTGAGAGTTCTTTGTATATTCTAGATTCAAGCACTTTGTCATATGTGAAAAGCAAATATTTTATCCAAGCCCATGATTTGACTTTTCATCTTTCTAGTGTGATCTTTTGTTGGGAAAATTTTTTTTTAATTTGATTAGGTCTATTTATGGATTTTTCCTCTTATGGATCACTAATTTGGTATTAAATTGAAGAACACACTTAACCAAAGATTTCTCCTATGCTGTCTTCTAGAAGAGAGTAAGTTTTATGTGTTACTTTTAAGTGCACAGTCCATTTTGAATTAATTTTTGTATAAAGTGTTCATTTTGTGATGATGGATGTTTAATTGCTCCAGCACCATTTACAGAAAAAGTCATCCCTTCTCTATTGAAAATTATTTTGCACCTTTGTCAAAAATTAATTGGGTATATTTGTGTGAATTTAGGTCTGGGTTCTTGATTATGTTCCATTGATCTATGTACCTATCCATTGCCAGTGTCAAACTGATTTGATTACTACATCTATATAGTAAGCTTTAATATCAAGAATTCTAATTTTTCCTTCTTTTTAAAGTTGTTTTGGGTATTTTAGTGTCTTCCTTTTCCATATGGATTTTATAATAAGTTTCTCCATGTTTTCAAGAGGAGGCAAGTATATACAATGGAGAAAATACAGTCTCTTCAACAAGTGGTGTTGGAAAAACTGGAAAGCTATGTGTAAAACAATTAAATTAGATTATTCCTTCACACTATATAAAAAATAAATTCAAGATGGTTTAAAGACCTAAATGTAAGACATGACACCATAAAACTCCTAAAAGAGAACAAAGGCAAAATATTATCTGAAATAAATAGTAACAATATTTTCTTAGATTAGTCTCCCAAAGCAAAAGCAATAAAAGCAAAATTAAACAAATGAGACCTAATCAAACTTTAAAGCTTTTGCAAAGCAAAGAAAACCATCCAGAAAGTGAAAAGACAATATATGGAATGGGAGAAAATATTTGTAAGTGATGTGAAAAACATATTTTGAACCAATTTTTTTCCAGACATATGCCCAAGAGTGGGATTTCTAGATCATATGGTAGCTCTATCTTTTTAGTTTTTTAAGTAACATCCATACTGTTCTCCACAGTGGCTGTACCAATTTACATTCCCACCAAAAGTGTAGGAGAGTTCCCTTTCTCCACACCCTCTCAAGCATTTATTGTTTGTAGATTTTTTTATGATGGCCATTCAGACTGCATTGAGGTGATATCTCATTGTAGTTTTGATTTGCATTTCTCTATTAATTAGTGATGTTGAACATTTTTTCATGTGCATGTTGGCCATCTATATGTCTTCTTTGGAGAGATATCTATTTAGGTCTTCTTCCCCCTTTTTGATTGCGTTGTTTGCTTTTAAGGTATTGAACCACATGAGCTGTTTGTAAATTTTGGACACTAATCCTTTGTCAGTGGTATCATTTACAAATATTTTGTCCCATGTTGTGGGCTGTCTTTTCATTTTAAGTCTTTTCATTTGTTTATGGTTTCTCTTTTGGTGCAAAAGCTTTTGAGTTTAATGAGGCCCCATTTGTTTATTTTTGTTTTTATTTCATTTACTCTAAGAGATGGATCAAAAAAGATATTGCTGTGATTTATGTCAAAGAGTATGCTTCCTATATTTTCCTCTAAGAGTTTTATAGTATCTGGTCTTATATTTAGGTCTTTAATCCATTTTGAGTTTATTTTTGTGTGTGGTATTAAAGAGTGTTCTAATTTCTAAAGGATACAGGCACCTTAAAGTTCATTGTAGCACTGTTTACAATAGCCAAAACATGGAAGTAACCTAAATGTCCATTGACAGATGAATGGATAAAAAAGTTGTGGTACGTATATACAACAGAATGTTACTCAGTAATAAAAAATAATGACATAATGCTATTTGCAGCAACTTGGATGGACCTGGAGATCACCATACTAAGTGAAGTCAGTCAGAGAAAGACAAATACCATATGGTATTACTTATATGTGGAATATAAAAAAAATAATGATACAAATGAACTTATCTACAAAACAGAACAGACTTACAGAGTTAGAGGGTGAACTTATGGTTACCAGAGGGGAAATATGGTGAGGAAGTATAGACTGGGAGTTTGTGACTGACATGTACACACTGCTATATTTAAAATAGATAATCAACAAGGACCTGCTGTATAGCACAAGGAACTCTGCTCAGTATTCTGTAATAACCTAAATGGGAAAATAATTTGAAAAAGAATAAAAAATAAAGTTGCCCAAGGAAAATGAAAAAAAAAAGTCTACAAATAATAAATATTGAAGAGGATATGGAGAAAAGCAACCCTGTACACTGTTGGTTAGAATGTAAATTAGTGCAACCACTATGGAAAACAGCATGGAAGTTCCTTAGAAAACTAAAAATAAGACAACCATATGATCCATGAATTCCAGTCTGGAATATATTACCAGAAAAAATGAAAACTCTAATTTGAAAAGATGCATGCACCCCAATTTTCATAGCAACTTTATTTACAATTGTCAAGATATGGAAGCAACCTGAGTGTCCACTAACAGATGAATGGATAAAGAAGATATATATAATATTATGCATCCATTAAAAAAGAATGAAATATTTTCATTTACAGCAACATGGATTGACCTAGAGAATATTATGCCTAGTGAAGTAAGTCAGACAGAGTAAGGCAAATACTATATGATATTGCTTATATGTGGAATCTAAAAAATAATGCAAATGAATCTATATACAAAATAGAAATATATTCACAGACATAGAAAACAAACTTATGGCTACCAAAGGGGATAGGGTAAGAGGATGGACAAATTAAGAGCATAGGATTAAGAGATAAAAACTACTATACATAAAACAGATAAGCAACAAGGATTTACTGTATATCACAGGGAATTAAACACAGTATTTTACAATAACCTGTAATTAAACATAATCTGTAAAAAATAAAATCACTATGATGTACACCTGAAACTAACACAGTATTGTAAATCAGCTATACAACTAAAAAAAAAACAAGAAAAAATGTCTACAGATTAATTTATAGTGAATTTACATTTTTACTATGCTAAATCTTCCAATCCATTAATATGATCTGCCTCTCCAAACATTTAGATCCTCAATGATTTATTAATCTGCATTTTATAATTTTCATCATGCAGATACAATAGATGTTAGACTCATACTTAAGTAATTTTATTTGGAGCAACTGCAAATGATATTGTGCTTTTTTTTTTTCTGTTTCCAATTGTTCCTTGTCAGTATATTGAAATGTAATTCAGTTTTGTGTCTTGTTATTATATTCTATAACTTCACTGAACTTATTAATTCTCAAAATTGATTTTCTCTTGGGGTTTTCTATGTAATCAATCTTGCCATTTACAAATAGAGACAGCTTTATTTCTTCCTTTCAACTGTGTATGCCCATTACTTCCCTTTCTTGTCTTATTGCAGTGGCAAAAAACTTCTAGTACTATGTTACATAAGTGTAAGGAAAAGAGACATCCTTGAATTGAACCCAGTCTTAGAGAGAATGCAGTCATTGATACGATCATAGAGTTTTCCTCCTTTATTCTGTTCATATCGTAGATTACAATGCAACGTTTTCAATGTTCAATAACACTTGTGTATCTGGAATAAATCTTATTTTATCATGGGATATTATTCTTTTTATACATGGTTGTACAATATTTTGCTAAAATGCTGTTGAATATTTAGCATCAGATTCGTGAGAGTTACAGGTTTCTAATTTTCATTTTCTGTGATGTTTTTATCTGGTTTGGTTATCAGAGTAATACTGGCCTCATAATATGAAATGGGAAATATTTCCTGTTCTTCTATTTTTTGAAGAGATTGTGTAAAATTTGTGTTAATTCTCTTTTGAGTGTTTAGTAATACTTTTTATTAAAACTATCTGGGCCTGGATGTTTCTTGCTTGGTAGCTTTGAAAATTAAAATTCAATTTCTTAATAGTTTTGGACTATTCATTTTATCTGTTTGATTTTGACAGAGTTTTGTCAGTTTGTAGTTTTCAATGAAGTTATTGATTTCCTCCAAATGTTCAGTTGATGAGTGTGAAGTTTTTCATATTCCCTTATTATCCTTTTAATGATTGTAGGATCCGCTGTGATATTTTGTTTCCTTCCTGATACTAGTTTTTCAGTCTTCTCTCTTTTTATCCCTTGCCAGTCTCTCCAGAAGTTTACAGATTTTATCTTTTTTATAAGAATCAATTTTAGTTTGATTAGTTTTCTCTCTGGGTTTCCTCTCTAATTTGTAATTTTTGCTCTTTATTATTTCCTTCCTTCAACTTGTTTTGTATTTATTTTTCTCCTCTTTCTTTTTCTGTTTATTTTTTGGTGTCTTGTGTTTTCACTTATATATTTATTATGTTTATTGCTATTTTTATTCATTCTAATCTTCTTTGCTTTCTGAAGGTCCCATTCTTCTGTTATCATTTTATTTCTGTTTGTAAGAGTTTTATTTTGTTTTGTTTTGTTTACCATTCTTTAAAAGTAGATTTGCTAGCGATGAATTCTTAGTTTCCTTTCATATGAGAGTGTCTTTATTTTTTCTTTATTACTGAAGGATAATTTCACCAGATATAGGATTTGGATTTGACAGTTCTTTTCTTTCTGCCCTTGAAAAAGCTTGCACTACTTCCTTCTGACCTCAATGGATTCAGATGAGAAATTCTCTGTCATTTAACTTACTTTTCCTTTAGAGGTGATGTATCATTCCTCTATGGATATTTTGAAGATTTGTTGTTTGTCTTTATTTTTCAGAACTTTAATTATGATGTGTCTTGGTGTAGATTTACCTGGGTTTATAATCCTTGGATTTTACTCAGCTTCTTGAATCTGTAGGTTTATGTGATTTTCCAAATTTGCTAAGTTCTCAACCATTATTCTGTTAAACACTTTTGAAATTCCACAACATTTCTCTTCTCACTCAGGGCTCTGATGTCTAGAATGTTAGGTATTTGTCATTATTCTACAGATCCATAGAAGTTTTATTTTTTCTTTCAATGTACTTTCTCTCTGTTGTTCAGACTGAATAAATTTTATTGACCTGTCTTTGATTTAACTAATTCTATCTTTTGCCTTCTCCACTCTACTATTGAGGCCATCCAGTGAGATTTGTTTTTGTTTTTGTTTTTGTTTTTCTTCTTATTTTTGGTTGGTATGTTTTTCACTTGTATGATTTCTGTTTGATACTTTTTTATACCTCCTATTTCTTTCTTGAGTTCTTTTTTTTTATTTCTTTCATAAGAATTTGTAATGATTTTTGAAACATTTTATGATAGCTGCCCTAAAATCCTTATTAGATAATTTTACTATCTGATTCATATTAGTAATAGAATCTGAATGATTGTATTTTTAATTCAGATCATGATTTTTCCAGTTTTTATACTGATGAATGATTTTTATTGTATCTTTCACGTTTTAGTCATTATGATAGGAGATTCTTCATCCTATTTAATTCTTCTATTTTAGCAGGTGGTTACCATATTTAGGCTAATATGTGATTTCTGCCTTACATTTGTGGCGTTTAGACCCAATGACAGTTTTATTTTTATACTCCTTGCAATGGTATTCTGGTCTGTTTTATTTCTTTAGTGCTGTTGGAGCTCCTGCTCCAGTCCCTAATGGTGTTGTCTAAAGGGTTGGAAGAAACTTTTCCAGACCACTGATTTCTCTGAACTAACTTCTATGTGAAGTAAGGGCAGAAGCTCTTGGGCCTATGTCTCTTTGTTGAAGGGAAGGAGAATAGAAGGCAGGTGTGATGCAGGCTCTGTGAAAGGATTACTCTACCTGCCAGTGCTCTAGTTGTAAAGTGGGTCCTGGAATAGTTCTGTTTCCTCTGCTGCTGTTCATGACAGATTGGACTTCCATATAGCTCTTTTTAATGTTATCCTGTTTCCAAATGACAAAATCCAGTAGTGGGTCCCAAGCAAAATGATGGTTCCTATCAGAGTTTCCATCCACTAAACATTCTTTATCCTTAACATATCACTAGAAGGTAGCATTGCTGAGCTCCAGAGAAATATTTCCCATGCATATTCCCACTTTATTTCCTGCCTGTGCTCATGCTGAACATCTAAGGCTTTTTCTATTTGCTTTTTCAGTCTCACCAATTTTCTCTATCCCCCAAAGCCGAGCTCAAAGTAAAATTTCTCTACCATGCCTTAGCCAAAATAATTCCAGATAGAACTTTTCTTTTTTGAATTCCTTCAGTTCACCCTGATGTTACAACTACTCTTTTTTTAGGCTATGTTTATTTATTTTCTGAATTATGCTTTAAGCACCTCAAGGTGAGTATCTTTTGATTTTAATTCTCTTCAATCCCTCATCAACTTTAACAGTGTCTTTTTTACATATAAGGTGTTGTATAAGCACTGATTTGTTGATTTCAAACTGAGGTTCAAGTAGTGCTGACCTCTTTTAATCTCATTGTCAGAATGAACAAAGCAACCCTGAAAGCTGGATTTGGAAGGAATTTTAGCTTTAATTTAGTCCAATACACTCATTTTAAACAGTACAATTTGAGTTAAAGGACACAGAGACAAACAGATGGTCAAGAGCAAAACAGAGAGCAAACTACAGCCAGTCTTCTCATGATCACATCAATGTGTCCACCATTAAACTTGCCTTTTCTCTACAAAGTATTACTTTTACATGATTTTATAAATTAAGCTTTCTTCTGAGCAGGAAGGGAAGGGAGAGGAAAATAATAGCTGTAAAATTAAGAAGCCAAACCTGATATCGGCCTACTGAAGAGGGTTGTACCCTACCACATCCACAAGAAATTCTGAAGGAGAATCTTTATTAGAACTCTTGGAAAATACCCTTTTAGGCTGCACTAGATTGGAATATTTATTATTATTATTTTTACTTTTAGTAAAGACTTTCATGCATGCAGAAAATTATGACAATAATAAGTGTATGGCTTAAATAATTAACAAAACTAAGCATATTTGTGTAACCACCACACAGATCGAGAAATAGAAAATAGCACCTTGGAAATGCCCTTGTTTTTTCTGAAGAGCTTTACTTCTTCCTTCTACTTGCAAGAAAACCACCATCTTGATTCTTAACCACTTTAGTTAGTTTTGCTTTTATACTTTAAATAAATGAAATTAAAACACGATTCACATGTTTCTGACTTCTTTCAGAATATTGTTCAACACTGTATTTGTGAGATTCATCTATGGGTTTATGTGCTTATTTGTTATAATTATAATAATATATTATTTTGTATGAATATACCAGAATTTATTTATCCATTCTGTTGTTAATGGACACTTAGATTGTGTCCAGTTTGGGGGTCTTATGAATAATGAGGTTACTGTTGTTTCTTTTATTATTTGAAGCACTCATGCAGTATTTTTATTGGGTTTATATTTAGTGTGTAATTGCTAGGTCATAAGACTTGCATATGTTCAACATCAGTAGATTTTGCCAAACTATTTTTTTTTTTTTTCATTTTTTTTTTTTTTTTTTTTTTTTGCGGTACGCGGGCCTCTCACTTGTGGCCTCTCCTGCTGCGGAGCACAGGCTCCAGACGCACAGGCTCAGCGGCCATGGCTCACGAGCCTAGCTGCTCCGCGGCATGTGGGATCTTCCCGGACCGGGGCACGAACCCGTGTCCCCTGCATCGGCAGGCAGACTCTCCATCACTGCGCCACCAGGGAAGCCCGCCAAACTATTTTTTTAACATCTTTATTGGAGTATAATTGCTTTACAATGGTGTGTTAGTTTCTGCTTTATAACAAAGTGAATCAGTTATACATGTACATATGTCACCATATCTCTTCCCGCTTCTGTCTCCCTTCCTCCCACCCTCCCTATCCCACACTGCTAGGTGGTCACAAAACAACGAACTGATCTCCCTGTGTTATGTGGCTGCTTCCCACTAGCTATCTATTTTAGGTTTGGTAGTGTATATGTGTCCATGCCACTCTCTCACTTTGTCACAGCTTACCCTTCCCCCTCACCATAACTGCAAGTCCATTCTCTAGTAGATCTGAGTCTTTATTCCCGTCTTGCCCCTAGGTTCTTCATGACCTTTTATTTATTTATTTATTTATTAGATTCCATATATATGGGTTAGCATACTGTATTTGTTTTTCTCTTTCTGACTTATTTCATTCAGTATGACAGACTCTAGTTTCATCCACCTCACTACAAATAACTCAGTTTCATTTATTTTTATGGCTGAGTAATATTCTACTGTATATATGTGCCACATCTTGCATATCCATTCATTTGTTGATGGACATTAGGTTGCTTCCATGTCTTGGCTATTATAAATAGATCTGCAATGAATATTTTGGTAAATGTCTCTTTTTGTATTATGGTTTTCTCAGGGTATATGCCCAGTAGTGGGATTGCTGGTATGGTATGGTAGTTCCATATTATTGTATGATAGTTCTATTTTTAGTATTTTAAGGAACCTCCATACTGTTCTCCATAATGACTGTATCAATTTACATTCCCACCAACAGTGCAAGAGGGTTATCTTTTCTCCACAGACTCTCCAGAATTTATTGTTTGTACATTTATGATGATGGCCATTCTGAATGGTGTGAGATGATATCGCATTATAGTTCTGATTTACATTTCTCTAATGATTAACGATGTTGAGCATTCTTTCATGTGTTTGCTGGCAATCTGTATATCTTCTTTGGAGAAATGTCTATTTAGATCTTCTGCCCAATTTTGGGTTGGGTTTTTTGTTATTTTGACATTGAGCTGCATGAGTTGCTTGTAAATAGTGGACATTAATCCTTTGTCAGTTGCTTTGTTTGCAAATATATTTTTCCCATTCTAAGGGTTGTCTTTTTGTCTTGTTTATGATTTCCTTTGCTGTGCAAAAGCTTTTAGTTTCATTAATCCCATTTGTTTATTTTTGTTTTTATTTCCATTTCTCTAGGAGGTGGGTCAAAAAGGATCTTGCTGTCATTTATGTCATAGAGTGTTCTGCCTATGTTTTCCTCAAAGAGTTTTACAGTGTCTGGTCTTACATTTAGGTCTTTAATTGATTTTGAGTTTATTTTTGTATATGGTGTCAGGGAGTGTTCTAATTACATACTTTTACATGTAGCTGTCCAGTTTTCCCAGCATCACTTACTGAAGAGGCTGCCTTTTCTCCACTGTATACTCTTGCCTCCTTTATCAAAGATAAGGTGAAAATATGTGCATGGGTATACCTCTTGGCCTTCTATCCTGTTCCATTGATCTATATTTCTGTTTTAGTACCAGTGCCATACTCTTGATTATGGTAACTTTATAGTATAGTCTGAAGTCAGGGAGCCTGATTCCTCCAGCTCCGTTTTTCTTTCTCAAGATTGTTTGGCTATTCGGGGCCTTTTATGTTTCCATGCAAACTGTGAAATTTTTTGTAATAGTTCTGTGAAAACTGCCAGTGGTAGCTTGATAAGGATTGCATTGAATTTGTAGATTGCTGTGGGTAGTAGAGTCATTTTCACATTTTTGATTATTCCAATCCAAGAACATGGTATATCTCTCCATCTATTTGTATCATCTTTAATTTCTTTCATCAGTGTCTTATAATTTTCTGCATACAGGTCTTCTTTCTCCTTAGGTAGGTTTATTCCTAGATATTTTATTCTAGTTTTGCCATGGTAAGTGGGAGTGTTTTCTTAATTTCACTCTCAGATTTTGCATCATTAGTGTGTAGGAATGCCATAGATTTCTGTGCATTAATTTTGTATCCTGCTACTTTACCAAATTCATCAATTAGCTCTAGCAGTTTTCTAGTAGCATATTTAGGATTCTTTATGTATAGTATCATGTCATCTGCAAGCATTGACAGTATTACTTCTTCTTTTCTGATTTGGATTCCTTTAATTTCTCTTTCTTCTCTGATTGCTATGGCTAAAACTTCCGAAACTATGTTGAATAAAAGTGATGAGAGTGGGCAACCATGACTTTTTCCTGATCTTAGTGGAAATGGTTTCAGTTTTTCACCATTGAGAATGATGTTGGCTGTGGGTTTCTCATATATGGCTTTTATTATGTTGAGGAAAGTTCCCTGTATGCCTACTTTCTGGAGGGTTTTTATCATAAATGGGTGTTGAATTTTGTGGAAAGCTTTCTCTGCATCTATTGAGATGATCATATGGTTTTTCTGCTTCAGTTTGTTAATATGGTGTATCACATTGATTGATTTGTATATATTGAAAAATTCTTGCCTTCCTGGCATAAACACCACTTGATCATGGTGTATGATCCTTTTAATGTGCTGTTGGATTCTGTTTGCTAGTATTTTGTTGAGGATTTTTGCATCTATGTTCATCAGTGATATTGGCCTGTAGTTTTCTTTCAATGTGCCATCCCTGTCTGGTTTCAGTATCAGGCTGATGGTGGCCTCATAGAATGAGTTTGGGAGTGTTCCTCCCTCTGTTATATTTTGGAAGAGTTTGACAATGATAGATGTTAACTCTTCTGTAAATGTTTGATATAATTCGCCTGTGAAGCCATCTGGTCCTGGGCTTTTGTTTGTTGGAAACTTTTAAATCACAGTTTCAGTTTCAGTGCTTGTGATTTGTCTGTTTTTATTTTCTATTATTTCTTCCTGTTTCATTCTCTGAAGGTTGTGCATTTCTAAGTATTTGTCCATTTCTTCCACGTTGCCCATTTTATTGGCATAGAGTTGCTTGTATTAATCTCTCACGATCCTTTGTATTTCTGCAGTGTCATTTGTTACTTCTCCTTTTTCATTTCTAATTCTATTGATTTGAGTCTTCTGCCTTTCTTTCTTGATGAGTCTGGCTAATGGTTTATCAATTTTGTTTCTGTTCTCAAAGAACTAGCTTTTAGTTTTATTGGTCTGTGTTATCATTTCCTTCATTTCATTTTCATTTATTTCTGTTCTGATCTTTATGATTTCCTTCCTTCTGCTAACTTTGGGTTATTTTTATTCTTCTGTCTCTAATTGCTTTAGGTGTTATATTAGGATGTTTATTTGAAATGCTTCTTATTTCTTAAGGTAGAATTGTATTACTATAATCTTACCTCTTAGAACAGCTTTTACTGCATCCCATCGGTTTTGGGTCAAAATGTTTTCTTTGTCATTTTTCTTCTAGTTTTTTTCGATTTCCTCTTTGATTTCTCTGGTAATCTCTTGGTTATTAAGCAGTGTATTGTTTAGCCTCCATGTGTTTGCAATTTTTATGGATTTTTTCCTGTAATTTATATCTAGTCTCATAGCCTTGCAGTCGAAAAAGACACTTGATATTCTTTCAATTTTCTTAAATTTACCAAGGCTTGATTTGTGACCCATGATATGGTCTATCCTCGAGAATGTTCCATAAGCACTTGAGAAGAATGTGTATTCTGTTGGTTTGCAAGTAATGTCCTATAAATATCAATTAAGTCCATCTTGTTTAAGGTATCATTTAAAGCTTGTGTTTTCTTATTTATTTTCATTTTGGATGATCTGTCCATTGGTGAAAGTGGGGTATTAAAGTCCTCCACTATGATTGTGTTCCTGTCGATTTCCCCTTTTATGGTTGTTAGTATTTGCATTATGTATTTTGGTACTCTTATGTTGGGTGCATAAATATTTACAATTGTTATATCTTCTTCTTGGATCAATCCCTTGATCATTATGCAGTGTCCTTCTTTGTCTCTTGTAATAGTCTTTATTTTAAGGTCTATTTTGTCTGATATGAGAATTGCTACTCCAGTTTTCTTTTGATTTCCGTTTTCATGGAATATCTTTTTCCATTCCCTCACTTTCAGTCTGTGTGTGTCTCTAGGTCTGAAGTGGGGCTCTTGTAGACAGCATATATATGGTCTTCTTTTTGTATCCATTCAGCCAGTCTATATCTTTTGATTGGAGCACTTAATCCATTTACCTGTAAGGTAATTATTGATATGTATGTTCCCGTTACCATTTTCTTAATTGTTTTTGGGTTTCTTATTGTATGTCTTTTCCGTCTCTAGTTTTTCCTGCCTAGAGAAGTTGCTTTAGCACTTGTTGTAAAGCTGGTTTGGTGGTGTTGAATTATCTTAGCTTTTGCTTGTCTGTAAAGTGTTTAATTTCTCCATCAAATCTGAATGAGATCCTCACTGGGTAGAGTAATCTTGGTTGTGGGTTTTTCTCCTTCTTCAATTTACATATGTCCTGCTTCTCCCTTCTGGCTTGTAGAGTTTTTGCTGAAAGATCAGCTGTTAACCTTATTGGGATTCCCTTGTGTGTTATTTGTTGTTTTTCTCTTGCTGCTTTTAATATTTGTTCTTTGTATTTAATTTTTGATAGTTTGATTAATATGTGTCTTGGAGTGTTTCTCCTTGGATTTATCATGTATGGGACTCTCTGTGCTTCCTGGACTTGATTAACTATTTCCTTTCCCATGTTGGGGAAGTTTTCAACTATAATCTCTTCAAATATTTTCTGCCTCTTTCTTTTCCTCTTCTTTTTGGGACCCCTATAATTCGAACGTTGGTGTATTTAATATTGTCCCAAAGATCTCTGAGACTGTCCTCAATTCTTTTAATTCTTTTTTTTCTTTACTCTACTCTGCAGTAGTTATTTCTACTGTTTTATCTTCCAGGTCACTTATCCATTCTTCTGCCTCCGTTATTCTGCTATTGGTCCCTTGTAGAGAATCTTTAATTTCATTTTTTGCATTGTTCTTCACTGTTTGTTTTCTGTTTATTTCTTCTAGTTCCTTGTTAAATGTTTGTTGTATTTTCTCTATTCTTTTTCCAGGATTTTGAATCATCTTTACTATCATTATTCTGAATTCTTTTTTCAGGTTGACTGCCTATTTCCTTTTCATTTGTTAGGTCTGGTGGGTTTTAACCTTGCTCATTCCTCTGCTGTGTGTTTTTCTTTCTTCTCATTTTGCCTAACCTACTGTGTTTGGGGTCTCCTTTTCACAGGGTGCAGGTTTGTAATTCCCTTTGTTTTTTGGTGCCTGTCCCCATTGACTAAGTTTGGTTCAGTGGGTTGTGTAGGCTTCTTGTTGGAGGGGACTAGTGCCTGTCTTCTGGTTGATGAGGGTTGACCTTGTCTTTCTGGTGGGTAGGTCCATGTCTGGTAGCATGTTTTGGGGTGTCTGTAGCATGTTTTGGGGTGTCTGTTTCCTTATTATGATTTTAGGCAGCCTCTCTTCTAATGGATGGGGCTATGTTCCTGTCTTGCTTGTTGTTTTTCATCGGGTGTCCAGCACTGTAGCTTGCTGCTCATTGAGTGAAGCTCGGTCTTAGCGTTGAGATGGAGATCTCTGGGAGATTTTCACCATTTGATGTTACGTGGAGCTGGGAGGTCTCTTGTGGACCAGTATCCTGAACTTGGCTCTCCCACCTCAGTGACAGTGCCCTGACACCTGGCTGGAGCACCAAGAGCCTTTCATCCACACAGCTGAGAATAATAGGGAGAAAAATTGAAAGAAAGGAAGAAAGAAGGAAAAAGAAAGAAAGAAGGTAAATAAAATAAAATAAAATAAAATAAAATAAGTTTTTAAAATAAAAAATAATTTTAAGAAAAAAATTTTTTAAATTAAAAACTAATGGACAGACAGAATCCTAGGACAAATGGTAAAAGCACTAAAGAGACAAAATCACACACAGAAGCATAGACATACACACTCAGAAGAATAGACAAAGGGAAAAAAGATATATATCTTTGCTCGTAAAGTCCACCTCATTTTGGGATGATTCGTTGTGTGTTCAGGTATTCCACAGATGCAGGGTACATCAAATTAATAGTGGAGATTTAATCCATTGTTCCTGAGGATGCTGGGAGAAATTTCCCTTTCTCTTCTTTGTTTGCCCAGCTCCCGTGGTTCAGCTTTGGATTTGGCCCCGCCTCTTCATGTAGGTCGCCTGAGGGCACCTGTTCTTTGCTCAGACAGGACAGGGTTAATGGAGCAGCTGATGAGGGGGCTCTGGCTCACTGAGAGTGGGGGGAGGCAGGGATACAGATGTGGGGTGCATCTGCGGCGGCAGAGGCCGGCGTGACATTGCAACAGCCTGAGGTGTGCCATGTGTTCTCCCGGGGAAGTTGTCCCTGGATCACAGGACCTTGGCAGTGGTGGGCTGCACAGACTCCCTGGAAGGCTTCTTTTTGGCTGCAGCTACAGCCTTAGGATCCCACGCCCGTCTCTGTGTTCCACACTGATAGCCGTGACTTATGCCCGTCTCTGGAGCTCCTTTAAGTGGCACTATTAATCTCCTTTCCTCACGCACTAGGAAACAAACAGGCAAGAAAAAGTCTCTTGCCTCTTCAGCAGCTCCAGACTCTTTCCCGGACTCCCTCCCAGCTAGCTGTGGTGCACTAGCCCCCTTCAGGCTGTGTTCACGCAGACAACCCCAGTCCTCTCCCTGGGATCTGACCTCTGAAGCCCGAGCCTCAGTTCCCAGCCCCGCCCATTCCGGTGTGTGAGCAGACAAGCCTCTCGGGCTGGTGAGTGCTGATTGGCATGGATCCTCTGTGTGGGAATCTCTCCACTTTGCTCTCCGCACACCTTTTGCTGTGCTCTGCTCTGTGACTCTGAAGCTCCCCCCCATGCCACCTGCAGTCTCCGCCCGTGAAGGGTCTTCCTAGTGTGTGGAAACCTTTCCTCTTTCACAGCTCCTTCCCAGTGGTCTAGGTCCCATCCCTATTTTTTGCCTCTGTTTTTTCTTTATTCTTTTGCCTTACCCAGGTACGTGGGGAGTTTCTTGCCTTTTGGGAGGTCTGAGTTCTTTTGCCCACGTTCAGTAGGTGTTCTGTAGGAGTTGTTCCACATGTTGAAGTATTTCTGATGTATTTGTGGAGAGGAAGGTGATCTCCATATCTTACTCTTTTGCCATCTTGAAGCTCCTCCACCAAATTGTTTTTTAAAGCATTTGTTTAAATTGATACTACTACCAACAGGGTTTGAGAATTCTAATTGCCCCAAATCTTCACCAACTTGTCAGTCTTTATATTTTTAAACACTCTGTTCTGTATGTAATGATATTTCCGTGTGGTTTTGCTTGCATTTTCTTGGATATTAATGGGAATGAATCTCTTTCTAAATGTAGAGTGAAATTTTCCATTTCCTCTCTAAAAAGGCTTATTCAAGTCACTCACCCAGTCTCCTCTTAGGCTGACTTGTCCTTTTAACTGTGTAGAAGGTCTTTAACATTCTGGATGTAGGCCATTTGTCAGAAACACGTGTTGTACATATTTTCCTCACTCAATGGCTTCTCTTCTCTTTCCTTTAATATGAACAGAAATTCTTAATTTTAACATGGTATAATTTATTGATCTTTTCTTTTATGGTTAATGCTTTCTATACATTTTTGAAAGGAATTTTGTTAAAATTGTCTCCTTTGTTTTCTTCCAGATGATTGATTTTACCTTTTATATTTATAACTGCCATCCTACTGGATTTCCCGCTGTAGGGATCAACCATTTTTTCCTCCATATAAATGTCAATTTGACCTGGTTCCATTTGTAAAAAGATCTTGCTTTCTTCATTGTTCTTCAGTGTCACCTTATGAGAAAGCAAGTATACATGCATTTTTTAGTCCACTTATTTACTCTCATTTCTTCCATTACCTATGTATCTATCCTTGTACTGATAATGCAGTGTCTCAGTTATAGTAGCTTTGTAATAAGTCTTGATATTTAGCAATAAAAGGCCTTAAATTTATTTTTCTTGTTTAGGATTGTCCCATCTATTCTTGCTCACATTTCCATAAAATTTTAAAATTAGCTTGTCTATTTCCATATGCAAACACACACACACACAAACACACACACTTGTATTTTAATTGGATTGCAGTTTATATATAAAAAATCTTGAGGAAAATTGACTTTATATTATTGAATATTTTAGTCAACAGACATTGTAAAACCCTTAATATTTCCCATAACATTTTATGGTTTTTCTAAGAAAATGTTGTACATCTTTCATTACTTTTTATATTTTCATACCATTTTAATATTTTATTTTCTAATTTTTTTAATATACTGACCTAGTAATTCATTGTTGAAGAATAATTACTTTTAAAACATTGTCTTAAAACAATAGTCACTTTGTTAGTATTCGTCAGGGTTCTGGGGGTTGACTGGGATCATCAAGGCAGTTTTTGCCCAGAATCTCTTATATGGTAGTGGTCAGATACTATCTGGGAATACAGTCATCTCTAAGACTTCCTCACTAACATATCCAGCAGTTGATGCTGGCTGTTGACTAGAATCTCAAGTATTGACTGTTTGCCAGAGCACCTATATGTGTCCTATTTACACAGGATGGGCTCACTCACAGCATGAAACTTGAGTCCTAAGTGCAAGTGTCCCAAGAGGATTAAACAGAAGCTGCATCACCTTTTATGAACTAGCCTCATGATTCAAATTGTATCACTTCCTTCAAAGTTAGAGGTTTGTCCAGATTCAAGGAGAGGACCATAAACTTCATCTCCCAATGGGTAGATTGTCAAAATCACATGTTGAAGAGAATGCTGGATAGGAGAACTTGTTGCATGTATCTTGGAAAATATACCCTGCCACAACTTCACTAAATTCACTCATGGGTTTTCATAATTTATCCTCAGCATTTTCTATATACATCATTATGTCATCTATAAATAATGACATTTTTATTATCATCTCTTCAACATTTATAATATCTTTAAAAAAATATTGCCATGATATTTAGTACAATGTTGAATAGAATTGTAGAACTCAATTTGAAAGATAAATTAAATTGGTTATCCTTGTCTCATTCCTGATTTCAGGCAGTAAACTCTCAACATTTCTTCATTAAGTATGAATTCTGTAATTTTTTACAGGTACCCATTTATAAAATTATGAATTTTTTTTCCTAGTCATTGTTTGCTCAGAGTTTTCATTATGAGAGAATGTTGAATTTCATCAGTGCTTTCCTTTTTCTACTGAGAACTCATGTGAGTCTTCTCCTTTATTTTGAAATTAAGGATTGCAGTGATTTTTTAACTTGTGACGTCTACCATATACTCCTGGAATAATACCAAGTTTTGATGTATTATCACTTACATATTATTGGATTCTGTTTGCTGATATTTTGCTTAGGATTTTTTGTATATAAGGTAATAAGTAAGATTAAGGTAAGGTAATAAGTGAGATTTAATTTATTTTAGTTAGATCCTGGTCAACTTTTGGTTTCAAGGTTATGATGACCACAGTTGGTAATTCTACTTTTGAAATAACTTGTGTAAGATCAATATTATTTTTGCTTAAAAGTTTTGGAGTAAATTAACTGGGCCCAGTATTTGTTGGGAGAAAGTTTTAAATTATGAATTCAACATTTTTAAGAGTTATAAGAATATACAGTTTTTCTACTTATCTTTGTATTCATTGGATACATTTTAGGTGTTTTTCAATTTGTAAAAATTTCAAATTTATTGGCATAAAATTATTATAATAGCTTCTTTTAATCTTTTAAAGGCTGTAGAAACTGAAGTAATGTTCCCTTTTAAATCCCTCATAAAGTTCATTTGTGCCTCTCTTTTTATTGAACAGTCGACAAATATTTGTCAATTTTACTAGTTTTTCAAAGCACCAACTTTTGGCTTTGTAGTTTTACTAAGAGTGAATTCCAATGATTAATTTTTAATTTTAAAATGTACCATAAATTTTTGGAATAAACACAGGTCTTGATATATTATTCTTTATATCTCAATGTTTGTATTAGTGAGATTGTCCTGAAAAACTTCTATTTTATTATTTCCTGCTTTATTTTTGATTAAACGTTTATTCATTCTAATTTGTTGGTGTTTTATTTGCTATTCTGTTTTTGAATGCTTGAGATGGATGCTTAGCTCATTGATTTTCATTCATTCTTCTTTTTTTTTAATTTATGCATTTAAAGTTATAATTGTCTCTCCAAGGAAGACATTAGCTATAGAGCTATATCTTAAAATTCTATTTTATATTTTATTAAGTTCAAAGTATTTTTCAATTTCAATTGTAATTTGTGTTCTGACTCATGGGGTTTTCAGAAGTATAGATCTTAATTTCTGAGCATATGGTGAATTGCAAGTTATTATTTCATTATTTAATTTCTACTTATTTTCTACTATTTTAATGAATATACTTTGTGTAATTTTAGTCCTTTAAAATTTAGAGTGTTGATTTTTTAACATGACAACTGATCAGTTTTGCTAAATATAACATGCGTATTTGATAAGAATATGTAATTTCAGGTAGCTTTTTGTGTAGGTACAGATTTGCAGTTATTTCATTTATTTATTTTTTTCGGTTGTGGCCTCTCCCATTGTGGAGCACAGGCTCCAGATGCACAAGCTCAGTGGCCATGGCTCACAGGCCCAACCACTCCTCAGCATTTGGGCTCTTCCCAGATTGGGACACTAACCCACATCCCCTGCATCAGCAGGCAGACTCTCAACCACTGCACCACCAGGGAAGCCCTTGTAGTTATTTTATTTCAACAATTTGAAGGTATCATTCCATTTCTCCTGGCATCCATTGTTTGTGTAAGAAAATCAAATATCCATCTATGTTATTTTGAAGATACTCTATACCACATCTCTTACACCACATCTCTCTACCCTTGATGCTTAAGATATATCTTCTCTGTAATTTTCAACAACTTCAATCTGATATATGTTATGGCTTTCTCTCTCTCTCTCTCTCTCTCTCTCTCTCACTCTTGCTCTTTCTCTGGGTATGTGTTACTTTTGTCTGTAGTGCTTTTTGAGTTAGGCATTATTTTTAAAAAATCGGATTTGCAAAATTCTTAGTCATTATCTCTTTAAATATTACTTTTGTCTTATTCTCTCCCTTCCTTCTGGGATTTCAGCTAATCCTATGTTAATACTTTTCACCTTATCCTGAATTTCATTTATGATTTTTTTCTGCATTTTCTGTCATTTTGTCTCCCTGTGCTTCATTCTAGGTATCTTCTTCTGAACTCTTTTTTCTGTTTGTTTGTTTGTTTACTATTTCATTTTTCTTTTATACTTAATTTGATTTAAACTCATCTACTGAGTACTTAATTTCAATTGTATTTTTAAATTCTAGTAGTTCTGCTTTTTAAATTTCATATTATTTGTTCAATTTTTTAATCTATCCTTGAAAATCCTAAACATGATTATTTAAAACCTGTGATGGGCTTCCCTGGTGGTGCAGTGGTTGAGAGTCTGCCTGCCAATACAGGGGACACAGGTTCATGCCCCAGTCTGGGAGGATCCCGCATGCCACAGAGTGGCTGGGCCCGTGAGCCATGGCCACTGAGCCTGCGCATCCAGAGCCTGTGCTCCACAGTGGGAGAGACCACAACAGTGAGAGGCCCACGTACAGCAAAAAAACCCCAAAAACAACAACAACAACAAAAAATACTGTGATGGATACCACTTTTCTGAATCCATTGAAAGTCTCTCTCTCTCTCTTTTTTTATTACTATTGATTTTTTAGTCACAGTGATTTATCAAATTTGCTTCTGGCAGGAGACCTTTAGTCTAAAATCCCACATCAACTTAATCCAGCTAGGAATTATATCTGTCTTTGTTTCTCCAGTTCTACTACTTTGTTTCAGTAGGAGAGTTATTCAAAGTTACCTGGTGGGCTATCACCAGAAGGGGACTCACTCTCAAGTTTTAATGACATGTTCTTTCTCTGGCCAACAGACTCTTTGCTAAAGTAGTTTAAGCTTGTAGGCCTTGTACATACATTTAGCTATTTCAAGTTTATCATAAATTAATTTAAATGACAATGAGTGTGAATGAATTTTAAGTCCATTTTTGAAAAGATGTGTGAGTTACTTGAGCCAGGGCCTGACCCCTAAAGTCTGCTATTCTTGGTAAGAGCCAGGAATATACAGCCATCTGGTCCTATATTAGGACTTTTGGAGGCAGTAGCCATCTTAGTGGGCAGTGGGTGAGTGGGTGGGGGAATGCTGAATCAGTCACATACAGTTTGAGATAGTGGTATGGTAAACTTTTCCCAGCCTGTGGGAAGCACCATTGGTAGGTTTCTACTTTGAGCCTCGGGTTTATTTTTTCCCAAATGTATATTTCAGAATGTTTCATCCCTTGTATGCAACCCTCCAGATGATCTACAGAGTAAATTTCAATGTCTAATCCCATCTAAATATAGCACTTGTCCACCTCTCTCATGCTAAGTTATTTCACCACTTTTTATACCTTGAATTTAAAACACCAACTTTCAGAAAGATGATGGAAAATGATGAGAGGAAGAGAGAGAGCCTAGTCAGGAAGCTTGGCTAGTCTAAGTCTTGAGTATAACATAAGGAAATTGGGAATGATTGGAAAAACTGCATTGTTTTCATTAGTGATTCCCTTAATAGAAGAAACAAAACCATTTTCTTAAATCAGTCAAAATCTGTGGCAGGCAAGTTAGGTTTTGAAATAGAGTGTTTTATGTACAGCAATTAGTAATGTCTATCATATGTTTCTAATCTACCAGTAATGTTATAAAAATGAACTTGTACTTAAAATTACCATTAGGAGAAGCTGGGGAGAGGCTGGATAGGAAGTTTTTATTCTCTCAGAAACCAATAATTTCAGAAGCATCTTTGGAGTGTCTTAAGTACACCATGATACTATTTAAATTAAGGTTTGCCTTTTTCTTCTTCTAAAATGTATTCTAATTAGAAAAGATCTAGGAATAAAGACACTTTTCATATAATCAAAGGAGATATTTCTTATAAAGAAATCCATACAATTCAATATTAGGGAGCACAAACTTTTATTCCAAGAGAGAGACAAGCCTTAAAATGAAAGTTCTCCTGGAGAAAGAGATGCATAAGCAGCTGTATATATTTAAGTTTGCCTCAGTTACTTTTACTTAATAAAAAGAAAAAGTATTGCTTATAAATATAAGTTCATCTTTTTTTCTCCTTAGACTTTATCCCTAGTTCTGTGCATTAAAGCAAGCCTCTAACCTGTTCTCTGTTTCCTCTAATCAATTTTATCAACAGCCTTAGATTCTAGCTTTTTGGAAACAGAAATATTATCGTAAATGTGTTTTTGTTCAATTATGAAATATACGTACTTAGAAATAATAGGTAATATTTTTTATTTATTTTAAAATGTAAATACATTTAAATACATTATATGGGATACATATACATACGTATATTCATACTTACATGTCTATCTATCTTTCTATCATTTATGCATGTATACATCTTGCTCTTGTTTCATACCATGCTATGATTTTGGTATCTATGTTGATATATATATATATATATAACTAGTTCATTAATATCAATGGTTTTATAATAATACTCCAGTCAATTAATACACTGAAATTTATATCAACCTGTTATAAAATGTTTCCCCCATTTTTTTCACATTGCTAGAAATGCTGCTAGGAACATTTCTGTGCACATCTCTTCAAACACATGGGCAAGAAATTCCTTAGCAGGATGAAGTGAAATTGAACTAGGTGAAGGCATGCAAATTTTCAGTTTTACTTGGTACTGAAAAATTATTTTCCAAAATAATTGTACCGATTTACACATCCTCTAGAATATATAAAGAATCATCTTTCTACACCCTAATTATTGGATTTTAAATGTTTGCTAGTCTAGTGTAAAATTTTATCTCATTCTTTTGTTTTGATTTTCATTCTTCTGATTACTAATTAAGTGTAACACTTTTTTTTTTTTTTTTTTTTTTTTTTTTATTTTTATTATTTATATTTATTTTTTTGCGGTACATGGGCCTCTCACTGCCGTGGCCTCTCCCGTTGCGGAGCACAGGCTCCGAACACGCAGGCTCAGCGGCCATGGCTCACGGGCCCAGCCACTCCGCGGCATGTGGGATCTTCCCAGACCGGGGTACGAACCCGTGTCCCCTGCATCGGCAGGCGGACTCTCAACCACTGCGCCACCAGGGAAGCCCAAGTGTAACACTTTTTCATGTATCTTTGTTGTCCGTTTCTGTGAATTATCTTTTTATATACTTTGCCCACATTTTTATTGTTACCTACCCTTTGCATGTGAATTAATGAGTTCCTTAAAAATTCTATTATTTTTTTTCTCATAAGTTATATATGTATATCCCAGTCAATCACTTATTTTTTCACCTTATCTGTTATCTCAAGTTTCCTTTCTGTGTTGTATTTTGTGATTTACATAAATTTTCTTTCTTAACAAGACACACTAGTGTTGCTGGTCAATCTCTCTATTATGCAAATTTCATATTGGTTTCTTTATTACATCAAATTCTAAAAGAAGTATATCTGAGAGTTATAATGCTAAGATTGAAAATTTGTCCACTTTTCTTATAACTTTGTTCATCTGTGTAGATTGTTGCTTTTTTCTAATATTTTATGCTGCTCTTTTTTACTGGTTTATAAGTCAAATTCTATTATTATACCTTTTTTATTTTAGTCATCTTCTCCAATCCTTTATCCTCTCTCTCATTTTAAATTATACTTTAAGTAGTATGTAAAAGTATTTTGTTTTAATTTTAAATGTAATCTTAGAGACTATTTTTAAAACAATGTTAATTCAATTGCATATTTTATAATTACTGATTCACTGAGATTTATTTACTGTTTTCTGTTTATGGTGTTTTTCTTTGTTTCTCTTTTAATATATTCCTGTCTTTAATTAACAATTCATTGTCTTTAATTAACAATTCATTGTTCCTTTTTTATTACTCTTATTGTTCAGAATTTAAAGCTTAGACTTGTATTATTTTACCTTCCAATTTTTCACATATTCATCTTTCTTTTTTCCCTAAGAAAAAACAAAATTATTAGATGTTTTTATTCTCTTGACAAATAAGGTATTTTCATACTCCAACTGCTCTCTAATTTTTACCATTCTATCTTTCAATCAATTGTTATTTAGAATTCTACTTCTATATTTAAAATTTTCAAATAGTTGATATAACAGAATATGTGTACATTATGAAGTAGATAATAATAATGCTATCCATAAAATCTACACCCAACTTAAAAATCAGAACATTCTCAGCAACACTGAAGTGCCCCAGGGTCTTTCTGTGATTGTATTTCCTTGTTGTCCTCTTCTGAATTTATATTCATAATAATTTGCTTTCTTTACACTTTTGCTACATGTCTTTGTACTGGTCATTATTATGGTACACTCATACACATTTTATAGGTAATAAAACATAAAGCCTAGTAGTTCTCAAGAGTCCCTTTACATTTTTAAAATTATAGAAGAACCTCAAAAAGCTTCTGTTTATCTCAGTCAGATATGTTGATATTCACCATATTAAAAATCTAAAAAGAACCATTAAATTTATTATTGTTATCTATGTCATTTAAATTAACAATAGTGAACTGATTACACATTAATATCAATAAGAGATTTTTATAAACAGCCTATATTTCTTCCCCAAATTAGTGATAGAGTGACATTATTTTATAATGTTTGCAAATAACTTTAATGTCTAGCCAAAAAAAAAAAGACAGCTGGATTCCCTTATCTGCTCCTTTATTCGATCTGTGATGAACACGTTTTGGTTAAATTATATGCAAAAAATCCAAGTTCAGAAAAAGTATTTTCATAGCTCTTCTATATAGTTATGGACATTCTTCTTTGACAATACAGGAAAATACAGGAATATTTTCTTAAAAATAGTTGCCATGTGGAACCTAAAGCCATGTAAATGAAATTTCAAACTCTCCTACCTCAAAATTCATTGGTTTACCATTATTTTGTATGGATAATTTAGCAAAGCATGCATAGCTTTGTAACATTGTTTGGAAAATATTGGTTTACTGAGTTATGCAGCTTTTCTGAATAGTAACACATTTAGTTATACAAAACATTAGATTCATTAGTTTTACTATAAATTTCACTTACAAAGTATTTTAGGATTGGGAATTTGTTAAGTTCATGGTACAGGATACAAGATTTCCAAAATTCTAATTTTTGCTTGCAAGCTCAAATTTTATTATTGGTCACAAATATTGTCAGAAGTTCTCCTTGAAATGGAAGTTTCACTTCCTTAATTTTCAAGATAATATATGCCAAGTATTCAAGCCTGAGAAACTATTGTTTGTCTGTAAATCATTCTTTCAAGCAAAAATAGTATTCCACAAAAAGTGGCTAGCTCAGCTCATAACACAAACAATTGTGTAAGTACTTTAAGTTGATCATTGTACATGGGTAGCAAAACTGCTTTGTGCAAACTTTTAATTTCTTTACACAGAATACTAAAAAGATGTGAATACGAGTCAATATTTAATTAAATTAATAATGTGTACTGCTTCATCAAGTTTATTCTTCAATTAAACTGCCATTATTTGTACAGTGAGTATGTGGTAGCAATAATACAATAATACAAGTGCCACTGCCTTGATTCATGCTAAAGCATCAGTTGTTTTACCCAAAATTTTATTTGCAGCTATGATATAAATGCCAGCACAGGGAAAAAGCCAAATAAAATCTTATTAATAGTATGAAAACAGTTTTGACCTCAGGGATACGCTGAAAAATTCTTGGAAAGCCCAGTGTTCTAGGTGTCAAACTTTGAAGATTACTGTTAAACATAAGCCCTCTTTATGTACTTTCTGCTTTCATTCTTTGCAAAATTCTCTGTGATACAGTTTCATGAAATTTTCCATTTTGACAACATCTATAAATTTTTACTTTCCTCTCCAGGCCTTATGCATCAGCCTACAAACTTGAATCTCTATTATCCCCATATGTCTTGTTATTGAAATACTATCAACATTGATCTTAAAAAAGAGACAGAATTATTTAATGGTATATATTCATCCTTGTAAGGAAGCTGACAGTAGAAGATTGAACCAGACAGATGGTGATATGGTATTTAGATATAGCCAATACCATCAAAAGAAACTCTTTCACTAAAAGTTGTTCACAGGTGTCCTGTTTAGCTTCTTTTCTACAGAGAGCTATAGCCATGCCACATTAACCTGGCACATTCTAAACCTAATAATTTATATCTGGGAATTAGTTGAATTTCAATAGTTGCTTGTATGTGCTTCTCATGTTATGGATTACTAACCTGACTTCCCATTTAGTTTTGACTCCAAAGGTAGGTTTTGCAAAACAACCCAGAGACATCATTAAGTGACTATATAATGTGTCACATATGAGGTATTGTAATGATATCTTCCTACTAAGAGAAGCACACATTTCACCCAAATTATGCAACATTAAATTTTCTACAATTAAAAACACCTCATTAAAACTGAATTATCCTAAATTTCTTAATTGCACACTTAATTTAGATTAATTAAGACATATAATGCATACCTTGTAAGTACTAACTGATTATAACATATATCTGGGATTCAGTGAATAATTAAGTTAACTTCTGGTTGTTCATTTTTTAACAAATTCACTAATTCAATTCCATTATTTGTTTTTTTGTTTGTTTTTTACTTTTTTATTTGATAGCTCTTTATTTTATTTTTTTAAACATCTTTAGTGGAGTATACTTGCTTTATATTGTTGTGTTAGTTTCTTCTTTATAACTAAGTGAATCAGCTATACATATATCCCTATATACCCTCCCTCTTTCGTCTCCCTCCCACAAGCCCTATCCCACCCCTCTAGGTGGTCACCTAGAGGTGAATGAAAAACCAATGAATTGATCTCCCTGTGTTATGAAGCTGCTTCCCATTGGCTATCTATTTTATTTTATTTTATTTATTTATTTTTTTAACATCTTTTTTTTTTTTGCTGTACGCGAGCCTCTCACTGCCATGGCATCTCTTGCCGTGGAGCACAGGCTCCTGATGGGCAGGCCCATCGGCCATAGCACACAGTCCCAGCTGCTCCGTGGCATGTGGGATCCTCCCGGACCGGTGCACAAACCCGTGTCCCCCACATCGGCAAGTGGACAGCCAACCACTGTGCCAACAAGGAAGCCCTAACATCTTTATTGGCGTATAATTGCTTTACAATGGTGTGTTAGTTTCTGCTTTATAACAAAGTGAATCAGTTATACATGTACATATGTCACCATATCTCTTCCCTCTTGCATCTCCGTTCCTCCCACCCTCCCTATGCCACACTTCTAGATGGTCACAAAGCACTGAGCTGATCTCCCTGTGCTATGTGGCTGCTTCCCACTAGCTATCTATTTTACATTAGGTAGTGTATATATGTCCATGACACTCTCTCACTTTGTCCCAGTTAATCCTTCCCACTCCCCGTATCCTCAACTCCATTCTATACTAAGTCTGCATCTATATTCTCATCTTGCCCTTAGGCTCTTCATGACCAGTATTTTTTTTTTTTAGATTCCATATATATGTGTTAGTATACTGTATTTGTTTTACTCTTTCTGACTTAACTTCACTCGGTATGACACATTCTATGTCCATCCACCTCACTGCAAATAACAATTTCTTTACTTTTTACAGCTGAGTAATATTCCATTGTATATATGTGCCATATCTTCTTTATGCATTCATCTGTTGATGGACACTAAGGTTGCTTCCATGTCCTGGCTATTGT
This sequence comes from Mesoplodon bidens, assembly GCF_964165515.1. Lineage (NCBI taxonomy): Eukaryota > Metazoa > Chordata > Mammalia > Artiodactyla > Ziphiidae > Mesoplodon > Mesoplodon bidens. The sequence goes on along the minus strand of NC_138169.1, from coordinate 58,862,535 downwards.
AAACAGAGCTTCAATGAACATTGTGGTACATGACTCTCTTTGAATTATGATTTTCTCAGGGTATAGGCTGAGTAGTGGCATTTCTGGGTCATGTGGTAGTGCTATTTTTAGTTTTGTAAGGAACTTCCATACTGTTCTCCATAGTGGCTGTATCAATTTACATTACCACCAACAGTACAACAGGGTTCCATTTTCTCCACACCCTCTCTAGCATTTGTTTGTAGAATTTTTGATTATGGCCATGCTGACCGGTGTGAGGTGATATTGCATTGTAGTTTTGATTTGCATTTCTCTAATGATTAATGATGTTGAGCATTCTTTCATGTGTTTGTTGGCAATCTGTATATCTTCTTTGCAGAAATGTCTATTTAGTGCTTCTGCTCAATTTTGGATTGGGTTGTTTGTTATTTTGATATTGAGCTGCTTGTAAATAGTGGAGATTAATCCTTTGTCAGTTGCTTCATTTGCAAATATTTTCTCCCATTCTGAGGGTTGTCTTTTGGTCTTGTTTTTGGCTTCCTTTATCGTGCAAAAGCTTTTAAGTTTCATTAGGTCCCATTTGTTTAGTTTTGTTTTTATTTCTATTTCTCGAGGAGGTGTGTAAAAAAGGATCTTGCTGTGATTTATGTCATAGAGTGTTCTGCTTATGTTTTCTTCTAAGAGTTTTATAGTGTCTGGCCTTTAATCCATTTTGAGTTTATTTTTGTGTATGGTGTTAGGGATTGTTCTAATTTCATTCTTTTACATGTAGCTGTCCAGTTTTCCCAGCACCACTTATTGAAGAGGCTGTCCTTTCTCCACTGTATATTCTTGTCTCCTTTATGAAAGATAAGGAGACAATATGTGTGTGATAATATCTCTGGGCTTTCTATCCTGTTCCATTGATCTATAATTCTGTTTTGGTGCCAGTGCCATACTGTGTTGATTATTGTAGCTTTTTAGTATAGACTGAAGTCAGAGAACCTGATTCCTTTGGCTTTGTTTTTCTTTCTCAAGATTGCTTTGGCTATTCGTGGTATTTTGTGTTTCCATACAAATTGTGAATTTTTTTTTCTAGCTCTGTGAAAAATGCCAGTGGTAGATTGATAGGGATTGAATTGAATCTATAGATTGTTTTGGGTAGTATATTCATTTTCAGAATATTGATTTTTACAATCCAAGAACATGGTATATCTCTCCATCTATTGGTATATATTTAATTTGTTCATCAGTGTCTTATAGTTTTCTGCATACAGGTCTTTTGTCTCCTTAGTTAGGTTTATTCCTAGATACTTTATTCTTTTAGTTGCAGTGGTAAATGGGAGTGTTTTCTTAATTTCTCTTTCAGGTTTTTCATCATTAGTGTATAGGAACGAAAGAGATTTCTGTGCATTAATTTTGTATCCTGCGACTTTACAAAATTCATTGATGACTTCTAGTAGTTTTCTAGTAGCATTTTTAGGATTCTGTATGTATTGTATAATTTATTCTGCAAATAGTGACAGCTTTACTTCTTTTTTTCTGATTTGGATTCCTTTTATTTCTTTTTCTTCTCTGATTGCTGTGGCTAAAACTTCCAAAACTGGTGAATAATAGTGGTGAGAGTGGGAAACGTTTTCTTGTTTCTGATCTTAGTGGAAATGGTTTCAGTTTTTCACCATTGCAGACGATGATGGCTGTGGGTTTTTCATATATGTCCTTTACTATGTTGAGGCAAGTTCCCTCTATGCCTTATTTTTGGAGAGATTTTATCAGAAATGGATGTTGAATTATGTCAAGAGATTTCTCTGCACCTATGGAGATGATCACATGAATTTTCTCCTTCAATTTGTTAATATCATGTATCACATTGATTGATTTGAGTATATTGAAGAATCTTTGCATTCCTGGGATAAATGCCACTTGGTCATGGTGTATGATCCTTTTAATGTGCTGTTGGATTCTGTTTGCTAGTATTTTTTTTTTTGAGGATTTTTGCATCTATGTTCATCAGTGATATTGGCCTGTAGTTTTCTTTCCTTGTGACATCTTTGTCTGGTTTTAGTATCAGGGTGATGGTGGCCTCGTAGAGTAAGTTTGGGAGTGTTCCTCCCTCTGATATATTTTGGAAGAGATTGAGAAAGATAGGTGTTATCTCTTCTCAAAATATTCGATATAATTCACATGTGAAACCGTCTGGTCCTGGGCTTTTGTTTGTTGGACGATATTAAGTCAAAGTTTCAATTTCAGTGCTTTTTTTGGTCTGTTCATATATTCTATTTGTTCCTGGTTCAGTCTCGTAACATTGTGCATTTCTAAGAATGATTCCATTGCTTCCAGGTTGTCCACTTTATTGGCATAGAGTTACTTGTAGTAGTCGCTCATGATCCTTTGTATTTCTGCAGTGTCAGTTGTTACTTCTCCTTTTTCATTTCTAATTCTATTGATTTGAGTCTTCTCCATTTTTTTTCTTTATGAGTTTGGCTAATGGTTTATCAATTTTGCATATCTTCTCAAAGAATGAACTTTTAGTTTTATTTATCTTTTCTCTCGCTTCTTTCATTTCTTTTTCATTCATTTCTGATCTGGTCTTTATGATTTCTTTCCTTCTGCTAACTTTTGCAGTTTTTTTGTTCGTCTTTCTGTAGTTGCTTCAGGTGTGAGGTTAAGTTTTTTATTTGAGTTGTTTCTTGCTTCTTAAGATAGGATTGAATTCCTATAAACTTCCCTCTTAGAACTGCTTTTAGTGCATCCCATAGATTTTGGGTTTACGTGTTTTCATTGTCATGTGTTTCTATGTATTTTTTGATTCCCTCTTTGATTTCTTCAGTGATCTCTTGGTTATTAAGTAGTGTATTGTTTAGCCTCCATGTGTTTCTATTTTTTACAGATTTTTTCCTGTGATTGATATCTAGTCTCATAGCATTGTGCTCAGAAAAGATATTTGACAGGATTTCAATTTTCTTAAATTTATCAAAGCTTGCTTTGTGACCCAAGATATGATCTATCCTGGAGAATGTTGCAGGAGCACTTGACAAGAATGTGTATTCTGTTGTTTTTGGAAATAATGTCCTATGAATATCACATAAGTTCATCTTCTAATGTATCATTTAAAGTTTGTGTTGCTTTATTCATTTTGGATGATCTGTCCATTGGTGAAAGTGGGGTGTTAAAATACCCTACTATGATTGTGTTCCTGTTGATTTCCCCTCTTATGGCTGTTAGTGTTTGCCTTATGTATTGAGGTGTCCTTTTGTTGGGTGCATAAATATTTACAACTGTTATATCCTTCACTTGAATTGAAACCTTGATCATCATGCAGTCTCCTTCTTTTTCACTTGTAATAGGCTTTGTTTTAAAGTCTGTTTTGTCTGATATGAGAATTCCTACTCCAGCTTTCTTTTGGTTTCCATTTGCATGGAATATATTTTTCCATCCCCTCACTTTCAGTCTGTATGTGTCCCTAGGTCTGAAGTTGGTCTCTTGTAGACAGCATATATACAGGTCTTGGTTTTTTATCCATTCAGCCAATCTATGTCTTTAGATTGCAACATTTAATCCATTTACCTTTAAGGTAATTATCAATATGTATGTTCTTGTTACCATTTTCTTAATTGTTTTGGGGTTTGTTATTGTAGGTCTTTTCCATCTCTAGAGTTTCCTGACTAGAGAAGTGCCTTTAGCACTTGTTGTAAAGCTGGTTTGGTGGTGTTGAATTCTCTTAGCTTTTGCTTGTCTGTAAAGTGTTTAATTTCTCCATCAAATCTGAATGAGATCCTTGCTGCATAGAGTAATCTTGATTGTAGGTTTTTCTTCTTCATCCTTTTAAATATGTGCTGCCACTCCCTTCTGGCTTGCAGAGTTTCTGCTGAAAGATTAGCTGTTAACCATATGGCAATTCCCTTGTGTGTCAATTTTTTTTTCCCTTGTTGCTTTTAATATTTGTTCTTTGTATTTAATTTTTGATAGTTTTATTAATATGCATCTTGGCATGTTTCTACTTGGATTTATCCTGCATGGGACTCTATTTGCATCCAGGTCTTGATTAACTATTTCTTTTCCCATATTAGGGAAATTTTCAACTATAGTCTCTTCAAATATTTTCTCAGTCTCTTTCTATTTCTCTTCTTCTTCTGGGACCCCTATAATTCGAATGTTGGTGCACTTAATGTTGTCCCAGATGTGTCTGAGACTGTCCTCAATTCTTTTCATTCTTTTTTCTTCATTCTGCTCTGCAGTAATTATTTCCACTATTTTATCTTCTAGGTCACTTATCTGTTTTTCTGCCTCAGTTATTCTTCTATTGATCCCTTTTAGAGAATTTTTAATTTCATTTATTCTGTTGTTCATCACAGTTTGTCTGCTCTTTAGTTCTCCTAGTTCCTTGTTAAACCTTTCTGGTATTATCTCCATTCTATATCCAAGATTTTGAATCATCTTTACTATCATTATTCTGATTTCTCTTTCAGGTATACTGCCTATTTCCTCTTCATTTCTTAGGTCTGGTGAAGTTTTGCCTTGCTCTTTCATCTGCTGTGTGTTTTTCTGTCTTCTCATTTTGCTTAACTTACTGTGTTTGGGTTGTCCTTTTTGCAGCCTTCAGGTTCGTAGTTTTCCTTGGTTTTGGTGTCTGTCCCCAGTGGCTAAGTTTGGTTCAGTGGGTTGTGTAAGTTTCCTGGTGGAGGGGACTAGTGCCTGTGTTCTGGTGGTTGAGGCTGGATCTTGTCTTTCTGGTGGGCTGGTCCACGTCTGGCAGTGTGTTTTTGTGTGTCTGTGACCTTATTATGATTTTAGGCAGCCCCTCTGTTGTTGGATGGGGTTGTGTTCCTGTCTTGCTAGTTGTGTGGCATAGGGTATCCAACACTGTAATTTGCTGGCCGTTGAGTTCAGCTGCATCTTGGAATTGAAATGGAGATCTCTGAGAGATTTTTACCATTTGATATTACATGGAACAGGGAGGTCTCTTGTGGACCAGTGTCCTGAACTTGGTTCTCCCACTTCAGAGGCACAGCCCTGATGCTTGGCTGGAGCACCAAGAGCCTGTCATTCACACGGCTCAGAATAAAAGAGAGAAAAAGAAGAAAGAAAGAAAGAAAGAAAGAAAGAAAGAAAGAAAGAAAGAAAGAAAGAAAGAAAGAAAGAAAGAAAGGAAGAAAAAGATAAAATAGAATGAAATAAAGTTATTAAAATAAAAAATAATTGTTAAGAAAGAAATTGTTAAAGTAAAAAAAAAATACTGATGGGGAGAATTTTTGGACAACTGAAAAGTGAAGCTATACAGACACAATTACACAGAGAACCATACACATACATAATCACAAAAAGATCAAAAGGGAAAAAAAATACATTGTTTCTCCCAAAGTCCCCCTCCTCAATTTGGGATGATTCACTGTATATTCATGTATTCCACAGATGCAGGGTACATCAGGTTGATTGTGGAGACTTAATCGACTGCTCCTGAGGCTACTGGGATAAATTTCCATTTCTCTTCTTTGTTCACACAGCTCTTGGGGTTCAGCTTTGGATTTGGACCCACCTCTGCATGTAGGTCGCTGAGGGCAACTATTCTTTGCTCAGACAGAATGGGATTAAAGGAGCAGCTTCTTCTGGTATTCTGGCTCACTCAGGTCAGCAGCAAGGAGGGGTTTGGATGCAATGTGAGCCTGCGGCCTCAGAGGCCAGCATGATGTTGCTGTAACCTGAAGCACACAGTGTGTTCTCCTGGGGAATTTGTCCCTGGATCACAGGACTCTGGCAGTGGTGGGCTGCACAGCCTCCTGGGAGGGGAAGTGTGGATAGTGACCTGTGCTTGCACACAGGCTTCTTTGTGGTTGCAGCAGTAGCCTTAACGTCCCACGCCCATCTCTGGGGTTTGCACTGATAGACGCCACTCACACCCATCTCTGGACCTCCTTTAAGTGGCTCTGTTAATCTCCTCTCCTTGCTCACCAGGAAACAAAGAGGCAAGAAAAAGTCTCTTGCCTCTTCATCAGCTGCAGAATTTTTCCCAGACTCCCTCCCAGCTAGCTGTGGCACACTAGCACCCTTCAGGCTGTGTTCATGAAACCAACCCCAGTCCTCTCCCTGGGATGCTACCTCCGAAGCTGGAGGCTCAGCTCCCAGCCCCCGCACATCCTGGCAGGTGAGCAGACAAGCCTCTTGGGCTGGTGAGTTCTCCTTGGCACCGATCCTCTGTGTTGGAGTCTCTCTGCTTTGCCCTCTGCATCCCTGTTGCTGCACTCTGCTCCATGGCTCTGAAGCCTCTCCCTCCACTACCCATGGTCTCCACCAATGAAGGTGCTTCCTAGTGTGTGGAACCCTTTCCTCCTTCACAGCTCCCTCCCACTGGTGCAGGTTCCATCTGTATTCTTTTTTCTCTGTTTTTTTTTCTTTTTTCTTTCATCCCACTCACGTTCTTGGGTGCATTTCTTTCCTTTTGGGAGGTCTGAGGTCTTCCTCCAGCGTTCAGTAGGTGTTCTGTTGGCGTTGTTCCACATGTAGATATATTTCTGATGTATCTGTGGGGAGAAAGGTGATCTCTGGGTCTTATTCTTCTGCCATCTTGAAGCTCTAGCTATTTTTTTTTTTACATTTAGTAGTGTATATATGTCAATGCCACACTTTCTCTTCATCCCAGCTTACCTCCCACCCCCCACCCCACCGCCATGTCCTCAAGTCCATTCTCTATGCCTGTGTCTTTATTCCTGTCCTGTCCCAAGGTTCTTCAGATATTTTTCTTTTTTAGTTTCCATGTATATATGGTAGCATACGGTGTTTGTTTTTATTTTTGACTTACTTCACTGTGTATAACAAACTCTAGTTCCATTCACCTCACTACAAATAACTTTGTTTCTTTCAATGGCTGAGTAATAATCAATTGTATATATGTGCCACATCTTCTTTATCCATTCATCTGTCAGTAGACACTTAGGTTGCTTCCATGTGCTGGCTATTGTAAATAGAGCTGCAATGAATATGGTGGTACATGTCCCTTTTTGAATTATGGTTTTCTCAGAGTATATGCCCAGTAGTGTGATTGCTGGGTCATCAGGTAGTTCTATTTTTAGGTTTGTAAGGAACCTCCATACTGTTCACCATAGTGGCTGTATCAGTTTACATTCCAGCCAACAGTGCAAGAGGGTTCCCTTTTCTCCACACCCTCATCAACATTTATTGATTTCAGATTTTTTAATGATGGCCATTCTGACTGGTGTGATGTGATACCTCATTGTAGTTTTGATTTACACTTCTCTAATGATTAGTGATGTTGAGCATCTTTTCATGTGTTTGCTGGCAATCTGTATATCTTATTTGGAGAAATGTGTATTTGTGTCTTCTGGCCATTTTTGGTTTCTTTTTTTTTTTTTGATATTGAGCTGTATGAGCTCTTTGTTAATTTTAGAGGTTAATCCTTTGTCAGTTGCTTCTTTAGCAAATATTTTCTCCCATTGTAAGGGTTGTCTTTAAGTCTTGTTTTTGGTTTCCTTTGCTGTGCAAAAATTTTTAAGTTTCTTTAGGTCCCATTTGTTTATTTTTGGTTTTATTTCCATTTCTCTAGGAGGTGGGTCAAAAGGATCTTGCTGTGATTTATGTCATAGAGTGTCCTGCCTATGTTTTCCTCTAAGAGTTTTACAGTGTCTGACCTTATATTTAGGTCTTGAATCCATTTTTAGTTTATTTTTGTGTATGGTGTTAGGGAGGGTTTTCCTTTCATTCTTTTTTTTTTTTTTTTTTTTTTTTTGCGGTACGCGGGCCTCTCACTGCTGTGGCCTCTCCCGTTGCAGAGCACAGGCTCCGGACGCGCAGGCTCAGCGGCTGTGGCTCACGGGCCCAGCCGCTCCGCGGCATGTGGGATCTTCCCAGACCGGGGCACGAACCCTCGTCCCCTGCATCGGCAGGCGGACTCTCAACCACTGCGCCACCAGGGAAGCCCTCCTTTCATTCTTTTAAATGTAGCTGTACAGTTTTCCCAACACCACTTATTTAAAAATGTTGTCTTTTCTCCATTGTATATTCTTGCCTCCTTTATCAAAAATAAGGTGATCATATATGCATGGGTTTATCTCTGGGTTTTCTATCCTGTTCCATTGATGTATATTTCTGTTTTTGTGTCAGTACCATACTTTATTATTTACTGTAGCTTTGTCGTACAGTCTGAAGTAAGACAGCCTGATTCCTCCAGCTCCATTTTTCTTTCTCAATGTTCCTTTGCTGTTTGGGGTCTTTTGTGTTTCCATACAAATTGTGAATTTTTTTGTTCTAGTTCTGTGAAAAATGTCATTGGTAGTTTAATAGGGATAACATTGAATCTGTAGATTGCTTTGTGTAATATAGTTGTTTTCACAATGTTGATTCTTCCAATGCAAGAACATGGTATATTTCTCCATCTGTTTGTATCATCTTTCATTTCTTTCATCAGTGTCTTATCGTTTTCTGCATACAGGTCTTTGGCTCCTTAGGTAGGTTTATTCCTAGGAATTTTATTCTTTTTCTTGCAATGGTAAATGGGAGTGTTTCCTTAATGTCTTTTTTCAGATTTTTCATTATTAGTGTATAGGAATTCAATAGATTTCTGTGCATTAATATTCTATCCTGCTACTTTACCAAATTCATTGATTAACTCTAACAGTTTTCTTGTAGCATCTTTAGGATTCTCTATTTAGAGCACCATGTCATCTGCAAACATTGACAGTTTTACTTCTTTTTGTCTGATTTGAATTCCTTTATTTCTTTTAATTCTCTGAGTGTTGTGGCTAAAACTCTACAACTATTTTGAATAATAGTGGTGAGAGTGGGAAAGCTTTTCTTGTTCCTGATCTTAGTGGAAATGGTTTCAGTTTTTCACCATTGAGAATGATGTTGGCTCTGCATTTGTCATTTTTAGCCTTCATTATGTTGAGGTAAGTTCCCTGTATGCCTACTTTTTGGAGGGTTTTTATCATAAATGTGTTGAATTTTGTCAAAAGCTTTTTCTGCATCTATTGAGATGATCATATAATTTTTCTCCTTCAATTTGTTAATATAGCGTATCACATTGATTGATTTGTGTATATTGAAGAATCCTTGAATTCCTAGATTAAACCCCAGTTGACCATGGTTTATGATCTTTTAATGTGCTTTTGTACTCTGTTTGCCAGTATATTGTTGAGACTTTTTGCTTCTATGTTCATCAATGATATTGGCCTGTAGTATTCTTTCTTTGTGACATCATTGTCTGGTTTTGGTATCAGGGTGATGATTGCCTCATTGATTGAGTTTGGGAGTGTTCCTCCCTCTGTTATACTGGAAGAGTTTCAGAAGGATAGGTGTTAGGTCTTCTTTAAATGTTTGATAGAATTCACTTGTGAAACCATGTGGTCCTGGGTTTTTGTGTATTGGAAAAATTTTAATCACAGTTTCAATTTAAGTGTTTGTGATTGGTCTGTTTATATTTTCTATTTCTTCCTGGTTCAGTCACAGAAGGTTGTGCTTTTCTACGAATTTGCCCATTTATTCCACGTTGTCCATTTTATTGGCATAGAGTTGCTTGTAGTAATCTCTCATGATCCTTTGTATTTCTGCAGTGTCAGTTGTTATTTCTTCTTTTGCATTTCTAATTTAGTTGATTTGAGTCTTCTCCCTTTTTTTCTTGATGAATCTGGCTAATGGTTTATCAAATTTGCTTATTTTCTCAAAATCCAGTGTTTAGTTTTATTGATCTTTGCTATAATTTCCTTCAATTCTTTTTCATTGATTTCTGATCTGATCTTTATGATATCTTTCCTTCTGCTAACTTTGGGGTTTTCTTTCATTCTTCTTTCTCTAGTGGTTTTAGTTGTAAGATTATGTTGTTTATTTGAGATATTTCTTCTTTCTTGATGAAAATTATATTGCTATATTGTTCCCTCTTAGAACTGCTTTTACTGCATCCAATAGGCTTTGGGCCTTCATGTTTTCATTGTCATTTGTTTCTAAGTATTTTTTAATTTCTCCAGTGATCTCTTTGCTATTTAGTAGGATATTGTTTATCCTCCATGTGTTTGTATTTCATACAGATCTTTTCCTGTAATTGATATCTAGTCTCATAGTGTTGTGGTCAGAAAAGATTCTTGATACAATTTCAATTTTCTTAAATTTACCAAGGTTTGATTTGTGAGCCAAGATATGATCTATCCTGGAGAATGTTCCATGAGCACTTGGAAAGAAAATGTATTCTGTTTTTTTTTTTTTTTTTGTATAGAATGTCCTATAAGTATCAGTTAAGTCCAGCTTGTTTTAATATATCATTTAAAGTGTGTGTTTCCTTTTTTATTTTCATTTGGATGATCTGTCCTTTGGTGAAAGTGGGGTGTTAAAGTCCCCTACTATGATTGTGGTACTGTCAATTTCCCCTTTTATGGCTGTTCACATTTGCCTTATGTATTGACGTGCTCCTATGTTGGGTGTGTAAATATTTACAATTGTCATATCTTCTTTTTGGATCAATCCCTTGATCATTATGTAGTGTTCTTCTTTGTCTCTTGTAACAGTCTTTATTTTAAAGTCTATTTTGTCTGATATGAGAATTGCTACTCCAGCTTTCTTTTGATTTCCATTTGCATGGAATATATTTTTCCATCCTCTCACTTTCAGTCTATGTGTCCCTAGGTCTGAAGTGAGTCTCTTGTAGACAGCATTTATATGGGTCTTGTTTTTGTACCCATTCAGTCAGTCTATATCTTTTGGTTGGAGCATTTCATCCATTTACATTTATGGCAATTATCAATATGTATGTTCCTATTACCATTTTCTTGATTGTTTTGAGTTTGTTTGTGTAAGTCTTTTCCTTCTCTTGTGTTTCCTGCCTAGAGAAGTTCCTTTATCATTTTGTTGTAAAGCTGGTTTGGTGATACTGAAGTATCTTATCTTTTGCCTGTCTGTAAAGGTTTTAATTTCTCTGTTGAATCTGAATGAGATCCTTGCTGGTTGGAGTAATCTTGTTTGTAGATTTTTTCTCTTTCATCTGTTTAATTATGTCCTGCCACTTCGTTCTGGCTTGCAGAGTTTCTGCTGAAAGTTCAGCTGTTAACCTTATGGGAATTCCGTTGTATGTTTTTTTTTTTTTTCCACTTGCTGCTTTTAATATTTGTTCTTTGTATTTAATTTTTTTATAGTTTGATTAATATGTGTCCTGACGTGTTTCTCCTTGGATTTATCCCATATGGGAATATCTGTGCTTCCTGGACTTGATTAACTATTTCCTTTACCATATTAAGGAAGTTTTCATCTATAATCTCTTCAAATATTTTCTCAGTCTTTCTGTTTCTCTTTTTCTTCTGAGACCCCTATAATTAGAATGTTGGTGCATTTAATGTTGTCCCAGGGATCTCTGAGACTGTCTTCAACTCTTTTTATTTTTTTTTTCTTTTTTCTGCTCTGTGGTAGTTATTACCACTATTTTATCTTCCAGGTCATCCATTAGTTCTTCTGCCTCACTTATTCTGCTTTTGATCCCTTCTAGAGAATTTTTAATTTCATTTATTGTGTTGTTCATCATTGTTTGTTTGCTCTTTAATTCTTCTAGGTCCTTGTTAAACGTCTTTTGCATTTTCTCCATTCTATTTCCAAGATTTTGGATCATCTTTACTATCATTACTCTGATTTCTTTTTCAGGTAGATTGCCTATTTCCTCTTCATTTGTTCGGTCTCGTGAGTTTTTACCTTGCTTCTTCATCTGCTGTGTGTTTCTCTGTCTTCTTATTTTGCTTTACTTATTGAGTTTGGGGTCTCCTTTTCACAGGCTGCAGGTTGGTAATACCCGTTGTTCTTAATGTCTGCCTCCAGTGGCTATGGTTTGCTCAGTGTGTTGTGTAGGTTTCCTGATGGAGGGGACTAGTACCTGTGTTTTGGTGGATGAAGCTGGATTTTGTGTTTCTGGTCAGAAGCACTGCATCCAGTGGCATGTTTTGGTGTTTCTGTGACCTTATGATTTTATGCAGCCTCTCTGCTAATGGGTGGGTTTGTGTTCCAGTCTTGCTAGTTGTTTGGCATTGCGTTTCCAGCACTATAGCTTGCTGGTCATTGTGTGGATCTGGATCTTAACTTTGATATGGAATTCTCTGGGGGAACTTTCACCATTTGATATTATGTGGAGCTGGTCAGTGTCTGGTGAAACAATGTCCTGATCTCGGCTCTCCCACCTCAGAGGCAGAACCCTGATGACTGGCCAGAGCACCAGTCCACTGTCAGCCTCATGGCTCAGAAGAAAAGGGGGAAAATAAATAAAGAAAGAAAAAATAAAGTTATTAAAATAAAAAATAAATAAAATAATTAAAAAGTAATAAAAAAAGAAAGGATGAAGAGAGCAACCAAACTGAAAAAAAGAAATCCATCAATTGTAATCAGTGCTAAAAATTATCCTAAAAAAAAAAAAAGAAGGAAAGACAGAACCTTGGGACAAATGGTAAAAGCAAAGCTATACAGACAAAATCACACAAAGAAGCATACATATACACACTCACAAAGAGAAAAAGGAAAAAAAAATTCAGGTATTCCACAGGTGCAGGGTAAATCAAGTTGATTGTGGAGATTTCATCTGCTGCTCCTGACGTTGCTGTGAGAGATTTCCCTTTCTGTTCTTTGTTCACACAGCTCCTGGGGTTCAGCTTTGGATTTGGCTCCGCCTCTGTGTGTAGGTCACCTGAGGGTTTCTGTTCTTTGCTCAGACAGGACCGGGTTAAAGTAGCAGCTGATTAGGGGGCTCTGGCTCACTCAGGCCATGGGGAGGGATGGGTATGTAATGCAGGGCAAACCTGTGGTGGCAGAGGTCAGCATGACATTGCAACACCCTGATGTGCACCATGTTCTCCCAGGGAAGTTGTCCCTGTATCACAGGACGCTGGCAGTGGCAGGCTGCACAGTCTCCTGAGAGGGGAGGTGTGGATATTGACCTGTGCTTTCACACAGGTTTCTCGGTGGCTGCAGGAGGAGCCTTCTTGTGTCATGCCCGTCTCTGTTGTCCACACTGATAGCCGTGGCTTGGGCCCATCTCTGGAGCTCATTTGGGTGGTGCTTTGAATTCCCTCTCCTCATGCACCCAGAAACAATTTTCTCTTACCTCTTAGGCAGGTACAGACTTTTCCCCAGACTCCCTCCTTGCTAGCTGTAACACACTAAACCCCTTCAGGCTGTCTTCACACAGCCAACCTCAGTCTTCTCCCTGGGACCTGAATTCTGAAAGCTGAGCCTCAGCTCCCAACCCTCACCCACCCTGGTGGGTAAGCAGACAAACCCCTCAGGCTGGTGAGGTCTGGTCAGCACCTATCCTCTGTGTGGAAATGTGTCCACTTTGCTCCCTGCACCCCTGTTGCTGAGCTCTCCTCCATGGCTCCAAAGCTTACCCCCCCCACTGCTACCACCTGTCTCTGCCAGTAAAGGGGCTTCCTAGTGTGTGGAATATTTTCCTCCTTCACAGCTCCATCCCAGTGGTGCAGGTCCTGTCCCTCTTCTTTTGTCTGTGTTTTTTCTTTTTTATTTTGCCCTACCCAGGTACGTGGGGAGTTTTTTGCCTTTTGGGAAGTCTGAGTTCTTCTGCCAGTGTTTAGTAGGTGTTCTGTAGGAGTTTTTCCACATATAGATGTATTTCTGATGTATTTGTGGGGAGGAAGGTGATCATCACGTCTTTCTTTTCTGCCATCTTGAAGGTCTCTCTTCTTGTCTTTTTGACAATAGACATCCTGACAGGTGTGAGGTGATATCTCATTTTGGTTTTGATATGTGTTTCCCTGATGATTAGTGATGTTGAGTGTCTTTTCATGTACCTGTTGGCCATTTGCATACTTCTTTGGGAAAACGTCTACTCAGGTTCTTTGCCCATTTTTTAAATTAGGTTACTTGGTTTTTTGCTATATAGATTTGTATGAGTTCTTTGTATATTTTGGATATTAGCCCCGTATTGGATATATGGTTTGCAAATATTTTCTCCCATTTCTCTTTTCATTTTGTAGATGGTTTCCATAGCCAGAAATAAGCTTTTAGTTTGATGTAGTCTTGCTTGTTTATTTTTGCTTTTGTTGCCTTTGTTTTGGTGTCAGTACGAAAAAAAAAAAAAAAAAAAAAAAACATTGCCAGGACCATTGTCAAGGAGTTTACCTCTATGCTTTCTTCTAGGAGTTTTATGGTTTCAGGTGTTATATTTAACTCTTTAATTCTTTTTAAACTGACTTTTCTGTATAGTGTAAGATAGAGAACCAGTTTTGTTCTTTTGCATTTGGTTAACCAGTATTCCCAGTGCCATTTATTGAAGAGATTATATTTTCCCTATTTTATATTATTGCCTCCTTTGTTGAAAATTAACTGACCATATATTTCTTCTTAGAAGTTATGCATGAAAACAAATTTTCTTTTTAAAACTTAAAATCGTACCAATAAATCTAAAGACTAGATTTGACTGCCTCCCAATGTACCTGCCCCAGCCCTATCTTGCTTCCCATCCCAGAGAAAATCACTGTTAACAGTTTGGTGTGTTACTCTCTAAACCATATATATATATATATATATATATATATATATATATATATATATATATATATATATATATATATATATATATATATATATATATATATATATATACCATTTCATAATTTGCTAGGTATATATTATTCGGCAAATTGCTTCTACCTCTATATATTGTGACTGAGAGATTTATTTATGTCAGTTAATAGCCACCTAAGACTTTGCACTTGATAGAAGGGGACAATGAGGATTATCCAATACAAAAGGCACTCTTAAGATCACACAAATATTTAGCAATCATCCTGGGCAAGAATCCAGGTCTTAATTTTAATTAAAGTCCTTCATCTCTCAGATGTCTTCAATCAGAAGACCCAATCACATTATTTCATGGTGACTTTTCACTTTGGTATTATAAGTTCTGTTACTTTAATGTTGAATTTTATTTTCAGATATACTTCTGTCACCAAATAACTCAAATTTCGAAATTAAAAGACATAGAGTATAAAGAAAAATATGTATTTAAACAGTATTCAATAGCAAAAATCTAAAATACATGTTTATTTTTCTCAATGTCAGAACATAGGGGAAAATTTTATTTTATGTGTGGTCCTTAACTGGTAACACATAGTAATCATTGCCAGCAATGTAAAGGACATATTGGAAGGCCTGAGTATTCCTATATAAGGCAATGTAGTGTTGGCTGGAAAAAAAGAATCACTAAAATGAAAACCATAACTATTGAGGTGGTGTGAAAAATGTTTGAGAGAAGTTTCCCATTCACATACTACACCTGATTACATGAGATTAAAATGTCAAAGTTTAATTCCTCATCATAAAATTATCTGTAGATTTCCTCATTGAGGATAAGAGAAAATTCTCTCTCTCAAGTACTTATACTTGAGGTTTCCCCTCTCATACTAGGTGGAGTGACAAAACCAGAAATCATGTAATCCCTAGCTAAAATTGCTTCCCTATTCCTAGAGCAGTTATGGTTAGTGCCTGAAGTTTTTTCATACAAAGTGGTTTCTACTATTAAAAAGTATATCTATGTACATAAAACTATCACATTCCAAAAAGTGTGATTGCTCTATCATACCACAGTATCATTTTTTCCACATAGCACACTATAATTTTATGTAAGTTGATTATAATTGTAAATTTTCTTAATTTTGACTCTACAATGCTGCTTATTTTAAATCCTCTTTAGAGTTGATTTTATAGTCTATTATTTACCAGTATCAGAAATATTCAAGATGTATTTCATTATTATCATAACCCAGGCTATATACTGATCAAAGTATTATTTTATCAGTTTTTAAAAATTAGTTAACTTTAAATGGAGTTCTGCTAATAACCTTATTGTTCTTAACTTACTCCTTCAAGAAACAGCATGATTTCTCCAAGAAAAACATAGTCTGTAACATCTATGCCATTTGATGGACAATATTTTACTATGCTAACATCTCTTCTTGTCCCTGTTTTAATGAGTCACTGACAACATAATATACATAAGGATGTGACAGGAATGATATACAGCTGCAAGGCTTCAACTAAGCTGTCCTGTTTCCACTGGATGCCTTGAGAATTTTGACATAGACAGAGAGTTTTATCAAGCTTATTGTCCTGAACACAGCTCACCATCTCTCAATTGATAAATTACTGTTTCTAAAATTTTATCTTTTAGATGTGAACATTTTGTGAAGAGATTAATCCTATGGTTCATTCATATTTCAGGGTCAATTGTTTTAATCTGATGAGGTAAAAACACTTTTATTAATATGAGTTTTGACTGAGAACAAAAAGGACTGAAGAGAAATAAAAATGAAAGAGATGTACACAAGCTCATGGTAGAAAGAAATCACTGGATTTCTCCATTTTTGACTCCTTTCTTCCTTCTCTTCCATCTTTGTTATAGATAGAATTTTCCTTCTAACAGGAACACATAAAAACCTATTTCAAAGATGATGTTTCATTTTTTAATATAAACAACTTCATGTTTTTTAAGAACCTACAATTAGAGAGTTAGCTTTTAAAGAGCCTGGTATAAACCCAATATCTCCAAGTGCCCTGAGCTTTGGATTTTTAAAGTCCATTGCTCATGTATACGAAATAAAATTTCAATAAAGTCCACCATACTGTAGTAATGATTTTTTTTTTTTTACCTCAAAGCCTGTTGGAGGCTAAAGTAGTAAGCAGAGATATTCAGTCTTAGTTCCCACACTTCGACAAACCTAATTTAGACCTCTCTGAGAGTGGACAATCTAAAGTTCTGCTAGCTCAATATTGTGAATTTAGTATGAAGACCTATTCCCAGGCAAAATAGAATGTTTGATGGTCTTTTTATGAGACAACAGGATTGCAGGTGATTTTTTTTATTGTTTTATTTTGTTTTTATTTTATATCTAACATTCACCAAATGCAATCAGAGACTTTGTATAAGTTATTCAGAAGCACAGTCAAGCATAAACACCGATTACAAATTACTACTTTAGGAGTTAAAAGTATCCAGACAAAGGGTGAGTTACAAGTAAATGGCTACAAAAAAGCAATCACCATCTTTTCATATACTTGTTAGCCATTTGTATGACTTCACTGGGAAAATGTTTATTGAAGTTGTCTGCCCATTTTCAATTGGATTCTTTGATTTTTTGCTATTGAGTTGTATGAGTTCCTTATATATTTTGGATATTAACCCTTATTAGATAGATGGTTTGCAAATATTTTCTCCCATTCCATAAATTGCCTTCTCATTTTGCTGGGTGTTTCTCTTGCTGTGCAGAAAGTTTTTAGTATGATGTAGTCCCACTTGTTTATTTTTTTTTAACATGTGAAGAATATTTATTTCTCTTCCACTTATTTTTTTTGTTTTTTTTTGTTTGTTTTGTTTTTTTATATTTTTTGCTTTATAACAAATTTAATCAGTTATACATATACATATGTTTCCATATCCCCTCCCTTTTGTGTCTCCCTCCCACCATCCCTATCCCACACCTCCAGGCGGTCACAAAGCACCGAGCTGATCTCCCTGTGCTATGCGGCTGCTTCCCACTAGCTATCTACCTTACGTTTCATAGTGTATATATGTCCATGCCACTCTTTCACTTTGTCACAGCTTACCCTTCCCCCTCCCCATATCCTCAAGTCCATTCTCTAGTAGGTCTGTGTCTTTATTCCTGTCTTACACCTATGTTCTTCATGACATTTTTTTTCTTAAATTCCATATATATGTGTTAGCATACAGTATTTGTCTTTCTCTTTCTGACTTACTTCACTCTGTATGACACACTCTAGGTCTATCCACCCCATTACAAATAGCTCAATTTCATTTCTTTTTATGGCTAAGTAATATTCCATTGTATATATGTGCCACATCTTCTTTATCCATTCATCCGATGATGGACACTTAGGTTGTTTCCATCTCCGGGCTATTGTAAATAGGGCTGCTATGAACATTTTGGTACATGTCTCTTTTTGAATTATGGTTTTCTCAGGGTATATGCCTAGTAGTGGGATTGCTAGGTCATATGGTAGTTCTATTTGTAGTTTTTTAAGGAACCTCCATACCGTTCTCCATAGCGGCTGTACCAATTCACATTCCCACCAGCAGTGCAAGAGTGTTCCCTTTTTTCCACACCCTCTCTAGCATTTATTGTTTCTAGATTTTTTGATGATGGCCATTCTGACTGGTGTGAGATGATATCTCATTGTAGTTTTGATTTGCATTTCTCTAATGAGTAAAGATGTTGAGCATCCTTTCATGTGTTTGTTGGCAGTCTGTATATCTTCTGTGGAGAAATGTCTATTTAGGTCTTCTGCCCATTTTTGGATTGGATTGTTTGTTTTTTTGTTATTGAGCTGCCTGAGCTGCTTATAAATTTTGGAGATTAATCCTTTGTCAGTTGCTTCATTGGCAAATATTTTCTCCCATTCTGAGGGTTTTCTTTTGGTCTTGTTTATGGTTTCCTTTGCTGTGCAAAAGCTTTGAAGTTTCATTAGGTTCCATGTGTTTATTTTTGTCTTTATTTCCATTTCTCTAGGAGGTGGGTCCAAAAGGATCTTGCTGTGATTTATGTCATAGAGTGTTCTGCCTATGTTTTCCACTAAGAGTTTGATAGTGTCTGGCCTTACATTTAGGTCTTTAATTCATTTTGAGCTTATTTTTGTGTATGGTGTTAGGGAGTGATCTAATCTCATACTTTTACATGTCCCTATCCAGTTTTCCCAGCACCACTTATTGAAGAGACTGTCCTTTCTCCACTGTACATTCCTGCCTCCTTTATCAAAGATAAGGTGACCATATGTCCGTGCGTTTAACTCTGGGCTTTCAATCCTGTTCCATTGATCTATCTTTCTGTTTTTGTGCCAGTACCATACTGTCTTGATTACTGTAGCTTTGTAGTATAGTCTGAAATCAGGGAGGCTGATTCCTCCAGCTCCATTTTTCGTTCTCAAGATTGCTTTGGCTATTCGGGGTCTTTAGTGTTTCCATACAAATTGTGAAATTTTTTGTTCTAGTTCTGTGAAAAATGCCAGTGGTAGTTTGATAGGGATTGCATTGAATCTGTAGATTGCTTTGGGTAGTAGAGTCATTTTCACAATGTTGATTCTTCCAATCCAAGAACATGGTACATCTCTCCATCTATTTCTATCATCTTTAATTTCTTTCATCAGTGTCTTATAATTTTCTGCATACAAGTCTTTTGTCTCCTTAGGTAGGTTTATTCCTAGATATTTTATTCTTTTTGTTGCAATGGTAAATGGGAGTGTTTCCTGGATTTCATTTTCAGATTTTTCATCATTAGTATATAGGAATGCCAGAGATTTCTGTGCATTAATTTTGTATCCTGCAACTTTACCAAATTCATTGATTAGCTCTAGTAGTTTTCTGGTTGCATCTTTAGGACTCTCTATGTATAGTATCATGTCATCTGCAAACAGTGACAGCTTTACTTCTTCTTTTCCAATTTGGATTCCTTTTATTTCCTTTTTTTCTCTGATTGCTGTGGCTAAAACTTCCAAAACTATGTTGAATAAGAGTGGTGAGAGTGGGCAGCCTTGTCTTGCTCCTGATCTTAGTGGAAATGGTTTCAGTTTTTCACCATTGAGGACGATGCTGGCTGTGGGTTTGTCATATATGGCCTTTATTATGTTGAGGAAAGTTCCTTCTATACCTACTTTCTGCAGGGTTTTTATCATAAATGGGTGTTGAATTTTGTCGAAAGCTTTCTCTGCATCTATTGAGATGATCATATGGTTTTTCTCCTTCAATTTGTTAATATGGTGTATCACATTGATTGATTTGCGTATATTGAAGAATCCTTGCATTCCTGGAATAAACCCCACTTGATCATGGTGTATGATCCTTTTAATGTGCTGTTGGATTCTGTTTGCTAGTATTTTGTTGAGGAATTTTCCATCTATGTTCATCAGTGATATTGGCATGTTGTTTTCTTTCTTTGTGACATCCTGGTCTGGTTTCGGTATCAAGGTGACGGTGGCGTTGTAGAATGAGTTTGGGAGTGTTCCACTCTCTGCTATATTTTGGAAGAGTTTCAGAAGGATAGGTGTTATCTCTTCTCTAAATGCTTGATAGAATTCGCCTGTGAAGCCATCTGGTCCTGGGCTTTTGTTTGTTGGAAGATTTTTTATCACAGTTTCAATTTCAGTGCTTGTGATTGGTCTGTTCATATTTTCTATTTCTTCCTGGTTCAGTCTCGGCAGGTTGTGCATTTCTAAGAATTTGTCCATTTCTTCCAGGTTGTCCATTTTATTGGCATAGATTTGCTTATAGTAATCTCTCATGATCTTTTGTATTTCTGCAGTGTCAGTTGTTTCTTCTCCTTTTTCATTTCTAATTCTATTGATTTGAGTCTTCTCCCTTTTTTTCTTGATGAGTCTGGCTAATGGTTTGTCTATTTTGTTTATCTTCTCAAAGAACCAGCTTTTAGTTTGATTGATCTTTGCTATCGTTTCCTTCATTTCTTTTTCATTTATTTCTGATCTGATCTTTATGATTTCTTTCCTTCTGCTAACTTTGGGATGTTTTTGTTCTTCTTTCTCTAATTGCTTTAGGTGCAAGGTTAGGTTGTTTATTCGAGATGTTTCCTGTTTCTTAAGGTGGGATTGTATTGCTATAAACTTTCCTCTTAGAACTGGTTTTGCTGCATCCCTTAGATTTTGGGTCGTCGTGTCTCCATTTTCATTTGTTTCTAGGTATTTTTTAATTTCCTCTTTGATTTCTTCAGTGATCACTTCGTTATTAAGTAGTGTATTGTTTAGCCTCCATGTGTTTGTATTTTTTACAGCTCTTTTCCTGTAATTGATATCTAGTCTCATAGCATTGTGGTCGGAAAAGATACTTGATACAATTTCAATTTTCTTAAATTTACCAAGGCTTGATTTGTGACCCAAGATATGATCTATCCTGGAGAATGTTCCATGAGCACTTGAGAAAAATGTGTATTCTGTTGTTTTTGGATGGAATGTCCTATAAATATCAATTAAGTCCATCTTGTTTAATGTATCATTTAAAGCTTGTGTTTCCTTATTTATTTTCATTTTGGATGATCTGTCCATTGGTGAAAGTGGGGTGTTAATGTCCCCTACTATGATTGTGTTACTGTTGATTTCTCCTTTTATGGCTGTTAGTATTTGCCTTATGTATTGAGGTGCTCCTATGTTGGGTGTATAAATATTTACAATTGTTATATCTTCTTCTTGGATCGATCCCTTGATCATTATGTAGTGTCCTTCTTTGTCTCTTCTAGTAGTCTTTATTTTAAAGTTTATTTTGTCTGATATGAGAAGTGCTACTCAAGCTTTCTTTTGATTTCCATTTGCATGGATTTTCTTTTTCCATCCCCTTACTTTCAGTCTGTATGTGTCTCTAGGTCTGAAGTGGGTCTCTTGTAGACAGCATATATATGGGTCTTGTTTTTGTATCCATTCAGCCTATCAGTATCTTTTGGTGGGAGCATTTAGTCCATTTACATTTAAGGTAATTATCGATATGTATGTCCTATTCCCATTTTCTTAATTGTTTTGGCTTCGTTATTGTAGGTCTTTTCCTTCTGTTGTGTTTCTTGCCTAGAGAAGTTCCTTTAGCATTTGTTGTAAAGCTGGTTTGGTGGTGCTGAACTCTCTCAGCTTTTGCTTGTCTGTAAACGTTTTAATTTCTCCATCATATCTGAATGAGATCCTTGCTGGGTAGAGTAATCTTGGTTGCAGGTTTTTCTCCTTCATCACTTTAATTATGTCCTGCCACTCCCTTCTGGCTTGTAGAGTTTCTGCTGAGAGATCAGCTGTTATCCTGATGGGGATTCCCTTGTGTGTTATTTGTTGTTTTTGCCTTGCTGCTTTTAATATGATTTCTTTGTGTTTAATTTTTGACAGTTTGATTAATATGTGTCTTGGCGTATTTCTCGTTGGATTTATTCTGTATGGGACTCTCTGTGCCTCCTGGACTTGATTAACTATTTCCTTTCCCAAATTAGGGAAGTTTTCAACTATAATCTCTTCAAATATTTTCTCAGTCCCTTTCTTTTTCTCTTCTTCTTCTGGAACCCCTATAATTCGAATGTTGGTGCGTTTAATGTTGTCCCAGAGGTCTCTGAGACTGTCCTCTCTTCTTTTCATTCTTTTTTCTTTATTTTGCTCTGCAGCAGTTATTTCCACTCTTTTATCTTCCACCTCACTTATCCGTTCTTCTGCCTCAGTTATTCTGCTATTGATCCCATCTAGAGTATTTTTTATTTCATTTATTGTGTTTTTAATCGATGCTTCATTCATCTTTAGTTCTTCTAGGTCCTTGTTAACTGTTTCTTGCATTTTGTCTATTCTATTTCCAAGATTTTGGATCTGGGAACTAGAATCTTGGATCATCTTTACCAGCATTATTCTGAATTCTTTTTCAGGTAGACTGCCTATTACCTCTTCATTTGTTAGGTCTGGTGGGTTTTTATCTTGCTCCTTCTCCTGCTGTGTGTTTTTCTGTCTTCTCATTTTGCTTATCTTACTGTGCTTGGGGTCTCCTTTTTGCAGGCTGCCGGTTCGTAGTTCCCGTTGTTTTTGGTGTCTGTCCCCAGTGGCTAAGGTTGGTTTAGTTGGTTGTGTAGGCTTCCTGGTGGAGGGGACTAGTGCCTGTGTTCTGGTGGATGAGGCTGGATCTTGTCTTTCTGGTGGGCAGGTCCACATCTGGTGGTGTGTTTTGCGGTGTCTGCGGACTTTTTATGATTTTAGGCCACCTGTCTGCTAATGGGTGGCGTTGTGTTCCTGTCTTGCTAGTTGTTTGGCATAGGGTGTCCAGCACTGTAGCTTGCTGGTCGTTGAGTGAAGCTCGGTGCTGGTGTTGAGATGGAGATCTCTGGAAGATTTTCGCCGTCTGATATTATGTGGAGCTGGGAGGTCTCTTGTGGACCAGTGTCCTGAAGTTGGCTCTCCCACCTCAGAGGCACAGCACTGACTCCTGTCTCCTCAATTTGGGATGATTTGTTGTCCATTCATGTATTCCACAGATGCAGGGTACATCAAGTTGATTGTGGAGCTTTAATCCGCTGCTTCTGAGGCTGCTGGGAAAGGTTTCCCTTTCTCTTCTTTGTTCTCACAGTTCCTGGGTCTCCTCTTTGGATTTGGCTCCGCCTCTGCGTGTAGGTCGCCGGAGGGCATCTGTTCGTCACTCAGACAGGACAGGGTTAAAGGAGCAGCCGCTTCGGGGGCTCTTGCTCACTCAGGCCGGGCGGGAGGGAGGGGCACGGAGTGCGGGGCGAGCCTGCAGCGGCAGAGGTTGGCGTGAGGTTGCACCAGCCCGAGGCGCGCCGTGCGTTCTCCCAGGGAAGCCGCCCCTGGATCCCGGGACCCCGGCAGTGGCGGGCTGCACAGGCTCCCGGAAGGGCGGTGTGGGCATTGACCTGCGCTTGCACACAGGCTTCTTGGCGGCAGCAGCAGCAGCCCCAGCGTCCCACGCCCGTCACTGGGCTCCGCGCTTTCAGTCGCGACTCGCGCCCGTCTGTGGAGCCCCTTTAAGCAGCGCTCTTAATTCCCTCTCCTCACGCACCAGGAAACCAAGAGGGAAGAAAAAGTCTCTTGCCTCTTCGGCAGCTCCAGAGTTTTCCCGGACTCCCTGTCGGCTAGCTGTGGCACATTAGCCCCCTTCATGCTGAGTTCTCGCCGCCAGCCCCAGTCCTCTCTCTGTGCTCTGACCTAAGCCCGAGCCTCAGCTTCCAGCGCTGCGCGCCCCGGCGGGCGAGCAGACAAGCCTCTCGGGCTGGTGAGTGCCGTTCGGCACCAATCCTCTGTGTGGGAATCTCTCCGCTTTGCCCTACCCAGGTATGTGGGGAGTTTCTTGCCTTTTGGGAGGTCTGGGGTCTTCTGCCAGCGTTCAGTAAGTGTTCTGTAGGAGTTGTTCCACGTGTAGCTGTATTTCGATTGCAGTTGATTTTATTTTGCACTTTTATATCAATGAAAAGTAAATATTCTTAGTTTTCTCATAAGCATTTTGTCACTAATGCATATTTTATAGACATAATTCAAGTGACTTTATTTCCCAAATGGCTTTGGTGCATTGTCATATGTTGTGTTTTGTTTGAATTCAAAACAACTCCAGATTCTGAACATTTAAGTTTCATGCCACACAATGGCAGATAAATTTAATATGGGCAAAACCCTTTAGGAATGCAGATACTAGCTTGCTAAACAGGATTATTTCCTCTGGAGCACTAAGATATTATGAGAACAGAGATTTTTTTAATAGCTTAAGAATCAGTATAATCCAATGGACTCCAAGTAAGTTAGTATTAAAATACATTAATTCATGATAATTTCTTAATCATAGTAAGTCCAGCCCTGGGTTAGATTTTACAGAAAAAAAAATGTTAACTTGGGCTGAAAAAATAATGTCTATATATATGAAAGAGTTTTTAACAATGCAAAGTACTCTACTTCAAGATATATACTGAGGTCTAAATTAGTGCTCCAGACGAGATTTGCTACAGAGCTCAGAAGTGGAAACTCAGGGTGTAGATCAAAGAATGTGAGCATAAACTTCAGCAAGAGGTAACTCTGATCTTGGCCCTTAATTATGGATAGGTTTGTTTTTACTGTTGTTATTGTTGTTTTCATAGTTTTCATTTTTTAGAGAAGTTTTAGCTTCACAGCAAAATTGCACATGGAGAATTTCCATATACCTCTTGGACCCACCAATATCATAATCTCCCCCAATATCAACATCTTCCGCCAGAGCGATACATTTGTCACAATCAATGAACCTACACTGAAACATTGTTATCACTCAAAGTCCATAGTTTACATTAGGTTTACTCTTGTGTTATACAACATATGGGTTCTGAAAAATGTATAATGACATGTGTTTTCTATTGCAGTATCATACAGAAGAGTTTCACTGGCCTAAGGATTTTCTGTGCTCTGCTCATCCATCTCTTCCATCTAACCA
Organism: Mesoplodon bidens; assembly: GCF_964165515.1. Taxonomy (NCBI): domain Eukaryota; kingdom Metazoa; phylum Chordata; class Mammalia; order Artiodactyla; family Ziphiidae; genus Mesoplodon; species Mesoplodon bidens. The sequence continues at coordinate 58,837,655 of NC_138169.1, read as the reverse complement.
CTGGCAAAAACTGATCATATTACTGTCTCCATAGTTTTGTCTTTTTCAGAATTGTGTATAGTTGGAGTCATACAGTATGCAGTTTTTTTTATATTGGCTTCTTTCACTTAGTTATAAAAATTTAAGATTCTTTCATGTCATTTCATGGTTTGCTAGTTCATTTCTTTTTAATGTTGAATAATATTCCTTTATCTGGATGTTGCTTGGTTCCTTCCAAGTTTTGGCAACTATGAATAAAACTGCTATAAACACCCACACACAGTGTTTTGTGAGAACATTGGATAAGGTTTATACGGCCCGTGTAAATAAGATATGGAGAAAATATTTGAATTAATTGAATAATTTATTTAGCGGTCATAATAATCCTTCTTTATATGTTTTTAATATAGAGATAGAGGACTATATGACAACTCCATAAAAGCATGTGAATATCTTGGGAAGTTTGATGGATATTCATATGACTATTATTAAAATATGAGTAAAGTATTCGATTTAGGATTGAAGCTGAATGCAGCATTAAGGAAAGGAAAGGAAAAAGGACTGCTTGTACCAGTTCTCGGTCCCTGCTTGTCTTCTGCTCTGCCCACATACGTTGAACTTCACCAAATACAAACTCTGAAGTTATTCAGATCTTTCTCTTTTGAAGTCATTGAATGATGATCTGTTTCGAGTTGAGTATGTCTGTTGGAGGGCTCAAAGCTTCCCCTTCACCTAAAAAGGCTTATCAAAACCTTTTTTCCAAATACAAACTGAACATAACTTCTGGTAAACATAAATATCTTCATTTTGTCTATTTCCAGTGAAATTTTAATATCCATCCTACAATTATAACTCAGGCAGCTGTCCTATTCCTTAATATAGCTCTGTGTTTATGTAAGGTTAATAAGGAAGAGGAAGACTGATTTATCTTTATTATTTTTAATTTGATGTTTATATTTTTTTGAGATTTGGTAACATAGCCAAGAGAATATGGGGCCATATTGAGTGAGTCTAAAACACCAAACTATATTAATGACCTTGACCATTACATAGAAATGTCCAAAAAGGCAAATATTATGGACCTTTCTGTTGGCTCTTAAGAAGCGTTCCCTCCCTCCATTTCTTCCTTCACATTTAAAGAATTGCAAAAGCTAAGTTTCTTGCCAAATAGGATTCAAGCTGCCTAGGAAAGAGTATTAAACAGAACTTATTTACAACAAGATAAAAATGAAATTAAAATCCTTATTGTTGGCCACATTATTTTGTTCTTTTTTGCTACTGGTAACTTTGATGAAAATTTCTGTTTGGATGTTGTTTATAATAGAATTATGTTATGGAATAATCGAAATAAAGAGTAGCCATGTTTATTTCTCCATGAAGAACATAGAAACTTAGAGTTGAGAGGCAAGTTTAGAATAAAACTATCCTAAAGCTCTCATTTTTAAGTTGAAGCCACTCAAGTCAAATGATTTTCCTTAGTTCATCTTAATGGTAGCCAGAAATGGTGCCCAAATCACCCAGCTTCTTGTATTGTAGCATAATGCATAATACCATTATGCATAAACCTATCAATATATTTAAAGATAATTAAAATAAATCACTCAAAGAGTCTCATAAAATCCCACAAGGACTCGGAGGCAAAAAATATACAAATCAATTTTCACTGCAAAGTAAAGGAGCTGTTACAGTGGAAGATTACTGGACTGAATGTCAATATTATGACATAGTATGAGTTTGTTTCATGTTTGGTAATTGCAATCATTGTTGCTTTTGTTGTGGTCATCCATTTACAATGCTTGGTGTCAGTTTATTTATCTCTTGTAAAAATAAAATACAGTGTGTGTGTTAAAAATAATAAAAAAATAAAAATGAAAAAATAAGAGCCTCATAATTTGGAGGAGATGGTAGAGGTTTCATCATTTTAGGTGTATGTCCTTTGTAGAAAACAAAACAGAACAAATTTATAGCACAAGTGTACATCTGATTAAATGATTCTTATCCCTACTTTCTATTCAAAGTAATAGAGTATAAATAACAATACAAGCTAATGTACTTTCTGCATTCCTCTGTCCCTTTATTGTCAACACACGTGCCTGCTTATGTTACATAAGGTAGAGTGTGTGTTAACCTTTTGTAATTATATGTATAAATATTTGATAGCAGTATACAGTTTTAAAAGGAAGCTTGTCAATAATGTGTCCATCACAAAATGGCTTTTCTCCTTAGCTTTAAGGCATATTTGTCATTCACTAACCCATTTAAAAAGAAATAGATCACAGAATTTCCAGTTGGGATACTCTAAAACCATCACCTTTCTTATGGTAACCCCTTTGAATTAATATATTCAAGATCAAAAGTCTTCCATTATAGCAGGGATATTAAGAAATTAAATATCCATGGCATTGTATAGTCAATGGTAATTCTACTTTATTTCCTTGCAAGAAAGTAATTTAAATAAACCACGTTTTACTATAATTATAATGTTATAAATAATATAATCCATCTAGGGTGAAGTGAAGTTGGAAATTTTAGCTTGTGGTACAGACAAAGAATCCTAGTTCTAAAGAGATTATTTAAATTAACTTACTATAACTGTACATTGGTGAATACATTGAGTTAATGTTGGGTCAGTAGAATCTCTTCTGTATCAGTATAACTGAGGGAAGCTGGTTACCCTGAATGTTTTTTAAAGAGAATATATCACTTATTTGTGAAATAGCATGTATTAACTTCTTATGTAACAAACACAATTGATAGAAGAGCTGCCCTTTATATTAAAATGCATTTCAATTTTTAATATATTTTAAATTAATATTTTATATCTTAGAACAGGTTCAGTTTTTTTTTTTTTTTTTTTTTTTTTTTTTGTGTGTGTTATGCGGGCCTCTCACTGTTGTGGCCTCTCCCCCTGCGGAGCGCAGGCTCCGGACGCACAGGCCCAGCGACCATGGCTCACGGGCCCAGCCGCTCCACGGCATGTGGGATCCTCCCGGACCGGGGCACGAACGCGTGTCCCCTGCATCTGCAGGCGGACTCTCAACCACTGCGCCACCAGGGAAGCCCCAGGTTCAGTTTTATATTGAGTGGAAAGTACTAAGAGTTCCCCTAAACTCCCTTTTCCCACACACATACAACCTTCTCCACTCCCACTATCAACATTTCACAACAGAGTGGTACATTAATTACAACCGATGAACCTACCTTAACATATCATTATTACCCAAAGTCCATAGTTTATATTAGGGTTCACTCTTGGTGCTCTACATTCTATGGGTTTTGACAAATGTATAATGACAGGTATCTACCACTGTAGTAACATACAGAATAGTTTCACTGCCCTAAGAATCCTCTGTGTTTCATGCCTTCACCCCCACACTATCTTTAAAAACCACTGATCTTTTTACTGTCTACTTTTGTCTTTTCCATAATGTCATATAGTTGGAGTCATACAATATGTAGCCTTTTCAGATTGTCTTCTTTTACTTCGTAATATGAGTATAAGATTCCTTTGTGTCTTTTCATGGCTTGATAGCTCATTTCTTTTTAATATTGAATAATAGTTCACTGTCTGGATGTATCACATTTATTTTTCCAGCCACGTACTAAAGGATATTTTGGTTGCTTCCAAAATTTGGCAATTATGAATAAAGCTGTTATAAGCATCTATTTGATTAGTTAGATAAAGAAGACCTAAAGGAACCACATATGCAGAGTAGAGAAAAAGTATAGACAATTGGAAGCACTTCAAGTCATTTGCTGGAATTCTGCATGCATGTAGAGGAGAGAGAAAGCAATGGTAGCAAGGAAGGTGGAGAGTTACTAAGGAGCAGGATGATGGAGAGACTTGGACTTTCACACAAGAATTTAGACAAAAAAGTATTACTGGATGGATTAACCAAGAGAGTGACTTAGTTTTATTTATGTTAGAAATTATCATTCTGGGGACAAGATAAAGAATCAATCAAAGGGGCAAAGCCTGAGCCTATTATAATAAGAAAAAAAGTAAGAGTTGTTAATAGCTGAACAAGATAATAGCAAAGGGAAAGCAGGGATAGAGAGAGAAAGGGAAAGAAAGATATCACTAAAAGAACAAAGTCAGTGATATTTATTGGCCAATTGTAATTAGATGAGGGAAACATGTGAAAGCAAGGTATTTAAGTAATTTCTAGTTTCCGTTATTTGTTTATTTTGCTTGCTTTATTAGCGCATAGGTTGTGGTGCCATTCACAATGGGCTTCTAAGTATCGGAGAGGCAGCAAGTCTGCAGAAGATGGGAAAAAGGTAAAGAGAGGAAGAAATATTTATTGGACACATGCACTTGCAGTTATAATCACTGTTCTGAAACAGAGGGGTGGAAAATAGGGTCAAGATTTTGATTTCACAGTCATCAACGTATAATGAAGAATTTAAAGTATGATGAAGTTTCAGAGAAAGAAAGACATGGAAATTGGAAACTCTGAGGAACATGATTGTTTTATAGAATAGAGGAGGAATAAATACCTAGGACAGAAAATGTGAACAATAACCATAAAAAAAGGAGAAGAATAAGGAGAGAACAATGATGCAGATATCAAAGACAAAAAAAAAAAAGCAGTTTCAAGAAAGGCAGAGTGGTTTCAGCTACAGATTGAATACATACACAAACTTTCAACCCTCTTGGAACTTCACTAAACCAATAGTTAGGATATTTTTTAAAGGCACAAGCTTACAAGAATCAAGAAAACAGAAATAGGAAATGAACAATGAAAGTTTGGAAGCTGGAAAGCATATCCTAAACTAGCAGTGGAGAAAATTGAAAAAGAAACTGATAAATTCTACATAACTCCAAAAAGGCCTTAGGTATCTCTGGAGATGGAGTGGAAGATAGGGAAGTTCACAGGAGAATTGCTAGGAGTCTGTATAAGAACTTGTGATACTAGATATCCTACTTTTTATTATATAGCTATATTATTACACATTTCCCATGTAGAAAATGGTTAGATTTGTCAAGGATGAATCATTGACTGGATCACTGGTGTCAGGATCAAGTTCGGGAGGTGGGGTTGTGCTCAAAAAAGAAAAATTAAGGCAATATTTGAATACTGTATGTTGCAAGACTTAGCACTCTTTTCCCACTCAACTCCCAGAAATCTACTAGCTGTATCAGGAGATTGAAGTCAGTCTATCTGGAGAAATTGATCAACTTATGAAAATCTAACACTTATAAATATACTGAGATCAAAATTAAATCATTCAGTCTCAAACAATCACCACAATATGAAGCCCAAAATCAAAAAGTCTTGCCCATGCAGTCGGTTTCTTATCTTTTTTTTCAGCTTTTTAATGCCCCACTGTTAAATATGATCAGACTGCATCTGATTGGGTGTCATTTGAAAAAAGCCTTCAACATGAAAGCTATAGATGAAAACAAACATTTAAAAAGCAATTTGGAAATGGAGAAGAACACCTAAAGCAACAGCAACTATCAATGCTATACTCAGAGACACACATGCACAAAGTTGTACCTATGAAACAAAAAAAGACACAATTATTAAAAGAAAATTTAAAGAACAAAAATGATTGTTTTACAGAAACAAAAAGACCAACAAAACAAAGAGATCAGGTGATACAAAAGTAAGTGATTATAATGGAAAATAGTTCCTTCTTTATAATAATAGCAAAACTAGGATTTTAAAAGCAATTAAGCAATGCCTTAAAAATTTTGAAAGTGAATTCCAATAAAACCCTTATCCAGCTCAACTATTAATTAATAATATTTCAGCTGGAGGACATTGCAAGATGGCAGAGTAGGAGGATGTGAGCTCACCACTTCTTATAAAAACACCAAGATCACAATTAACTGCTGAACAGCCATAGACAAAAAAAAAGCTGGAACCTACAAAAAAAACCTTATACTAAAAGACAAAGAAGAAGCCACTACAAGATGGTAGGAGTGGCACAACTGCAATAAAATCAAATCCCATATCCACCAGGTGGGAAATCACAAACTTGAAAATAATTATACCAAAGAAATTCTCCAATGGGAGTGAAAGTTCTGAGCCCCACGTCAGGCTTCTTGACCTGGGGGTCTTGCAATAGGAGGAGGAGCCCCCAGAGAATCCGGCTTTGAAGATAAGTGGGGTTTGATTGCAGGAATTCCATTGGACTGGCGGAAACAGAAACTCCACTCTTGGAGGGCACACACAAGGTCTTGTGCACACCATGACCCAGGGAAAAGAGCAGTGACTTCATAAGGGGCTGGGCCACACCTCCCTGCTAGTATTAGAGGGTCGGCTGTGGGGGGTGGGTGCTGTGGCTCACTGTGGGGACAAAGAGACTGACAGCAGCAGTTCTGGCCAGTACTCATAGCATGAGCCCTCCTGGAGGCCAACATTTCATCCCCAAGACCTAGCCCCAGTCAACAGCCTGTAGGCTTCAGTGCTGGGACACCTCAGACCAAACAACCAACAGGATGGAACACAGCACCACCCATCAGCACACAGGCTGCTTAAAGTCTTCCTGAGCATGGCCCTGCCCACCAGAGGGAAAAGGACCATGTCCATCCACAAGTAAGCAGGAAGCAGGAAGCCTGTGCGAGCCTTTTAGACAGCTTCATCCACCAGAGAGCAAACAGCCAAAGCAAGAAAAACTACAATCCAAAAAAGGAGAAGAAGAAGAAGAAAAGAAGGAGAAGCAGAAGCAGAAGCAGAAGCAGAAGCAGAAAGAAGGAGAAGGAGAAGGAGAAGAACTACAGTCCTGTAGCCTGCAGAATGGAAACAACAATCACAGAAAGTTAGACAAAATGAGACACAGAGAATATGTCCCCAGATGAAGGAACAAGATAAAACCCCAGAAGAACAACCAAGTGAAGTGCAGATAGGCAATCTACCTGAAAAAAATAATTCAAAGTAATGATAGTGAACATGACTCAAGATCTTGGAAAAAGAATGGAGGCATGGATCAAGAAGATACAAGAAATAGTTAACAAGGACCTGGAAGAACTAAAGAACAAACAAACAGAGATGAGCAATATAATAACTGAAATGAAAAATATACTAAAAGGAATCAATAGCAGAGTAACTGAGGCAGAAGAATGGATAAGTGACCTGGAAGAAGAATGATAGAAATCACTGCTGCAGAAAGGAATAAAGAGAAAAAAATAATGAAAAGAAATGAAGATTGTCTAAGAGACCTCTGGAACCACATAAAATGTACCAACATTAGCATTATAAAGGTCCTGGAAGGAGAAGAAAGAGAGGAAGGACCTAAGAAAGTATTTGAAAAGATAATAGCTGAAAATTTCCCTAACATAGGAAAGGAAATAGTCACCTGAGGCCAGGATCACAGAAAGTCCCAAGCAGGATAAACCCAAGGAGGAACACACTGACACATAGTATTAAAACTGACAAAAAATAAAGACAAAGAAAAAATATTAAAAGCAACAAGGGAAAAACAAAAAATAACATACAAGGGAACTCTCATAGGTTATCAGCCAATTTTTCAGCAGAAACTCTGCAGGCCAAAAGGAAGTGGCATGATATATTTGAAGTGATGAACGGAAAGAACCTACAACCAAGAATACTCTACCCAGCAAGGCTCTCATTCAGATTTGGTGGAGAAATCAAAAGCTTTACAGAGAAGCAAAAGTTAAAAGAATTCAATGCCACCAGATGAGCTTTGCAACAAATGCTAAAGGAACTTCTCTAAGTCAAAAAGAAAGGGCCACTACTAGAAACAAGGACATTAGGATTGCAAAAGCTCACTGTTATAAGCAAACATAAAGTAAAGGTAGGAAATCATCCCCACACAAATATATAGACTGCTATACCAAAACCTCACCATATGGCAGGCTGAAAATCTGCAATAGATACATACAGAAAAAAGAAAAAGTAATCCAAACACAACACTAAACTTCATCATAAAATCACAAGAGAAGAGAACAAAAGAGGAAGGGAAGAAAAAGAACCTGCAAAAAAAATCCATAACAATTAAGAAAATGGTAATAGGAACTTACATATCAATAATTACCTTAAGTCTAAATGAATTAAATGCTCCAACTGGAAGACATAGACTGGCCAAATGGATACAAAATAAAAGCAGTATATATGCTGTCTATAAGACACCACCTTCAGATATAGGGACACATGCATACTGAAAATGAGGGAATGGAACAATTTTCATGCAAATGGAAATCAGAAGAAAGCTGGAGTATCAATTCACATATTAGATAAAATAGACTTTAAAATAAAGACTGTTACAAGAGACAAAGATGGAACTACATAATGATCAAGGGATCAATCCAAGAAGGAGATATAACAATTATAAATATATATGCACTCAACATAGAAGAACCCCAAAATATAAAGCAAATACTAATGGCCATAAAAGGAGAAATGGACACTAACACAATAATAGTGGGAGAATTTAACACCCCACCTTCATCAATGGATGGATCATACAGACAGAATATCAATAAGAAAACACAGGCCTTAAATGACACATTAGACCAGATGGACTTAATTGATATTTATAAAGCACTCCATTCAAAAGCAGCAGAATTCACATTCTTCTCAAGTACACATGGAACATTCTCCAGGATTGATCACATTCTGGGCTACAAAATGAGCCTTGGCAAATTTAAGAAAATTGAAATCATATCCAGCATTTTTTCCTACCAAAACATTATGAGATTAGAATTCAACTACAAGGAAAAACCAAAAACACATAGAGGTTAACCATATGCTACTAAACAGCCAGTGGATCACTGAAGAAATCAAAAAAGAAATTAAAAAGTACCTAGAGATGGATGAAAATGAAAGCACAATGATCTAAAACCTATGGGGCATGGCAAAAGCTGTTCTAAGAGGGAAGTCTATGGCAATAAAATTGTACATCAGGAAACAAGGAAAATCACAAATAACAACCTAACCTTACACCTAAAGCAACTAGAGAAAGAAGAACAAGCAGTACCCAAAGTTAGTAGAAGGAAAGAAATCATAAAAATCCAAGCAGAAATAAATGAAATAGAAATGAATAAAACAATAGAAAAGATCAATGAAATTAAAGCTGGTTCTTTGAAAGGATAAAGAAAATTGATGAACCTGTAGCCAGAGCCATTAAGAAAAAAAGGAAGTGTGCCCAAAACAATAACATCAGAAGAGAAAAAGGAGCAGTTACAACTGACACCACAGAAAAACAAAAGATCATAAGAGACTACTATGAATAGCTACACACTGATAGACAATCTAGAAGAAATAGATAAATCTTTAGAAATGTACAATCTCACAAGACTGAATCAGGAAAAAAAATAGAAAATATGAATGATAAATCACAATTACTGAAATTAAAACTGTGACTTAAAAACTTCCAACAAACAGAAGTCCAGGGCCAGATGGCTTCACAGGTAAATTCTATCAAACATTTAGAGAAGAGTTAACATCTACCCTTCTGAAACTATTCCAAAAAATTGCAGAAGAATGAACACTCCCAAACTCATTCTATGAGGCCATCATCAACCTGATACCAAAACCAAAGATACAAAAAAATAAATAAATAAAATACATAAATACATAAATAACTAAAGAAATTGCTGACCAATATCACTGATGAACATAGACACAAAAAGCCTCAACAAAATACTATCAATCCAAATCCAACAACACATTAAAAGTATCATACACCATGATCAAGTAGACTTTATACCATGGATGCAAGGATTCTTCAATATATGCAAATCAATCAGTGTGATACACCACATTAACAAATCAAAGAATGAAAAATATCTGATAGTCTAAATAGATGCCGAAAAAGCTTTTGACAAAATTCAACACAAATTTATGACAAAAACTCTCCAGAAAGTGCCAATAGAGTGAACATACCTCAATATAATAAAGGCCATATATGACAAACATACAGCTGTCATACTCAATGGTGAAAAGCTGAAAGCATTTCCTGTATTATTAGGGAAAAGACAAGGATGCCCACTCCCACCACTTTTATTCAAAGTAATTTTGGAAGTCCTAGCCACGGTAATCAGACAAGAAAAAGAAATAAAAGGAACCCAAATTGGAAAATAAGAAGTAAAACTGTCATTATTTGCAGATGACATGATACTGTACATAGAAAATCCTAAAGATGTTACTTGAAAGTTACTAGAGCTCATCAATGAATTCAGTGTAGTTGTAGGATACAAAATTAATACAAAGAAATCTGTTGAAATTTTATACACTAACAACAAAAGATCAGAAAGAAAAATTAAGGAAACAATCCCATTCACAACTGCATCAAAAAGAATCTAATACCTAGGAATAAACATACCTAAGGAGACAAAAGACCTGTACTCCAAAAACTATAAGAGGCTAGTGAAAGAAATCAAAGACAACACACACAGATGGAAAGATAAAACATGTTCTTGGATTGGAAGAATCAATACGGTCAAAATGATTTCATTACCCAAGGTAATCTATAGATTCAATGCAATCCCTACCAAATTACCAACTGCATTTTTCAGAGAACTAGAATAAAAAATCTTAAACTTTGTATGGTTACACAAAATAACCCAAACAGCCAAAGCAATCTTGAGAAATAAAAATGGATCTGGAGGAATCAGGCTCTCTGACTTCAGACTATACTATAATGCTGCAGTCATCAAAACTGTATGGTACTGGCACAAAAACAGAGATATAGATGAATGGAACAGGATAGAAAGCCCCAAAATGAACCCACACACCTATGGTCAATTAATCTATGATAAAGGAGGCAAGACTATACAATAGAGGAAAGACAGTCTCTTCAATCAATGGTGCTAGGAAAACTGGACAGCTACATGTAAAAAAAAATGAAATTAGAACATTCTTTAACACCAAATACAAAAATGAGCTCAAAATGATTAAAGACCTAAATATAAGACCGGATACTATAAAACTCTTAGAGGAAAATCATAGGCAGACATTCTTTGACATAAATTGCAAGATCTTTTTCAATCCATCTCCTAGAGTAATAGAAATTTAAAAATAAATAAACAAATGGGAACTAATTAAACTCAAAAGCTTTTGCACAGCAAAGCAAACCATAAACAAAACAAAACAAAACAAAACAAAGCAAAACAACACACAGAATGGGAGAAAGTATTTGCAAATGATGCTACAAACAAGGGATTAGTCTCCAAAATTTACAAACAGCTCATGTGGCTCAATATCAAAACAAACAAACAAAAAACAGCCCAATCAAAAAATTGGCAGAAGACCTAAATAGACATTTCTTCAAAAAAAGACTTATAGATGGCCAAGAAGAACATGAAAATATGATCAACATCGTTTATTATTAGATAAATGCACGTCAAAACTACGTGATATCACCTCACACCAAATTGGAATGGCCATCAGCAAAAAATCTACAAACAATAAATGCTGAAGGGGGTGTGGAGAAAAAGGAACCATCTTACAGTCTTGGTAGGAATGTAAATTGATACAGCCACTGTGAACAGTACTGAGGTTCCTGAAAAAATTAAAAATAGAGCTAACATATGATCCATCAATCCCACACTTGGGCATACATCTGGAGAAAAGCATGGTTCAAAAGGATACATGCACCCCAATGTTCATTGCAGTGTTGTTTACAATACCCAAGACATAGTAGTAACCTAAATGTCCATGGACAGATTAATGAATAAAGAACATGTAGTATACATATACAATTGGGATATTATTTAGCCATTAAAAAGAATGAAATAATGTCATTTGCAGCAACATGGATGGACATGGAGATTATCATACTAAGTGAAGTAAGGCAGAAAGATAAAGACAAATATCATATGATACCGCTTATATGCAGAATCTAAAAAAAAAAATACAAATGAACTTATTTACAAAACAGAAAAAGACTCACAGAGTTAGAGAACAAACTTTTGGTTTCCAGAATGGAATGGTGAGGGGGAGAGATAGATTTGGAGTATACACTACTATATTTAAAATAGGTAACCAACAAGGACCTACTGTATAGTACAGGGAAGTCTTCTCAGTATTCTGTAATAACCTAAATGGGAAAGAATTTGAAAAAAATAGATACATGTATATGTATAACTGAATCACTTTGATGTCACCTGAAACTAACACAACATTGTTAACAAACAACTCCAATATAAAATAAAATTTAAAAAATACACACACAAAATAATAATATTTCATATTTCAGGATAGCAAACACATTTCTTCCATATACTTTTTTTAAGACACTCTGAGATATGCTCTATCACAGTGAAAGAGTAGAAAAATATAGAGGAAAACATATTATTCAAGAAAAGGGAGATTTAACTCAAAAGAAAAGTGAAGGAAATTCCCAGAAGATGGTGAAAAGTATCCCATAATGACAGCTGTACAGCAAGTTTGGAAAGAAACCATTCACTTAGAACAGATCAGAAGTTTCTTGTAGAGGCTTCCTATGGAAGATTTCCTCTGCATTTGTAGAATACTTGATGTATTTGAATATACTGAGAGAAAACAAGAATAATTGGAAAAGATTTTAATATTGAATTAGTGATAAGTACACAGAGAAAAAAAATGAGACCAAAGTAATTAACTCCTGGAAAAATTGAAAGCTGTGGAGGAATCACAAGTTTCACTTATAATAGCAATTAATACTCTAATCAAAATATGGTACCAGGGTGTGTGGGAAATAAGCAAATAGGAAGTAGGAGTTGGGAGAGAGAGATACAGAAAGCTAAATCCTCACCTTCAGTAAAGTGAAGTCAAGGGAAAACTTCCAACCAAAACTCAGGAGAAAATGTCTAACATAGAAAAATAAAGAAGGTGCAATTTAAGCATGGTTTATGGTGATATGGAGGGGTGTGTGTGCATGTTTGTGTATGTGTGTGTGTGTGTATATACGTGTACAAAAATCCAAGATCAGGGGTTATGTCTCATTGTCCACTCATGTATGGCTAGACCATCTAGACCAGAGCCTGGCACATAGCAGCATGGTAAGCCCTTAAGAAATATTCATTGATGGAAAGATAACAGTAGAAATAAGCAAAATAAAGTTACACTTGTAGACAGAGCCACAAAAATAAAAATAATATTTGCAATGTCAAAGTCATGTTAAAAAATAAATAAAAGGTCTCTCTCAGGTCAATATCATAGTAGAAATAGAATAGTAAATGAAATGTAACTGAATATTATGCAAATCACATTACCTTTATGTGTATATTTACATACACTTGACCCTTGAACAAGGCAGGAGTTAATCTGTGTATAACTTATAGTTGGCCTTCCGAATACTTGGTTCCTCTGCATCCTCAGATTCAACCAACATTTGACCGAGGAGTACTGTAGTATTTACTATTGAAAAAAATCCATGTATAAGTGGACCTGTGCAATTCAAATCTGTGTTGTTTAAGGGTCAACTGTACATCCTAATCATATATATATGAACTGTCTTGATCCTCTTAAAAATTTGGTAGTTTTCTTCTTTCTTCAATAATGTCTGTCTCTTTAATCAAATTGAAACTAAACCTGATATCTCCCGTGGTCAGTAAATGGTAAAGGAAAGGCAGAATTATTCTTTACTCCCTGGGTGTCCTGGAAAAAATGGGTCTCCTAAGGAAATATGTGAGAGAAAAAGACATTTAAAACTAGGATAAATTTCCTCCATAGCTAATGTCGCATGCCAGTTTTTAGTATAGGGAATAGTCCATCCAGTGAAAGTAGACTTTAGAACTGTGAACATTGTTATTGCTGGGGCTGGCAGAATTTTTTTTTAAATCTAGATCTCTGAATTTCCTAAGAATTGACCTTAAAATATTTTAATATATATCACAGTGTTAATTTTTACAAAATATTAATTTTTGTAAGAATAAAGTATTATATGCATCTATTAAAAAAATAGAAGAGCATAATGTTGTCACTTAATAACACACTTCCTTGAAAGTTGACTGTTGCTTATAAGAAAAAAATACACTAAAATCAATACTGATCTCTAAATAAGTGAACAGGAAAATATGTTTCTCAAAATTAGTTGGGAACATTTTTTTCTGGTATTATTTATGAACTTTACAAAATTCAAGGTTTTATTGTTTTCTTTTCCCTCCCTCTGCTTGTGATTACTTTTCTCACGTGGTGGAGACCAAAGAGAGAAAAGAGGCATGAAATTGAAAACAAAGTTAATTTAAGACCTCATTCCTTTTCTGTTACATCATGGATACGCCTTTCTCTCTGTACTCTTAAAATTGATAACTCATTTGAATAATCTTTATCAACAAATCAGTGTATTTTCTTGAAAAAATGTTTCATACACAGTTCAGTGAATGTTTGATTTCAAAACGCATTATGAATATTTGAATATGGGTTGATAACTTGAACTGGGAGTCAGAAGACCTGAGTTATGTAATCTTGGCTATCCTAATGAGAGATATATTTGTCCCCTCATTCTCTAAGACCTAATTTTTATACTACAAGTCAGAGTATTCTACTAGTAAATGGTCTGAGAAGACCTTCCCAAAATTCTAAACTTTTTTGACTCTAATATGGTTCAGTGACTAATTTAATTGGATGTTTGTGATTTGATGTTCAGTCATCTGTTGATGCTTTGGGAGGTATCATCTCTTAAGAGAAGCCACTGTCAAGCCATCTTCTTCCCAAACTCCATGCTGATAATGACATCATGTAAGATTAAACCCTTGATATAAAGCATTATACCTTCTCCTTGTTCTCTTTTTAATGCAAATAACTGAGTCAAGTGATGCATGTATTCCTAGAACTCTGTTATGATTAAGTTGGTTAGATTATTTTCACCATAAGGAATGACAGGAAAAAACAAACACACACAAAAAAAGAATGTTTGAGTGTACATGGATAGAGGAGACTAAAATGGGTGGCATAAGTCATGGAGTCTATTCCTTTCTTGCATTATTCCTAAAGCTAACTGTAATGGTAATAAAAAATTATCCTGAATTCTAAATGCACATTTTACAAATCTCCTAAAACGTATTTTTAAACAACAGTGCAGCTACATGAAATCAACATATTGAATAAGGAGTGCAGAAGTGTCATTGACTAAAGGTTTTTCCTGCATAACACAAGCATCTGTGTTTTCACATATTCAAGTTTTGTTATTCATAAAGAAATAAAGCCATTAGTGACAACACAATACCCTTTACTAGCATGTTATATTATGTAAAGGGCTATGCTCTTTCTTTCTACATAATACTCTCTCCTTTAAGCTTAACTTAAATTCTATAAAGTATGCATATTATCCTCTTTCTTCTCTTTCTTTCTTTCTTTCTCTCTCTCTCTCTCTCTCTCTCTCTCTCTCTCTCTCTCTCTCACACACACACACACACACACACACACTTTTTTAACAGAGGAGGCAACTGTGGCTTACAAACAGCCAAAATTTAAAATGAAGCAAGTCTATATTCATTGTTACTTGCTTCAAAGGACAAAAATACCACGCTAAATATACAACAAGAAGAAAAGAAAATAGGGGAAGAATGAGAAACAATAAGGGTGGAAGGAAGTGTAGCAAAAAGGTGGCAGATGATGCAGTAGGGAGGGTTGAGAGATAAGAAAGCAATATACAGAAGTGATATGTTTTAGGCCATGGTGTTCATGATGCCAGTCACAGTGACATGTTGACTACTCTGGTTCTAAATTTTTCTACCTGCTTAGATCCTAAATGTGAGGATAATGTTAAACCACATGCTGCATGTATGTGATCAGTTCAACTTCAGAGGGATAGAATCCTGGTTATGTGCTGTAATTCTCAGGGCCCCAGGCAGTCTTGAGTGAGCCTTCTCTGACTCCTTGCAAAATTTCCTCACATGGAAAGACGTTCCAGTTCTTTCCTCCCAACTGTGAACTGGTGTGCAAAATCATCAGAACTACAGTTTAACATTTTGGTGCCTAAGAAAATTCAAATTTTCAAGTAAAGTAAGTCTTTTCAACTGTTTTTGTTATTCTTAACACAGTATGATGAAGATTCTGTAACCAAGATCTCATTAAAGGGGGAAGTGTATTGCACACCAGGAAGTTAAACTGTGGTTTCATAGTGGCAAGTCCAGGGAAACACAAGACAGGTTCTTGATCCTACACATACATGAATAAAAATCTAGCCACCTTTTACTTTTTCTGTTAAGATCTAATCTCTTCAAATCTCAAGGTTTCAACAATGCAAAAGAGAAAAATTCTCCTTCTATTGTAAAGATTCTATTTCAGTCACATACAAATATCAGTTGTGTTTATGTAAAACAGTTTGACTAAAACAGGGATCTCAACAAATCTGCAAATATAAAT
Source organism: Mesoplodon bidens (assembly GCF_964165515.1). NCBI lineage: Eukaryota > Metazoa > Chordata > Mammalia > Artiodactyla > Ziphiidae > Mesoplodon > Mesoplodon bidens. The sequence goes on along the minus strand of NC_138169.1, from coordinate 58,821,411 downwards.
ATGAAGGGAAGAAGAAAAACTCTTTTACGTAGACTTCAATTAAATTACAACATTAAGAAGGCTGCAGCCAGTGTCCATTAAAGATTTAGTTACCTTCTGTGATGAACATTAAGGAACTATTACTCAGATTCTATTTAAACTGTTAAAAGAAATTAAAATGTATACGAAATACCATTACAAATCATGAGCTAATTTTCTAACAAAAGCTTAGCAGTTGATAGATTGTTTAAGCCTCTCCAAGGTTTCAGTTTCATACTCAATAATTCAGAGGCAAGAGCAGGGTTATGTTGATTCATAATTTGCTCCCAGCCATCTCTCTGTTAAATGATGCTGTGATGGAGAATCAGCTTTCATTTCTCATTCTGTGTCTAAAGCTGTGTTTTCTAAGTTAAATTTAGAATCATAAGTAAGAAAGTAACACTGTGTTCTCCCAGGGCCCACATATCACTCACCATTGCTTTATCTGATTCCCACTTCAGTGTTCTTTGCACTGTTCCATGTAGCCTTTTCCTGTTTCAAGACCATTGTCAAGGACAGAGAAGTTAACTATTTTATTAGCTTAGAAAATGTGATCCCCTTCTTTCTGAAGAGAAATTACTGTTAAGAATACAGTGTTCCTTTCTTTTCATTTCATTTTTGAGAAAGAATTATTTTAAAAGTTTCCAGTATCTGCTTTTATCATCTTCAATATCCCTTGTGTTCAGCAGAAGAAAACTGTTCTTTCTTTCTCCTTATTATAATATCACCATATTTTTTAATTAAAAAATCATCACAGAGCAACTAGGAGATGAACAAAAGAAAAACTTCAAGAACTGTAAAATAAAACTGTGCAAAATAAATATAGGGGATGAAAATATTCCTGGGTTTGCCTTCTATACTTTTGCTCATGAGAATTCCTCTCACACTCACAATAAGCCAATAGGCATTTATTGAACATGGTCTATTTTGTGATCAACATAGCTCTACTCACAGATGGGAATCTAATAACATAAATTGTTAAGAACTTTAATGTATGAAAAGCATAGATGTTAAGTGTAACGTTTTTAGCTATAGAAAGGTTTCTTCCCTTGGAGAGGTGTAAGTTTCACTCAGTAGATAAAACACAAGGAACAAATAAATGATGACTAAATTTCAATAATAAGTAAAAACAAACTAGATATAATTGGCATCTTATTGCCCCCAAATACTGAATTTTTTAATCAAACAACACTATTAAAGTCTTCTGGGGAAAGCACCTGTCTACAACCCTCAGTCATGTGGAGTTAACCTCACCCTCAGATCAGGGACTGGGTTATGACTAGCTAAGTCCAAGGAACATATTCCATCATTCTGATGACATTTGTAGTTCCCAAACTGTGGGCCATGGGTTATTATAACTTTTCATGAGAAACAAAGTGATGCACAGTTTCTGTTGGACATCACAAACATCACAATGTATTGTACAATATTCCTTTCCATAGCTTTGTTTATTTGTGGAAAAAAATTTGTTGTGGTAAAAATAACAAATGCTGAGTGAAAAATCTATGTGTAACAGGAAATAAGGATAGAAGTGTCCAATCTGATTCCAAGATTTGAGAAATTGTGCAGTGCCACATGCAACCTACAAGTTAGTACTTGGAGTTATTTAAAAATAAAAATAAAAATATTTTTTAAACTTATGTGTATTGTATTTCCTAACAGCTACCATGTTGTTAAGATATAAATACTTATTGAGTTGTTTGGACCTAGGCACTTAATAAAAAACAGTGCTTTATATTTTCCTGGCACACCATGAAAAGGCTATTGAGACAAAAGGGTGATGTGAACAAAGAAAGTCTAGACTGCCCTGGGCTACGGTGATTAATTCAGGGTTGGGCACAAGATGCAAGTCCAGCCAATGAGTTCTAGAACTAGGACTTCATCCAACTTTGTGAAGAGAAGCTCTCTTCCTCTGGAAGTGATTTTGTGATCATGGGTGTGGAGGGCATCTCAATCTGTATACGTCCACAATGTCGATGTGGAAGATGAAGCCAATAAAACGGACCTAGAGAAAGGAAGAGAGGAATTGGGGTTTTGGTGACATTTAAACAATTGAAAGAAGACACATCTGAATCCAGTCCTGTTTCTGGATTGTAAACTATATGAGCCAAGCAATTTCCTTCATTGTCTAAAACCAGATTGAGAGCCAGTTTATTTGCAACTGAAATAATTTAAGATGTTACACTGAAAGAAAAAATCTGTCAAATCCTAGCTTTTAAAAAATTTAATATAAAAAATTCAGATATGAGGGATCATTTTTTACAGCACTGTAATGAAAGACAAATGGGGATGACCCTGGATACTCACTTCCTTCCCTCATTTGGCAACCTAACAGAGAGCTAGCTCCCTGGACTGAGTAAGTCTGTGGGAGAAGGCTATTAGCTAATGTCCATATTTCTGATACATAAGAATTGTTTCCAGGGCCCTCATATACACTCTCTACCATGGTTCCTAGTCCCACAGATTGTTTGAAATGGCTCTTGTCACTTAGAAAAATTCAGAGTTGCTTAGCTTTTAGGAAGACCTATATAATTTTTACATGTAAAGGGATGGAGCTTGCTGTCCTTCTGGAGTGCTTTCACTTGCAAGCCCTTCTTCCTATTGGCCAAGTCAAGCCTTGCATGCCTTGCCACAGCTTTGGCTTTAATGCCAATATAACATTTATATATAACTGGCCTAAACTGTAGAATAATGGTTTTGGACACTGTGCTTGCTCTATTATTTCACTGTTCATAAGTTTCCTCCTTGTGTACCTATCCATGACATTCACGTCTAAAGGCAAAAATAACACCTGTCTTAAACAAATTCAGTATGAATTTATTGTGTGTCCAAGTGTGATTTTATTTGGAATGAATGAGATAATACACAGATCCTGTTTTATTTTGGCATCATGAAACACAAAATGTGCCTAATTAATTAATCAGCAAGTAATTGTTGGAGTATACATTATCAATCTCTCTATTCATCTATCTTCACATCAAATAAATATATCTATGACTTCTACAAAGGGTTTAAAATATTGTTTAATTATAGTTTCCCAAATGAAATATCAGATGAGATAAAGAAATATTAGAGGAATGTTAAGTGCTAAAATGTGTTACTGTTTATTATTGCAATAACATTAAGAAATATTACTGAAAGAGTTGATTAATTTTGTTTAACAATGTCACATTCATACAGGTTTTTCTCCATTTCTTTAAAAAGTGTTTTTTTCTTCTTTTTAAAAAAAAAATTGGAGGAGAAGATGGCGGAAGAGTAAGAGGTGGAGATCAATTTCCTCCACACAGATACATCAGAAATACATCTACACGTGGAGCTGCTCCTATAGAACACCTACTGAATGCTGGCATAAGAGTGCAGACCTCCCAAAAGGCAAGAAACTCCCCAGGTACCTGGGTAGGACAAAAGAAAAAAGAATAAACAGAGACAAAAGAATAGGGAAGAGACCTGCACCAGTGGGAGGGAGCCGTGAAGGAGGAAAGGTTTCCACACACTAGGAAGCCCCTTCATGGGCGAAGACTGTGTGTGGTGGAAGGGGGAAGCTTCGGAGCCATGGAGGAGAGCACAGCAACAGGGGCACTGAGGTCAAAGCAGAGAGATTCCCACATGGAGGATTGGAGCCGACCAGCACTCACCAGCCTGAGAGGATTGTCTGCTCACCCACCGGGGTGGGCAGGGTTTGGGAGCTGAGACTTGGGCTTCAGTCGAATCCCAGGGAGAGGACTGGGGTTGGCTTCATGAACACAGCCTGAAGGGGACTAGTGCACCACGGCTAGCGGGGAGGGAGTCCGGGAAAGTCTGGAGCTGCCGAAGAGGCAAGAGACTTTTTTTCCCTCTTTCTCCTGGTGTGTGAGGAGAGGGGATTAAGAGAGCTGCTTAAAGGAGGTCCAGAGATGGGCATGAGCCGCGGCTATCAGCGCACACCCCAGAGATGGGCATGAGATGCTAAGGCTGCTGCTGCAGCCACCAAGAATCCTGTGAGCAAACACAGGTCAATATCCACACTGCCCTTCCTGGGAGCATGTGCAGCCCGTCACTGCCAGGGTCCCGTGATCCAAGGACAACTTCCCCAGGAGAATGCACGACATGCATCAGGGTAGTGCAACAACATGGCGAACTCTGCCGCCGCAGGTTTGCCCTGCATTCATACCCCTCCCTCCCACCGTCCTGAGTGAACCAGAGCTGACAAATGAGCTGCTCCTTTAGCCCCATCCTGTCTGAGAGAAGAACAGATGCCCTCAGATGACCTACAGGCTGAGGTGAGTCCAAATCCAAAGCTGAACACCAGGTGCTCTGGGAACAAAGAAGAGAAACGGAAATCTTTCCTAGCAGCCTCAGGAGCAGCGGATTAAAGCTCCACAATGAACTTGATGTACCCTGTATCTGTGGAATACCTGAAGGGACAACGAATCAACCCAAATTGAGGAGGTGGACTTTGGGAGAAAGATATATTATTTTTTCCTCTTTTCCTCTTTTTGTAAGTGTGTATGTGTATGCTTCTGTGTAAGATGTTGTCTGTATAGCTTTGATTTCACCATTAGTCCTAGGATTCTGTCCGTCCATTCTTTTTTTTAATTTTTAAAATTTTTTCATAATAATTACTTTTTTTTTTAGAATTTTTTTTTAATTTTTTTTAAATTTTTTGCTTTATAACAAATTTAATCAGTTATACATATACATATGTTTCCATATCCCCTCCCTTTTGCGTCTCCCTCCCACCCTCCCTATCCCACCCCTCCAGGCGGTCACAAAGCACCGAGCTGATCTCCCTGTGCTATGCGGCTGCTTCCCACTAGCTATCTACCTTACGTTTCGTAGTGTATATATGTCCATGCCGCTCTTTAACTTTGTCACAGCTTACCCTTCCCCCTCCCCATATCCTCAAGTCCATTCTCTAGTAGGTCTGTGTCTTTATTCCTGTCTTACCCCTATGTTCTTCATGACATTTTTTTTTCTTAAATTCCATATATATGTGTTAGCATACAGTATTTGTCTTTCTCTTTCTGACTTACTTCACTCTGTATGACAGACTCTAGGTCTATCCACCCCATTACAAATAGCTCAATTTCATTTCTTTTTATGGCTGAGTAATATTCCATTGTATATATGTGCCACATCTTCTTTATCCATTCATCCAATGATGGACACTTAGGTTGTTTCCATCTCTGGGCTATTGTAAATAGGGCTGCTATGAACATTTTGGTACAGGTCACTTTTTGAATTATGGTTTTCTCAGGGTATATGCCAAGTAGTGGGATTGCTGGGTCATATGGTAGTTCTATTTGTAGTTTTTTAAGGAACCTCCATACCATTCTCCATAACGGCTGTACCAATTCACATTCCCACAAGCAGTGCAAGAGTGTTCCCTTTTTTCCACACCCTCTCCAGCATTTATTGTTTCTAGATTTTTTGATGATGGCCATTCTGACTGCTGTGAGATGATATCTCATTGTAGTTTTGATTTGCATTTCTCTAATGAGTAAAGATGTTGAGCATCCTTTCATCTGTTTGATGGCAGTCTGTATATCTTCTGTGGAGAAATGTCAATTTAGGTCTTCTGCCCATTTTTGGATTGGGTTGTTTGTTTTTTTGTTATTGAGCTGCATGAGCTGCTTATAAATTTTGGAGATTAATCCTTTGTCAGTTGCTTCATTTGCAAATATTTTCTCCCATTCTGAGGGTTGTCTTTTGGTCTTGTTCATGGTTTCCTTTGTTGTGCAAAAGCTTTTAAGTTTCATTAGGTCCCATGTGTTTATTTTTGTCTTTATTTCCATTTCTCTAGGAGGTGGGTCAAAAAGGATCTTGCTGTGATTTATGTCATAGAGTGTTCTGCCTATGTTTTCCTCTAAGAGTTTGATAGTGTCTGGCCTTACATTTAGGTCTTTAATCCATTTTCAGCTTATTTTTGTGTATGGTGTTAGGGAGTGATCTAATCTCATACTTTTACATGTCCCTATCCAGTTTTCCCAGCACCACTTATTGAAGAGGCTGTCCTTTCTCCACTGTACATTCCTGCCTCCTTTATCAAAGATAAGGTGACCATATGTCCATGCGTTTAACTCTGGGCTTTCAATCCTGTTCCATTGATCTATCTTTCTGTTTTTGTGCCAGTACCATACTGTCTTGATTACTGTAGCTTTGTAGTATATTCTGAAATCAGGGAGCCTGATACCTCCAGCTCCATTTTTCGTTCTCAAGATTGCTTTGGCTATTCGGGGTCTTTTGTGTTTCCATACAAATTGTGAAATTTTTTGTTCTAGTTCTGTGAAAAATGCCAGTGGTAGTTTGATAGGGATTGCATTGAATCTGTAGATTGCTTTGGGTAGTAGAGTCATTTTCACAATGTTGATTCTTCCAATCCAAGAACATGGTACATCTCTCCATCTATTTGTATCATCATTAATTTCTTTCATCAGTGTCTTATAATTTTCTGCATACAGGTCTTTTGTCTCCTTAGGTAGGTTTATTCCTAGATATTTTATTCTTTTTGTTGCAATGGTAAATGGGAGTGTTTCCTTGATTTCACTTTCAGATTTTTCATCATTAGTATATAGGAATGCCAGAGATTTCTGTGCATTAATTTTGTATCCTGCAACTTTACCAAATTCATTGATTAGCTCTAGTAGTTTTCTGGTAGCATCTTTCGGATTCTCTATGTATAGTATCATGTCATCTGTAACAGTGACAGCTTTACTTCTTCTTTTCCAATTTGGATTCCTTTTATTTCCTTTTCTTCTCTGATTGCTGTGGCTAAAACTTCCAAAACTGTGTTGAATAAGAGTGGTGAGAGTGGGCAACCTTGTCTTGCTCCTGATCTTAGTGGAAATGGTTTCAGTTTTTCACCATTGAGGATGATGCTGGCTGTGGGTTTGTCATATATGGCCTTTATTATGTTGAGGAAAGTTCCCTGTATGCCTACTTTCTGCAGGGTTTTTATAATAAATGGGTGTTGAATTTTGTTGAAAGCTTTCTCTGCATCTATTGAGATGATCATATGATTTTTCTCCTTCAATTTGTTAATATGGTGTATCACGTTGATTGATTTGTGTATATTGAAGAATCCTTGCATTCCTGGAATAAACCCCACTTGATCATGGTGTATGATCCTTTTAATGTGCTGTTGGATTCTGTCTGCTAGTATTTTGTTGAGCATTTTTGCATCTATGTTCACCAGTGATATTGGCCTGTAGTTTTCTTTCTTTGTGACATCCTGGTCTGGTTTTGGTATCAAGGTGATGGTGGCCTTGTAGAATGAGTTTGGGAGTGTTCCTCCCTCTGCTATATTTTGGAAAAGTTTGAGAAGGATACGTGTTAGCTCTTCTCTAAATGTTTGATAGAATTCGCCTGTGAAGCCATCTGGTCCTGGGCTTTTGTTTGTTGGAAGATTTTTTATCACAATTTCAATTTCAGTGCTTGTGATTGGTCTGTTCATATTTTCTATTTCTTCCTGGTTCAGTCTCGGCAGGTTGTGCATTTCTAAGAATTTGTCCATTTCTTCCAGGTTGTCCATTTTATTGGCATAGAGTTGCTTGTAGTAATCTCTCATGATCTTTTGTATTTCTGCAGTGTCAGTTGTTACTTCTCCTGTTTCATTTCTAATTCTATTGATTTGAGTCTTCTCCCTTTTTTTCTTGATGAGTCTGGCTAATGGTTTATCAATTGTGTTTATTTTCTCAAAGAACCAGCTTTTAGTTTTATTGATCTTTGCTATCGTTTCCTTCCTTTCTTTTTCATTTATTTCTGATCTGATTTTTATGATTTCTTTCCTTCTGCTAACTTTGGGATGTTTTTGTTCCTCTTTCTCTAATTGCTTTAGGTGCAAGGTTAGGTTGTTTATTCGAGATGTTTCCTGTTTCTTAAGGTGGGATTGTATTGCTATAAACTTCCCTCTTAGAACTGGTTTTGCTGCATCCCATAGGTTTTGGGTCGTCATGTCTCCATTGTCATTTGTTTCTAGGTATTTTTTAAGTTCCTCTTTGATTTCTTCAGTGATCACTTCGTTATTCAGTAGTGTATTGTTTAGCCTCCATGTGTTTGTACTTTTTACAGATCTTTTCCTGTAATTGATATCTAGTCTCATAGCATTGTGGTCAGAAAAGATACTTGATACAATTTCAATTTTCTTAAATTTACCAAGGCTTGATTTGTGACCCAAGATATGATCTATCCTGGAGAATGTTCCATGAGCACTTGAGAAAAATGTGTATTCTGTTGTTTTTGGATGGAATGTCCTATAAATATCAATTAAGTCCATCTTGTTTAATGTATCATTTAAAGCTCGTGTTTCCTTATTTATTTTCATTTTGGATGATCTGTCCATTGGTGAAAGTGGGGTGTTAAAGTCCCATACTATGATTGTGTTACTGTCGATTTCTCCTTTTATGGCTGTTAGTATTTGCCTTATGTATTGAGGTGCTCCTATGTTTGGTGCATAAATATTTACAATTGTTAAATCTTCTTCTTGGATCGATCCCTTGATCATTATGTAGTGTCCTTCTTTGTCTCTTCTAGTAGTCTTTATTTTAAAGTCTATTTTGTCTGATATGAGAAGTGCTACTCCAGCTTTCTTTTGATTTCCATTTGCCTTGAATATCTTTTTCCATCCGCTTACTTTCAGTCTGTATGTGTCTCTAGGTCTGAAGTGGGTCTCTTGTAGACAGCATATATATGGGTCTTGTTTTTGTATCCATTCAGGCAATCTGTATCTTTTGGTGGGAGCATGTAGGCCTTTTACATTTAAGGTAATTATCGATATGTATGTCCTATTCCCATTTTCTTAATTGTTTTGGGTTCGTTATTGTAGGTCTTTTACTTCTGTTGTGTTTCTTGCCTAGAGAAGTCCCTTTAGCATTTGTTGTAAAGCTGGTTTGGTGGTGCTGAACTCTCTCAGCTTTTGCTTGTCTGTAAACGTTTTAATTTCTCCATCAAATCTGAATGAGATCCTTGCTGGGTAGAGTAATCTTGGTTGCATGTTTTTCTCCTTCATCACTTTAATTAGGTCCTACCACTCCCTTCTGGCTTGTAGAGTTTCTGCTGAGAGATCAGCTGTTATCCTGATGGTGATTCCTTTGTGTGTTATTTGTTGTTTTTGCCTTGCTGCTTTTTTTTTTTTTTTTTTTTTGCTGTACGCGGGCCTCTCACTGCTGTGGCCTCTCCCGTTGCGGAGCACAGGCTCCGGACACACAGGCCCTGCGGCCATGTGTCGCGGACCCAGCCGCTCCACGGCATGTGGGATCTTCCGGGATAGGGGCACGAACCCGTGTCCCCTGCATCGGCAGGCGGACTCTAAACCACTGCGCCACCAGGTTAGCCCCCTTGCTGCTTTTAATATGATTTCTTTGTGTTTAATTTTTGACAGTTTGATTAATATGTGTCTTGGCGTATTTCTCCTTGGATTTATTCTGTATGGGACTCTCTGTGCCTCCTGGACTTGATTAACTATTTCCTTTCCCATATTAGGGAAGTTTTCAACTATAATCTCTTCAAATATTTTCTCAGTCCCTTTCTTTTTCTCTTCTTCTTCTGGAACCCCTATAATTCGAATGTTGGTGCGTTTAATGTTGTCCCAGAGGTCTCTGAGACTGCCCTCTGTTCTTTTTATTCTTTTTTCTTTATTTTGCTCTGCAGCAGTTATTTCCACTATTTTATCTTCCACCTCACTTATCCGTTCTTCTGCCTCAGTTATTCTGCTATTGATCCCATCTAGAGTATTGTTTATTTCATGTATTGTGTTTTTAATCGATGCTTCATTCATCTTTAGTTCTTCTAGGTCCTTGTTAACTGTTTCTTGCATTTTGTCTATTCTATTTCCAAGATTTTGGATCTGGGAAATAGAATCTTGGATCATCTTTACCATCATTATTCTGAATTCTTTTTCAGGTAGACTGCCTATTACCTCTTCATTTGTTAGGTCTGGTGGGTTTTTATCTTGCTCCTTCTCCTGCTGTGTGTTTTTCTGTCTTCTCATTTTGCTTATCTTACTGTGCTTGGGGTCTCCTTTTTGCAGGCTGCAGGTTCGTAGTTCCCGTTGTTTTTGGTGTCTGTCCCCAGTGGCTAAGGTTGGTTTAGTGGGTTGTGTAGGCTTCCTGGTGGAGGGGACTAGTGCCTGTGTTCTGGTGGATGAGGCTGGATCTTGTCTTTCTGGGGGTCAGGTCCACGTCTGGTGGTGAGTTTTGAGATGTCTGCGGACTTTTTATGATTTTAGGCCACCTCACTGCTAATGGGTGGCGTTGTGTTCCTGTCTTGCTAGTTGTTTGCCATAGGGTGTCCAGCACTGTAGCTTGCTGGTCGTTGAGTGAAGCTGGGTGCTGGTGTTGAGATGGAGATCTCTGGAAGATTTTTGCCGTTTGATATTATGTGGAGCTGGGAGGTCTCTTGTGGACCAGTGTCCTGAAGTTGGCTCTCCCACCTCAGAGGCACAGCACTGACTCCTGGCTCCTCAATTTGGGATGATGTGTTGTCTATTCATGTATTCCACAGATGCAGGGTACATCAAGTTGATTGTGGAGCTTTAATCCGCTGCTTCTGAGGCTGCTGGGAGAGATTTCCCTTTCTCTTTTTTGTTCTCACATCTCCTGGGTCTCAGCTTTGCATTTGGCCCCGCCTCTGCGTGTAGGTCGCCGGAGGGCATCTGTTCTTCGCTCAGACAGGACAGGGTTAAAGAGCAGCCGCTTCGGGGGCTCTTGCTCACTCAGGCCGGGCGGGAGGGTGGGGCACGGAGTGCGGGGCGAGCCTGCAGCGGCAGAGGTCGGCGTGACGTTGCACCAGCCCGAGGCGCGCCGTTCGTTCTCCCAGGGAAGCTGCCCCTGGATCCCGGGACCCCGGCAGTGGCGGGCTGCACAGGCTCCCGGAAGGGCGGTGTGGGCATTGACCTGCGCTTGCACACAGGCTTCTTGGCGGCAGCAGCAGCAGCCCCAGCGTCCCACGCCCGTCACTGGGCTCCGCGCTTTCATTCGCGACTCGCGCCCGTCTGTGGAGCCCCTTTAAGCAGCGCTCTTAATCCCCTCTCCTCACGCACCAGGAAACCAAGAGGGAAGAAAAAGTCTCTTGCCTCTTCGGCAGCTCCAGAGTTTTCCCGGACTCCCTGCCGGCTAGCTGTGGCACATTAGCCCCCTTCACGCTGAGTTCTCGCCGCCAGCCCCAGTCCTCTCCCTGCGCTCTGACTGAAGCCCGAGCCTCAGCTTCCAGCGCTGCGCACCCCAGCGGGCGAGCAGACAAGCCTCTCGGGCTGGTGAGTGCCGCTCGGCACCGATCCTCTGTGTGGGGATCTCTCTGCTTTGCCCTACCCAGGTATGTGGGGAGTTTCTTGCCTTTTGGGAGGTCTGGGGTCTTCTGCCAGCGTTCAGTAGGTGTTCTGTAGGAGTTGTTCCACGTGTGGTTGTATTTCTGGTGTATCCGTGGGGAGGAAGATGATCTCCGCGTCTTACTCTTCCGCCATCTTACCCGGAAGTCTCCAATAATTACTTTTTATTTTAATAACTTATTTTATTATATGATACTTTATATGATTTGATTTGATTTGATCCACTTTCTTTCTTTCTTTCTTTCTTTCATTCATTCTTAATATTTTTTCTCCCTTTTATTGTGAGCCGAGTGGATGAAACTCTCTTGGTGTTGCAGCCAGGAATCAGTGTTGTGCCTCTGAGGTGGGAGAGCCAAATTCAGGACACTGATCCACAAGAGACCAGACCTCCCAGCTCCATGTAATATCAAATGACAAAAATCTCCCAGAGATCTCCATTTCAACACCAGTACCCAGCTTCACTCAATGACCAGCAAGCTACAGTGCTGAACACCCCATGGAAATAAACAAGCAAGACAGGAAAACATCTCCATCTTTTAGCAGACAGGCTGCCTAAAATCATAATAAGGCCACAGACCCCCCAAAACACACCACCAGTAGTGGACCTGTCCTCCAGAAAGACAAGATCCAGCCTCTTCCACCAGAACACAGGCACGTCGCCTCCACCAAGAAGCCTACACAACCCACTGAAAAAACTTTAGCCACTGGGGACAGATACAAAACAATTTGAACTACGAACCTGCAGCAGGTGAAAAGGAGACTCCAAACACAGTAAGATAAGCAAAATGAGGAGACAGAAAAACACACAGCAGATGATGGAGCAAGGAAAAAACACACCAGACCTAAAAATTGAGGAGGAAATAGGAAGTCTACCTGAAAAAGAAATCAGAATAATGACAGTAAAGGTACCCAAAATCTTGGAAATAGAATAGAGAAAATGCAAGGGACATTTAACAAGGACCTAGAAGAACTAAAGAGGAAACAAGCAATGATGAACAACACAATAAATGAAATTTAAAATACTCTAGAAGGGATCAGTAGCAGAATAACGGAGGCAGAAGAATGGATAAGATCCCAGGAAGATAAAATACTGGAAATAACTACTGCAGAGCTGAATAAGGAAAAAAGAATGAAAAGAACTGAGGACAGTCTCAGAGACCTGTGGGACAACATTAAACACAGCAACATTCGAATTATAGGAGTCCCAGAAGAAGAATAGAAAAAGAAAGGGGCTTAGAAAATATTTGAAGAGATTTTATTTGGAAAGTTCCCTAATATGGTAAAGGAAATAGTTAATCAAGTCCAGGAAGCACAGAGAGTCCCATACATGATAAATCCAAGGAGAAACACACCAAGACACATATTAATCAAATTATCAAAAATTAAATACAAATAGGAAATATTAAAAGCAGTAAGGGAAAAACAACAAATAACACACAAGGGAATCCCCATAAGGTCAACAGCTGGTCTTTCAGCAGAAACTCTGAAAACCAGAAAGGAGTGGCAAGACATATTTAAAGTGATGAAGGAGAAAAATCTACAACCAAGATTACTCTACCCAGCAAGGATCTCATTCAGACTTGATGGAGAAATTAAAAACCTTACAGACAAGCATAAGCTGAGACAGTTCAGCACCACCAAACCAGCTTTACAAGAAATGCTAAAGGAAGTTCTCTAGGCAAGAAACACAAGAGAAGGAAAAGAATTACAATAACAAACCCAAAACAATTAAGAAAATGGTAATAGGAACATACATATCAATAATTACCTTAAATTTAAACACTCCAAACAAAAGACACAGACTGGGTGAATGGATACAAACACAAGAAATGATATATGCTGTCCACAAGAGATCAACATAAGACCTAGGGACACATACACAGTGAAAGAGGGGGGATGGAAAAAGATTTTCCATGCACATGGAAATCAAAGAAAGCTGGAGTAGCAATTCTCATATCAGAGAAAATAAACTTTAAAATACAGACTATTACAAGAGACAAAGAAGGACACTACAAAATGATCAAGGGATCAACCCAAGAAAAAGATACAACACTTGTAAATATTTATGCACCTAACATAGGAGCACCTAAATACATATGGCAAATATTAACAGCCATAAAAGGGGAAATCGACAGTAACACAATCATAGTAGGGGACTTTAACACCCCACTTTCACCAATGGACAGATCATCCAAAATGAAAATAAATAAGGAAACATAAACTTTAAATGATACATTAAACAAGATGGAATTAATACATATTTAGAGGACATTCGATCCAAAAACAACAGAATACACATTTTTCCCAAGTGGTCATGGAACATTCTGCAGGATAGATCACATCTTGGGTCACAAATTAAGCCTCGGTAAATTTTTAAAACTTTGAAATTGTATCAAGTACCTTTTCCGACCACAATGCTATGAGACTAGATATCAATTTCAGGAAAAAGATCTGTAAAAAATACAAACACATGGAGGCTAAACAATATAATACTTGATAACCAAGAGATCACTGAAGAAATCAAAGTGGAAATCAAAAAATATCTAGAAACAAATAACAATGAAAGCAAGATGACCAAAAACCTATGGGATGAAGCAAAAGCAGTTCTAAGAGGGAAGTATACAGCAATAAAATCCTACCTTAAGAAATAGGAAACATCTCAAATAAACAACCTGACCTTGCACCTAAAGCAATTAGAGAAAGAAGAACAAAAAAACCCCAATGTTAGCAGAAGGAAAGAAACCATAAAAATCAGATCAGAAATACATGAAAAAGAAATGAAGGAAATGATAGCAAAGATCAATAAAACTAAAAGCTGGTGCTTTGAGCAGATAAACAAAATTGATAAACCATTTGCCAGACTCATCAGGAAAAAAAGGGAGAAGACTCAAATCAATAGAATTAGAAATGAAAAAGAAGAAGTAACTACTGACACTGCAGAAATACAAAGGATCATGAGAGATTACTACAAGCAACTCTATGCCAATAAAATGGCCAACCTAGAAGAATTGACAAATTCTTAGAAATGTACAAACTGCCGAAACTGAACCAGGAAGAAATAAAGAATATGAACAGACCAATCACAAGCACTGAAATTGAAATTGTGATTAAAAATCTTCCAACAAACAAAAGCCTAGGACCAGATGGCTTCACAGGCGAATTCTATCAAAAATTTAGAGAAGAGCTAACACCTATCCTTCTGAAACTCTTCCAAAGTATAGCAGAGGGAGGAACACTCCCAAACTCATTCTACGAGGCCACAATCACCCTGATACCAAAACCAGACAAGATATCACAAAGAAAGAAAACTACAGGCCAATATCACTGATGAACATAGATGCAAAAATCCTCAACAAAATACTGGTAAAGAGAAACTAACGGCACATTAAAAGGATCAAACACAATGATCAAGTGGGGTTTAATCCAGGAATTCAAGGATTCTTCAATATACACAAACGAATCAATGTGATACATCATATTAAAAAATGAATGAGGAAAAACCATATAATCATCTCAATATATGCATAGAAAGCTTTTGACAAAATTCAACACCCATTTATGATAAAAACTCTCCTGAAAGTAGGCATAGAGGGAACTTTCCTCAACGTAATAAAGGCCATATATGACAAACCCACAGCCAAGATCATCATCAATGGTAAAAAACTGAAACCATTTCCACTAAGATCAGTAAGAAGCCAAGGTTGCTCACTCTCACCAGTATTACTCAACATAATTTTGGAAGTTTTAGCCACAGCAATCAGAGAAGAAAAAGAAATAAAAGGAATCAAAATCAGAAAAGAAGAAGTAAAGCTGTCACTGCTTGCAGATGACAGGATACTATACATAGAGAATCCTAAAGATGCTACCAGAAAACTACTAGAGCTAATCAATGAATTTGGTAAAGTAGCAGGATAAAAAATTAATGCATAGAAATCTCTTGCATTCCTATACACTAATGATGAAAAATCTGAAAATGAAATCAAGAAAACACTCCCATTTACCACTACAACAAAAAGAGTAAAATATCTAGGAATAAACTTACCTAAGGAGACAAAAGACCTGTATTCAGAAAATTATAAGACACAGATGAAAGAAATTAAAGATGATACAAATAGATGGAGAGATATACCATGTTCTTGGATTGGAAGAATCAACATTTGGAAAATGACTCTACTACAAAAAGCAATCTACAGAATCAATGCAATCTCTATCAAGCTACCACTGGCATTTTTCACAGAAATAGAACAAAATCTTTCACAATATTTATGGAAACACAGAAGACCCCGAATAGCCAAAACACTGTTGAGAACGAAAAATGGAGCTGGAGGAATCAGGCTCCCTGACTTCAGACTATACTACAAAGCTACACTAATCAAGACAGTATGGTAGTGGCACAAAAACAGAAATATGGATCAATGGAACAGGATAGAAAGCCGAGAGATAAACCCATGCACATATGGACACCTTACCTTTGATAAAGGAGGCAAGAATATACAGTGGAGAAAACACAGCTTCTACAATAAGTGGTGTTGGGAAAACTGGACAGGTACATGTAAAAGTATGAAATTAGAACACTCCTTAACACCATACATAAATATAAACTCAAAATGGATTAAAGACCTAAACGTTAAGATCAGACACTATCAAACTCTTAGAGGAAAACTTAGGCAGAACAGTCTATGACATAAGTCACAGCAAGATCCTTTTTGACCCACCTCCTAGAGAAATGGAAATAAAAACAAACAAAAAAAAATGAGACTTAATGAAACTTCAAACTTTTTGCACAGCAAAGGAAACCATAAACAAGACCAAAAGACAACCCACAGAATGGGATAAAATATTTGCAAATGAAGCAACTGACAAAGGATTAATCTCCAAAATTTATAAACAGCTCATGCAGCTCAATAAGAAGAAAACACAAAACCCATTCACAAGATGGGCAGAAGACCTAAGTAGACCTTTCTCAAAAGAAGATACACAGATTGCCAAGAAACACATGAAAGAATGCTCAACATCATTGATCATTAGAGAAATGCAAATCAAAACTACAATGAGATATCATCTCACACGGGTCAGAATGGCCTTCATCAAAAAATCTACAAACAATGCAAAAAAAAATCTACAAAGAATGAATGCTGGAGAGGGTGTGGAGAAAAGGGAACACTCTTGCACTGTTGGTGGGAATTCAAATTGATACAGCCACTATGGAGAACAGTATGGATGTTCCTTAAAAAACTAAAAATAGAATTACCCTATGACCCAGCAATCCCACTACGGGGTGTATACCCTGAGAAAACCATAATTCAAAAAGAATAATGTACCAAAATGTTCATTGAAGCTCTATTTACCGTAGCCAGGACATGGAACCAACCTAAGCGTCCATCAACAGATGAATGGATAAAGAAGATGTGGCACATATATACAATAGAATTTTACCCAGCCATAAAAAGAAACGAAATTGAGTTATTTGTTGTGAGGTGGATAGACCTAGAGTCTGTCATACAGAGTGAAGTAAGTCAAAAAGAGAAAAACAAATACGATATGCTAACACATATATATGGAATCTAAGAAGAAAAAAAGGTCAGGAAGAACCTACGGGAAAGATGCGAATAAAGACACAGACGTACTAGAGAATGGACTTGAGGATATGGGGAGGGGGAAAGGTAAGTTTTGACAAAGTGAGAGCATGGCAGGGACATATATACACTACCAAATATAAAATAGATAGCTACTGGGAAGCAGCCGCATAACAAAGGGAGATCATCTCAGTGGTTTGTGACCACCTAGAGGTGTGGGATAGGGAGGGTGGGAGGGAGGGATATGCAAGAGGGAAGAGGTATGGGAACATATGTTTATGTATAACTGATTCACTTTGTTATAAAGCAGAAACTAACACATCATTGTAAAGGAATTTTACTCCAATAAAGATGTTAAAAAATAAATTTATTGACATAGAGTTAATTTACAATGCTGTGTTAGTTCCAGGTGTACAGCAAAGTGATTCAATTATACATATATTCATTCTTTTTCATATTCTTTTCTCATATAGTTGATCACAGAATATTGAGTGTAGTTCCCTGTGCTATACAGTAGATCCTTGTTGATTATCTACCTTATATATAGTAGTGTGTCTATTAAACAGTCTTTTTATCCAATTTATGCACAGAGTTGCTAGTTCTCCAGCTCATTGTTTTTATTTTATTACATCACCGTTTGTTCTTTTTCTATGGAACAGTTCCGGATTTAATTAGTTTGCCTTCAGTCTCTCAACACATAGATATTAATTATTTATTTCTGCTTTCTCTAATTTACTTAGATTTATTCTTGAAATACACACCCTTTGTTTGTTACTTGAAATTGATTCAGTAGCATGATGATCTGAGATTTAGACTGTGTTATTTTGTATCTATATTCCAAGTTTCTGCACTGGGAGAGTAACCTACAAAAAATAGTGGAAGCAAGATTGGAGAAGTTTGGAAGTTTCCAATAAATATCCTAGGTGTTATTACAGAGTAAGAATTGTATAGTTCATTTCCTTAAATTTCCAAGGGAGCATGCTTGGCCTTCAAATTTATCTTGGAAGATATTTGCTTTATTGCTCAATAAGAGGTCCAGCTAAATACTTTGTTATTTTCATCCAGATAATTTTTCTTCAAGTGACCTACAGAAACTAGAAAAGGCATAGAGGCATAGAGGGAGAATGTTCTTTTCATTTCTAAAAACATCAGGAGAATCAGGAATGGTTAAATATTGACATTTAATGGTAGAAAAACTGTAGAAGTAGAACTATGACAATTGGATTAAGGTCCTTTGATTTTTGTCAAGGTTCATGGAGAGAAGATATTAATTCTCACACTGACTATGCTATGGCCAACCTTGTACTGATGTTTTACATACTTTTATAACGTTTTGATTCTATAATGGCCTGATACATGTCTCCTCAAGGACCACACATGGTTTAATTTAGAGGTCCAAAAATTTTTTTAGTCCAAAAAACACTGTGAAGGATTTTTGTATTGTTTTTAAAAGCAGACTTGGTTCTCTACTACCCAGTCTGATTCAATATATCTGGAATAGAACCTAGAGTTTTGCATTTTAAAACAAGTATGCCTGAGGACTGTGAATGAGTATACAATGATGGAAGTCTTTCTGGCCATTACCAAATCAAAAGAAGTATTATTCAAATTGGTCTTTTTGATATTAGATCAAGATGGAAGAGTAAGAAGATAAAGAGCTCACCTCTCACCACAAACACACACACACACACACACATAACACCTACATGTGAAGCAATTCTCACAGAAAGATTCTTGTACAACCAAGGCTGTA
The DNA here is from genome assembly GCF_964165515.1 of Mesoplodon bidens. Lineage (NCBI taxonomy): Eukaryota > Metazoa > Chordata > Mammalia > Artiodactyla > Ziphiidae > Mesoplodon > Mesoplodon bidens. Next base: position 58,802,762 of record NC_138169.1, on the reverse strand, counting down.
AGAAAAATCCACATGAAACCAGACTTGGATCTCTGCCCCCAGGAGGGACCACAGAATGTACGGGGATTACACAGGTAGAGTTCCTTCCGGGGGTGTGAGCAGTTTGAGCCAAATATTCAGTGCCCCAAAACTGAGGTCTGACACTGGGAAGACGAGTCCCCATAGCTGGTCCCACTTCAAGGCTGAAATAGATAACTGTTTCACCTACTCATAGAGATAGACAAAAATGAATAATTAGAAGACAGATAAGTTTGTTTCAATTGTAAGAACAAGAGAAAACCCTTGAAAAAACAAATAATGAAGAGAAATGCAAATCAAAACTATGAGATATCACCTCATACCAGTCAGAATGGCCATCATTAAAAAATCTACAACAGTAAATGCTGGAGAGGGTGTGGAGAAAAGGAACCCTCTTGCACTGTTGGTGAGAATGTAAATTGATACAGCCACTATGGAGAACAGTATGGAGGTGCCTTAAAAAACTAAAAATAGAATTACCATACGACCCAGCAATCCGACTGCTGTGCATATACCCTGAGAAAACAATAATTCAAAAAGAGTCATGTACCACAATGTTCATTGCAGTTCTATTTACAATAGCCAGGACACGGAAGCAACCAAAGTGTCCATTGACAGATGAATGGATAAAGAAGATGTGGCACATAATCACATTGGACTATTATTCAGCCATAAAAAGAAACGAAATTGAGTTATTTGTAATGAGGTGGATGGACCTAGTCTGTCATACAGAGTGAAGTCAGTCAGAAAGAGAAAAACAAATACTGTATGCTAGCACATATATATATGGAATCTAAAAATAAGAAAAAAAAAAGGTTATGAAGAACCTAGGAGAAGGACAGGAATAAAGGTGCAGACATAGAGAATGGTCTTGAGAACTCGGGAAAGGGGAAGAGTAAGCTGGGACAGAGTGAGAGAGTAGCATGAACTTATATATACTACCAAATGTAAAATAGATAGCTAATGGGAAGCAGCTACATAGCACAGGGAGATTAGCTCAGTGCTTTGTGACCACATAGAAGGGTGGGATAGGGAGAGTGGGACGGAAATGCAAGAGGCAAGAGATATGGGGATCTATGTATATATATAGCTGATTCACTTTGTTATAAAGCAGAAACTAACACATCACTGTAAAGCACTTATACTCCAATTAAGTTGTTAAAAAATAAAAACAACTAATGAAGCAAAACTAAATAATTTACCAGACAAAGAGTTCAAAACATTAACAATAAAATTAATGCTAACTGAATAAGGGGAAATAGTAGATGAACACAGTGAGAATTTTAACAAGAAACCAGAAAATATAAATAGAGCCAGTAAGAACTGAAGAATACAATTGCAAAAATAAAAATACACTAGAAATAATATGAGACTAGGTGATACAGAAAAATGCATAAGTGATCTATCTGGAAGATAGAATAATGGAAAGAACCAACCAGACCAGAAAAAAAGAAAAAAACAATTTAAAATTGAGAGAAAAATTTAAGGCAACTCTGGAACAACATCACACATACCAATATTCCCGTTATACAGGTCCCAGAAGACAAGAGAGAGGATAATGTTGAAAATGTATTTTATTAAATTATAGCTAAAAACTTCCCACACGTGAAGAAAGAAGCAGAAAACAAGGCATGGGAAGAACAGAGTGTCCCAAACAAAATGAACCCAAACAAACCAACACCAAGACATATCATAATGACAGAAGTTAATGATAAAGAGATTATTGTAAAGGCAGCAAGGGAAAAATAAAGAGTCATATGCAAGGGAATCACCACAAGGCTCTCAGCTAATTTCTCTGCAGAAACTTTGCAGGTCAGAAGGGAGCGCATGTTATATTTAAAGTACTGAAAGGGAAAAGTTTGCAAACTAGAATACTCTACCCAGCAAAGTTATCATTTAGAATAAAAGGAGAGATAAAGAACTTTTCAGGTAAGCAAAAATTAAGAGTTTCTCAATATTAAACCTAATCTAAAATAAATCTTAGTCTTCTTTAAGTTGAAAAGATAAAGCTAAAACAAGAAGTAAGCATCCAGAAGAAAGGAAGAATCTCACTAGTAAAGGCTGCAGATCAACCAATTAATTAAATTAGTATGAAGAATCAGAAAAAAAATTAACATCAGTGATAACTACATAATAATAAAGGATAAATATAAAAATGTAAAATATGACATCAAAAACACAAAATTTGGGGGAGGGGAGTAAAAAATGCAGATCTCTTAGAATGTGTTTGAATAGCTACAAATTTAAAACAAGTAGATATAGATCAACATATATGAACTCCAAGGAAATCATAAATCAAAAGCCTATCATAGATACACACAAAGTGGACAGAAAGGAACAAAGAATACCACTAAAAATCACCAATCCACAAGAGAGGAAAAGAAGAAAAGAACAGAGAAGAAGAAGAAAAGAACAGAGAATAACTACACAAACAACCAGAAAACAAGTAACAAAATGTCAATAAGTACATACCTATCAATGATCACTTTAAATGTCAATGGATTTTTAAAATTTTTTTATTAGTTTCTGCTTTATAACAAAGTAAAAAAGTCATACATATACATCTGCTCCCATATCCCTTCCCTCATGCATCTCCTTCCCTCCCCCCCTCCCCATCCCACCCCTCCAGGCAGTCACAAAGCTCCGAGCTGATCTCCCTGTGCTCTGTGGCTGCTTCCCACAGTCTATCTACCTTACGTTTGGTAGTGTATATATATCCATTCTCACAGCTTACCCTTCCCACTCCCCATATCCTTAAGTCCATTCTAAAGTAGGTCTGTGTCTTTATTCCTGTTTTACCCCTAGGTTCTTCATGACATTTTTTAAAAATTCCATATATATGTGTTAGCATACGGTATTTGTCTTTCTCTTTCTGACTTACTTCACTCTGTATGACAGACTCTAGGTCTATCCACCTCATTACAAATAGCTCAGTTTCGTTTATTTTTATGGCTGAGTAATATTCCATTGTATATATGTGCCACATCTTCTTTATCCATTCATCTGATGATGGACACTTAGGTTGTTTCCAGCTCCAGGCTATTGTGAATAGAGATGCAATGAATATTTTGGTACATGTCTCTTTTTGAATTATGGTTTTCTCAGGGTATATGCCTAGTAGTGGGATTGCTAGGTCATATGGTAGATCTATTTTTAGTTTTTTTTTTTTTCAGCACTATTTTTTTTTATTAGTTTCTGCTTTATAACAAAGTGAATCAGTCATACATATACATCTGTTCCCACATCCCTTCCCTCATGCATCTCCCTCCCTCCCACCCTCCCCATCCCACCCCTCCAGGCGGTCACAAAGCACCAAGCTGATCTCCCTGTGCTCTGCGGCTGCTTCCCACTATCTATCTACCTTACGTTTGGTAGTGTATATATGTCCATGCCTCTCATTCGCTTTGTCACAGCTTACCCTTCCCCCTCCCCATATCCACAAGTCCATTCTCAAGTAGGTCTGTGTCTTTATTCCCGTTTTGCCCCTAGGTTCTTCATGACATTTTTTTTTAATTCTGTATATATGTGTTAGCATACGGTATTTGTCTTTCTCTTTCTGACTAACTTCACTCTGTATAACAGACTCTAGGTCTATCCACCTCATTACAAATAGCTCAGTTTCGTTTCTTTTTATGGCTGAGTAATATTCCATTGTATATAGGTGCCACATCTTCTTTATCCATTCATCCGATGATGGACACTTAGGTTGTTTCCAGCTCCGGGCTACTATGAATAGAGCTGCAATGAAAATTTTGGTACATGTCTCTTTTTGAATTATGGTTTTCTCAGGGTATATGCCTAGTAGTGGGATTGCTGGGTCCTATGGTAGTTCTATTTGTAGTTTTTTAAGGAACCTCCATACTGTTCTCCATAGTGGCTGTACCAATTCACATTCCCACCAGCAGTGCAAGAGTGTTCCCTTTTCTCCACACCCTCTCCAGCATTTATTGTTTCTAGATTTCTTGATGATGGCCATTCTGACTGGTGTGAGATGATATCTCATTGTAGTTTTGATTTGCATTTCTCTAATGATTAATGATGTTGAGCATTCTTTCATGTGTTTGTTGGCAGTCTGTATATCTTCTTTGGAGAAATGCCTATTTAAGTCTTCTGCCCATTTTTGGATTGGGTTCTTTGTTTTTTTGCTATTGAGCTGCATGAGCTACTTATAAATTTTGGAGATTAATCCTTTGTCAGTTGCTTCATTTGCAAATATTTTCTCCCATTCTGAGGGTTGTCTTTTGGTCTTGTTTATGGTTTCCTTGGCTGTGCAAAAGCTTTGAAGTTTCATTAGCTCCCATTTGTTTATCTTTGTTTTATTTCCATTTCTCTAGTAGGTGGGTCCAAAAGGATCTTGCTGTGATTTATGTCATAGAGTGTTCTGCCTATGTTTTCCTCTAAGAGTTTGATAGTTTCTGGCCTTACATTTAGGTCTTTAATCCATTTTGAGCTTATTCTTGTGTATGGTGTTAGGGAATGACCTAATCTCATACTTTTACATGTCCCTGTACAGTTTTCCGAGCACCACTTATTGAAGAGACTGTCCTTTCTCCACTGTACATTCCTGCCACCTTTACAAAGATAAGTTGACCATATGTGTGTGGTTTTAACTCTGGGCTTTCTATCCTGTTCCATTGATCTATCTTTCTGTTTTTGTGCCAGCACCATACTGTCTTGATTACTGTAGCTTTGTAGTATAGTCTGAAGTCAGGGAGCCTGATTCCTCCAGCTCCATTTTTCGTTCTCAAGATTGCTTTGGCTATTCGGGGTCTTTTGTTTTTCCATACAAATTGTGAAAGTTTTTGTTGTAGTTCTGTGAAAAATGCCAGTGGTAGTTTGATAGGGATTGCATTGAATCTGTAGATTGCTTTGGGTAGTAGAGTCATTTTCACAATGTTGATTCTTCCAATCCAGGAGCATGGTATATCTCTCCATCGATTTGTATCATCTTTAATTTCTTTCATCAGTGTCTTATAATTTTCTGCATACAGGTCTTTTGTCTCCTTAGGTAGGTTTATTCCTAGATATTTTATTCTTTTTGTTGCAATGGTAAATGGGAGTGTTTTCTTGATTTCATTTTCATATTTTTCATCATTAGTGTACAGGAATGCCAGAGATTTCTGTGCATTAATTTTGTATCCTGCTACTTTACCAAATTCATTGATTAGCTCTAGTAGTTTTCTGGTAGCATCTTTAGGATTCTCTATGTATAGTATCCTGTCATCTGCAAACAGTGACAGCTTTACTTCTTCTTTTCCAATTTGGATTCCTTTTATTTCCTTTTCTTCTCTGATTGCTATGGCTAAAACTTCCAAAACTATGTTGAATAAGAGAGGTGAGAGTGGGCAGCCTTGTCTTGCTCCTGATCTTAGTGGAAATGCTTTCAATTTTTCACCTTTGAGGACGATGTTGGCTGTCGGTTTGTCATATATGGCCTTTATTACGTTGAGGAAAGTTCCCTCTATGCCTACTTTCTGCAGGGTTTTTATCATAAATGGGTGTTGAATTTTGTCGAAAGCTTTCTCTGCATCTAATGAGATGATCATATGTTTTTTCCTTCAATTTGTTAATATGGTGTATCACATTGATTGATTTGCATATATTGAAGAATCCTTGCATTCCTGGAATAAACCCCACTTGACCATGATGTATGATCCTTTTAATGTGCTGTTGGATTCTCTTTGCTATTCTTTTGTTGAGGATTTTTGCACGTATGTTCATCAGTGATATTGGCACATAGTTTTCTTTCTTTGTGACATCCTTGCCTGGTTTTGGTATCAAGGTGATGGTGGCCTCGTAGAATGAGTTTGGGAGTGCTCCTCCCTCTGTTATATTTTGGAAGAGTTTGAGAAGGAAAGGTGTTAGCTCTTCTCTAAATGTTTGATAGAATTCGCCTGTGAAGCCATCTGGTCCTGGGCTTTTGTTTGTTGGAAGATTTTTAATCACAGTTTCGATTTCAGTGCTTGTGATTGGTCTATTCATATTATCTATTTCTTCCTGATTCTGTCTTGGCAAGTTGTGCATTTCTAAGAATTTGTCCATTTCTTCCAGGTTGTCCATTTTATTGGCATAGAGTTGCTTGTAGTAATCTCTCATGATCTTTTGTATTTCTGCAGTGTCAGTTGTTACTTCTCCTTTTTCATTTCTAATTCTATTGATTTGAGTCTTCTTCCTTTTTTTCGTGATGAGTCTGGCTAATGTTTTGTCAATTTTGTTTATCTTCTCAAAGAACCAGCTTTTACTTTGATTGATCTGTGCTATCATTTCCTTCATTTCTTTTTCATTTATTTCTGATCTGATCTTTATGATTTCTTTCCTTCTGCTAGCTTTGGGATGTTTTTGTTCTTCTTTCTCTAATTTCTTTAGGTTCAAGGTCAGGTTGTTTACTCGAGGTGTTTCCTGTTTCTTAAGGTGGGATTGTATTGCTATAATCTTCCCCCTTAGAACTGCTTTTGCTGCAACCCATAGGTTTTGGGTCATCGTGTCTCCATTGTCATTTGTGTCTAGGTATTTTTTAATTTCCTCTTTGATTTCTTCAGTATCACTTCTTTATTGAGTATTGTATTGTTTAGCCTCCATGTGTTTGTATTTTTTACAGATCTTTTCCTGTAATTGATGTCTAGTCTCCTAGCATTGTGGTCGGAAAAGATACTTGATGCAATTTCAATTTTCTTAAATTTACCAAGGCTTGTTTTGTGACCCAAGATATGACCTATCCTGAAGAATGTTCCATGAGCACTTGAGAAAAATGTGTATTCTGTTGTTTTTGGATGGAATGTCCTATAAATATCAATTAAGTCCATCTTGTTTAATGTATCATTTAAAGCTTGTGTTTCCTTATTGATTTCCATTTTGGATAATCTGTCCTTTGGTGAAAGTGGGGTGTTTATGTCCCCTACTCTGAGTGTGTTACTGATGATTTCCCCTTTTATGGCTGTTAGTATTTGCCTTATGTATTGAGGTGCTCCTATGTTGGGTGTATAAATATTTAAAATTTTTATATCTTCTTCTTGGATCGATACCTTGATCATTATGTAGTATCCTTCTTTGTGTCTTCAAATAGTCTTTATTTTAAAGTCTATTTTGTCTGATATAATAATTGCTACTCCAGCTTTCTTTTGATTTCCATTTACATGGAATATCTTTTTCCATCCCCTTACTTTCAATCTGTATGTGTCTCTAGGTCTGAAGTGGGTCTCTTGTAGACAGCATATATATGAGTCTTGTTTTTGTATCCTTTCAGCCAATCTGTGTCTTTTGTTGGGAGCATTTAGTCCATTTACATTTAAGGTAACTATTGATATGTATGTTCCTATTCCCATTTCCTTAATTGCTTTGGCTTCGTTATTGTAGGTCTTTTACTTCTGTTGTGTTTCTTGCCTAGAGAAGCTCCTTTAGCATTTGTTGTAAAGCTGGTTTGGTGGTGCTGAAATCTCTCAGCTTTTGCTTGTCTGTAAACGTTTTAATTTCTCCATCAAATCTGAATGAGATCCTTGCTGGGTAGAGTAATCTTGGTTGCATGTTTTTCTCCTTCATCACTTTAATTAGGTCCTACCACTCCCTTCTGGCTTGTAGAGTTTCTGCTGCGAGATCAGCTGTTAACCTGATGGGGATTCCCTTGTGTGTTGTTTGTTGTTTTTCCCTTGCTGCTTTTAATATGATTTCTTTGTGTTTAATTTTTGACAGTTTGATTAATTTGTGTCAGCATATTTCTTCTTGGATTTATTCTGTATGGGCCTCTCTGTGCCTCCTGGACTCGATTAACTATTTCCTTTCCCATATTAGGGAAGTTTTCAACTCTAATCTCTTCAAATATTTTCTCAGTCCCTTTCTTTTTCTCTTCTTCTTCTGGAACCCCTATAATTTGAATGTTGGTGCATTTAATGTTGTCCCAGATGTCTCTGAGACTGTCTTCTGTTCTTTTCATTCTTTTTTCTTTATTTTGGTCTGCATCAGTTATTTCCACTATTTTATCTTCCACCTCACTTATCCGTTCTTCTGCGTCAGTTATTCTGCTAATGATCCCATCTTGAGTATTTTCTTTTCATTTATTGTGTTTTTAATTGATGCTTGATTCATCTTTAGTTCTTCTAGGTCCTTGTTAACTGTTTCTTGCATTTTGTCTATTCTACTTCCAAGATTTTGGATCTGGGAAATAGAATCTTGGATCAGCTTTACTATCATTATTCTGAATTCTTTTTCAGGTAGACTGCCTATTACCTCTTCATTTGTTAGGTCTGGTAGGATTTTATCTTGCTCCTTCACCTGCTGGGTGTTTTTCTGTCTTCTCATTTTGCTTATGTTACTGTGTTTGGGGTCTCCTTTTTGCAGGCTGCAGATTCGTAGTTCCCATTGTTTTTGGTGTCTGTCCCCAGTGGCTAAGGTTATTTCAGTAGGTTGTGTAGGCTTCCTTTTGGGGGTACTTGTGTCTGTGTTCTGGTTGTTGAGGCTCCATCTTGTCTTTCTGGTGGACCGGTCCACGTCTCGTGGTGTGTTTTGGGGTGCCTGTGGCCTTATTATGTTTTTAGGCAGCGTCTCTGCTAATGGGTGTGGTTGTGTTCCTGTCTTGCAAGTTGCTTGGCATAGGGTGACCAGCACTGTAGCTTTCCATTCGTTGACTGAAGCTGGGTTCTGCTGTTGAGATGGAGATCTCTGGGAGATTTTCGCCACTTGATATTATGTGGAGCTGGGAGGTCTCTTGTGGACCCGTGTCCTGAAGTTGGCTCTCCCACTTCAGAGGCACAGCACTGACTCCTGGCTGCGGCACCAAGAGCCTTTCATCTACCCAGCTCAGAATAAAAGGGAGAAAATGTAGAAAGAAAGAATTAGTAGAAGAAAGAAAGGGAGAGAGAAAGAAAGGAAGGAAGGAAGGAAGGAAGGAAGGAAGGAAGGAAGGAAGAAAGAAAGGAGGGAGGGAGGAAGGATGGAAAGAAAGAAAGGAGGGAGGGAGGGAGGAAGGAAAGAAAAAGAAAGGGTGAAAGGAAGGAGGGAGGGAGAGAGGATGGAAAGAAAGAGAGAAAGAACGAAAGGTGAGGTGGAGCTAGGGAGGGAGGAAAGCAAGGTAGGAAAAAAGAAAGAGCAGGTAAAGTAAAATAGAATAATGTATAAAATATAGTAGCATTATTAAAATTAAAAAGTAATTGTTGAAAAAAAAACGGACAGATAGAACCCTGGGACATATGGTGGAAGCAAAGCTATACAGAGAAAATCTCACACAGAAGCATACACATACACATTCACAAAAAGAGAGCAGGGGGAAAAATCGAAAATCTTGCTCTCAAAGTCCACCTCCTCAATTTGGGATAATTTGTTGTAAAAAGAGGAAAAGGGGAAAAGTCTTAAATCTTGTCCGCAAAGTCCACCTGCTCAATTTGGGATGATTTGCTGTCCATTCATGCACTCCACAGACACAGGGCACATCAAGCAGACCATGGAGCTTTAATCCACTGCCTCTGAGGCTGCACAGAGAGATTTCCCTGTCTCTTCTCTGCTCTCACAGCTCCCGGATCTCAGCCTTGGACCTGGCCCCGCCTCTGTGCGTAGGTCGCCGGAGGGCGTCCGTTCTTCACTCAAACAGGACGGGCTTAAAGGAGCCACTGATTCAGGGGCTCTGGCTCACTCAGGCAGAGGGGAGGGAGGGGCACGCAGTGCGGGGCAGGTGTGCAGCGGCAGAGGCCAGTGTGGCGTTGCACCAGCCCGAGGCGCTCCATGCACTTTCCCGGGGAAGCTGTCCTTGGGTCCCGGGAACCCGGCAGTGGCGGGCTGCACAGGCTCCCTGGAAGGGGCGTGGACTGTGACCTGTGCTCGCACACAGGCCTTGTGGCAGCGGCAGCAGCAGCCCCAGCATCCCACGCCCATCTCCGGGGTCCGCACCTTTAGCTGTGGCTCGCGCCCATCTCTGGAGCTTCTTTAAGCAGTGCTCTTAATGCCCTCTCCACGCACACCAGGAAACAAAAGGGAAGAAAAAGTCTCTTGCCTCTTCGGCAGCTCCAGACATTTTCCCCAGACTCCCTCCGGGTTAGCCGTGGTGCACTAACCCCTTCAGGCTCTCTTCCTGCAGCCCGCCCCAGTCCTCCCCCTGCGCTCTGGCTGAAACCCGATACCCGAGCCTCAGCTCCCAGCCCCGCCCACCCAGGCGGCCGAGCAGACAAGCCTCTCGGGCTGGTGTGTGCCTGAGGGCACCGATCCTCTGTGCTGGAATCTCTCCGCTTTGCCCTCCACACCCCTGTTGCTGTGCTCTCCTCGGCTCCTCCAAAGCTTTCCCCCTCCGCCACCTGCAGTCTCTGCCCACGAAGGGCCTTCTAGTGTGTGGAAACCTTTCCTCCTTCACGGCTCCCTCCCACTGGTGCAGGTCCCATCCCTATCTTTTTGTCTCTGTTTATTCTTTTTTCTTTTGTCCTACCCATGTATGTGGGGAGTTTCTTGCCTTTTGGGGGGTCTGAGGTCTTCTGTCAGCGTTCAGTAGGTGTTCTGTAGGAATTGTTCCACGTGTAGATGAATTTCTGATGTATCTGTGGGGAGGAAGGTGATCTCCGTGTCTTACTCTTCCGTTATCTTCCTCCGTTCCCCAATGTCAATGGATTAAATGCTCCAATCAAAAGACATAGGGTGGATGATTGGATAAAGAAAATAATATGACCCATCTGTATACTTATTATAAGAGATTCACTTCAGAACTAAAGACACACACCAGCTGAAAGTAAGGGGATGAAAAACAATATTTCATGCAAACTGAAACAATGAGAAAGCAGGGGTAGCAATACTCATATCAGACAAAATAGACTATAAAACAAAAGCTGTAACAAAAGTCAAAGGACATTATATAATAATAAAGGGAGGGATTTATACAAGAAGAGGAAATAATACTTGCTTACATGTATGCCCTTAATACAGGAGCACTGAAATATAAAAAGCAAACATTAACAGAGATAAAGGGAGAAGCTGACAATAATACAATAATAATAGAGTTTAGCACCCCACCATCAATGGACAGATCATCCAGACAGGAAATCAATAAGGGAACAGTATTCCTAAATGACATATTAGAACAGTTGGACTTAATAGATATCTACAGGGCATACCATCCAAACCCAGCAGAATATACATTATTTTTATGTGCACATGGAACATTTTCCAGGATAGATCACATGCCAGGCAATAAAACAAATCTGAGCAAATTTAAGAAGACAAAAATTATACCAAGTATCTTTTTCCAACCAAAATGACATGAAACTAGAAATTGATTACAGGAAGAAAAACGGAGGCTAAACAACATGCTACTAAAAACACCAATGGGTCAAGAATAAAATAAAAGAGGAAATCAGAAAATACTTAGAGATAAATGAAAATGAAAACACAAGTTTTCAAAATCTATGCGATACAGCAAAATCAGTTCTAAGAGAGAAGTTTATAGCATACAGGCCTACGTCAAGAAACAAAAATATCAAATAAACAACGTGATCTACCATCTAAAGGAATTTTAAAAAGAAGCACAAACAAAGCCCAAAGTCAGCAGAAGGAAGGGAATGATAAATTCAAAGAGGAAATAAAGAAAATGGAAACCAAAAAGACAGTAGAAAATATTAATAAAACCAAGAGCTTTTTTTTTAAAGATAAGGTTGATAAGCCTTTATTAAGGATCATCAAGAAAAAACAACACAAAAAAAAAACAAAATAAGAAATGAAAGGGAGAAATAACAACCAATATCACAGAGATTCAAAAAATCATAGGAGAATATTTTGAAGGCTTATATGTCACAAATTGGACAACTTAGAAGAAATGGACAAATTTCTAAACATACAACCTTCCAAGATGGAATCAATGAAAAATAGACAATCTGAAAAAATTGATTAACAGTAGTAAAACTGTATTTGTAAAAAACAAACAAACAAACAAACAAAAAAACTTCTCAACAAACAAAAGTCAAGGCTTTACAGGGAAATTCTACCTAACATAAAAAGAAGAGGTAATATTTATCCTTCTCAAAACATTCCAAAAATTGAAGAGGAGAAAGCACTCCCAAATTCACTCTAGGAGGTCACCATTATTCTGATATCAAAATCAGACAAAGATAATACAAAAAAAAAAGGAAAGAAAATTATGGGCCAATATCTCTGATGAATATAGATGCAAAAGTCCTCAACAATATTAGCAAACCAAATTCAACAATATATAAAAAGGATCATACACTGTGTTCAAGTGGGATTTATTAAAAGTATTCAACATATTTACAATATCTGCAAATCAATCAATGTAACTCATCACATTAACACCACATTAACAAAAAGGAGAAAATCATATGATCACATCAATAGATGCAGAAAGAGCACTTGACAAAATTCAACATCCATTCATGATAAAACTCTCATCAAACTTGGTACAGAGAGAATATAACATAGTAAAGAAAATTTATGAGAAACCCACAGCTGACATCATACTCAATGGTGAAAAGTTGAAAGCTTTTCTCTAAAATCAGGAACAAGAGAAAACTGCCCATTCTCACAACTTTAACATATTATTGGAAGTTCTATCCACAAGAGTCAGACAAGAAAAAAGAAAGACATCCCAATTGGAAGGGAAATAGTAAAAAGTCACTATTTGCATATGACATACTATATATAGAAAACCCTAAAGTCTCCCCCGAAAGTTATTAGAACTTGTAAATGAAATCAGTAAAGTGGCACGATCCAAGATTAATATACAGATATCTGTTGCTTTGTTATACACTAATGATGAACTATCAGAAAGAGAAAGCAAAAGAAAATTTCATTCAAAATCATATCAAAAAGAATAAAATACCTAGGAATAAACTTAACCAAGGAGGTGGAAAACCTATACTCTGAAAACTATAAAATGTTAATGAAGATGCTACAAAGAAATGGAAAGATATCCCATGTTTATTGATTGAAAAAATTAATATTATGAAAATGTTCATACTACCCAAAGCAATCTACGATTTAATGCAATGTCTATCAAAATACCCATGTTATTTTTCACAGAACTAGCCCAAAAAAATCCTAAAATTTTTACAGAGCCACAAAAGACCCAGAATAGTAAAAACACTCTTAAAAAAAAAAAAAAGAACAAGGTATCATGTTCCCTGACTTCAGACTATGTTGCAAAGCTACAGCAAATAGAACAACATGGTACTGACACAAAAGCAGACACATAGATCAATGGAACAGAATAGAGAGCCTAAATATAAACCCATGTTTATACAGTTAATTAATCTATGGCAAAGGAAGATGAATATACTGTGGAGAAAGACATTTTCTTCAATAAGTGGTTCTGGGAAAACTGGACAGCTACATATAAAATAATGAAATTAGAACATTTTATCATGCCATATTCAAAATAAAACCAAAATGGATTAAAGACCTAAGTGTAAGTCCTGAAAACCATAAAAGTCCCAGAAGAGAACATAGGTTGAACACTCTTTGATATAAATTGTAACAATGTGTTTGGTGTTTGTTTGTTTGTTTGTTTGGGTCTGTCTCCTAAGGCAAAAGAAAGAAAATTAAAAATATACAAATGGGACCTAATTAAACTTTAAAGTTTTTGCACACAAAGGAAACCACTGACAAAATGAAAAGACAACTGACTGAATGGGAGAATATATTTGCAGATGATATGACTGAAAAAGGGCTAATAACTAAAATATACAAACAGCACATACAAATCAATATCAAAAAAACAAACAAATAACCAGATTAAATAATGGGTAGAAGGCCTGAATAGATATTTTTTTCTAAAGAAGATATACAGATGGCCAAAGGCACATGAAAAGATGCTCAACATGGCTAATCATCAGAGATATACAAATCAAAACCACAGTGAGATACTACCTCAAACCTGTCAAAATGGCTAACATCAAAAAGTCTACACAAAGCAAATATTGGCAAGAATGTGGAGAAAAGGGAACATTAGTACACTATTGGTGGGATTGTAAATAGGTGCAGCCACTATGGAAAATAATACAGAATTTCCACAAAAAAACTAAAAATAGAACTCCCATATGATCCAGCAATTCCACTCCTGGGTATCTATCTGAAGAAAATTAAAACATTAATTCAAAAACACACTGCTCCTCTATATTCATAGAAGCACTATTTACAATAGCCAAGATATGGAAGCAACCTAACTGTCGATCAACAGATGAATAGATAGAGAGCACGTGATATATATATATATATATATATGGAATATTACATATATACATGGAATATTACTCAACCATAAAAAAGAATGAAATATTTACAGTTGCAACAACATGGATGGACTTAGAGGTTATTACACTTAATGAAATAAGTCAGACAGAGGAAAACAAATTCTGAATGATATTGTTTATATGTGGAATCTAAAAAATAAAATAAACAAATATAACAAAACAGAAACAAATTCATAGGTATAAATACTGGTGGTTACCACTGGGGGAGAGGGAGAGGGGAGAGGTAGGATGGAGGTATGGGATTGAGAAGTACAAACTACTATGTATAAAATACATAGGTTCCATGTATCTATTTTACAAGACAGGGAATGCAGCCATTATTTTGTTGTGAACTTAAGTGTAGTAAAATCTATAGTAATGTTGCATTGCTATGTTGTACACCTGAAAATAATATGATGTTGTAAATCAATGATACTTCAATAATAAAGGTGGCCTTTCGAATGGTGAGAAGTCCAAAATACATAAACACACACACACACACACACACACACACACACACTTGAATGCCAAAAGTCAACAGGCGGAAGATTCTGCCAAACTAAGTATACTTCTCTAAATATCCTCATCTGTAATGGAGTTTATTTCGTTGGCATATCAACACAGTAAATTCTGTAATCCCTACCAAGAGAATGTTCATGAGCTATAAATATTAGTCAACAATTACCTGGATTGAGACATCTACTCAATTCATTGGATGAAAATACTTCATCTTTGTTATGTATCTCTCCCTCAAAACAAAGGAGTAACATAATAAAGCATGAAGTGTGTTAATCCAAAGTTGGTATCTTGTGAGGATTTAAAGATTCTAGGTGTTGATAGATTATTTAGTATGCATTTTATGCCCTCCAACATTATACCCAATCTAATCATAGATACCCTTGAAAATATAAAGAGTTAACAGCTTTATCCTTTGTTTGAATAAGTTTCATAATCTTAGTAGGGAGGTTAGATATGCCCACAATAGAGAGTTAAATTACAATGAAAAGCAGTACCTGCTCAGGAGGCTGAATCACTATGTTTACCTGCACAGATGTGGGTTTGGGAAGTTTGGACGTTTGGTTGTAGAGCACAATGAATGATATATAACATACAATAAGGACATTAGTAAAAAAATGTATAGAGATCCTGTAAGAATTAGACCATGATTTGATAGACTCACAAAATATGGAATTGTCACTACAAGTTCACAATTTATAACTTGAAAACATTGACCTCAAATAGTTGATGCCTTCTGTTTGATGAATGTAGTTGTATTACATGCCACAGTGAAATGTGTTTGGCTTCATAAATCACAACATGTCTCTGTCTCTCTGGATCATATTACAAATGTATATATGTTAATATTTTGAAAAAAACAAAAAAAGAGTAGTATGCTTTTCTCTTTTGTTTTTCAGCATACCTGACCTTCTCCTCCACCCTTGGGTTTAAAAGTCCAACTTCCAGAGTAAAAGTGGGATTAGGATTGTGCGAGTAGGAATACAGAGAGAAAGGTAAAACTGACATTCAAAACAGTATTATGCTTTGACATATTAAGATTAAAAGCTGGGCTTCCCTGGTGGCGCAGTGTTTGAGAGTCCGCTTGCCGATGCAGGGGACATGGGTTCGTGCCCCGGTCTGGGAAGATCCCACATGCCATGGAGCGGCTAGGCCCGTGAGCCATGGCCACTGGGCCTGCGCGTCCGGAGCCTGTGCTCCACAACGGGAGAGGCCACAACAATGAGAGGCCAGCGTACCGCAAAAAAAAAAAAAAAAAAAAGCTAGCTGTTATTGAAAGAGACAGGGTTTCCTAATTTCTTTTAACCCCTGTTTAGCATGGACCTAGTGAAGGGGAAATAAAGTATATTGGATAAATTGACAGAAAAGGAAGACCGATTAATGACACACTTCTAGAAACTTTAGAAAAACACTTTTCTGCAGGATCCCTGAACAAAATGTATGACCCCAAACTAACATAGGGAGAGTATCGAGTTATTTATAGGGTAGAAAGACATTGTCAGACAACAGAGAAATGGTCTCTTCTGTACTCTTGAGTCTTACTTTTTTCTCCTATCGTGTGAATGTTCCACTGGAAGCCAGCATGCCTGGCATAGGTTATACTGTGATGGGGTACATGGTGGTGTCACCACAGAGACATAAATTGGAGATTATGAAATAAGTGACTAAGTAAATACATGACAGAGACTTAGAGGCAATAGAGACTAAGGAAAGTTGAATCAGCTAGCAGACACTGACAGAATAAAAAGATAGATATATGCTGCTATACAAATTATAGTATCTTAGCAGTGGAAGCCAGAGTTGGGACTTAGGTCAAAGGATGTCACACAGGAAAAGTAGGGCAAATCTCCTTGCCTTAGCTGTCATAGGGTTACTCAGATCCCTTCCCCATCCTCATACACAATTTGAGAGTGACTGGGGGTGAAGAAAATGATTGTGGAACATTGAATAAATCATCCAGTGTAAACCTAAATAGATTGCTTTAAATATTAGATCCTAATAAACTTTAAAGCAGATTGCTCAAAATATAGTTGTTTTATTGCCTCACTATGCATAGGTATGTCTTATAAGAGAGATTGGATCAGCTATAGATGAAGAAGCTATGTCTTCTCTGTGCATGTAAATACAATATGAATAGACTTGTGACACAGACACACACACATCCTTCATAAAGATGAATTCTCAGAGATAGATAGATATTAAGGAAGAAAAATAATTTCCTTATGCAAAGTGTAACCTGCACAGACATTTACCATCCTGGAAATATATGAACAAGGTTATACAGAGTGAAGTTATTTTTCTCTTTGGTTCATCTGCTCTTTTTCATGCTCTGCCTAAAGGCTTGCCCACTGGAATAAATAATGTATAAAAGGCAGAATTATTACAAAGCTTTCTACAGCCTTTTGAGGGCTATATAGAGACTGGCAGGAATGTTTCTACATTTTAGGTTAAGTAGCACCCCTCCCAGGAATGGTTTTCTCACCCTATCATCCCCGTTCACTCCCCAAATAGAGATCAAAGGAAACCACAAAATAATTTTTGTTCAAATTATATCAGGACAGAAAACACTTCTGGAATGGTGAATTAAGGACCTCCAAAAATCTGCCTCCCCATAAAAGGAATGACAATACTGGCAAAATATATCTAAATCAACTTTTTCAAAACTCTGAAAATTAATCATATGCTTAAACTTAACCCTAAGGAAAAATGACTCTCAATAAGCACAGCAAGCTTTGTGGTGTTTTAACTTGCCCCATTCCCATCTCTCTCCCCAGCTTCATGCCTGTACTCCTAAAAACACTTAGGTTCCACAATAGCATGTGTGCTCATACAGGAGCAAAGTAATGGTCCTCTCCCTATATCTTTGTCACATTTTATTACTTGGATGCGAAAAGAAGTTCTACTTGAGCCTAAAATTAAAGTCTTTAATGAATGTTATTACATCAGTTTTTGTTCTTACATTTCTAGCCATAGGATTTTTAAAAGTACAAACATCATGAGTATTACCAGATACCATGCAATTCCCTCCATAAATCTTTCTTTAACCTATAGCCTGCTCCTAATCAAAACATCTCCCATTTATCCCTGTTGCAAAAGTAAGAACCCCATCCATATTAATGAATGCAAAATCATTCTGGAGCATGAACACTTCATTGCACAATTCTAATATTCAATTATAACATCATGTTATACTAGGTCAGAAAAAAATAATACTAGAGTAATGAGGGATAACATTAGAGTAAAAACAATAATACTAATCTATTCACACCAATAACTTAGTACTGTTATTTAAAAATGTGTAGTTTGATATAAAAATAAGATGAAAAGAGCCTTTTGGACAAAGAAGTTAGAGCAATGAGTATAGAATTTGAAGTAATTTTGTAATATTTTAGTCCAGTATTCCCAACTGTGAAACTATCGACTTTTTGGGATCAATAATTATTTTTGGTGGGGGGTGGTCTTGTGCAGTGTAGGATGTTCAGCAGTATCCCTTGCCTTTTCCCCACTAGACAATAATAGCTCCCTTACCCTGGTTGTTATAATAAAAAATGTCTGTGGAAAGAGGGCAATAATTTCTCCCAACAATCGGGAATCACTTTTTCAGTCTAACCCCTTATGAACAGAAGGGATATTGAAGCTTAGTGATTTCAAGTGACTTGCTTTTGGTGATATATAATTCAAAGTAAAATCAGGTTAGAACACTTCTGTGACTTCTTGTCCTGTGTTCCTGCCAATATTACCCTTAATATACACAGAAAAGACAAACTGGATCTTAAAAGAGAATACTAAAATTTCACTAATTTTCTGATTCAGCTGTAGTAGTGACCTATATATAGTTAAATATTTATCAGTTGTTTGCGTATTTTCCTCTTTTTATTGTCTTCTATATAATGTCTGAAACAAGCTAGAAAACTGTATGTTACAGACAATAGAAAGAACAGGATTCAATACATTCTTCTAGGTTAAACTCTATAACTATTCATGTTGACTAGATTTTGTGAACTTTTTAAAATGGAGAGGGGTAAGGATTATAAAAGATATTTTGCTAAGTAATCTAAGGAGGACCATGAGACTACAGCTGAGTGGTAACTTTTACAAGGTGTAATTCTGTGACATTTCCCCCTTTCTGCTTACATGTTGGGTCAAGTGAATAGATTAATTTATTTCATTTTCTATTCTCATTAGAGATTTTGTCAGGAAAATTTAATTATCACAGAGTTTTATCATGTGATATATTTGGTGAATTACAGCAGTGAGCAGAAGATGGTTAACCTCTCTTATAACTGTATGTCTTGAGTGACTATTCTGTCCTTTCCAAGTGCTCCTAGAATAAAATTTTACCTCTTAATCTCTATAAGTTTCAAGATAGTAATACTTAAATGAACTGTTAGAAGGTTTGAAAGTATTTCCCCGATGAAGAAAATTTTCTATCTAATACTCTAACCTAAAAGCAAATCAAGCTCTCGACAGGCCTTGCTATGTAAAGAAATTTCAAATTTCATAAATAACATTTAATATAGATGGGTCTTAGCTGTGCAAAACAGCTTGCTGGCTTTCTGAAATGGGAGCACTTTATATAATTCTGCTGTCTAATTTCCTACTTGGCCCAGAAGATTGTTGATTGTTGACTCTCCCAAAAGCTCACAATAAAAACATATTAATAAGATAAATCTAGGCATTTTACATCTACTGCAATAGGGGAGAACACTACATTGATAGCCTCTTAATAGTGTCTCAAAACAGAGAGGTCAGAGCAGGATATTTATAAGATTTTGGTCTGAGATGTGTGGTTTCAAGCTAAGTCTCACAAGAAGGGTAAATGATGGGAAGATTTAGAATTTATGATGTGCTGGCTTTGGATGGATGGATACAGCAAGGTAAGGGTCTTAATGTAAATTTTGATGAGCAAGCTGTAAGCCTTCATAGGAAGCTAAGAGGAGTATTTTCTGGAACATAATCATATTTCTTATTCTCAGAATTATTTAATTGTATGGCTGGCCCCATTATTGCTTAACACATGGACAGGAAATTATGGTCAATCCCAGTAAGGAAGGGAAGGAAAATTATGTTCATTTCAGTTTCAAAGGCCAATTTGAATTCACAGATACTATTAAGATCCTAAAGTAAATGTAGGGACAAACATTAATAACACAATATACTGGGTAAGACAGAAGACTCCACATAAGAATGCCTTAGCTCTGTGTTTATTAGGAATGTGGGGTAGAATTTTGTTTGTCAGATCTTTCATTTACTTGTTAGTCATTATATGTTCAGTTTATTAAAAATCCTAGACAAGGAGCTATAGAGATATAATATGATAGGCCCCTGCCAATCAAGCCAAAGTTATATTATCTTCCTCTGGCTTATTTGTTGGAGAATTGGGATACTTACTAACTAATAAAACAATAAAGTTAAAAGTGGTGTAACCACTTTGTGTTAAGTTCTGGGCTATAGAATATGAAGAACCAAAGTAGTATAAGATGTGGCTTTTTCCCTCAAGGAGTTCACAAATTAATTGTAAAGATAAAGCAAAATTGTAAAGAATAAATAGTTTAAAATGTTATAGAATAAATTGTAAATTTTATGATACTTCATCACAGTTAAATGATCAATGAATGTAATAAGTTGCCTGTCATGTGAAATAATAGGAAAATATAGAAAAGAAATAGGTTGTTTCCTTTGAGTCTAGTTTCAACAGAACTTCCAAATGGAAAATAAGATTCTTTTACATAGAACAAGTTAAACCTTTAATCAGTGTATAAACCCAGGGTTCCTCTCTAAGCATTTAAAACAACCTATTTTTAAACACACAGGTCAAAGATTTAGGGAGAAATAGTCCAGTTGCATTTTTATAGAGCCAAAAATAGCTTGAAATTCTATACATTCAGTTAAAACTACCGAGCATATTCACAGGACTTTAATAAGCTCAATAGGAGCTACAGGTCTAAGTGAGAAACCTCACATTCTCAGATATCCTGCTACAGAAGCAGAATTAAAATTATAACAGTAGCTTAAAATCTGAGGGAGAGAACTACAAAATATAGTTATGTAGGTGAAAATAAAAACAGATCCCACAATACTATTCAAGTATACAATTCTCTGGTTCCTTACTTTGGGTTTTATGTTTTTAACATGCAAATGTTAGAAGATAACTACTAATTATGAAGCAGTAGAAATTCAGAGAACAGAGACTTTATCAATTTATTCCAAATGATGGATTTAGTTGCTATTCTTACACATAGACTGAATTTATGACAGTGACTTTATTCTAACTTGTGCATGATCAAAGTTTATGGTAGTATGGTATCTTACCACATGCGGCAAAGCAGTCTCAATCCTACAGCAATACATTAAATACTCCAAATGGCTTATTAGATAGCTCTATCTTTAAATCATTATTATATCAATACTGAAGGTATAAACAGCAACTTTAAGCATACATACAAGAAATGTATAACAAATTCATTTCCAGTCATTACAGAATTCTTAAAAGAAAATCTCAGAGAATTAAATTGAATCCACTCAATTTTACAGGGACTTATAAATAACAAGCTATACAGGCAGGGGTGATAGAGTTGTAGAGAGTATGTGATCATAAAAGAGGGCAAGGCCTTGTAAAGGAGAGCATTTGGAAAGAGACTTCCATTGTCATTTAAGTTTGACTCTACTCTGTCTCGCAACATCATCTCTGAGCAATCAATAAATAACGGAAGTCAGGACAAAGCCTTAGAATCTGTGTACCATAAGATAAGAGGCACATTACTTCAATCTATCTAAAACTCCATATTCAGTCACATGAGTTCAATTGTTCAGGACCTTATTGGTATATTATTGTGTCCCGCAGTTCACTAGGATTTTTAAGTGTGTTCTTTTATATTCTAAATTAATTATTGCCTCTCTTATTACTTTCAATTTATATCAGAACTAATCTTTCTTAAGTTTTAGAGCCATGTTCATGAATTTTAAAGCAACAGCTAGGAACCTGATTCATCTAGATGTATTAAGCTATAAATGAGAGACAGCTATAGCATAATCTGTTATTACTTTACTATCTTAAGGTACATTTTGTATTTGAAGACATGTATTTGAATAGTCATTTAGGACATAATGACTTAATTTAGAGGCTACAATTTCATGATGGAGAGTTGAGAGTGAAAGTAGACAGAGACTGTCACTGTTACGTTCCTGTGGTGTACTTTTAGCTGGAATCAGGTGCACAGCCCTAGTGTCTGGAAGCAAGCAGAGATCAGGGATGACTTCGTAGGCATACATGGAATCTCATATACCCTGAAGACCACCTCATCTCTGCAGTCACCTCATAGAGCAGCTTTACCCATAAGAGTTAGAGTTCTCTGTTTTGAGATCTTTACTTGTATTTCAAGAGTGCTGAGGTTAAAAAATAAACAAAAAAAGGTTGAAAACAACTGCCTTTCAACTTTCTGCCTGTGTCTTTGACTGGTTTTAGACATATGATGTGAGAAGCACTGTTGAGCACAATTCTGAAGAATCCTCCCCTCTTGTTTTTGTTTTGTTATTGTTGTTGTAGCCATTGTTTTTAAAACACATTACTTCCCAATATCCTATTCTGTAATACTCAGATTCTAACACAATCTGTAGACAAAATTAGGATTTTAAAATCTGCTGCTAGCTTATTATCAAGATTAAACAACATTCTATGTAGAAAGTAGATTATAAATTGTAAGTACATTACAAATGTTAAGTAACAAGTGGTTCTGCAGAGGTAGAAAAGAGAATAACCATCTCAAAATGGTCAGGGACATCTGAGAAATAGAAGTCTCATTTGACTGTATTCTTGCCATCAGCTGAAAAAACAGTGCAGTCATTTGAACAAAATTAGGAACAATTTTGATTGGTTATTGTCACTCTCACTTAGATCATAAATTAATGAGTTTATTTATTTTCTTCATTTCCTCACTCATGAGCACCTCTTATATGTACATTACTGTAGGAGACAATGTGGAAGATATAAAAGAACATGACACCTGGTTCTTATGAGAATTATAGAGTAGTTGAGGAAACAGTGAATTCAATGGTGACAGGACAAAATAGAAGAGAGAATTCCTAATGTTCTGTCAAGATGATAATTTCAGAAATAGATGAGATTATTCGGTATAGGAGCAGGGAGTCAAGAAAGCCTGGACAAAGTGGAACTTGCATCCAGGATGAAAGAATAGATAGGGCCAGAACATTTCTGTCAAGAAAACAACTTTAACTGACTTCATATGAAGACAGAATAAAAATCAAAATGTAAATTTTGAGTCTTCTACACATTATTTCTACAAATTTTTTTCTTTCCATTCTCAATAATCTACCCCAAGCTTTTCAAATAATTCCATCTTCTAGGCATATTTTTGCCAATGATTCTGCTTGACTTGTAAAACTAATTCATGTTGTAAAGGCTATTAAAACATTCATCATCAATTATAGTCTGCCAACATGTTTATGTCCAGACCAACCTTACTCTTTCTTTTTTTTTAAAGATTCTTTTTGATGTGTACCATTTTAAAAGTCTTCATTGAATTTGTTACAATATTGCTTTGGTTTTCTGTTTTTTTTTTTTGACCATGAGGTATGTGGGAACTTAGTTCCTTGACCAGGGGTAGAACCCACACACCCTGCATTGAAAGTCAAAGTCTTAACAAATGGACCGCCAGGGAAGTCCCCAGACCAACCTTACTCTTTACAATATAATCCATCAACTGTGCAAAAACATGTTTAAGCAATATAGATAATGTGGGTAATGGTGAAACTGAGTGATTGTCATGCCCCAGCGTAAAATGATTCAAAACTGGTGGCATTTAAAATTTCTGGCCAGATGTTAACTGATTGTTTTGATAGCAAATTAAACATGAAGAGATAAAAGGTAATTCCAAAGAATTATCATTGCCAGGTATCTTTCTTTACTAAATGTCCCTGTGTGGTCCAAAAATTTATTCATTAACATTTTAATTCATCTTGTTATGTTTATTCATACACACACACACACACACACACACAAACACACACACAGAGTGTTTTTGCTTAAATAAAAATTTACTTCTTAGACTCTTCTAGAAATGGGAGGGAAGTGCACTTTGAATCTTAGTTTTATAATACTTACCATGATAATTATTAGAGAAATGAAAATTAAAACTACAGTGAGGTACCACCTCACACTGGTCAGAATGGCCATCATCAAAAAGTCTACAAATGACAAATGTTGGAGAGGGTGTGAAGAAAAGGAACCCTCCTACACTGTTGGTGGGAATGTACATTTGTGCAGTCACTATAGAAAACAGTACGGAGGTTCCTTTAAAAACTAAAAATAGAGTTGCCATATGATCCAGCAATCCCACTCCTGGATATATATCTGGAGAAAAGTATAATTCGAAAAGATACATGGATCCCAATTTCATAGCAGCACTATTTATAATAGCCAACACATGGAAGCAACCCAAATGTTCATCAACAGATGAATGGATAAAGATGTGGTATATACACACAATAGAATACTACTCACTCATAAAAAAGAATGAAATAATGTCATTTGCAGCAACATGAATGGACTTAGAGATTATCATACCAAGTGAAGTAAGTCAGAAAGAGAAAGACAAATAACATATGATATCTCTTATATGTGGAATCTAAAATATGGCACAAATGAATATATTTACATAACAGAAACAGACTCACAGACATAAAAACAAACTTATGGTTCCCCAAGGGGAAAGAAGGTGGGGAGGGATAAATTAGAAGTTTGGGATTAGCAGATACAAACTATTATATATAAAATAAACCAGTCCTACTGTATAGCAAAGGCAACTATATTCAATATCCACTAGTACACAATAATGGAATATATATATATATATATATATATGTATATATATATATAATGGAATCACTTTTCTGTACACCAGAAGCTAACACAACAGTGTAAATCAACTATACTTCAATAAAAATTGAAAAAAATACTTAGCATGAGAATTATGGATTATTACATTTCAAAGGAAACTTAGAATGTATCTGAAACCATCCTAATTATATAGATGAGAAAACTGAGGTACAAAAATATTAAATGTCTTACCCCATGTCAGACAGATTATTGTTGTCTGAGCTGAGGACCTGGTATATTTCCTGCCTCCCTAGAATTTCCCAGCACATTGTGTTGGGTTGGGTTAGAGATAGGAAACTCATGGACATTATCTTCCTTAGGTTTATGTGAGGGGATGGTGGATGAATGTCCCATGATTCACTGTATGATTTAGAGAGTTCTTTATTGAAGATGGTTTATCTTGATTTTCTTATTGTTGAAGTTCACTCTCAAAATGAAGAAAATTTTATGCTGCAGTAGTATTAATATAAATGTTACCAAACCAAACTTGAGTCTGCTCACCCTTGCTCAGTAAAGCCAATCTACTGACACCAGGTTGTGGTGAAGGAAAGTACAGCATTTATTGTAAGGCACCAGACAAGGAGTCTGAGGGAGCTAATGCTCAAACAAACAAACAAACAAACAAAAACAAACACAAACTCTCTGATGATTTTCAGGAAAGCATTTTTAAAGGCAAGTTGAGGGAGGGGAATCACAGGGTGTTTGATCAGCTTATGCACAATTCTTTTATAGATTGATAGTGAGGTAATAGGGCAGTGTCACAGGTTAAACATTATCAATCCTCAGGCTCTGGTAGATATGGAGGCTATGTGTTCATGGTCATCAATAGTTAACATTTTACATTTGATGGGGCTTTTAGCATCTGTAAAAGAACTCAGGAAATGTGCATCAGATACTGTTATTTATATATTTCAGGGAGGAACTAAAGATTCTGTGACTGCCATATGGCTGATTTACTGGTTGAATTGTTACCATTTCTCCTGGACCAACTGCTATGTTGTCACTACATGTTCACAATCTTTCAATCATTAATTCTTGAGTCAGGTTTTTGTAACACAGGGGAGGCCTGAAAGTCTACAGTTTTTCAACAAACAAGAGGCAGGCAGAGCACAAAGAGTGAGGGATCTGTCATGGGAAAGCCCATTAGAGGTCTGCTCAGTTACATAAATATTAATAATAATCAGTAACTCTATTGGATGCTTACTACATGCCACACACTGTGATCAAAAACTAACATACATCATCTCAGTTAACCTTCATAGTTAGCCTGAAAAAATTATGAGTCCACTATTATCCATGGGAGAACTGAGAATAAAATGAGTTATAACCTACATAAGGTCTTAAGGTCTTAAAGCTGGTAAGTGAGGGTGGTGGGATTTGAATTTGAGTAGTCTGACTAAAATATATTTATATGAACTGGCAAACATAGACACTAATTCAAGAGCTATTTCTTGTGGTTTCTTGTTATCTAAATTCATAATTACATGAAAATAAAAAAAACTAGAAATGGTGATCTACATGTTTACAGACCTATCTTTGATGAATCATAATAATCAATAATTTTGTTTTTCTGAATATATATTCATATATATATATGTGTATATATATATATATATATATATATATATATATAGAGAGAGAGAGAGAGAGAGAGAGAGAGAAAGAGAGAGAGAGAGAGAGAGAGAGAGAGAGGGAATTGCCTTCCAGGGTTGTATTGAATTGAATCAAGATGACTAGGCCTTTATATTTCAACACTGATCAGGCTTTGGATAGGGGACACCCTGGGATAGGACTTGGGCTGGGCAGTTTGGAGAGAGGCAGTTACCAAAGTGGCTGATAGTGAAGATAATCCAGACTGCACTCCAAGAATCTGGGCAACAAGTCCTTAATTATAGGGTGACCTAGGTAGTATATCATAGTCTCTATGACAATTCCTTATAAATTCTTAAAAATCAGGTTTATAAGTCTGATAACCAGTAATACTCCAAACTGTAATTTTTAATCCCCAAAGGCCTACCTAGAACATAGTTATAAATAATTCCAACTATCTGTCCAGTAATGAAAATATAAACTAAAAGACTTAAATTTCCTTGATTAAAATATATACATTTAAAAAAGATTAGAAATTATGATTATATGGACTGGAAATGTGAAGAATGACAGATGGTTTTATTGGAGGAGTTAATAGAGAGAACATGACTGCAGTTGAACTGAAAGCTGGATCTAGATAAATTCCCTCATCCCCCATCCTTGGAATGTACACTCTGTCCACCACTCCCACAGTGGGAGCAATTTTCAAGGATGCAGCCTTGAGTAATGTGTTGTTGAGACCTTCTATATGGTATAAATGATGACCCCTTTAAGGCCTCTCTATAAAATCTTAAGATTCTGGTTGAACCAGGGCAGGATCTACTAATCTTGCAGCACCCAAGACAAGGCTCAAATGTAAGTTCCCTTTCTTGTTAAACCCTCCACTTACCAACGTGGAGTGATTGCCTCTTTCTTCAGTTTCTTCATGACCTTCCTGTGCGGGGCCCAATTTGTGAACCAATAGGCTTGACCATCTATATTGAGGTGTATCAAGGAACTTCCTACAACTTATTTATGACAGAAAAGTATTTTAAACTGAGAGAAAATTTG
Organism: Mesoplodon bidens; assembly: GCF_964165515.1. Taxonomy (NCBI): domain Eukaryota; kingdom Metazoa; phylum Chordata; class Mammalia; order Artiodactyla; family Ziphiidae; genus Mesoplodon; species Mesoplodon bidens. The sequence goes on along the minus strand of NC_138169.1, from coordinate 58,775,486 downwards.
CCACTTTTTTTTTTTTAACTTAAAATGACTTACTATGTAGTCCAAATGAATAAAAACAGTCATGGCTATTCATGGCACTTTTCCAAAGTCAAAGGAAAACTCAAACTCAACTCAAAGGAAAAGTAGCAAAATTTAAATTTAAGTGTAATGTTTGTTTGGATTTTTTTGTTTTTACCTCTTATGAGAGTGAATAAGTTCTCTTTTTATTCCTGGCTTGATAAATATTTTAATATGAATAAATAATGTATTTTATATTATGTTTTTCTGCATCTACTTAGATTACTGTGTATTTTTTCCTTTATTCTTCTCCATTCATGAGATGAATTACATTGTTTGGTTTTTGAATATTAATCTTTGAATTCCTAAAGTAAACTCATCTTGTAATATATTGTCTTTTATACACTGATGGATTTGGTTTGCTGATATTTCATTTAGAATGTTGCCATCTGTGTTTGTGAGATTAGATTTGCTGATGGGAATATCAATAAAATAATCTACAATAAGAATAAAAGATAGGTTTTTTGTTGTTTTTGTTTGTTTGTTTGTTGTTGCTAAACTGAGGACTATAAACTGGGTGACAGATTCAAGGAGCAGTTGAATTATGTTCTGCCTGACTACAATATGTGGAGGCTTATTAAGGCAAAACTCACAAAATTACAAAAGTTGTTTGTTAAGAATTAGAATTGGAGCTAGCAAGAAGTAAGGGTGTTTGTTAAGCAAGGATTATTTGGTGTCCAAAATGATTGTAGAGTTACAAGGGGATACCTTGAGACCATACAGTTATAGCTGGAAGCTGCTAACAGATGTACGATGCATATTTGACAGGCCATAAGACAGGCTGTTCTGGTTAGACATAAAGTTTAGGCCAAATCATGTATAAGCCAGAATGACTTTCCCACACCTCAATATGAAAATTTCTTCCATCAGTCTATATTTTTTTTTCTCTTGTAACTCCCTTGCTACATTTATTATCAAAGCTGAAACAATATCAAGCTTGAAGAATTTATACAAGATTATTCATGGTGAAAAGTCATTTCTTTTGGTAAAGATTCTTAGTTACAGATTTATTTTCTGTCACAATTATAAGACTATCCTATTTTTTTTCCTTGTGTGTCAGTTTTAAATATTATTTTTTCTGAGAATTTATCCATTTAATACAAATTTTCAGTGCTGTTTATCGGCCTTCTTTATAATTTTTTTTCAGTGTCTGGTGGAAATATATCGTGTCATCTATTTTCTTCCTGATTTTGCATATTTTCTACTTGCTTTCTCTCTTTCACTTTGCTTAATATGTCCAGGAATTATTTCAATGGTATTAATTTTTTTCACATTTTATTTTTCGGGAAGTTTGTCTTTACTAGATATTTTTATGCTCTTACATTTGTTATTTTCTTCCTACTACATCCTTGGGTTTAATTTCATATTATTTTTCTCATTTCTTACTGATTAATATTTAGCTTACTTTATTTCTCATATATGCATAAAAAGAAAAAACTTTGAAGTTTCTTGTAGGCACAGCTTTAGTTGTATCCTCCAAGTTTTAAAACATATCATTTTCTTTATAATTTATTTCAAAGCATTTTCGAAATTCCCTATTGATTTCTTCTTTGATGTATTGGTTATTTATATGATTATTTTTTAATATCTAAATATGAAAATATTTCCTACTTTTTTGTTTTTAATGATTTCTAACTTAATTCCACTGTTATGAGACAATGTACTCATTGATTTTTATTTTTTGGAATATGATGAAACTTGTATCATGCAAATATATGAGCAATATTTGTAATTGTTTCATGTGTACTTGAAAATGATCTGTATATTACAGTTATTGGGTGCAATGTTTTGTACATGAATAAGGTTGTTTGTGGATAATGCTCTTTAATATATATATATATATATATATATATATATATATATATATATATTTTTTTTTTTTTTTGCGGTATGCGGGCCTCTCACTGTTGTGGCCTCTCCCATTGTGGAGCACAGGCTCTAGACGAGCAGGCTCAGTGGCCATGGCTCATGGGCCCAGCCTCTCCGTGGCATGTGAGATCCTCCTGGACTGGGGCACGAACCCATATCCCCTGCATCAGCAAGCAGACTCTCAACCACTGCACCAACAAGGAAGCCCTAAATATATATTTTTTACTGAACTTTTTTTTGTCAGTTTTATCTATCAGTTACTAAGACAAGAGTGTTAAAATTCCTATTATGACTATGAATTTTTCTATTTCTCCTTTTAGTTTTTTAATTTTGTCATATATTTGGAGCCTATATTATTAAGATTATCTACATTTAAAATTGTTATTTTTTTGGATGTTTTGATCTTTTCTTTAGATTTATGAAGTGTACCACTTAAATTCTGGCTTTTAAATTCTCAACTTTGTCTTAGTTTTTGAATACAATAATCAAAGTTGTATAAAAATCTGTGCTGGGGAAAAAGCTGAATCCATGTGCATCTGTTTATAATATTCATTGCTTCTTTTGGATTTAATTTCTATTTTCTTACCAACTGCCTTATTTTTTCATATCTGAATATTATATGAAATATTTTAAAACTAGCATAAGTCCTAGCATGATATTATTTTCCTTTTAACCAAAATTTATGTTAATTATTTTCTGGGTGGAGGCTAGGGACAATATAAATCTGGAAAAAAATAATAATCTATTTTAAATGTGTGAAATTATTTTAATTTGGATTTCTCACTTGTGAGTATCAGTTTGTTTCTGGCTCATATCATATTATGGAGCCCTCCTGGGTCCCAATTGAGGGCATGTGGATTTGTTACAGCAAACTTCATGGGACACTGGTTCCAAAATTTTCTCTTTATCTCACATGGCATCTGAAAATTTCTTTTTAGCTTCTGAGATTCTCATCTACCTTTTTGTAGAAAAGATATACCTCCATGGAAAAGTGATACCAGATTCTGGATGGAATACTCTGTAGTTTTATATTTTCCAGCTTCTTACTGTCTTTGTAGCACTCTGATGCCTTCAAGTACATAATTTGAATTATTTTTTATTTTTTTATATGTGTGAGTCTGTGAATAATAAAGTGCAGTACTTTGTTGAACATACTCATATACATGGGAAGGTTTATCCAAAGTTCATACACCACCATTAATAGAAATTGAATACCAGTAGCTATTTCATTAAAATTCAGAGTGATTTTTTCTTTCTTTTTTTGGGGGGGTACACGGGCCTCTCACTGTTGTGGCCTCTCCCATTGCAGAGCACATGCTCCAGATGCGCAGGCTCAGCAGTCATGGCTCACAGGCCTAGCCGCTCTGCATCATGTGGGATCTTCCCAGACTGGGGCATGAACCCATGTCCCCTGCATCGGCAGGCAGACTCTCAACCACTGTGTCACCAGGGAAGCCCCAGAGTGATTATTTTTATTCCTGTTATTCATAGTACAAGTTTATGGGCCAAATTTTACTTTAGAATCACTTTATTTTATATACACAAAGTATAATACAAAGACTTTATGATTATTATAATTGGTTTCTACCATACACTAAAGAAAAGCAATAATTCTAGTAAAATTTATGTTACTCTCCTGAAATAAAGAGGGGAAGTGTGTGGTAGACAGAAATCTAAAAATGACCCCAAATGATCCTTGTCTTTTATGCAATTCCCTCCACTTGAACATGGGTAGAACTTGTGAATATGATGAAATATCACTCCTGTGATTAAGACGCATTATTTGAGAAAAGAAAAATTATCCAGGTGGGCCCAATCTAACAACGTGAACTCCTTAAAAGAAGAGAGTCTTCTCCAGTTGGTGGCAGAAGTTAAGTTGGAGAGATTGTAAGTATTACTGTTTTTAAGATAAAGAAGATGTGGTATAGGTATACAATGGAATATTACTCAGCCATACAAAAGAACAAAATAATGCCATTTGCAGCAACATTGATGGACATAGAGATTGTCATACAGAGTGAAGTAAGTCAGAAGAGAAAGACAAATATTGTATAATGTCGCTTATATGCGGAATCTAGAAAAACGGTACAGATGAACTTCTTTGCAAAGCAGAAATAGAGTCACAGATGTAGAAAACAAATTTATGGTTACCAAGGCAGGAGGTGAGGTGGGATAAACTGGGAGATTGAGATTGACATATACACACTACATATATAAAATGGATAACTAATGATAACCTACTGTATAACACAGGGAACTCTACTCAATGCTCTGTGGTGACCTAAATGGGAAGGGAATCTAAATAAGAGTGGAGATATATATATATATATATATATATATAACTGATTCACTTTGCTGTACAGCAGAAACAAACACAATACTGTAAAGAAACTATACTCCAATAAAAATAATTTAAAAAGAAACTAATTGTGTGTTAATTTGTTACATGACAAACAAACAAACAAACAAACAAAAAACCAAATGCAAGCTACATGTGAGAGTCATCCCATAGACATGAAATCAGGGAATCTTCATTGTAGGTTCTCAAAGGATGTTGGCTTAGCCATTTATAAAATTATAAAAGTGGCTTAGTTCATTATAAAAGAAACCATCGTCATTACCTTCTTAGTTCTTATTCATTCTCACTGCATTCTGCCCTCTTTTTTCAATACAACATTGAAGTTACCCAGTCAAGCTTACCAATCATTTATTTATTGTCTAATTTGATAGACTGTCTTCATTTAGTATCTTATTTGACCTCTTTGTACCATTTGAAATCATTCACTACTGCATACACTCTGTAATTTCTTTTATTTTTTATTTTAATTTTTACTGTCCCATGGAGTTTCATGTCAAGTCTTTTTGTTTTCTCTACAGATGATGCCTGAGCTATCTCTCCTAGTTTCATTGTTCCAATTGTCTTCAATATGCTAGTGACTATTAAATCTATATTACCATCAAGATTTTTTTTGACTGCATTATAATCCTATAAATCCAACTTCTCAATTTTGATATCCTACACATCTCTCAAATTGAAGGTAAAAAAAATTGAATTTATTATCATTTCTGAAACATACTTATGCTTTTGTGGAAATAAATAGAAGAAGTGTCTAAGATGCCTTATCAAAAACTTTAATATTACCTTTGACTACCTCACCATCCTCCCATACCATTAATAAGCACATATATATCAATTGTTTTTTATATGTATGACACTGTTTTAATTATCAATTAGATTCTACCTATTTAATGTTTCTTAAAATATTCTAGTCTTTCTATCTCTGCTGCAGGTAACATAGGATCTCTTCCAGGACTATTTGTATCTTTTTTCTTTACCAAAATAACTTAATTGACTTTCAGGTGCTGTCTTAGACATCAATTCCTTTGGAAAATTGAATCTGTGCTCTGAAACTTCTCTTGAGCTGAGAGGTCCTGTTTCATCAGTGTCTCTGCAGTCATTGCTACAAACACCAACAATTTTCTGATATCCAAGTGTCAGTTGTATACCTGCCAACATTCTAGAGAAATAGGTCTCAATAACTTTCTAAATTTGTAAACCCCTAAGTTTGCTTGCTTTATTCCAATGTCACTGAGGCCAACAGAATGGTAAATAAGCAGAGTTATGCTTTGAATCTGGGGCTTATATATATATATATATATATATATATATATATATATATATAAATTATATATTATATAGATGTAGATATATACTCCTACTTCAGCTCTTTTCCTTTGTAATTCTGTGTGTCTGAGTTCTATGCATCAAGTTTCTAGACAGGTAGTCATGCCCTGGAAGTGGTCTTGGTCAAAGCATCAAAGAATTCTATAAAATTGTATTTTATAGTCTCTAAATTATCTTGAGATTAATATTTTGTTGCTTCCTTTTTGTATCTTATTAGTGGGGACATATAAGAAGTTTATAGGAGAGACTTGTAAGCACCTGGGGATTTTTGAAAGGATGAGATGGTAGGTTTTAAAGTTCATGGGGTTTAGGCGTGTACTCATTAGTATATGGAGTCTTAGTGGATGGTGTTTTTAGTTTAACATGGTGTCACTTTCTCATTCTCTTCCACAATTCAAGTATGGTGTCTCTTTATGGTTCCCAGTAAGCCCTGTGCTTACTCCTACTGTAGCACTTATGACACTCTATGTGAATTGCCTGCTTACCTAATAGCCTTGACCACTAGTCTATAGCTAGTTGATGAAAGAGACTTAACATTTCTCTCTTTATATCACTAATGCTTAAATGATATCTACTCTACAATAGGTGCTAGGTAAATACATTAAATTTAATTGATTCCAACAAAGAAATGATAATATAAATACCACTGGCTTTGACATTGATGGAAATGAGTCACTAAATTCCTTTGGGTCTTGGTTTACTGTTCCTTTGAATGATATTAGAAGAGATCATCTATAATTTTTTTTTTCAGCTCTAACAGATTGCAACTCAACTGAAGTCATCTGGACCTGGTCTTCTTTATTTCTTGAACACATTTTCTTTTGGAAGACTTCATTTTCAAACAGCCATTTCTCACGATTGCCAGCAGTACCTCTCAGGGGTTACACAAAAAAGAAAGAGATCTTCTCTTCCATAACAGTTTGAACAAAAGTCTTGTACCTGATCCTTATTGACCTGAATAATGGGGTCCTATGTCCATCATGATTGTTTTGAGAGGGGATATAATTCACTAATTGGTTTAGGTCTGAGGCAAGCACTCACATCTGGATTAGGAGGTCGAGTCAGCCTCATTCAAAACACATAAGTGGATACTAAGATAATTATTATATGGGGAATTTGATGTTATTGACCTACGGAGGGAGAATGTGTGGTGAGTATTCAAAAAACTTCACAGATATTCACTGTAATGAATGGATGTCATAAATATTAACATTTCCTACACCTAAAATAATAAATGAAAGTTTAATGTTTGAGGGAAATCATACTGTTCTGGTATATGTATTTTGGAAACTTTATTTTAGGCTAGAAGGAATATGGATCCTATGCAGTATTAAAAATGTTTGTTTCAATTGTCCTTTATTTGACATACATCTGTTATTGCTTTATTTCATTAAAAATAGTGTCACATGTTTATACTTCCTCACATCCATCATAGTCTTAAAGCCAATACTGGGCATTCATCATACACTAACTACATGTGCATTGACTTATTTGTTGATTAAGCTGTTAAGTGATTTGGTGGAAAGTTAGTTTTGCCATAATGGAAGCTATCAGGACTTAGAACTTTCTTTATGAAGCTTCTTAAAATGAGGGATTAAAAATGTATCTCAGCTTGAGGTAGGCAGACAAAGTAAGTGAGTTTCCGCTTAACCTCCCAGCTCTGTCTGTGTATTTGAGAAAAGTCTGAGGAACATATTTATAAGACTTCTAGTCACCCTACCTCCTTTAATAAACAAATTAATTTTCTAATACAGAGTTATATTCAAAAAAATAAGGTAAAGTCAAATATTTTATATAAGTAATTTATATATATATATATATATATATATATATTTAACATCTTTATTGGAGTATAATTGCTTTACAGTGGTGTGTTAGTTTCTGCTTTATAACAAAGTGAATCAGCTATACATATACATATATCCTCATATCTCCTCCCTCTTGCGTCTCCCTCCCACCTTCCGTATCCCACCCCTCTAGGTGGTCACAAAGCACCGAGTTGATCTCCCTATGCTATGCAGCTGTTTCCCACTAGTTATCTGTTTTACACATATATATGCAATTTAAAAAAATGTTCTGAAGAACTTAGGGGCAGGACAGGAATAAAGACTTGGATGTAGAGAATGGACTTGAGGACATGGGGAGTGGGAAGTATGAGCTGGGACAAAGTGAGAGAGTGTCATGGACATATATACACTACCAAAATAATTTATCTTTACATCTTCTATTTCAACCTCTTTCTGATTAGGTAATTTACACTCTTTTGTTAGAGGATGACAGACATTGATAATGAGACCCAAGACAATTTTATTTCCTAGACAGTTTGATAACATCCCTGTACCCTTTTGAACAGATGGAAACTAAGTTGTAGGTGATACGTATTAATTGACCAAATAATGCAAGTAAAATTAATAAATGACAATCAGACATGCACCATAACAGAAGGTGAATCTGGAAAGATCCTGGAGGAATACCTCCCTTGGAGGAAAATGTAATTTATAGACAAATTAGTTGCATATTTGCCCTTAGCAAATAAAAGTTTTTTAACTCCTCGATTAGCTGGAAGTAGCCTGGAATAATGGGGAAACACCACAGAAATGAAATTTAGTAGGAATAAATGTGGTCTTAACTTTATGCTTATAATAATTATTTATATGAATACAGGATGCAGGATGTGCAAGATCTGGGTAACACATTTAATGAAAAACTCTGTAAAGTTGAGTGAGAACAGAGACTCAATGTGGCCTAATGGTATAAATCAGCTGATTCAGAGCTTGAGAAATCTTAGGCTGAATTAATAAAAATAAGGAAATTGCTTTCTTGTACAATCATGGAAACATATACGTATTGTATAATATTAAAAGAGACTATTAAAATTCACAGATGGAATGGGAAATAAATATGACACAATTTAAATTAATATACTTATTCCACTGGTGTGATGTTATTATTGAATGGTAGATTTAGAATTACGTAGAGAAGGTAAGGTCTTAAAGGAAGTTTAGGTTATGCAATCTGAAACCCAGTGTTTAGATTAGAATTCAGATTAGCCTTAAATTTGACTCTAATTTTGAGTGGCCATGATATAAAGGGAAAAATTTTCGGTATTATAGTTTTATTGTTAGATGAAAGAGGCATATCATCAGGAGTAAGAAACAGTTTTTTTCTAGAAAGCATATTTCACCTAAATTCATCATATAGCTCTTTATAGAAGGAAAATTAGAAAACAAGATTTTATCATTCTGTAATTTTAAAACTGCACATTTTCCTAAATGAACCTAATGATTTATTTAGTTTAGATTTTATGGATGAGAAGCTGCTGTAATTCCAACTGAAGGCTGTTCTTTTCTACAACTTAAAGTGTGTAAGGGATGGAAGAGAAAGGAAAATGTGTGTGAGCATCTCTGTTTTGTCTGTCACAATTACTATGCTTATTATATGAAATTTTTAATGGGGTTTTCATCAGAGTATTCATTGAAACATTGCCATTGATATCACTCACTCTCATTTTCTTTCTCTTCCTAAATCTAGCACATCCCTCTACTTAGGATCTTTATATGCAAATCTCTCCCTCCTCTCTGGCTCATAGAGCAGCATTCAGGAATTTTTTTGCAAATTTCATTGTGGAAATGCCATTCTTCAATTTGAAAGCTAGTTTAGTGGTAAAGGACATCAGCTTCACTATCTGACAGATGTAATTTTTAATCCCTCATTCTAGCACCCAAGCATATTGTTAAATATCACTCAACCACAGTTGTCCCACTTGGGAATGACAATATCCACTTTGGAATATTGTGAAAGTTAAATGCAATATATGTCAAAACTCTCACAGCAGTTCTTGTTATATAGTAAGTAGAGTTTCCAGAATTAGCAAATAAAAATACAGGGTGCCCAATTAAGTTTGAATTTCAGATAAACAATAATATTTTAGTGTAAGTATGTCCTGTGGAAATAAATAAAGACCAACACATGATAATAAACAAAGGCTATTCATAGCAAGGGAGTCAGCCATTGCTACTTGCATTCTGGCAGAAGCTTAAAGGTAGGCAGAGAAATGAGAGAGCTTTACAGTAGAAGAAAGGGAAGTTTTCAGGTATGCCCTGATAGAGGCTGTTGGCAAGAGGAAGCTGCAGGTTTATTAACTAGAAATGTGCATCTTATGTGATTCATTAGGGGTACATCTTTTGCTTCCTGTTGTTGGTTCTAAATTATAAGCAGGGGCAAATTAGGGGAGCTTAGTCAGCTATTAATCAAGTCCTGGCCATTGTAGTCTGATTGTTAACAAACGTTATTGCTTAGCTTTCTGGATTGTTCCTAGAGATAGCAGTCTGACTTTGCATAACTCTGACTTATTAGGCTGACTTTCTGGATGGTTATTGTAGATAAGGGATTAGTTTTCTTGACAGGTTGCCAAAGGTTGTGGGTCAGAGTTCTATTTTCATATATGATCTATTGTCCATTTGTATATTCAGTCTCTCAACCAAAAATATTGCATTGTGTTCTGAATTTTATCTGGCAACACTAACATAAAGTATCAATACTTGCTAAGTGGTTGATGCTATATTACTAACATTCCAATGACAATGACATGAAGTATTAATCTCCCAAGAGCACTTGCATTTTCTAAGACCAAGGAGAACACAATAGTTTAATGTGACAAAGTCAGTCTCTTATGATGTAATTCCAGACTATGAAATTTTCTCGAGAGAACTTTTTAGGTCAATCAAGTCTTCACTATGCTATTATCCATTTGCTCGTAAAGTCAACTGAGGCCAAGACAAGCTTTTTCAGGTTGAAGAAACAGTTTAGATTAATGAGAAAGCATGTGACTTTCAAGCAATTCCCATACCTCTCATTTCAGCAAAGTCCAGTATTCTCACTGTATTTTTTTCTTTCTTCGCTCTCTCCTTCCTTTGTAATGTTTATTGGTTCTGCTTCTTTTATCCTTTTCCATTGATTGGTGGGTGTCTGTAATTATGCACTAGGGGTGTTGATCCTGAAGGAATGACCCTCTAATGGGGGTCAGCTGAAGTTAGATATGTAGCTTGACCCTTTCTTGCTTTTTAAAATTTTGTTTATTGGAATTTTGCTGTTCTCATTTTCCAGTGTCCATTGAGTGAGTTTGGGATGAAGGAAGATTTTTAACATGTTTACTAGCTGATCTGGTTTCTGTTATGTTAACATCTTCCTTGTCATTCTGAGCTGAGTGTTGTGATACATATTGCCAGAATCCATCTGGCTTGAGTGAGTTGTTGCTGGAAGTTGCTCTACAGGTGAGGTATGCACTAACTCTGACAAGCTCCTCTTCTCAAGTGAGGGAAATTTATGCATGTCAGTTTCAATAACATATGCAGGCTTTTCTGATGATTATCTCTTTTGGTTGTAAATAATAGCTGAAGCAATCCATCTAGTGCTTGATCAGAACCCATGGGCTTTAGGGTTTCTAAGTGAGGCTACAGATTTTCAAATTCTGAGACTTCAATCTAGAAGATACTAGACATTTAAAAATGTAACATGGTTTATAGGGAAAACACTGCAAGATGAAGAAATGAGGTTTTTGACCCAGAAAGAGCTGTTTTTAACACTTCATAATAACGCTGCCAGTAGAAGAAAAAGGAGAAGGAGAAGCAGAAGTAAAACAATGATTTGCCCCAAATCCCAGTATTTTTTAAATTCATGTTCCTTTCATGTAGTTGTGTTCCAAATCTAGAGAGAATCTTGTTTTTAGAGAAGAGTTTGACAAGTTCTTATTGGAGAAGGGTTTGGAAAATTCTTAACAAATCACCTAATTACTCTGAATAGCATTTCTGTTCAAAGTAGCTCCCTGAACCTGTCCATGAACAGTATTAGTATATGATGAGATAAGTACAGAACTTGAAGGTGTTTCAAAAATTTTATAGCAATTTAACACTGTCATGGTATTCAAGGGCAAAATTAGTTGACTTTTTTTCCCTGAAGATGGTTTAGATCATGTTGAATGTGATTGAATTCACATAGTAAGTTGCTTGTTGCTTGAGTTAAATAGGAGACAGGCACAGTAGGACTCTGTATCCAAATGTGACCACTGAACAAATAAAAGAAACAAACAAACAAAAATAATCCTCCCCTACAGATAGTTTGTAAAACCATGCATTAGTGAATGTAGTGGATCTGTCAATTTCTTCTCTTAGTCACTGCCTGTAATGCACATAGTCACAGAGCTCTTACCATCAGGAACAACATTCTTGACATTCTTGACCTTGGGGAAATCACAACATATTTTAAAAACTGTGAGATACTCAAATCATAACTCATTTCATTTTGAAGGATGCATGGGATAGAGAATGATTTATCATCTCACAATAATTTGGTACTTTCAAAGTAAAGTAAACATAACCAGTATATTGCTATTCCTCAACAGAAGCAAAAAAAGCCTGGTACCATATTCCTCTCTTTTAATGTTTATACTTCTATGGGCTTAATTTTCCTTTTCCTTGTTTTTATTAACCCAGCATGGGAAAATATGACTTACTGTCCCCAGAAGAAGTCTCGCCTTACTATCATTTTGTGGTAAAACTCTAAAGAAATTGAAGTTTGCCTACTTTGCTTCCTTATCAACTTTTTTTCTTCTGTTGTCTTACTTTCTGATCTCCAGTGCCCAGGGCTCTCATGCTGACTTCTAGTCTCTGTGATGATTCCCCAGGCAAAGACTCACAAGACATAACAGGGGATAGATGAACCCCTATCCCCACCACCCTACTCTGTAGTTTCCTTGAGCTTAGCTCAGACAATGATGAGTCTAAATCTAAATTAGAAGTTTTGTGATTCATAGTTTCCAGGGAGATATTAAACTATTTGTGACCTGAAAGACAAGGAAGTATGAAGACTTTTTTTGGGAAAAATAATGGAAGGGCTTCCCTGGCGGTGCAGTGGTTGAGAGTCCACCTGCCGATGCAGGGGACACGGGTTCGTGCCCTGGCCCGGGAAGATCCCACATGCCGCGGAGTGGCTAGGCCCGTGAGCCATGGCCACTGAGCCTGCACGTCCAGAGCCTGCGCTCCACAAAGGGAGAGGCCACAACAGTGAGAGGCCTGCGTACCACCAAAAAAATAAAAAAAAAAATATTGGAAGATCAAGTATGACATGAACGTTTACTAATTTATTTTTGGTCTGGTTAAAATTTGTATACCATATGGACTATTACTATCCCAATTTCTTTTCTGTCCACAACTCTGAAGTGAAAATAGTATGTATATAAGAAATAGTAACTCCTTATGTAAGAAACAGGATAGTACACCTAGAAAGGGAACTTAATGATCATCTTCTTCTCCAGCATCATTTTACAAAATAGAAAAATGAAGCCCTAAGAAGTGAAATAATTTGGATACTTTTACTGCGTTATTGTTAGTAATGAAACAATTTCATATTTGGTTGAATACAAATTTATTAATTAGTTAAATAATTCCATTTGATCAAACAACAAATATTCTGGCCAGGGCAATATGATACCCATTAATTTACACTTCTTTATTAATCTCCAATCATTTTGAAAGTATATGTTCCCCATGAATTCTAAAGTTGGCTCCAACATTTACAGGCATTCATTCCTTCACATTGAAAACCTTGTTTTTGAAAGTTATCATTATTAGGTACTATTCCAACTTTGTGTTTCTCTGCATGTTTGTACATGTCCTTTTGGCCTATCTACTGAATCTTGGGCAGAAACCTTTAAAAAACAAGTAAAAGTGGAAGTTTTTAAAAGGGAATATCATCATAGGTTTGTAATGTATAGAATGGTGACTATAGTTAATAATACTGTATCGCATATTTGAAAGTTGCAAAAAGGGTAAATCTTAAAAGTTTTGGTCACAAGAAAAAAACATTTGTAATTATGTAAGGTGATAGTTAACTAGATTTCTTGTGGTGATCATTTTGCAATGTATACAGGTATTGAATCATTATGTTGTATACCTGAAACGTAATGTTACATGTCAATTATGCCTCAATTAAAAATTATACAAATGTAAATTTAAAACAGATGAATAAAAGGGAATGGCAAATGAGTAGAATGAACTAATGTAAGATTTGGAGAAATGTCTTTACAAGTGCATGGAGTGTGGCCAAAGCAGAACAGATTTTCAGAATAATTTTGACTTGATATTTTACTCTAGTTAGAAATAGTTAAACATGAGAGATATAAATTGGTAACTTCATGGATTACAATTTCATATGGACCTCATGTAGAATTATTTTTCTCCTTATGTGGAACAATAGAATGATGACAGTTTGAAGACTCCTTCTTGACCAATTCTTTCAGCAAATTTAAATGAATTTTGTTTTGTGCTTAATTTAGCAACCATGTCTGTTATGAGACTAATTTATGTCAAGCATGTCAAAAGCATTCTAAAAGATGCAATGAATTCACCGTGGCATCAATTGCTTTTAGCTTAATTTGTAGGTACATATTTAAGTAGAGAAAATATGGAACATACATATTGGAGTGAGATTTATCCATTGTATAACTGTATATTTAAAATTTCTTTCAATTAAATTTTATTTCTATAATTCAAATTCCTTATTACTTAATAGAAATTCATTTACATATACATAAATATATATAAATCTTCATTGGAAAAAAAATTTGAAAGCTATTCAAAACCATCGTAGAAGTCTGTGTGTGAGAGAGAGAGACAGAGAGAGAAAGCAAGTCAGTGGTAGCAAAATTCTAAACTTTGCATTATACACCATTGCATATATAAATAGTGGAGTTGCAAATATCCAGTAATAAAATTTAGCCAGTAATATAATTATCGAGTAACATAATGGGTCAAGTTCAGTCAAAGTGCTATTTCAGAAATAGGACAGATTTTAGGTCTAACCCATCCATTTATAAGTGAGAAAAATTAAGGTTCACATAATTCATAGTTTACATGTATTGCCCAAGTCTACAAAATGAGTTTAAAACAGATAAAATCTAGACTGCAGACTTTTTGATTTTCAATCTAGAAAACTTTCAACTATATCATGGACAAACCAGTCAGGGACCTTAGACAAAATAATCAATCCTATTCTCTCCTCCTCATGAACTTAAGTAGTAAATGAGTTTTGCTTTTCATTTATTTATAATTCCTGGGAAAGAGAAAAGTTTGATGGGGAGAAGATGAGGCTGATGGAGTTGAATCCACACCCACTGGGGGACGGGTGGGCAAGTTGTGTAACTTCTCTTTGTTTGCACTTCCACCATATAAAAGAGAAGCAGTATGTGCTTTGAATGATTGTTAGGAAGGTTAAAATAGATAGCACATTTAAAATTACCTGACACCAGGCAGCCAGAGCAAATAATTTCTTCTCCTTTTCCACTTTTCTCGAATTTATACCTTTTTACTATTGTCTTCCTACACAACCTTTCTGTACAATCTTCTTGTGAGCCGTACAGTATCATATCTATTTCCTTTTTAAATTTTCTATTAATGCTTAATGAAAATGCTGGGCAGAGTTGGTACTCAATAAATACTGAATTATATTGACAGGTTGAATTGAATCAATCAATAAAAATACATTGAATAAGTGACTGTAGCTTAATTTGTAATTGAGATAACTTCAGATTTTGACTCAACAGAATCAGTTTCAGTGATCCATGACTTTCAAGATGCATGATCACAGGTAAAAGTTATTTTACTTATTTTAGTTGACCTAGAATATGTGAATGTATGTGTACTGTAAAATGCTATACAAATTAAAATAACTTTATTGATGACAGAGTTTATCATCTCAGTTAAAAAATGAGACTTGCATTCAGGGTCATTTTACAATACCATTTACTGGGAGTACACGTAAAATATATTCTGACAGTGAGAGCTGCTTGAAAATTACATTAATTAATCTTAGAAGGAGAATATCTGTTTTTCCTTTCACTTTGTGGGTAGAGTGGATAAGTGTATTTCATTGATGGTTTCCACTTGATATTTACCATTATTTGGAAATAGCTTGATCACATATTTATTTTAACACCAGGTCATTTGTTGCTGCCTCAGACTCAAGATTAAACCTGATAGTTGAATTCTTTCTTATCTGTGCCAAACGTTAAATGATTGAGTCAAACTAGTAGCACAAACTAGACCAAAATCTGCCTCCTCACCATCCTTTTCTCTGATTCCTCATTTCCAACCCATTTCCAGCATTTCCTGTACAACTGTTCTTCTGATAATAGCATGCCCTGAAGCTTTCTCCTCTGAGTCTGCCTTTGACCTATGAAAAGAAAGTTGCGTATAAAAAATAGAAGACGACACACTGTGGCTTGTTCTTACATGATTGTTTGTAAGATCAGAAGAAAATCAGGTGGTGTTTCAAGCCATGTCATCCAAGTTAATAATCTAGAAACAAAGAGATCAATGCAGAATAATAGCTGTTGCAGGGAAGAGGAGAGGCAGCAAAGAGCAGGAAAAGGGTTAATCACTCAAATGATTTTCCAAACTAAGATTCAAACTCTATACTAGGGAGCAGGGAAGAAATAATAGTCAACACTCCTTGGGCATCACTTTCCAAGTTTAGCTTTTGTTTATATATCTGTGTTCCATACCTACAGGAATTGGGTCAAATATAAGACTTGTTAACATTCACAGATGCAAACAATTTTCTCCTTTCTGCCTCCAGTCCTCTCATGTCCCTTGACTCTTCACATTTTCTGCTCTTTGGAGGCTGTTCCTTTAGGGCCTCAAACTAACCCTGCCTCTACTCTACTCTCACACTGAGCATAACCCCTTCTTGTCACTTAGAGGAAAGGATCCAATAAACCATTCTTCCTATCAAAACAAACATATCCCAACTACCAGTAGATTTAAATTTTAAAAAAAATCAATGAGGACAAAAGGACAAATCTGGGAAAAAAGCAAAAACAAAAACAAGAGCTAGTTTTGTGGAGAATGAGAACTTCCTACTGCCTTTCAAAACAATCTTCCTCTGAAGTATTTGCTTGTTTAGATATAAAACCAGCTTTATGAGAAAACAAGTGTTTTAACACCGAGATGATCCTAAGCACAGATGTTTAATTTTTTTTATTTGAGAAACCATTCCTGTCTCTTATAGTATAAACAAAGAAAGGAATAAACTGAGAAACACACTCATTTACATAATCTGTTCAGTTTAAAATGATAATTAGTTAGTCCCAAGCTATAATGTACAACTCAGCAGGCCAAAATAATTTTAAAATCATTAGACTTATACAGCATGGTCAGGAGGTCAGCACACTTGAATTTCATTATGCAATAAGGAAAAGTACTTCCAGTTCCTACATCTTTGTTCTGTGCCCTTATTTAGAAGAGTAAATTAGAAAATACTGTGGGAGGAATAATCGATTTCTACCAATTACTTTCCTAAAGAAAGTAAAATTTGTGACCCAGTGATTCTGATTTTAAGTGGAGACCTCAATCAACATCAATTCATTTAATGGTCCTAGAAAAGAAAAAGAAAACAGCAGGTTACCATCAAAAAACATCTATAATAAACCCATTTAAAGACTACCTTGCTTCAAATTCTTATAGTAACCATTGTTTTACATTTACCGGACACTCAGGCAAGATGGACAGAATGATGGGGGGGAGAACCCTTGATTTCTAGTCTCACTTGGAAACGCTATTTTCAGCTCCAGATTGTTAGGAAAATTCTGTCTTTATTTAGTTCCAGTAGAGCTTGGGTCTATACAATTCTAGGATACAGAGTTTAATCTTCCACCACTATTCCAGCAAATTCCGTGAACAGACAGTGTATAATTTCCCCTGGGGCATTTATGAAGGCTCTTCCTTCTTGGAAAATTCCTCAGCACCTGGCTAAAGTCTCTACTGAAGTTCTCACCCTGTCCATTTATGTGAATCATGTGAAAACATTACTATTTGACCATCTTATAGTGGAGAGTAGTATAAACTCCACTCCAAATAACTATTGTGAATAGGAACAACTGTTCAGACAGCACCAGGCTACAACTAAGCAACAAGTAGGATGTTTTCTTAGCCTAAATTGGCTCTTACTTTTGAAACTCAGAAACTGTACAAATAGCTCTGTGACATGAGCTCATGTTTTCAACTTTTCAGATATGCCTTTATCAGCCTGCCCCTTAAGGGAGTGAAAACTGATGGCAAGTTATTATCCCTAAGTTCTGCCCATGACAATCACAGGGTAGGGGATTGTGGTGCAGTATCTCTCGAGAAGCAAAGTTGGACAGCTCTGAGAACTCTTAAAAATTCTCATTCCTTAGTTGCTCTAGTAATTTTTATGAACCCCCCCACAGCTTTTCCTCATCCATCTCTCATCTTCTCAGTGTTTGAGGTTTTTTCATTTAAATATGGCTTTCTTCAACTTTCTTTATTTTTTATACTACAGTCCTATTACTACTACTTTTTAATTTTATTTACTTTTTTATTTCAATTTTGCCATAGATTTCTTTTCTGGTATTTTAACTCTCTAAGTTATACCACATTATATATACATTGCTTTTGCTACTCCTAATACTATTTATTTTAGTTTTAGTTACTTTTTAATTTCTATCTCCTCATCTCACACACCTCTTATATTTTATCTGTTTCTTGTCATTTTGTAGTTTTTCTTAAGTTTCCTTGAGTTTGAGTGCTCTTTTTGCTGATTTTTAAGAAGCACATCTAGAAAGATGGTGTGGGTTTGAGAAATTCTAATCCAACAACAAATAGTCAGGAGACTTTTCTTGACATTTAACTGCTACCACATGCACTTCCGTACCAGAAGCCATACCTGAGCTCTCATCCTCACACTCAGAAGATCTCCCTGTCATTTAGGCTCCACCTAGAGATACAAGAAACACAAAGGTCAGCTGTCCAATGAGGGCTAATGTATAGGTAACATAATGTGATGTTTTGTGAGGGTATTATTTCTTGGCATCTCACACTGTCTAGACTTTATATAAGGAGATGTGTGTTTTATAGTATTAATGTTAATTTTACTTTTGTAATTATAGTTTTTAAAACTATGTTTAAAACTATTCCAATTGCAGCCATGAACCACAAAGGTAAAAAAGCAGGTCTTCCTCAAAGAGGTGACTTTTTTTCTCTCTACCATCCTCCTCTGCCAGGATGTTTTTGCTGAAGTATCAAATACAATCAGATCTCCAGAGAAGGGACCAATGTAAGGGAAACAGTCAAAATTCTGGCATCAACCAGTCTCTAATATACTTACTTCCATATGCCCAAATGATTCCTCCAACCACTTAGGCAGTGTCTCAAGTAATTTCTCTCAGTGCTCACTGCCAATAGACCTGGGTGAAAAGGCTTCTCAATACCCGCAACAACTATGACCTTGTTGGAAGAAACTCTTAGTTTTTCAATACTTATTTTAGATAGTGTATTCCTCTCCTGAATATCAGAGCCTAAAAAGAAGGATGCTAATTTCCCTTCTAGAACATAGACTTAATTTTTAGGTAACATGACAAGGCTGAGGCTAGGCTTTTTCAGTTTTCAGTCCATTTCCCATAGGAGAGCAGGATTCTATAAATCTTTAGTCTCCAGGCCATGATTACAATTCCATTGATTTTCCACATTTGTTTCCCTGGAATTGATGTTGAGTGTCCTTTCAAGATACCACCAAGTGTCAGTTCTCATGCCATGAAGGGTCTTGGGCCATTAATATCCAACTTGGCTTATTGATTTCTTACACTAACTCTACAAATTTCATTGCTTTAATAACCAACTGCTTTTGTTAATTTCTGCCAAAATAAAGGGCTACATGACAACTGTTCTAAAAACAAAGTTATCACTCTAAATAGAAGCCTCTCATCATATAACTGAATGGTAGTTGAGAAATTTACTGGCAAATTAAACAAGTCACCTAAGTAGATACGTTGCAAACAGGTGATTTTTAAGGATTCTCCAAGTAATGTTCAAGATAATATATTTATTCTAGTAGCACACAAGTTTGAGTTTTATTTTAACAACTGCAGTAACAGTTTGATAATAATTGCACTATATAGAATTGATAAATATACATATATTAGTATACAAATATTTTGTGTTTATATTAACAAACCACTCTCCGAAGTTGTAAAAATGTATGATATTGCCAGCAGGGTCTCAGCGTCCCTTCCCAAAATACATTCTTATCAACATTTGGTACTGTCCAATTGTTCTTATTTTCTTTTTTTTTCCTTAATGTGATGGAGATAAAATGATATCTCAGTGTATTTTTTTTTCTGTAAACTATATTTATTGAGTGCTTACTGAACACTGGGCACATCAGATACAAAAGAGATGGGATAGGGGCAGGTAAGAACTTAAGAAATTAAATATACACATTAATGTTAGCACGAATTCTAGCTACTAGGGAAGTACAAAATTTTTATAAGTTATACTTTATAGTGAAATTTTGATGCCTGTCAAAAAGATAAGCTATATATACAATGCAATAGAAGTGTTTTTAAATTGTGCTTAATATCATAGAAGTACCCCAAAATGCATTGATAAAGTGCCCATACAGCATTCATTCTTTTTATACACATATATTTCACATTAAAGATTGCTTGTAAAGTACAAATACTTTGACTTCATTGCTGAGAAATCTATGGTCAACAACTATATATGCAGTTCTTCTAAGAAACATCACAGCATTTGTAGCCCATCTCTCCTTTAACATCAATCTTATTTTTAGTTTCCCTTACTATTGAGTTCTCTTCAGAACTGTTTATATTATTTTTCTCGGATCATCTTCTTCAAGTTTCTTAATTTCATTTTTTAAACAATTTATAGTGTCACAACTTGCTTTTAATCTCTCTTTAAGCTCTGCAATTTCGAAGCTGGTTTGTCTGTTTTTTAACATCTTTATTGGAGTATAATTGCTTTAAAATTGTGTGTTAGTTTCTGCTGTATAACAAAGTGAATCAGCTATATGTATACATATATCCCCATGTCCCCTCCCTCTTGTGTCTCCCTCCCACATTCCCTATCCCACCCCTCTAGGTGGTTACAAAGCACCAAGCTGATCTCCCTGTGCTATGCAGCTGCTTCCCACTATCAATTTTACATTTGGTAGTGTATATATGTCAATGCTACTCTCTCACTTCGTCTCAGTCAAAGCTTGTTTATTTTTCTCTTTTTTTTATCCCTCAGCTTCTAACTTTTCTCTGGTCTTCACCTCAAGTTCTGCAAATTCTGTTTCATGCTTATAGGTTCCTAAAGTAAGCTGACAAGATGTTAATAATTGGTGCATTATTGCTGTTGGGTCTTAAAATATCATTTCATCATAGAACTCTGAAACCACTGACTTTTTTTCCCAGCATTGCACTGGTGTTTGATTGAAACAGCTTTAATAAATGTTACAGGGTTAAGGTCTTTCATTAGAATCAATGAAAAATATTTTGATGATTATTTCAAATTCATCCCATCTTGTTTCAGTAATTTCATATGGAGTTTTAGTAACAACTCTAAAAGGACTGCCATAACTTTCATGTAATTTAAAGTCAATTTTCTTCACATATGTTAACATATCCTCATTTCTGTTGAATATATGGTTTTACATATACTGTCCACTGATGGGTGTGACCATCCTCTTCTCTTTTCTTTCCAAAATATTGAGAAAGATTACCATAAACTATTGGTTTAATGATAGTAACCCCCTTCACTATCCTTCCAGAGTCAAGCCCAAATTCGGCCATTCTCTTGAACATATTGTCCTACTGAAAAGCCTCTGCTGCTAAGGAGAGATCAGGGCCGGCAGGCTCACAGCCCCCCTCAGAGGCCCTGCTCCTCCCACACAGGCCCAGGAGGAGGGTTTCTGGCCAGCAGGACTCAGGATGCTGCGGAACCACCAACTTCTCAACATGGGCAGTATCCCTCATTATAGTTTTATTTTATATTTTTCTCTATTCTTATGAGATTGAACAACTTCATATGCTTAGTAATAGTTACACTTTATTCTGCTGTGAATTGCCTATTCATAGCCTATATCTAATTTTTATTGTGTTGCATTTCCTTTTCCTACTGATTCATGTGGAAGGTCATACATTTTTTCCCCAAAATGAATTCCTTGTTTGTTTTATGAAGCAAATATATTTACATAGGTTGTTACTTATCTTTTAATTTTTAGTGTTCTTGGATTCCTGTGTAATGAAAAAGTGTTTGAAGTTTATACAAAAATGTCTTATTTTGTGTATGATTTTTGTCTTTTGAATCTGATTTAAGAGATCTTTTACTACCCTGAGATCTTAAAGTCAATCTCTTATAATTCCTACTAAATGTTATAAAGTTTTGCTTCTTATGTCTTTAACCCAATAGATATTTATTTTGTATTTGATTTAATACAGGAATAAAATGTTATTTTGTTTTTTTCTTCCAAATAGAAAGCCAACTGTCTCGAGCAGAAACAAGAATAACTATAATCCTGCAGCCCGTGGAACAAAAACTGCACTCACAGAAAGATAGACAAGATGAAAAGGCAGAGGTCTATGTACCAGACAAAGGAACAAGATAAAACCCCAGAAAAACAACTAAAAGAAGTGGAGATAGGCAAACTTCCAGAAAAATAATTCAGAATAATGATAGCAAAGATGATCCAGGACCTCGGAAAAAGAATGGAGGCAAAGATTGAGAAGATACAAGAAATGTTTAACAGAGACCTAGAAGAATTAAAGAACAAACACCTAGAAGAATTAATGCACAAACAAACAGATGCGAACAATACAAAAACTGAAATGAAAAATACACTAGAAAGAATCAATAGCAGAATAACTGAGGCAGAAGAAAGGATAAGTGTCATGGAAGACAGAATGGTGGAATTCACTTCCACAGAACAGAATAAAGAAAAAAGAATGAAAAGAAATAAAGACAGCCTGAGACCTCTGGGACAACATTAAATGCAACAACATACGTATTATAGGGGTCCCAGAAGGAGAAGAGGGAGAGAAGGGGCACAAGAAAATATTTGAAGAGATTATAGTCAAAAACTTCCCTAATATGGGAAAGGAAATAGCCACATAAGTCCAGGAAATGCAGAGAATCCCAGGCAGGATACACCCAAGGAGAAACACATGGAGACATATAGTAATCAAATTGACAAAAATTAAAGGCAAATAAAAATGATTGAAAGCAACCAGGGTAAAATGACAAATAACATACAAAGAAACTCCCATAACATTAACAGCTGATTTATCAGCAGCAACTCTACAAGCCAGAAGGGAGTGGCATGACATAACTAAAGTGATGAAAGGGAAGACCCGACAACCAAGATTACTCTACCCAGCAAGGATCTCATTCAGGTTCGATTGAGAAACCAAAACTTTACAGACAAGCAAAAACTAAGAGAATTCAGCACCACCAAACCAGCTCTACAACAAATGCTAAAGGAACTTCTTTAAGTGGGAAACACAAGGGAAGAAAAGGACCAGCAAAACAAATCCATACCAATTAAGAAAATAGTAATAAGAGCATACATATCAATAATTACCTTAAAGGTGAATGGATTAAATGCTCCAACCAAAAGAAACAGGTTAGCTGAATGAATACAAAAACAAGATCCATATATATGCTGTCTATAAGAGACCCATTTCATATGTAAGGACACATACAGACTGAAAGTGAGAGTATGGAAAAAGATATTCCATACAAATGGAAATCAAAAGAAAACTGGAGTAGCATGACTCATATCTGATAATATAGACTTTAAAATAAAGAAAGTTACAGGAGACAAGGAAGGACATTACATAATGATCAAAGGATCAATCAAAGCAGAAGATATAAAAATTATAAATATATATGCACCAAACATAGGAACACTACATAAGGCAACTGCTAACAGCTATAAAGGAGGAAATCAACAGTAACACAAAAATAGTGGGGGACTTTAACACCTCACTTACACAAATGGACAGATCATCCCAACAGAAAATTAATAAGAAAGCACAAGCTATAAATGACAGAGTAGACCATATAGATTTAATTGATAATTATAGGACATTCCATCCCAAAACAGCAGATCACACTTTCTTCTTAGTGTGCATGGAACATTCTCCATGATAGATCATATCTTGGCTCACAAATCAAGCCTCAGTAAATTTAAGAAAACTGAAATCATATCAAGCATTTTTTTCTTAGCACAATGCTATGAGATTAGAAATCAATTACAGGGAAAAAACATAAAGCACAAACACATGGAGGCTAAACAATGCATTACTAAATAACCAAGAGATCACTGAAGAAATCAAAGAGGAAATCAAAATATACTTACAGACAAATTACAATGAAAACACAATGATCCAAAACCTATGGGATGAAGCAAAAGAAGTTCTGAGAGGGAAGTTTATAGCAATACAAGCCTACATCAAGAAACAAGAAAAATTTCAAATAAAAAATAAAACCTTACACCTAAAGGAACTAGAGAAAGAAGAAAAAGAAAAACCCAAATTTAGTAGAAGGAAAGAAATCATAAGGATCAGAGCAGAAATAAATGAAATAGAAACAAACAATACAATACCAAAGATCAATGAAACTAAAAGCTGGTTCTTTGAGAGGATAAAAAAAATGATAAACAAATAGCCAGACTCATCAAGAAAAAGAGGGAGAGGACTCAAATTAATAAAATTGGAAATGAAAAAGGAGTAGTTACAAGAGACACCACAGAAATACAAAGCATCCTAAGAAACTACTACAAGCAACTCTATGCCAGTAAAATGGACAACCTGGAAGAAATGGACAAATGCTTAGAAAGGTATAAACTTCCAAGACTGAAACAGAAAGAAAGAGAAAATATGAACAGAGCAATCACAAGTAATGAAATTGAAAGTATGGTTAAAAATCTTCCAACAAACAAAAATCCAGGACCAGATGGCTTCACAGGTGAATTCTATCAAATATTAAGAGAAGAGCTAATACCCATCCTTCTCAAACTCTTTAAAAAATTGCGGAAGAAGGAACACTCCAAAACTAATTCTATGAGGCCACCATTACCCTGATACCAAAACCAAACAAAGATACTACAAAAAAAAAAAATACGGACCAATATCACTGATGAATATAGATGCAAAAATCCTCAAAAAAAATACTAGCAAACAAAATCAAACAATGCATTAAAAGTATCATACACCACGATCAAGTAGGATTTATGCCAGGGATGCAAGGATTCTTCAATATATGCAAATCAATCAATGTGATACACCATATTAACAATTTGAAGAATAAAACCATATGATCATCTGAATAGATGCAGAAAAAGCTTTTGACAAAATTCAACACCTGTTTACTATAAAAACTCTCCAGAAAGTGGGCATAGAGGGAACCTACCTCAACATAATAAGGACCATATATGACAAACCCACAGCAAACATCATTGTCAATGGTGAAAAACTGAAAACATTTCCTCTAAGATCAGGAACATGACAAGGATGTCCACTCTCACCATTATCACTCAACATAGCTTTGGAAGTCCTAGCCATGGCAATCAGAGAAGAAAAAGAAAGAAAATGAATACAAATTGGAAAAGAAGAAGTAAAACTGTTACTGTTTGCAGATGACATGATACTATACATAGAAATCCTAAACATGCCACCAGAAAACTACTCAAGCTAATCAATGAATTGGGTAAAGTTGCAGGATACAATATTCATGCACAGAAATCTCTAGCATTCCTATACACTAATGGTCAAAAAACAAGAAATTAAGGAAACACTCCTATATACCATTGCAACAAAAATAATAAAATACCTGGGAATAAACCTACCTAGGGAGACAAAAACCTGTATGCAGAAAACTATAAGACAGTGATGAAAGAAATTAAAAATGATACCAACAGATGGAGAGACATACCATGTTCTTGGATTGGAAGAATCAATATTGTGAAAATGAGTATACTACTCAAAGCAATCTATAGATTCCATGCAATCCCTATCAAATTACGAATGGCATTTTTTACAGAACTAGAACAAAATACCTTAAAATTTTTATGGGGACACTAAAGACCCCGAATAGCCAAAGCAGTCTTGAGGGAAAAAAATGGAGCTGGAGGAATCAGACTCCCTGACTTCAGACTATACTGCAAAGCTACAGTAATCAAGACAGTATGGTACTGATACAAAAATAGAAATATAGATGAATGGAACAGGATAGAAAGCCAAGACATAAACCCATGCACCTATGGTCAACTAATTTATGACAAAGGAGGCAAGAATATACAATGGAGAAAAGACAGCCTCTTCAATAAGTGGTGCTGGGAAAACTGGATAGCTACATGTAAAAGAATGAAATTAGAGCTCTCCCTCACACCATGCAAAAAAATAAACTCAAAATTCATTAGATCCCTAAATGTAAGACTGGACACTATAAAATTCTTAGAGGAAAACATAGGAAGAACACTCTTTGACATAAATCACAGCAAGATCTTTTTGATCCACCTCCTAGAGAAATGGAAATAAAAACAAAAATAAACAAATGGGACCTAATTAAACTTAACAGATTTTGCAAAGCAAAGGAAACTACAAACAAAACGAAAAGACAACCCACACAATTGGAGAAAATATTTGCAAATGAATCAACAGACAAAGGATTAATCTCCAAAATATATACAAAGCTCATGCAGCTCAATATTAAAAAGAAAAATAAACAACCCAATCCAAAAATGGGAGGAAGACCTAAACAGACATTTCTCCAAAGAAGACATATAGATGGCCAAGAAGCACATGAAAAGCTACTCAACATCACTAATTATTAGAGAAATGCAAATCAAAACTACAATGAGGTATCACCTCACACCAGTTAGAATGGGCATCATCAAAAAATCTACAAACAAAGAGAAAAGGGAACCCTCTTGCACTGTTTGTGGGAATGGAAATTGATACAGCCACTATGGAGAGCAATATGGAGGTTATTAAAGAACTAAAAATAGAATTACCATATGACCAAGCAATTCCACTACTGGGCATATACCCATGGTTTTTGAGAAAACCGTAATTCAAAAAGACACATGAACCCCAATGTTCATTGCAGCACTATTTACAGTAGCCAGGTCATGGAAGCAAGCTAAATGCCCATCTACAGAAAAATAGGTAAAGTGTGGTACATATATACAGTGGAATATTATTCAGCCATAAAAAATGAAATTGGGTCATTTGTAGTGACGTGGATGGATCTAGAGACTGTCATGCAGAGTGAAGTAAGTCAGAAAGAGAAAAACAAATATATATTAACGCATATAGGTGGAACCTAGAAGAATGGTACAGATGAACCAGTCTGCAGGGCAGAAATTGAGACACAGATGTAGAGAACAAACATATGGGCACAAGTGGGGAAAGTGGAGGTGGGGTGGTGGTGGTGTGATGAATTGGGAGATTGGGATTGACATATATACACTAATATGTATAAAATGGATAACTAATAAGAACCTGTTGTATATAAAAAAAAAAGAAAGGCAATTTTCTCAAACACAGTAAGTTAAAGCATTCTTATTTTACCCCCAAATTTCTACTACATCTTCTAAAGTATAACATTGTCCATACAATTGTCAGTGTCTCTTCTGATTTTCCTAGCACCAACATTATTCTGTTCTAATTACTGTGGAAAGATAGCATTATACTAAACCTTGAACTCACTAGGGCAATTCTTCTCTCTTTGGTTTTTGTTTGTTTTAAGATTTGCATGCTTGGGGCTTCCCTGGTGGCACAGTGGTTGAGAATCTGCCTGCCATTGCAGGGGACATGGGTTCGAGCCCTGGTGTGGGAAGATCCCACATGCTGCAGAACAACTAGGCCCATGATCCACAACTACTGAGCCTGCACGTCTGGAGCCTGTGCTATGCAACAAGAGAGGCCACAACACTGAGAGGCCCGTGCACCACGATGAAGAGTGGCCCCTGCTCGCTGCAACTACAGAAAGCCCTCTCACAGTAACGAAGACCCAACACAGCCAAAAATAAATAAATAAATAAATAAATAATTTTTTTAAAAAAATTGCATGCTTGGACCTTTTCATGTGAATTTGGGGGAACTGACACATTTTAGATAACCCAGTAACTATCATAATCATTATTTCTCTTGTAAATTTTCAAAAATATATTGTAATTTTCTCTTTTAAATACTTATAGTGTTGTTGTATTTGTTCCTGAGTATATCAGGAATAGTAAACAGTTTATAGTTTATTTTGCTAACATGAATTTATTTTTTCATATTTTATTTTTATAATTTTTATTAGTATGTGTAAAAAAATAGTAAAAATGCAATTGATATTTGATAATGTATATTATATCCAAAAAAGTTGCTGAGTTCTTCTACTAATTCTTTTATTCCTTCTCAAAAATCTTAGTATATTCTATATAGATAATCATAATGATATTTATAAATAACATATTTATTCCAACTGTGAAATGTCTTTTTAATCTTGATACTGCCTGGGCTTCCTGTATAATATTAAATTGTTGGGGTGATAATTCTTTCACACATTCTTGCTTTTTTATTGAAATTTAATTGACTTAAAATATTATATTACTTTCAGGAGTACAACATAGTTCTTCAATATTTTTATGCATTACAGAATGACCAAGATGACAATCTAGTTAACATTTGTCACTATACAAAGTTATCACAATATTATTGGCTATACTCCCTGTGCTGTACATTACATCCTTGTGGTTCATTTATTTTATAACAGGACCTCTTAGTCTTCCTCACCTATTTCATTCATCACCCCAACCATCTCCACTTTGGCAAAGTGATATATATATATATATATATATATATATATAAAATCACAACTTTTTTATCCATTCATCTATGGACACAGGTTGCTTCCATTTCTTGGTTATTATATTTAATGCTGCAAAAAACATTGGAATACATGCATTATTTATAATTAGAGTTTCTGTTTTCTTCAGGTAAACACCCAGAAGATAAATTACTAGATCATATGGCAGTTCTCTTTTTAGTTTTTGAGGAACATTCCATACTGTTTTCCATAGAGTCTGAACCAATTTACAATCCCACCAACAGCACTCAAAGATTCCCTTTGCTCCACATCCTCACCAAAACTTCTTACTTTTATCTTTTTGATATAGCCATTCTGAAATGTATGATGTGGTATCTCATTGTGTGTGTGTGTGTGTGCATGTGTGTGTGTGTGTTTTAATTGGGGTATAGTTGCTTTATAATGTTGTGTTAGTTTCTGCTCTACAGTGAAGTGAATCAGCTATATGTATACATATATCTCATCTGTTTTGGATTTCCTTCCCTTTTAGGTTATCACAGAGCATTAAATAGAGTTCCCTGTACTATACAGCAGGTTCTCATTAATTATTGATTTTATACTTATTAGTGTATATATGTCAATCCCAGTTTCCCAATTCATCCCGCCTCCCCTTTCCCCCCTTGGTGTTCATATGTTTGTCCTCTGCTTCTGTTTATTTCTGCCTTGCAAACAGTTTCATCTGTACCATTTTTCTAGATTCCACATATACGTGTTCATAAATAATATTTGTTTTTCTCTTTCTGACTTACTTCACTCTGTCTGACAGTCTCTAGGTTCATCCACATCTCTACAAATGACTTAATTTCATTCCTTTTTATGGTTGTGTAATATTCCACTGTATATACCACATCTTCTTTATCCATCCATCAATGGACATTTAGGGTGCTTCCATGACGTGGCTATTATAAATAGTGCTGCAATGAACATTGGGGTGTTTGTGCCTTTTTGAATTATAGTTTTCTCAGTAGTGGGATTGCTGGGAAAAAAACTAAAAATAGAATTATCATTGTAGTTTTGATTTGCATTTCCCTGATGATTATTGATGCTGAGAATCTTTTCATGTGTCTGTTGGCCATCTGTATGTCTTTTTTGGGAAAATGTCTATTCAGATCCTATGACTATTTTTTATCAAGTTGTTTTTTTGATGTTGAGTTGTATGAGTTCTTTGTATATTTTGGATATTAACCCCTTATCAGATATATTGCTTGCAAAAATATTTACCCATTAGTAAGCTATCCTTTTGTTTTGTCCATAATTTTCTTCACTGTGGAAAAGTTTTTAGTTTCATGTAGTATCATTTGTTTATTTTTGCTTTTGTTTTCCTTGTCTGAGGATATAGGTCCAAAAGAATATTGCTAAGACTGATGTCAAAATCATTCTGCCTATGTTTCCTTCTAGGAGTTTTATGGTTTCAGGTCCTACATTTAAGTTTTTAATACATTTTGGTTTTATTTTTGTATATGTTGTGAGACAGTAGTTCAGTTTGATTCTTTTGCATGTAGCTGTCCAGTTTGCCCAATACCATTTATTGCAGAAGTGCTGTCCCCATTGTTTATTCTTGCCTCCTTTGTCATAGATTAATTGACCATATATGTATGAGTTTATTTCTGAGCTCTCTACTCTGTTCCCTTGATTTATGTGTCTGTGTTTGTGCCAGTTCCATATTGTTTTGATTACTGTAGCTTTGTAGTATATCCTGAAAACAGGGAGCAAGTTACCTTCAGCTTTGTT